>NC_081184.1:16124338-16817984 GCF_029867415.1 Vicia villosa | reverse complement strand
CCACATCTGGGACACAGAGCAACTTCAGTGTTTCCTTTGTGGCATCTGACCAAAAATCCTACCAAGCTCTCATCCATCTTTGGATATAGTTGTAGCAGGGGATTTGGCTCTCTTCCTGGATGTTCCCATTGTTGAAAGTATTTGTGGGTAAATATTTTCGGTAATATATCGTATCCACAGGGATTGGTTAATATCACTGCCGTTCTATAGTTGTTTATTTTGAGTTAAGAAATTTGGTTTGGTTTGTTTTATACTAATAATAATATCAAAAGCAAATAATAAAATAAAAGCAAATAAAGGACTTTGTGTTAGCAATTAAAGAAAGATGTTGAGTCTTTAGGGTTCATCAACCTAATCCTATACAATTATCAATTAATTCTCAATAGAACAATCCTTTGAATCATTATCTTCACTTATCCTCAAATAAGATTCCATGTCTGCAAATCAAATTAGATAACTTTTACCGGTATGAGATTCGATCTCTCCAAATCACAATAACGATAATAGTAATTAAGAACGATAATTATGAAAACCCAATTACAATTCCATCTCTGCAAATTGCAATTGAATCAATATAGTAACCTAGGGCAAAAGTTAAATCCTTTCTTTCGATCAAAGATTCAACAATGATGTAAATTAAAAGCAAGGTTTCTTATTGATAATAAATTCAAACAATTGTTCACAGGAATTAATCAATGGTAATGTATATTCATAGGTTAACTACTACCTTAGACTCAACAAGAGGGATTTAGCTCTCCATAGACATGAAGAACACACAAAGATTAATGGAAGAATTCATCTTCATCAAAGGAATGTCTTCGCTTGATAGAGAATTGGTCTTCAATTGATGATTGTGGCTGCACCTTCAGATTGCTCTCCTAATTTCTCTCTTCACAAAGTTCTTTTTCTCTTGGAAGCTAGGGCTTTTAAATAGAAGTTTTGGGCTTTTAACGCCGAGGCCGCGGCGCGGCATCGGATGAGCGCGGCGCGACCAGAAACAGAGACTTTGGCGCGGCGCTGGCTAGAACTCCCGCGGCGCGCCCTTGTCAAACTTCATCTTTTTGCTTTGCCTTTGAGACCTCCAGCTTCCTTTCCTCTTCATGTTCTTCTCAAGCTTCAATTCAGCTCTAAACCTGCAACAATAACACCCACAAGTGATTCGATTTGCTTTACTCATGAACTAAACCTTTTCAGTTCAATTCTCACTAAAAACCTATGGATCTATCACAATTTGCATTAGTTTAGAGAAGAAATCACTTATATTAACACATGAATTTACCATTAATTTACTCCTAACACCCATCTTTCGCGCCGAGCCCTCTCGAAGTTGGCTTCGACTCTTCGATTCAGCATGATCGAGCACCTTGGACACATCCATTGCTTACCACCGCTTCTCTCGTGACATTTCCAAAGATATTCTTTGAGGCTTTCAGTTTTTTGTGGAGCTTCGATGCCCCCATTTTGCCTTGTTAACCAAGTCTCTAATTCGCCAAACTCAGACACTGGGCGTCTGGCACTGACCATGTTAACTGCTACTGGAGGAACTTCAGAGATTTGTATTTTCTGGAGTTTCATCCTGAGGTCTTCAATGGCCTCGCTGCTTTCTTCCTTCGAGGCTTCAGTTATCTCTGCCTTGGAAGATTCTTCAACATCAGTATTGAAGATTATGTCACCATTTAGGCTTTCAGTAGCCTGCTTTTCATTGAACTTTGATTTAGTTTCTACAACTTCGACTTCAGACGCCTCCACCATGTTGATATCTTGTACCTCACAGAGGCTAGCGTCAGCAATGTTCAGAGGATTTGAATCTACCCTCATTTGATTCTTGGTTTTGTCAGCAAACTTCAACCTTCCATCATTGAGAGCATTTTGAATTAGATCCCTGAAAAGAAAACATTGAGAAGTTTTATGGCCTAAAAAACCATGATATTTACAGAAACCTATTTTCTTCCGTTGTTCCAACGGAGGAATTTTGGAATTTGGGGGTAGTATCATTTGGCCATCTTTTACCAGTAAATCAAATATTTCATCACATTTGGTAATGTCAAATGTATAAGTTTTCTTAGGGAACCTATCATTCTTATCATTTTCTACTGGGTTTTTTCCATTTGCTGGATTTAACAATTTGCAAGCATAAGGTGGCGCTTCTTTTAATTCAGCCAAGTCTATTTCGACTTCTTCAGGGCTATATGAGTCATTGAAAGACTCCTCATCAACATTCTCGGCTTCGACGTACGCCACTCTTTCTTTCTTATAGCTTTTATTTGCCCTAGCTTTTTCCGCCTTCAGGCGTTCGACCTGTCGAACCCTATCTGCTAATTGGGCCATGTCCCTGAGGTATTGGGTATCTAGTTTCTTTCTTATTGAATAATCCAAACCACCCGCAGCCATTTCGACGAGTTCATGTTCCGGAACCGTTGTAAAACATCTTGATTTCAACAGGCGGAACCTATTTAAGTAGTCATCAATTGTCTCTGCGAATTTTCTCTGGCCAATTCTTTCAGACTTATCTTAGTTTGACCCATGTAGAATTGCTCGTGGAACAACCTTTCTAAGTATGCCCATGCGTCTATCGAATTTGGTGGCAAAGTAGTGAACCAAATAAACGCATTTTTTGTCAGCGAACTAGGGAAATATTTAATCCTTAGATCTTCGTTTCCCGCTAAGTCTCCTGCTTCTGTTAAATATCTAGCAATATGTTCCACAGTTGACTCATTAGTTTCGCCAGAAAATTTTGTGAATTTAGGAACCTTAGTTCCCCTAGGCAATTCTGTTTGCATGATATAATCTGATATAGGGGATGTATAATTTGGACGTCTGAGTCCAGTACTAAGGCCATTATTGGCCATAACCCTTTCTATCATGGCAGTTAAATTATTTTCTGTGGCCAGATTTTCTCTTCTAACTCTTTGGACAATCTCATCTGGATGATCGTCCCTACCCAAAATCCTCAATCTGGGTCGTTCTTCCTCCATTTCTTGTCAAAAGGGGATGGTCCTTTGACTTGAATCCTCCAAGTTAATTACCGGAGTCTTTTCGAACGACTCCGTCCTTCGTGAGGGGCCTATATCCCTAGGAACCGTCCTAGGTGGGGGAACCATATCTTGCACACGTTCCAAAATAGGCCTCTCTTCTTGATTCACAGGCTGTTTGTCTTTCCTTTTAGGTGGTGGTACTCCCATGAATTCTGCCATTCGATTCATTTGCGATGATATCTTTTGGAAAATTTCTACGTTTTCTCTATTTGTCGTAGTAACATTTGCCATTAGTGGGTTCAAGACTGAAGTTAGTTCTCTGGCCAAAACCCCTACCATATCATGGTTGCTTGCATCCATTTCTTGTCGAAATGCTGCTTGGTTATTTGTGGTGAAATTGGGTATTTGGGTAGAAAAATTAGTGTTGCGTCCACTTCGACCCACTGAACTAACATTTGGTGAAAATGTCGTATTATTAGTTGAGGTGTTTATAGGTCTTGCCCCTCGGACGTCTGTTCCAAATGGGAATTGGTATGGCATTCCATATGGAATATTTGGTCTCCATTCGAAGCCAGAACTTGTGCCTTGACCCAATGTATTGTTTGCAGCGTTTGTCCAGGGATACAGTACATCATCTGCACTTGTAGATGAGGGTGCGGTTGTCGATGCCGAAACTGGAACAGTTCCTGAATGTCCTGTAGTATTTTCAGGCGCAGTCTGGGAATTGTCTGCAGGTCTCGATCCATTTGGACCCGTTGCATCTCGTGCTTCTTGAGTAGAAGTCGAATTTGCCGCTCCTGATCCTGAACCTTGTGGGGGATCTTGATTTCCTGTTGTACCTTCGTTTGGGAATCGGTTGTGCACTGTCTTTTAATTTACCGTTCCTAAGGTTCATACAAGGTCTTGATATTGTCTAGACAAAAACAAAACAATTGATTAAAACAATCCGCGTGACACTGTCCCACTGGGCGTGCCAATTTGTTTACGGTGATTTCCGGTAAACAACCGCTAGTCTTCCAAACTATAATAAATATGATTTGGTTACTTGCAGGATCGACTAGATTGATCCTAGGACACATAGTCAAGAAGATTGTTATCAATGTTCATTTGAATCATATTCGTAATTTGTCCTCTTCGATGAGTATTGTTTGATTCAAGAATCTTGGTAATTGCTTCGTTATATGTAATTATAACTTCAACAAGAAAAATAAATAACATAACATATGAAACTTAAAGATTGTTAAAACATAAAGAATCTTAAACTGCAGAAACGTTAAAGACTTTAAAAGTAAATGATCATGAAAGTAAATTCGAAAGTAAAATAAAGATACAAAAATGTAAGTGACAAGAAATAAATGGAATGCAGTAACTCATAAATGTATTCGAAAATGAAATACAATACACATGTATTAAAATGGTGGTGTCATACGTACATTTTCTCAGCGAACTCTTTCTCGTAACACTTGATACTTGAGTAAATATGTGAGTGATTTGTACAAAATGAACACCCGGAATCCTAACATAAAGACCCCTATTTATACTAGTTTCGACCTTAACGGTCCTACACTAATCTGCTGCCACGTTTCTCATCAGAACTTCCAGCGAAGCCATCTGTTGTTGAACGGTTACGAAACCGTCTTCGAATTTCAAATCTTCCCGCCTGAGTCCATCTTCGACGCGTGGCAGTGTATTAAACAAACACTACTAAAAAACACGCTAAGTAGTAATACTTGAATACATATTCTATGAATTTTGTCTAAGTCCCGAAGACATATGCTTTCATTAATCTTTCAGCGTTCACTTATCTTCATCGAACTTAGAAGTCTTTATTTTTCCGAAGCATGGCCATCAGTAGCCATTTTTTAAGGGATGGTCATCAGTAACCATCTTTCCTTCGATTCTCAACTCCTTCGAAGGACAGACAATATAAAACGAAATCTTCAGCTAACAAGACCCATGTTCTGATTCTGCCTTGACCATCTTCTGATGTCTTGCCAGACCATGTTCTGATGTTGCATGCTGAACCTTCTGAGACAAAGCTTCTGAGCGCTGATTTGTGCATACTCCTTATATATTTCCTGAAAGGGAAATTGTAATGTATTAGAGTACCACATTATCTCACACAAAATTCATATCCTTGTTATCATCAAAACTAAGAATATTGATCAGAACAAATCTTGTTCTAACAAGCGCCGCTACGATTTGATCGGAGATGAGAGAAGGCGTGGTAGCACCGTGAGTTTGTGAATCGGAGAAGAGAGGTTGAACTCCGTTCACCGCTGCACATGAACGTGAGGGGAGAAGATTAACGGCGGCGATCTGAACGTTCCAGTCGGAGAATGTGAGCACCGTCTGCGTTTTGAGGGAGAGAGGAGAGTGCTTCATGAGTCATCCCAATGGTCACAGGGTAATTTTTAACCTAACTTTTTCCTAATTGACAATTTGATTTGTGATTAATAGTTAATGGAAATTGGATTACAAAAATAATCTGGTTAACAAAATCTGTTGGACTAATTAATTTTTGAATAAAAATCTGAAACAAAAACACCTTGGGTCATGTACGAATTCCTCATCCACACCCCCAGGGAAGCCCAATCACGTTTTTTTGTGTAGAGAAAATTGTGCAAAACACTCCTTGGGCCAACTCTGGCTGGGCCTTGCGCCCAAACTGATAGTCTGCACCATCATTTTCAACATAGACCCCCCATGTGGACATACTTTTTCACCTTAGACTTAATTGTTTTAACTATTTTGCTTCCTATTTCTTTTAGGTAATAAAATGACATATAGAATCAAATTCTTTTTGTTAGATTCTTGGCATTATAAAAAATAATCAAAAGCATGTAATATTTTGCTTGTTAGAATTTAAATGTTTTGTTATATTGTTTAGTTTTAATTCTTTGATAAAATACCATGAAAAATATTATGTTTGATTAGATTCCTCGCATTGATAAAAAGAGATAATAAAAAACATGTAATCTTTTGCTTGTTAGACTTTAATTGTTTTCTTACATAGTTCTATTCTAGTTTAGTTGAAATGTCATAAAAAACAATTTAATCTTGTTAGATTTTATTTTAGAATTTACTTAGAATTTAATTTCTATTATTTTCTATGGCGGGTGCATGCCTCCTTGTTATTACTGATTTGGTTGTTGAGATGTACGAGGTACTTCGAAAGAGCCTTTGATTGCGATTCGATTGCTTCGTGTTCCACTTTATTTGTGGGACACGAATTCGCTTCCGGTGCGATTGATTTGCATCGTGTTCCACTTTATTTGTGGGACGCGAACTTATTCCCGATGTGATTCACCTGATCTCTCATTCATTGAGATGTATATTCCTGTATTGTCTTGATTGTGTTTCTCTTGCAGGTTGCTTATGTGGTTGTGTCTGATACGCACCACCTGTCGCTCGTGATTTATTTTCATGACGATGCTTTCTGACTTTGCTTGATGCTAGCTTACGCGAAGTATTCCGGACTTCTCTACTTACGCTTGCTAGCTCATTGTGGATTTGTTATCCATTCGGTATTGTCTCCTTGTCCCTTTTAATCTCCCGCGCACCATATGATGCCATGAGAAGTAGGGTAGGCATGCCGCATCATCCTTTAACATGAGAAGTAGGACCTAGACATGCATCTGGCCAAGTCCTCGAAAGAGGCTCTGTTTTTGTTGGTGTGTTTACATTTGTGCTTTGCGGAAGGGAGTCACGGTGTAATAAATCCTATATGGCACTCCGTTAAGTCCTCATAGAAGGCACGCGGAAAGGGTTAGCAATCAACCCCCGCCCAGTCTCATTGAGTCCGTTCAGTATGCGCACGCTACGCGTGGCTCGCTTCTGAACCAGCACAAGATCTTGTTTTCGAGTATGTCAGGAAAAAGGTTCATGCAATCGGACCCCCGTACTTCTTATAGCTCGCGTTGATCGATGTTGACGCTCGGTGTACGCACGCACCGTTTTCCTTTCAGATCCGTGACAGCTTAGTTGCTGAGAGGGACCCGCTCCTCTTGTCTATGGCCCGATCGCTTTCGCGAGGTCTAATGCTTGGTTGACTCGGGTGATTCGCTCCCCTTGGCTATGGCGGGAACGCTTTTCTACCACTGGCCAGTGTCGTTGGTTTTGTTTGCTTTACGAGCGGAGCTCGTTTGTGTGATATTCTTGTTTGCTTTCCCTTTCCTCGTAGATTGCTAGCTTAGTTTAGACTTGTACCCTTTGTATGATAACATTAGGTAGCAAGCTTTCCCCTTTAGCTTAGGTTTTCCTCATGCATCTTTTTAAAACACAAACCACTCTCTTTGATTTTCTTTTCTTAAAAGCTTGTTATTTCCGCTCCATTCCCAACATAAGTCTCCAAAGGTCGAGCAGCGGAGTGCGAATGTAACTCGTTCACCTAAAAAACACAAAACAAACAGAAACTAGTTAGCCGAGCTACGGTAGCTCTGATTCTGCAAAACAGATACGTAGGAAGCGGGGTAGGGCCCGTGCGAGCACAATCCTTTCTTTTCCCTACATTTTGCATGCATTTTAGTCTAGATTAGTGCAGTTTATTACACACCCATAGATTTAGACGCGAGCATGGATATCATCGAGTACGATGGACGTGTGGCGTGCTAACACCTTCCTCTTGCATAACTGACTCCCTTAACCTTTTTCTTTGGTCGTGAGACCGTTGTTTTGTTTTGTGGTTTGCTGGCATTCCCTTCATTTTCAGGATAAATATGTTAGTGGCGACTCTGTTAATTTTTTCGGTAGCGACACCGAGTGAGAAACAAATTAAGATATTGAAACAGGAGTGTATATTAAACAGTTAACGAATGCAAGATATTTATGGAAGTAAAGGGAAGCAGGAAGATGGAATTCAAACAAGAAAAAATAACAAGCACAAGTAGGAACAACATTTTCAAGTAGGAACAACATTCCAAAAATGAAAATAATAGTTAAAAATATTCCATCAGTGTTTAATAGATAAAATCGCTAAAACTGATAATATCGGCAACAAAGCTTTGAAACGTTAGGGAATTCGAGCAAGTTCAACTAACAAAGGCACACAAGACTCGGTGATGTGAAAGATCAAATGGCTTATGGCTAAGGGGCTAAAGGCTTGTTAGAGTACAAAGATAACTCTAAGGAATCATGAGAATGGAAAATCAAATCACAGAGAAAAAAACTTACCCCCTTGCGAGCAGAGGGCCGTGGTGCCAATTCCTTCTTGGTGACGATGTGACCCTTGTTCAATCCAACGAAAAGACCTGTACTAGAGTGAGGAAACGAAGAAGAAGAAAAATCAGGTTGAGATTTGAAGGGAAATCCGCGTTGCACGGAGGGAGAGAAGTCTGGGAAGTTTTTAGGGCTTATCAGGTTTGAAGAAGAAGAAACGAAGTGAAGAAACAAAGTGAGGAAACGAGTGAGGAAACAAAGAATATTGTTTTCTAATTTCAATTTTAATTATTGCTTTTTAATAAAATCTAAACCCCTATTAGGGCAAGGGTTCGATCCCCGTGTTGAATCTTTTTAATTTTAAATAAAAGAAATTTCATGACCCTAGGCCAATGGCAGTGCTTTTATGCTATGTAAAGAACGCCTTTTAGTAGCGCTTTCAGAAAGCGCTTTCTAATGTTAGCCTTTAGGCAACGCTTTCAACATATAGCAACGCTTTTCTACAGAGGGCCTTTAACAACGCTTTTAAAAAAGCGCTTTCTATTCATTTTCTTTGGTGAAGCGCTACCTATTATAGGGCCTTTAAGAGCGCTTTTGTGAAGTGCTGCCTATTCTAGGGCCTTTAGCAGCGCTTTTTTTCATTGTTTTATACATTTATTAATTCGCGAACTTATAGCAGCGCTTTTGTAAAGAAGCGTTGTCTATGGTGCACTGTCTAAACTGAATTTTGGCGTAGTGTGATGGCTGATGGCTGATAGCTTATAGTTGATGGCTAATGACCGATAGCTGATAAGATAATTAAAGTGTTTGGTAAAATTAGTGGTTTAACTAACTTATAAATATAAAATGACATAAAAAGAAATTTATTAATTATTAATTATATAAACATTTAAAATAATTAAAATTTATAAACATATTAATGGAAGAAAAAATGATAAGCTATAAGCTATAAGCTGAAACGCTATTTAAAATAGCGTATGAAAAATAAGCTATAAGCTCTTGATGAAATGACTGTTACCAAACAGGTCTTTTATTATCATACGGGCTTATAAGCTATAAGCTATTAGCTCAAAATATGACTTGTCAAACAGAATCTTAGGCTTTTTTTAAAAGTCTATTTAATTACATAAGTCAGACTTAGGCTATTAAAAAAGATTATAAAGCCTTACAGGTCGACCTATATATATATATATATATATATATATATATATATATATATATATATATATATATATATATATATATATATATATATATATATATATATAATATATATATATATATATATATATATATATATATATATATATATATATATACTAGTAAGAGACCCGTGCTGCCGCACGGGTATTCGTTTATTTTATATAATATATTTTGAATGATATGAAAATTAATGTTAAATGCCACTATGAGTAATTTCATTAATTATTATATAAATTAATTAGACATGAAAAAATATAAATTTTGATAGAATATCAACTTCATAATATTATAAGAAATGTAAATGCAAAATTTAAAATATAAATAAAAAATATGAAATTATTTACTTAGTTGTAAAATGAAAAATATTATAAAGATTTAAGTGTATTTGAAAATAATATTTTTGTTTTTAAATAAAGATAATAATTTGATAGTGACCCGTAACATACAAAATTAATTGTGTAAATGACTATATAGTATTATTCAATGAGATAAAAATACAATTTTTATTATATTGAAGTTAAAAAATAGATTAATTAGTGATGCGATATAAATAAAATAATTCAATTTGATATTGTGTAGATAATGACCCCTAATATAAATAAATTTTTAATTGTATCAAAACTCAAAAATGGAGTTGAAAGAGACTATCATAAAGCCAAAGGTTCAACAATGCAAAAAGTGTCAAACACCTGAAAGACCATAAAAAAGCCACAAAATTAATCAAAGTATCTTTAAAAAAGGACATGTAAAGAAAACTATGAAAGAAAAATAAGATGCATAGATTAGAGATTGAATTCTCACCATGCCCTTGGCCAACTCTTCTAAGCTGAGCAACATACTCAGATATTTTTTGATGGCTTCAACCTATAAAAGAAAAAATAATAATTATATAGCAGAATTTGGATGGATTAAGCTTCCTTGTAGTCTTTTTCCAACTACAATCCCTTAAACTGAATAGAAATATAGTTAATTACAAAAGAGAACTTATGCATACCTGTTCACCTAAAAACTGACTTTCCACAAAGTATGCCAACTGCACATTACCATTCATTGAGGCAACCTGTTGTAAAAATGTACATAAAGTTAAAAGAGAGGAATTTCTATTTTATCAATTTCAATTTCAAAATGAATGAAAAAATTATACAAAGCACAACCAGTAAACAAAAATAAAAAATTTAACCCACCAAACATGTCTTACACTGTGCAGGTTAAGGAGTTTTTCATTTGTTAACTTCTCCAATGACAATGCTAGTTCCATTGATGCAATAAAGGAAACTATGTTCAATTCCAACACAAATTATTTAACTTTAGTTCAAATTCAATTATAATAAAAAATGATTAATAGTTCTAAAAAAATCAACTCTATTCAAAATCATGTTTATGAAACACTCATCAGGAACAACTACTCACTCATTTGATATTGTATAGAATTTATTTAATTTTAAAATGGGTGATTTAAGTTCAAATGATATTGTTGATAGTCAGTATTTGTAACTTGGTTTGGTTATAATAAAATTCATTGAAACTCACATTGATTAATGGTTTTGACACAATAGCCTTGAATGGTGATGCAGTCTATGAACTGGCAACTTTATGGAATTTGCAGGAAAATAGTATGGGAAATGTACCTTACATGGAAGATATGAAACATACATGCCATATTTTAAAGTATAAGCTGATTTAACACGGAAGTGGCCATTATAAAAGCAGCTTTTCCGTTGTAAAAACTAAAACACGTTTGAAACCCTTCATAAAGTAACTCTAATATAGCTAGTTGTACCATAAAGTTTGCATTGAAACCCTCCCTTGACAGATTGGTTTCCCAAAATGCTGGAGGCTGTCAAATCAGTAGGTTAAAATATATATAAGGAAATGATAATTTAACATTAAACTTTTATGATCAAATGTAACAATAGCATTGAGGCTTGGTTAGATGCTAACTTAGGTGAAGTAATTAAACTATATACCATTTTGTTTTACACCAAATTATTGAGTTATTTATGAACCTTGTTTTCAAACCTAGCATATAAACACCTATTTTAAACCACAAAACAAAAAATTAGACACATTAAGATTATAGGTCCAAAGTTTTGAAATAGTTTACTATAAATAATTTTTTTAATTAGAATTATAATGTTTTTTTATTAAGAATCATCAGTAAATGATATTAACCTATATTTTTGCACTCTGGTATAGACATAACTGGACTTCATATTAAGAAATGAATTCCTAAAATACTATCATATATAATGCATTTCAATAACCACACATTTAGAATGTGTGTATATGGATAGAAGTGAAGTACCATGTTTGAAAAAACATGTGAATGAGAAATGTCAATTCTTAGAATGTGTGTGTATATGGATATGTTTATAGATGCTTGCATTTTGTTAGTCGTTTCTATATGGTTAGTGGAAATGGTTCTATAGGGTACATGTGGATATGTGGAAGTGCTTATATAAATTTGACAGAACATGATGCAAATGACCTCCTGTTAAACATACAATGCCATGTTCATGTGAGTTAATCAAGAAAAGTTGCAAGTCTTATTACAAAGGTCTTTAATGATGAGTTGATTAGTTCAAGTAAAATTTTAAACGAAAACAAAATGCATAACGACACGCTAAGATTGTGACAGGGCTTAGAAGTTGGAATTAAATTAATCCTTACATAAATGGTGTCATCCTCTTTTCTCCTTAACAACCCAAAGGTCAACAACCCTAATGTTCATCTCCTATACTCTATTTCCTTTGACCATGCCCTTGACATTGTTGAAACTTTAAGCTGTAAAATGTATAAAAAAACAGCATAACAGTTTGACTAAATAAGGATAGTTACATAAACAATGAATATGTAAATCTTAATGATGATTTATATGATTGATAGGCTAATGAAAAAAATTGAACTTCAGTTAAAGAAACCAACTGAGAAACATTTATAAAGATCCAAAAACATGAAAAGTAGTTAAACTGCAAAACTTAAACAAATCAATAGTTTAAAAACGTGAGTTATGACACATACAAACCTGAAACAAAAATAACATGAGAAAAACTAAAATCCGAAACATTTTTTAAGGAATCTTTGTGGTTGTAACACATTTACCAACTCAGCTAAGCGCAATGAACAAAAATATAATTAGAGCTTGATAACTAAACCATGACACTGTTTCGAGTGAAGTCATCAATAGGAGGGTCACTAAAATCTTAAACTTTAACTAATCAATAGTTTAATAACATGACATATGACACATATTCAAACCTTGAAAAGAAAATAACATGAGAAATACTTAAATCTGAAACTTGTTTTAAGTCATTAATATCAGGGTCAAGAAATCGTGTAAAAACCATGTTTGACATGTACTATTAAGGAGAGAAACATACCATTAAGGAGAGAAACAGGGAAAGTGAATGCATATACAAAGTATGTGTTTGAATCCGTGCGAGAATGCTTGAAATCGAGTTAGGGAGACAAAGTTATATCAAGCATAATGTTGTAATCAACATACCAGATCAGAAAAACAAAAGAATGTTCATATTTTCAAGAACAGTGAACCTTATCTTGGAAGAAGATGGAGATGGATGAGTTGAGGAGCAAAGAAAGAGATAGTGAAGAAAGTGAAGAAAGTGAAAACGATGAGTGAGAAAGATAGGGAAAGTAGTGTTGTCTTAGAGGGAAAAGTGAAAGCAAGTACAAATTTGCATAAGCTGACGAATGAGCAAACAACACATGGCTGTAGAAAATATTCAATTTGTTAATTACTGAAGTAACCTTTTGTAAGGGTAAAGTTATTTTGTTAGAAGGTTAAATTAGGGAGTTTGGTCAATTTTATAATATTGGGTAGATAGTAGATATATGGGATAGGATCAAATGACACCAAGATGTCAAAGTTTAATTTGACACCAAATCTCAACCGTTAAAAGAATTGATCTAACGGTGATACTAAATAGCCTATTTTTTAAGAGAAAAATATGCAATGTATTTTTTATTATTATTTTATTTCATTAAGTATCACCGTTTGATCAATTCTTTTAACGGTTAAGATTTTGGTGTCAAATTAAACTTTGACATCTTAGTGTCATTTGATCTTATCCATATATATATAGAGGAGGGATCAAATTACACCCGAAGAGTTACACCACGAGTTACAATATATATATATATATATATATATATATATATATATATATATATATATATATATATATATATATATATATATATATATAAAAATAATCTAAATAGGCTGCCCTATATATGCATATATATTAGGAAAAAAATTTAAATAGGTTGGTCAATATATGCATATATATTAGAAAATATGTTAAATAGACCGGTCTAAATATTCATATATAGGCCGACCTAGAAGGCTTCTTAAGTAATACGAATTAATTGAAAACCTTAATGAGAAATGGGCTTTTAAATAGACTTTCACGCCAAGCCATACTTTTAAAAAGGCCAAACCAGGCTAAAAAAAGAGCCTATAGTAGACCATAGGTCAGACTCAGGCCTTGTAAGTTTATCGTATGCCAGACTCAGGCCTTATAAAGGCTAGGCTATCCTAACGTATTCCAACCCCTAAGTAATAGTCAAAATAAGTGTTATTATATTTTTACTGTCTATTTTTTTAATATACAATTATTTGATTTTTTTTAAAGATATTATATGACGTACAATTACAAATAAGATAATAAATATATTATTAATGTAAATGTTTTTATACAGGAAAAAAATTTAAACGGTGTTATTTTTATAAATGAGAAATAAATATTTTTCCAATTTATACCAAAATAAAAACAATATTTTTGTACAAGAAAAAATATATGAGTGATTCAAATATTTTCATTTGCGAAAACTATAAAAGCACGGGTTTTTAAATCAAACAAATATTCAAAATTATAGTGAGTCAATCAAATTTTAATAAACGGAGGTAACTTTACTATTGATCCAACTTTATTATGAGCAAAATGAAAATTAATATTTACAAATACTATATTATTAGTTAATATTTATAAAACTAAATGTTTTTATAAATAATGGCAAAACAAAATTAATATTTACAAACGGAAAATATATGATTGATCCACATATTTTTATATATAGAAAAATTATATTTATACACCAAATATAAATATTTTTGGTTAAATAATTATGTCTTTCTGTTTTTCATTATTACTACATTTTAGAAACAAATGCACATAATACATCAGTACACCCATATGAACACCCGGGTATCCAGATCATAGTTCATATGAATTTATTGGTTATTATATTTTTTGTACAATGAAAAAAAAATATAAGTTAATATATTTAAAATAATTTATGATTTCAAATACGGGAAAAATACATTTTTCATTAAAATATTTTTTATATATAATGTGATAACATAACTAATATTCACAAGCAAATATACGGTTGATCCAAATATTTTTATATGTGAAAAAAATTATTTATGATTCAAATATAAATAAAAATATGTCTTTCTTTTAAAAAAAAATGAAACTCTTTGGTTAAACAATTTTATTTTTCTTTATTTTTATTTTATATTAAACTTTTAAAAACAAATGCGCGTAACACACACAAACGTATTCCACTAGTTTTGCTATATATTTAGCACCATATATAACTTAAACCTTGAAAAATTACTCATACAAAAAGATCAATTAATGGTCTCCATCTAAAAGAAGTTTCGAAAAAATAAAAAATTGACAATTAAAAAATAAATCATTTAATAATTTTATCTACTCTTATTCTATTTATTAATTGATTATGGAATTTATCTTTTTTTTCAATCTCCTATAAATATAGATATGAATTTAAAAAGATTCAATATTATATCAATAATAATGATGTAGTAACATATAATATATAATTCTAAACGCATCATGATGAGATCCAATCATATCATTAACAATTGCTATTATTTCGCCATAACTTATGCTCCAAGGTTGTTAGTTTTATTATATATATATATATATATATATATATATATATATATATATATATATATATATATATATATATATATATATATATATATATATATATATATATATATATATATATATATATATATATATATATATATATATATATATATATATATATATGCTCCAAAAATGTTAGGTTTTGTTAGAATTTTCAACATAGACATCGAAAGTATCAACCACAATTTCTTTCCAAGGTACACAAATCTAACTAGCATTAGTTTTATCTTACAATAGAATTATATTCATCACACACACACACATTTAGTGTAGAAATTCAATAAGATCAAACCCTAGAGTGTGTCATTGATATATCTTGCAAATTTTAATTTTTGCAGAAAAAAATGCAAGACTTCATCAGCGATCTACCAGATCCTATTTTGCATATTATAATATCTCATCTTTCCATTGATGAAGTTCTTAGAACAAGCATTTTATCGAAACGCTGGATAAATCTATGGAAAAATGTTTCGCACTTTGATTTCGATTGCACTCGCATGGTAAAGCTCGAGAAAAGAGATTCATCGGGTAATAAAAAAGCAACAAAAAAAGATATTATAATATATGATAACATGGTTGATTATATATTGGATCAACACAAGGATAATTTAATTAGTACTCGCATCAAACATTTTCGTCGTAAAAATTGGTTCGGAGATTTGGATACCTGGGTTGAGTTTTTGATAGAGAGTAAAGAGATTAGTTCTTTGAGTTTAGAGTGTGAGAATTTATATCTTCACCTTAATGTATTTCCTAAGGATTATTTTGAGGCTAAGATATTTTCAAATTTGAGTTCGCTTGAATTGACGAATTATAAACTCGAAAATTCAATTTTATCTGCGTTTGAAAGTTGCGAAAAGTTGAAAATTTTGAAGCTGAAGAATATTTACATGGTGGATAGTACAATCAAAGGAATTTTGCGAAATTGCGTTGGTTTGGAGAAGTTTAGTTTGATTGGGTCGGAAGGGTTCGGTAGCATTGAGATTAAAAATAAATCTCTTAAAGTTTTGGAGCTTTTTTGGTTGAATGTTAAAAAAATACATGTTAGGGTTGAGAAGCTTCAAGTGTTGGTGATTGATTCTATAATCTGCCCTCCAAAAGATATTAGAATTTACACGGAAAATATTCGGACTTTCTGTTCGGTCTACAATCCATTTGATCAAAGGAATAAATTTTCTTATTATCAAAGGAATCAATTTCCTTATTACCAAAAGAATGAGATTCTGAAAACACAAGATATTCTTGAAAATTGCAGTGATCTATTTGTAAGTTTTCTCCGATTTTATTATTTTCTTATTCCAATAGATTAAGAATTTATTTTACTCTAGATATATACTTGATCTAACTATTTCTTCAATGCAGAAATCTCATTCGATAGACATTTTTCGAAATCTTTTGACCTTGTCGATTGATTTGGATTTGAATAACATAAGAGAAGTTATGGCACTTTCGTACGTGCTATTGTCGTGCTGCTTTCTCAAAACTCTAAAAATCACTATACCGGTATGTTTCTATTAACTTTAGAAAACTTCTAATCTTCATTATGTTATGATGTTTGAGATGTAATTGTTGTATTTTATAGGCAAATAAAGCTTCAGCTTCAAAAATTACTTCTGATGATGACCATTGTGCTCTACCGTATCTAAAGTCGATGTTCTGGGAGACACGAGAAAAGTACTATTTTGTGATCTTTGAGAAGTTAAGATATGTCACATTAAAAGGATTTACAGGCAAGGAGCTAGAAGTGATATTTGCAAAACTTCTGATTTCGAGAGCATACATGATGGAAAAGATGTATGTAATTTGTGATTCGACAATTGTGGACGAGGCCAAAGATCTACTGTCACTACCAAGAGGTTCTAGTCGTCTCTCGATCATATTAGAGTAAGGAAATAAGAATGGTTTTATTCGAGAATGTGAAATCAAGCATGAATTTATCGCGTCTCTGGTTGATTATCTTAACTTCAAACAATGTTTTGCAGAAGAATGATCAAAGTATTTTTTTAGTCAGAAACTATATTAAGCATAATATTTTGTTACAACAGCATGAGGAATTGGAGTTAGTCTCTAGTAAGAGATATTTGATATTTATTATGAAGTACTTTTTATAGAACTATAGGTAGATAGATGAGTTTGAAATAATTATGATAAGATGCTTATCTGTTTCCTAGCCCTTGTTATGTTTATGTTTTGTATTAAGATAATCAAATGCTATAGTTGTTGTCTAACTTAGTTGTTCCACCAATCTATATTCTCTAAGATTTGGTATGATTTTCAGCATGATAATGGGTAAATTATTTTCCTAAAATTCAATGGTAAAGGAGTTATTACATGAAAAAAATAACATAAAATGAATGTTTGAGAAACTAAATCTTAGGATTGTTGACTTGTTTTGAATTTTGAGATTCTATTACCTCAACCTCTAATTGCTTCAAGAATTTCACTCACTAGCATGTTCCTTCTCATGTGACTTAACAACTTGCTAGAGACATATCGGATCATGCCTCAATTCGTCTTTTTTGCGGGAACATTGATTAGGGACCGAAGCCGTTTAGATTCAACAATGCTTGGCTTAAACATGAGGATTTCAAGTCTTTTATTTGTATAATGCGGAGAAGGATTTCGTGTTTCACGTATACCTTTTCGAAGAGCAATCGGAAAATCAGACTCAGGTTGCGGGATCGGATCCAAGTGTCAAACTCCTACCCAATCAGGGGGAGCCCCTATCTGACTCAGGAAGGTATAGGAGATTGGTTGGAAAGTTGAATTATCTCACAGTCACTCGTCCAGACATTTCTTTTGCAGTTAGTGTGGTAAGCCAATTCTTAAATTCTCCTTGCCAAGAACACATGGATGTTGTTGTCCGGATTCTAAGATACATCAAATGTGCTCCAGGAAAAGGCCTCGTGTATGAAGATAAAGGACATACTCAGATAGTTGGATAATCTGATGCTGATTGGGCAGGGTCACCCATTGATAGACGATCCACCTCTGGGTATTGTGTACTTGTTGGAGGAAACCTTATATCCTGGAAAAGTAAGAAACAAAATGTAGTTGCAAGATCAAGCGCCGAGGCAGAGTATAGGGCCATGGCAATGGCAACATGTGAACTCATTTGGTTAAAACAGTTGCTCAAAGAACTTCAAATTGAAGAAGCAAAACCAATGACACTTGCTTGTGATAATCAAGCTGCATTGCACATTGCTTCAATTCCAGTCTTCCATGAGAGGACCAAACACATTGAGATAGATTATCATTTTGTCAGAGAGAAGATTGAATCAGGCGACATTGTCACAAGCTTTGTCAACTCCAATGATCAATTAGCAGATGTGTTTACAAAATCCCTGCGGAGTCCTAGAACTAATTATATATGTGGCAAGCTTGGTGCATTTGACTTATATGCTCAAGCTTGAGGGGGAGTGTTGATATTTGTAAATATATAGTGTTAAGAATATTTGTATATAGAATAGTCCCACATCGACTATATTGTTAAGTGCCAAAATGTAGTTATTTTGTGTTTGTAAATAGTGGCACTTATCGATACTTTTTGTTAATACCGTTGAATAATTCCCCGTTTTGTGCATAAATACGTATACTTTGTGAATAGATATATTTTTATACACTTTTATACTTTTTGATAGTTTTCTACTCTTTTTGTAGGTATTCTTGCGTATTTGGAGCATGAGCAATAAAGTGTCGAAGACACGGCTTCAAACGCGCGATTTTGAGCGACGGAATCAATTCATTCGGTGGTTAAGGCTCAAAATGAGGATGATAAAAATCATCAATTGGACTGCCATTTATTCATTGTTAGATAGGAAATTGAATAAGCTTTCCAACGCTTCGAACCGGGCGCAAATCGGAGTTACGGTTCTCAAGTTACGCCATTTTTACTAAAAGCTGTTTTTTCAATTCAGCAGGTTGGGCGCTCCCGCGCGCGACGCGCGCTGTACCAGATCCAAAATTGCATAAATAGGCGAAAATCAGATTTTTTTAGGTTATGTTTTGGGTATTTTTGAACCCCAACTCATCCTAGGTCATTTTTGGGTAGATTTGGCTTGGAAACACCATTGGAGCTTGCAATCGGATGATCGGAGGTCGAATTTCTCATCGATCGGAGTTGACAAACCAAGAAATGATTGGTTCCTCTTCTTCTCTTCTCTTTGTATTTCTCTTTTGGTGAGTTTGTATGTAAATACTCTAAACCCATGGGTGTTTCCTTGATCTTTTTGCTTAAATGTTTTGGATTTGTGTTGTTGTAGAAATAGACATCACAAATCTTGATTAGGGGGATATCTGTTAGCTTTTGATTCTAGACATAGGATTGGGGTTAACATCCACATAATATCTGAGTTTAATGTCTCTGTGTTGTTCGATCGGTTGAGACATCGTCGAAAGAGCAATATAGTTGAATTCTCGTCGGTGTTGCAGAAATGGACATTGATGTGAGGGATATGTGGTAATTCTGACGAGTATTGTAGATTGAATACGGCGGAGTGATAAATCTAAGTTTGTGAGGAGTAGTTTAGATTCAAACCAGATAAGCTATTCTCTATCAAGAATGAATTCTTTTTATGTTCATATGTTATGTTTTCCGTATTTACCGTCTAAACCCATTTAACCCAAACTCAAGAACTAAGAATCTGTCGAACGGCAGTTCAGTAGCACTAATCTCTGTGGACACGATAAATTCCCGGATAAATATTTCCAAAACTTTTGTTGCTTGCCGCTTTACCGCTCCAACATATATCATGTATTTAGTTATAATCTCTCTATATATAATAAAGTCTCCGTAGTGCTTTACAAAACTCACGGTTTATTCAAATGTCTCTTAGTCTCTTGTATTTCAACATGGTATAAGAGCCTCGTTTAAGATCCGGTGGGCCACCTTCTATGGTTTCCGCTATCGGGCCACCCGCCATTTATTTCCATGCTCTAGTTGTCTAGTCCTAGGCGTGAGGGGGTGTGTTAAGAGTCCCACATCGGACATTATATGGCCTGAACATGTCCTTATAAGTGGGGGCAATCGTCACCCTACAAGCCGGTTTTGTAGGGTGAATTAGGCCCAACCACATTTCTTAACAGTAATGAATAGGATAAGTTAAAGTTTGTGGGAATAGGAGATTTCGTCCTTTTCGAAAAGCTCAAAGCCTTGAAGCCACGAATCAAAAGGTGGAATCACGAGGTGTTTGGGTGGATCGATTTAAAGATAGAGGATGAGGTTGGTAAGATCAATGAGTTGGATGCTTCTTTGGCGAACAACTTCGGAAGTTCCTCCATTTCTTTAATGGAAGCTAGGAAAGAAGCTACTAAGGAATTTTGGAAAAACATTGGTGTTAAAGAAAGCATGCTTAGACTAAAGTCAAGACAACTTTGGCTAAAGGATGGCGACAAGAATACTCGTTTCTTTCACAACACTATTAGAGAAAGAAGGAGGAGAAATGCTATAACGGTGTTGGAAGGCGTTGAGGACACGGTTGAGGGTGTGGAAGAGATTAAAATGGAAATCAAAAACCACTTTGAACAATACTTTAAAGAAGACGATTTGGAAAGGGCTGTCCCGGAAGGAGTAGATCTCGCGAGATTGAATGATGTGGATAGTGCATGGTTAGATAGGTCGTTTGAGGAGGATGAGGTGAAACAAGCGGTGTGGGATTGTGATGGTAGTAAAAGTACCGGACCGGATGGTTACACAATTGAACTTTTTCAATTCTTTTGGGAAACGGTAAAGCAGGATGTGCTCTTATTTGTGGAGGATTTTTACGACAAGGCGAGATTAACTAATGGATGTACGTCGTCTTTTATAGCTCTTATTCCGAAGGTTAAGAATCCCCAATCCTTAAATGAATTTAGACCAATATGCTTAGTGGGTTGTTTGTATAAGATTCTTGCTAAATTGTTGGCGGGTAGATTGAAATGTGTTGTTGGGAAATTGGTTTCGTCTAATCAAACGGCTTTTGTCCCGGGTAGAAGCATTTTAGACGGTGTTTTGGTGGTGAACGAAGTCTTGGATTTAGCCAAAAGAGGGAAGAGGTGTTGTGTCATTTTGAAGGTGGATTTTGAAAAAGCCTATGATCGGGTTAGTTGGAAGTTTCTTTTCGTTCTCAAGAAAATGGGTTTTGGTGCTAGATGGTTGAGATGGATGGAGGGATGCATTTTCAATAGTGGTATGTCTGTTTTGATTAATGGTAGTATCACAAAGGATTTTAAGGTCGAGAAAGGGCTCCGTCAAGGCGATCCGTTATCTCCTTTCTTATTTGTCTTGGTTACGGAAGTTATCACGACTTTAATGAGAAGAGCTATAGCGAACGGAGAATTTAGGGGGTTCAAAATCAATGAAGAAGAGAGTGTCAATGTGTTACAATTTGCGGATGATACCATAATATTGGCGGAAGGTGATACGGCGAATTTATGGAGTATAAAGGTTTTGCTAAGGGGTTTTGAATTAATGTCGGGGCTGCGAGTTAATTTTAATAAAAGCAATCTTTATGGGGTCAATGTGGATGAAGATTACCTAGATGCGGCATCTACCTTTCTTTCTTGCAAAGTGGGTAGAACTCCTTTTAAATTTCTTGGTGTCAAGGTGGGCGACAATCCGCGGAAGCTCTCTATGTGAAGGGATTTGATTTCGATGTTTAAGAGGCAGTTGTCTGTTTGGAAGGGTATCAATCTCAATAGTGCAGGTCGTGTGTGTTTGATTAACTCCGTGTTAAACTCGATCCCCATTTATTCTCTTTCCTTTTATAAAGCGCCATCTAAGATCTTAAATGAAATTCGGGCTATTCAAGCTAAGTTCTTATGGAATGGCAGTGAGGCTAAGAGATCTATCCATTGGGTGTCTTGGGACAC
This sequence comes from Vicia villosa, assembly GCF_029867415.1. Lineage (NCBI taxonomy): Eukaryota > Viridiplantae > Streptophyta > Magnoliopsida > Fabales > Fabaceae > Vicia > Vicia villosa. The sequence continues at coordinate 16,795,816 of NC_081184.1, read as the reverse complement.
CGTTTGCAAACCTCGGGAAGAAGGTGGTTTGGGTGTTAAAAATATCGAAATAATGAACTTGGCGTTGATTAGCAAATGGAAGTGGAGGATTTTGATGGAGAAGGAGGCGGTGTGGAGTAAAATTCTCAAGGCTAGATATGGAAATTTAAGGTTGAAAATTCTTGTAGGTGATATCTCGGCCGTGAAGAAAAATGACTCTATTTGGTGGAGGGATATTTTAATATCCGACAATTACCCTTCTCTTTTTAACCATAATTTTGCAAGTGCAATCAAGTGTCAACTCGGAAGCGGCACTGCTGTCCCGTTCTGGTACAACAATTGGTCGGGGCAGCCAGCACTCATGCATCAGTTTCCGGAGCTGTCGTGCTTGCTAAGAACGACGCATTGCCAGTAGCGGATGCTGGCAGATTTGATGATTCTGGGTGGTGCTGGAAGACGGTAGAAGAGCTATTTCACAGTGGCAGCAACATCGGTTTTTTATGGAAGGAGCTGATCGATCAAATTGTTGATTTTCGGCCTACGGAAGGGAGACAAGACAGCTTTACATGGGGCTGCAACAGTGAAGGAGTTTTCAAGGTAAATTCTTGCTATGAAAGATTTTATGAAAAGCTTAAAAGTCCCTCTTTAAATTCTTCTTTTCTCAAGAAAATTGGATTTCTTTGGAGGATTAAAGCACTCCCGAAAATCCTTTTTTTCGGATGGAGACTCGTTCATAATAGATTGGCAACGAAGGACCAATTATTAAAACGGGGCATCTCTTTGGTAGATGGAGGGATATGCTGTGTTTTTTGTCAATTGGAGGAGGAAAATTTATCTCACTTAATAGGAGGTTGTTTTGTCATTTCGAGTATTTGGAGGAAGGTGTTCGAATGGATTGGCCCGGTTGACAATTTATTATTGGAAGAGTTCGAGGAGTTTTTTGATTTCTTTGAGAAGGTGAAGGCTAAAGCTAAGAGATTTATCATTGCGGTTATTTGGCTAGCTACGGTGTGGAACATTTGGTTAAGGCGTAATGCGATTATTTTTAGAAATGAGTCTTTTAGTTTTACCGAATGTATGTTGGGGATAGTCTTATTCTCTTGGAATTGGCTTCAATCGTATTATGTCATTAGGGATAATTGTAATTTTCACATTTGGAATATCCTTCCTCTCAATTGTTTTGAGTAGTAGGAGTTTTCCTTTTGTTTTCTTTGGTTTGGAGTATCCATAATACTCCTTTTAATCCCATTGCTTATTAAAAAAAAAAACTTGCTATTACACATTGAACCTGATTCTTAAAATCTCCAATCTTTAAGATTATGTTATCATTATGAATAATTCATTAATCTATTGGTACAATCCCATACTGTTAGATGTATTTGGAACTTTCTCCGACTAATCCTTTCGTCAAAGGGTCTACTAAATTTTCATAATTATATATAAGATCCGCTCTAACAGTTACCTTAGAGAGAAATGATTTGCAACATATTTTTGCACCAACTTTTTCATTGTCATACTTTTTTTATAGTTTTTTTTAGGGATCCAAAATGTTGTTGGAAGTCTTATAGAAACTATAATAATCATATAAGTCATTAGTCAGACACTAATGTTTCTTATCCAAATTAAGCTACAATGAGTCTTAGAATTGCTTTCAATTAACCTCCAGAAAATACTTACAACATAAATTTAATAATTTATCCAATAATAATAATTTATCCATGTTTTATTACACACCATTAAATTAAATTCATTAAATAAAAAACTCCAATCTCTTAATAACTTGCAGGTCTCTCAATGTATTTCCCTATTCACACTTCACCATCCCATAATTCTTCAATGCTTCTATAGGGACCACAAGTCGCATGAATACAAATAGCTGCAGTATATATTTTTCCCTGTACAAGTAAAAATTTCATGATAAGATTTTATATGTATAATTCTTTGCTCTTTTTGTATAAAAGTTATTGTCTTTAATGGTACAAAACCAAAAATATCGAATGCAAATAATATGAAAAACATGTTAATTGTCGAAACTCAAATAAATATGAAATATTAAATTAACTATATTATTACCTTTTCTTCAATTTGAGAGAGTAAGGTCATTAGGTCTTCAGGTATTGACCAATTAAAGATATCAAAATTTTCCATTATCCTAATATCTCTAGAGCTCTTTGGAATCACACAATGTCCCATCTGCAAGCCCCACCTAAGAGATACTTGTGCTGGAGTCTTTCCCAATTTTTTAGAAACTCTTTTGATAACTGAATTGGTGAGGATGTTATTCTTGTCAAGTTCTGAACCCAGCGGTGAGTAACCCTAGAGAGAAAAATGAGTTATAAATATTAACTACTTATTCGGTCTCACAGTAAGTGTTTTATTTGAGATTTTCATATATTTTAAAATAATATCTAATATTGGTCACGAAAAAAAAAGATAATACTTAATTGTGTTAATTTTAATAATAAAATTAATGTTATTTATTAAAATAATTTTATGAGTTTAAAGGTTGTGCACCGACAGTGCAAATAAACTTTACAGATACATCCAATCAAAATCATTACACTTGTCACGTCATATTAATTTTTTTAAATTAAAATTGTATTTTAATTGAATACATGGTTGTGATTGGTTGACAGTGTAAAAATATTTTACACTGTCAGTGCATATCCCTTTTTAAAAATATAATAAATAAGAATAATTTAGTAAAAATAATAATAAATATTATATTGGTATTTAAAAATTTTAAAGTGATAAATAATTTGAGACTAAGACGGAGGAAATAATTACTAAAAGAATTGATGCTAGAAATTAATAATACCCTCTTAATATGTCTCAAAATGATTATTTTGTTTATGTAATTATCTTGAAATCAAAACAAAATTGTCAAATGTCTACAATATAAGAACACAATTGGAATAATTTTTTTTAAAATATCTACAATTTTCTTCAATTTTAATGCAAGAATTTTTTTAAATTGTTGTATGTTTTGCAAATTTAACTTACACATAGAAGAACTCCTTTTGATGCGGAGAATGAATGCAACTTTGGCTGCTTCCATCCAAGGTGCAATTCCACCTGATTAACAGCAGGGGGAACTCTAGCTATGTCTAATAAATCTTGAAGTTTCTTTGTAGAAAAGTTGCTCACTCCAATAGCTTTAGCTTTTCCTGAGTCATATAGTGCCTCCATTGCTTTCCATGTGCTTGGTATGTTTGGCATTGTGAAATTTTCAGGTTTGACTCCAATTGATCCCTTCTTCATGCTGAATGGAAGGTGGATCTATTCATTGAATCAAATCAATATGTCAAAGAAAGATTGGTGAATAAACTTGTGTAATCCAAACATACTACTCCGGCCTGATTTATAAGCAAAAATTTTTTTTAAAATTTATTGAATAATAAATATATTTAGTATTAAAAAAGACCAAATACATTCATTATTCAGTGAACCTAAAAAAAAACTTTACTTATAAATAAGGCCGTATGGACTAGGTTAGAAGAGAAAAGTGGAATTTAATATTAAACTTGTTGAGATGACACATACTAGATAGAGATCTACGTAGTCAAGTTGCAATTGTTGTAATGTTTTATCCAATGCCTTTGGCACATCTTCTTCTGCATGGTCTGTGCACCTGAATAACAATATTATTAAGAGGTGTTTAGTAATTAATTATGCATATATATTATATGAAAATATTATATGAATATATTTTATGATAATCAATATAACAAATTAACCATAATTTGGAGGTGATCCATAGCTCTTCACGCTTTACCAAACCATCATCAAAAATCTTCTTGAGAGCATTACCAATCTACATTGGAAAAAAAAAACGAAATATATTGTTAAAATACATTGTTCAAATTTTACGAGTTTTCCCTCTAAAAAAATGAATTAATGTAAATATAAGTTTTTATTTAATTTCCAAACAGACTATAGAGAAAATTTGAATATACAAAGTGTGAAAATAAAAAAATAAAGTATCACGAATTCGAAATCATATTTAAACATATTGAATATCAAAATCTTTTATCATTTGAGTTTCATTTACGAGATATATTTATTCTTTAAATTTTTTATGTCATTGTTTAATAAAAAATTCAATGAAAGACGATTAAATTATTTTCAAATTTTATTAAAAAGGTTGTAGAATGAATAATATATTCAATAAAAATTCATAAATTTAATATTCATCTAACAAATATTAATATATTAAGTTCGAAAATGTAATTTTTGCATGGAAGTTTTTATTAATTATTATCATTTGTTAAAAAAACTAACAAGTGAAATGAAGTTGATAAAGAATACTCATTAACATCATTACCTCTGCTTGGTTTTCATATCTGGATGCGCAATCAATATGCCTATATCCAACCTGAATTTTCAAAAGAGAATTCAAGTAATTTCTTAATGTTGATGAATTTAAAATATAATCACAAAAAACACCAAAAAGTGATTTGGAAATCTATTAAACTAAAAAATGAAACTAAAAGTATGTACCTTAATAGCTGTGGTGAGAGTTTTTGCAATTAAATCAGGCTCAATCTGAAAAGTGCCTACCCCAATTGATGGGATCTTGGCTCCTGTATTTAAGTCAAAGAATCTCATTGAATTTTTCATTTTATTTAAAGAGATAACTAAGTTGCTACTACTATAGATTTATTAAAGGGTCTCAGCCAACAAAAATAATAAAAATGAGAACAATGAATTTATATCTTTGAAATATACAATTACATATAAATAATAATTAATAAGATACGGATCATTCTAACGAGTACTTCACATACACTCTTTAAACATTCTATATAAAAAAAATCTTTAAATAAATTATTTATTTCAATTCCCAATGTAATGAATACAAATAATTTCAAAAACAAATTTTATTATTTCTTAAAAAAGTTAAATATTTCTATTTCTAAAATATTAAATACAAATGTTACTTACCTTTTTAAACTCTTAACTAGTATTTTTGAATTACTCGTTAGCATTTTTCATACCATATTACAAAATATTGCATTCAAATGTCGCTACTATAAACTAAATTAGTTTAAAAAATTTATTTACTAATATATTATTATATAGTTTTAAACTTATGATACAATGCATGTCTTTTGCTACTTAGAAAATAATTTTTTTTTTTGGAAGAATAATAAAATAGGTATCATAGGATTTTTTTTAATACATTACCTTAAAAAATTTATATATAAACATTTATTTAGATTATTGTTTTTTGGGATGAATGATTAAATAGGTATGATAGAATTTCTTTTTGATACATTACACTATGCCATAAAAACCTACGAAAGCACTTTTTTTGGACTTTAAACGCGTTGTCGTAGGTGGCACTGCTATAGGTTTTAGCAGCGCTTTTTGTTTAGACAAAAGCGTTTCGTAGGTAGGCCTAAGGCAGCACTTTTTCTTCAAAAGCGCTTTCATATATAGGTTTAAGGCTGCTCTTTTTTCTTGAAAAGTGTTTTCTATGCCTTTTATGCTTTCTAAAACCTACCTACGACAGCGCTTTTAAAAGCGCTTTCATAGATAGGCCTAAGGCAGCGCTTTTTCTTAAAAAGTTCTTTCATAGATAGGCCTAAGGCAGCGCTTTTACCTAAAAAGCGCTTTCGTTAGTGTTTGTAATAAACCTATTATTTTTTTATTTTCTAAACCTGCATTTTTGGCAGCGTTATTTCATGAACCTGTAATTTACCATTGTTATCCCATAAACCTGTAATTTACAATCGTAATCCCATTATTTCAACAAAGAAGCGATTTCGATTATATACAAGAAAGGCATTATAAATTATACCATTACATTATATACCATTGTAATTAATCCAAAATATATATACACCGATTCACATATTTCTAACATGACCAAAACAACTAAACTAATTCACCTTATATTATAACATGACCAAAACAACTAAACCAATTCACATTACATTATAACAGTAAGAAAATCATCACTACAACACGGAAGGCCTACGAAAGCGCTTATTTTGGACTTTAAAAGCGCTTTAAAGCGCTGTGAAAGCCAGCGCTGGCGTAGGTAACAAAAGCGCTTCTAAAAGCGCTCTGGTAGACCCCCCCTATAAGAGCGCTTTTCTGGAAAAAGCGCTCTGGTATCCCCCCTATTAGAGCGCTTTTTCTGGAAAAAGCGCTCTGATAGCCCCCCCTATAAGAGCGCTTTTCCAAAAGCGCTTTCGTAGGTTGCGTTTTTTATTTTATTTTTTATGCTTTTTTTTATAAACCTATTATTTTTATAATTTCTAAACCTGCATTTATGGCAGCATTCTTTCATGAACCTGTAATTTACCATTGTTATCCCATAAACCTATAATTTACAATCGTAATCCCATTATTTCAGTAATCTCATTATTTCAACAAAGAAGCGATTTCGATTATATACTAAACATGCATTATAATTATACCATTGTAATTAATCCAAAATATATATACACCGATTCACATATTTCTAACATGAAAACAACTAAACCAATTCACATGACATTATAACAATAAGAAAATCATCCCTAAACAACTAAATTAACTAAATCGGTCCTAGTCCTGCAAAGTCTGAACATCTTCAAATGACTGAAAATCTTCACAATCTGCAAAATAAAAATAATATAATCAAAATAAGATTATTATTATATAAAGGCTCTAAAATAAGAAGGTAAAGAGTAGAACGAGTATATATATATATATATATATATATATATATATATATATATATATATATATATATATATATATATATATATGTATATATATATATATATATATATATGTCGTGTAAAAAGAATAATCAAATTAAATATATCAATAAATACAAATTAATTTATTAATATTTAGGACTTTATATATCTAACTTGAATACATGGAATGGAATATCATTTATTGTAAATTAGTTCAACAAATTTTGTACATAAAGTTTACCTTAAATTTAACACAGCCACGTCATATAGCCCAGAGGGATAAAGCAATATAGATCACTAACAATAATCCTGTCACAGACACCCTCAAGAACAACATTAGCTACATGTTATTGATAGGAACATTATTAGAAACTCAACCAACAGCATGTCAAACAATTACAGAATTTGAGAAGTTGTTACCAAATTGATCAAAAGAGCCCAGTATCCTTGTGAGCTTTCTACTATCTCTTAGCAATATAAGAAGTTTCTCTGCAACAACAATTAATGTAAAGTTCACAACCAATTGACAGGAAAAATTAGACACAAATAAAAGTTGAATTTTAACACAGATAGATACTTGTGCACAGAAATTAAGATAGAATAAATTAATAAAAAATGAATTGTATACCTTGTATGTAGAAAATTACGGTGTTGGTGTAAGCTAGGGGTGTATGTTTACTCAATCAATAAATGTTGCAATAATGAGAAGGGGTTGTTGGACTAGAAATTTGAAGGTTTTGTTGGACTTAACCTGCATCGCCTCATTTCTATCCAAGTTGTATTGTGTCACAGAATATGAATCAAGTAACTGTACCCCGAAGGATCCTGCCACAGAAGACTTCGGGGTACAATTACTTGATTCATATTCAGTGGAACATAATCGGCAGGGGCACATTGTGTTCTATCCTTTACCAGTCCATCCACTGTTTGAAGCTCAACCTACAATAGAAAAACGTGATTATTACTAACTACATATAGAAAATCTTGAATCATGTAAAAGTTGATGAAACAGATATCCCTTGTAGGTCTCATTATCAATAACATCTTCTACTTACTTGATACATGTCTTCAATACTCTAAATCACTGATAAAAACCTAACAAACTTTGTCTTCAATACTCTAAATCACACCGATAAAACCTAAATCACTGATAAATTAAAAAAGCCCCAATAATATTAACTATAACCCTAAATAAAATTTTGTATTTTTGAAAGCAAACAATGAAAAAAAGGAAAATTCAAAGAGAAGCCACTACACCAACCTATTAACACATACTTAAGTTCACTTCAAACATGTCTTACACAACGAACTCGGGCAGCCATGAACATGAACCAAAACCAAAACTCAAAGAGAAACACAATATCATTCAAACTCAACAATACACTCTAAAGACATTTAATCAAACATGTAATATGCTTCATTCTCAAATTGCAGTGCAACTGTGCAAGGTAAAGAAAAACAACATCCCTTAGTTGAAACCCTTAAAACTAAACCCATAAATCATTCACAGAAAAATAAACCCAGAAAAATAAACCCTCAAAACTAAACCCAGAAAAATAACAAAAGAAAATGAACCCTAAAACTCACCGGCGGTGAGGTTCTGGCTGAAGACGGAGAAGAAAACGAGTGTAGACGGAGGGACGCCGACGGTGGTGGATGGCACCGATGGTGGTGGACGGAGGGGAGATGGAGGATGATGAAGATTCAGTGAGGGTTTTAATTTCGCGTGCAGAGAACAGAAAACGAAAGAGAGAAAGTGAGAAACAGTAACCGGTGAGAAGCGTGTTTTTGGTTTTAACTTTAGTAATAAAGGCTACTAAAGCGCTTCTGGAAAGCGCTCTCATAGCCTGGTCTATACCAGCGCTTTTGACTAAAAAGCGCTCTCATTCAACCCCCCTACAGCAGCGCTTTTGAAAAACGCTTTCGTACCCCCCCCCCTATAAGAGCGCTTTTGAAAAGCGCTTTCGTACCCCCCCTACCAGAGCGCTTTTGAAAAGCGCTCTCATACCCCCCCCTACCAGAGCCCTTTTTAAAAGCGCTTTCGTACCCCCCCCCCCCTATAAGAGCGCTTTTTTAGCGTGTTTTTTAATTTTGTTTTTAGCGAAGCCTATACCAGCGCTTTTTCCTAAAAGCGCTTTCGTAGGGGTGCTGCTAAAAAACAAATTTGGTATAGTGCATCCCTAAACAACTAAACCAATCCCACCTATTCTTCAAGTTCCAACATCATTCTCATCATTCCAAGCCATGTTCAATAAAACCTTTTGATTCCATCTTGCATATCCTCACTTCAAGCTTAGCCATATCTTAATTCAACCAATACTCTGCTACACCAATCATGAATTGCCCCTGCATAAAACCAGATAACCAAATTCAAATAAGAAACCAAGATACTACAGCATATCATCCATACAAAATTCAAGCTCAATTTACCATTTCGAATAGCTACACATAAATGCATACAATTGGAAGCCGAGCATTCTATTCGATCCGCATTCAAGTTCAGTCAAGTATATATATTTCTAACAGACGTCGTCACCATTTCCAATTAACTTCTCTTACTAATATATCTATAACCAACTAACAGATTTTTATGCTATCAAAAACTAACATTCACTAACCTATTCAGTTCTAATAGCATAAATTTCTCTGACACTAACTAATCTTCCTATTTGTCAAACTAACAGAATTCCAATAACTAAAAATTCTAACCAACCTTCTACCTAAAACCTCTAACAAAAAACAATAACTAACTTCTAACTTGTAACCACCAAAAAATAAATCCTCTTTAAATCATACCTTATATGATTCTTTACGCAATAAGATATTGACACAATTCCTCTTTGATTTCTTCCAACTGAAGTTTTGTGTAATGAGCACACTTGACTTCATCGAAGTACTACAAAACATAAACATGATTTAGTTAAAAGTAATAAATTATAAGAAATATCCGATAAATAGTATAACAAATCCTAAGTTATAAATTCATACCGTGATTGGAATCTCTATTTGATTCATTTGAAGGATTTCTTTGATAAACCTCAAAACGAAGTATCCGCAATCTATATTGTTTCGTTGTTGAGCACACTACATAGAAAAACAAATAAGAGTGTATAGTTGTCTTGTTTTATCAAGTATCATAACTATTATAAGCAAAATTGTGAAAACTAATGTACCTTCACTTTGATCCAAGTAATGTTGCTTGATTTAGTCCGTGATACTCGAGCTTCTCTTTGACTTCGGAATACTTGTATTGCTCTAACAAAATAAAAACATATATTTAGAACAATGTCACAAAAAAAATTAAATATATAAATATACATGAATATTTAGAACAGTCTCACTTATGTAGCAATCATTGACTTCATATCCGTATAATTGGTCCAATCACCATCTACTGAATTCAGATAATATACCACTTCTTTTACAAGATCCATAGTAACCAACAACCAGTGACGTCTATAAATTAAAACAAAAGTTTATATGAAAATTTTGCTACGTAAAAGAAACAAAGATTAGAATAAACATAGAATGAAAATCTAACCCTATTGGTTGAGTATTATACGCCAAAAGATACAAGCTTTTTGTATTGCCGGTGGCCATGAGTCTCTGAACTAAGCGCTCTCTTACTGAATCTAGCTCCCTAACAATTGTCGCTCCGCTGACATTGGAGAAAGACACGAAAGGGAATCTGTTTGACAACTGATTCCCGCGCATCAATTTGTCATACAACGACCTTAAATAAAAACATAATAAACATTAGACTATTTTCATTGAAATGTGTAAATAAATTGTTCAACTAAGTAAATAATATATTGATCGGATTACCGTATGTATAAGTGCATAACACCGACGCCTAATTCTTTATGCGTAAAAATCTCTTCCATGTCCTCTCGTCCAATTGTTTTGGTGAATTTGAAACCAAAGATACCTTCATCCATAACTATCTCACGAATAGCACCATTCATGAAATTTGATGTTAACACAATTGTTTCAAGACACTGCCGGTATAGAGGCACAAAAGCACCTTTTTTTTGCCGCGGTCATCGAAGGATCCCTTTTTTTGGGTGGTACGCTACCAATTTTCTGGCTCACTTGTTGTGACCCTTGAGCAGATACCTAAAAATCATATAACTTAGGTAAATTATAAAATCATGCAGTTTTAGATTCAGATCATATAATTAACACTTTAAATGTACCTCTTTTATTGATGCAACAGACTCGCCGTGCTGCAAAATCCCTTTACCCTTAGATGCGGGTTTTGTAGGAGTCTAAAATTATCATGTAAAAAATAATTAACGTAACGATTCAGAATTGACATTTGAAAACTTAAATATTCATAATGGTTTTCAACATACCCCAGTATCAATGAAAATGAGTTCCGAGGGCCATGCAACAAATGACCTTATTGCATCTCGCAGCAATGTTGTCTGTGAGACCATGTCAAGTACCTGTAGCAACGCATCATGATCTAATACAACATCAATCGATACTTTCAGGTGTCCATCCGAGAGCGGTCTATGGTGAAGTAAATCTCCCAAAGTGTTGTGCACTTTTCCCTTGTCAACTAGGCAATAATCCAGTGACGATAAGTATAGTTGGCAAGATGAAATGCCCTAAACCAATAATAAATATGTTATTGTTAATTCAATAATAGAAAGAGGTGGAAAAAAAGAGAAACTTGAACAATATATAGTCATTTTAATTACCTCGGGAAATTTATTTTGACAGTTGATACTAGCTTTGTCACTACTTTCTTTCAACGATGAAGTGTTGCACTTTTCCCTCATATAATTCTCTTTATCTCTTTGCAATTCACAGATTTGTGCTTGTAAATCCTGCAATTTTGGCATCACTTCTTCATTGGTAGGATTTCTTCTCCTAGGATTCTTATAGAAAGAGGTTGGAGTCACACCATGACCTTTATCCCTCACCTGACCGAGATACTCAGGAATATTTAATGCTCTACTAAGTACGCTCCTGTTATCCTGGTCCTCACCTATGGATACTGATTGCGACATGGTCTCCTGTAACTCATTTACATATCGAAAATTATTAGTGGAGATAAAAAAATCAATTATATATTAATAAACATTTGATTTAATTAAAGACACAATGTTATACTTACACATGCATCATAAATTTGTTGAACATCAGGATCAACAACTCGATTCTTGCCCACACGAGCTTCCTTCCAAAACACATGTACTGGAAGTGAGGTTTCCTCACTTTTCGTCTCCTCTAACTACGCATTAACACAAATGATAAGATCGTCAATTACAACACATTTAAACAATTAATAAGAACGTAGCATTTCTATTTACTTACAATTTTTTCCTCTAAGCGTGCATATCCCAAACGCCCTTTTTTGTATGGATATGTGGGTTTTGATGCTCTCGAGCTATTTTTGGCACTCCTTTTCTGAAAATCTTCATCTTTTCTTTGTTTTACAAACTCAACCCAGTCTTTATCATCAATGAAGTTCGCATACTTTTATGGACGTCCCGGATCCTCTTCAACAAAATTTCCTTCATCATCCTTAAGATAGGTGTTTGTTAAAAAAAGCTTTTCACCCTCTATTTCTTTTTTCGGCCAAACCAATTATGTAGCATTTACGGTCATCTGGTATGTTAAAAGACCTCTGCGAAAAAACATACGCATAGAGTGTGTTAGTATAAGTAATTTAAACACATTATCGTCAAGATAAAGCAAATAACAACAACCATATATGGTACCTTTAACTCATTCCAAATCTTATCTTTTTTCTCACCCAAGTCTTTACTTTTCCATTTAGGTACGGAGATTGGAATATGCATACGAACAAGTGTACCAATGTAGCTTGTAAACTTTGCAGCATTAGACCCAACTACTTGGTTATCAGGTTTCCATTCTAAATTATATGTTACTCCTCTGTCTCTATCACGAATGATTCCTCTCATAATGGTGATGCCTCGTACAACATCTCTTTATGAAGTATCAACTGGAGGATTTGTATCTGGAGCATGTCTATCTTGTGAGTTTTCTTGTGAGTTTTCTTGATTACTAGCCATTTAACCTGTAATAAAGAAAAATCCATATTCAATAATGTTAGGAGTGAATTAGTAGTGTTTTCATGTATTAAATTAACTACCTTTTGAGCTAAAGTTGAGTATATCTTAGGAGTTTTGAGGATTTTGCGGTTAGAATTGAACTTTAGAGGTTCGATGCTAATTGTAGAACAACTTGTGTCACTTTGGGTGTTGTTTGTGCAGATATTGAAGTTGAGAAGTAAAGACGAAGAAACATGCGGGCGTAGAGCTTCTGGAGAGGAGGAATCACAAAGAAGGAAGGTGAAACAAAGGCCGAGCCGCGCCAATAAGGGGCGAGACGCGCCTTAACCCTCTGACTTGGGTTCGCGCCGCGCCAATACGTGCCGAGGCGCGGAGGCTACGTTACAAGGATGAATTATTATAAATAGAAGCCCTAATTCTCATAAGGGGGAGATCTTTGGTGAACGAAATTCAGAGAGCAATCCTATTCCCGAGCAGAAAACAACTTCCGACGGAGAATTCAACATCAATTGAAGACATTCCCTTGATGAAGATGAATCCATCCATGAAACTTTGTGTGTTCTTCATGTCTATGGAGAGCTAAACCTCATTGTGTTGAGTTTAAGGTAGTAGTTAACCTATGAAGATGCAATTACTTGATTAATTCCTGTGAACAATTGTTTAAGCTTTATCATCAATGAAAAACCTTGCTTTTATTTTATATCATTGTTGAACTATCAATCGAGAGATAGGGTTTATACTGTTGCCCTAGGTTTTTACATTGACTTGTTGATTAATACTCAGAGATGAGATTTTGAAGAAGTTTTCATAAATCATCGCGGTTAATTCCCTTTATCTTTATAGTTATTCTGAGAGATCGAATATCATACCGGTAGAGGTGATCATTAGACATAATATCTCTTTTGAGGATGAATGAAGATAATAACTTAGATAATGTTCACTTGTGGATTAAATGATCAATTGCATATGAATAGGTTGATGAACCCTAAAACTCAACATATTCATTCACCATTGTTATTCGTCTTTAAGCTTTTTATCATTTAATTATTATTCTGTTATTTGCAATTTGAGATTAAACAATCAAAACCAATACTTTTCACTACTCATTATAATTCGACTATAGAATAGCAGCAATATTAACTCAGTCTCTGTGGATACGATATTAGAAAATATTTACCCAAAATACTTTCAACAAATAACCCATAATATAAAAATAAAAATGGATATAAAAATGAAATGAAATGACAAATATAAAATTTTATACAAATTCAATATATATATATATATATATATATATAATGACATATATTTTCATTTTATTGAATGATATAGGTTATAATTATACTATTACCTTTTTCACTAACGTCTCTTTCTTTTCTTGGTAGGAATATGTTATACTCGTCTCTTAATAACGCAGATGGTTGGATTGATCCAAATACCCTCATTATGATCATTTCTAGTACAAGATTCATTCTCATTTTGATCGTTTATTGTACAAGATTCAATGTCAACACCAATATCATCTTGATCTCCAATATTTTCATCAATTACTTTGTTAGATAAAAGCACTATAGACCATTTCGTACTTGTCAGATCATTGACATAGAACACTTGTTTAGCTTGAGAGACTATAATGAAAGGCTCATCTTTGTACCCCATCTATTGAGATCCACTTGCAAAAATCCTGACTTATCCATTCGTATGCCATTATTATTTTCAACCCACTTGCAACCAAATACAAGAATCTGAAACTTCTCGTAATCAAACACCAAAATGTGCTCGATAACCCCAAAATATAACAGATTTTCAAATTTCGGGTTTAAGTCATTCGCACTTGATATGTGCATTGCTTCAGCTACCAAGGTAACACCACTATTTTGTATAGTAATTTTATCATCCTATTCTTTGGTATAAAATATGTATCCATTAATTGCGTATGCGCTATACGAAAACACAACCATACTTGGATCATATGCTAAACATCCCAACCTTTCTGTTACTGAGGGATCTGAATGATACTTTGAATAAATATGTTCCTTAAACCACGGTATGAAACTTCGATTGTGCTCTCGTACTATCCAATTCTCATTTCTATTCGGATTTACACCTCGGAGAACACCCTTGTGCATTTCAACATACGGCTTAACCTCAATCTCATTGTGTAGAACATACAAATGCGCTTGATCCCGTTCCACCCTTGATATTGTCACAACTTTATTTCCAATTAGCTTTTTTCCTTCTTTTTTTCGACAATATGAAATTTGGGAAGTCCAATTGATTGAACATTTGACAGATATTCAGTACAAAATCAACCGCTTCTTCAACAACGTATCGTTCGACAATACAACCCTCCGGTCGACTACGGTTTTCACGTACCTTTTAATATTTTCATATAACATTCAGCAGGGTACATCCATCTCATATAAGCTGGTCCGCACAATTGTGTCTCTTTCACAAGATGAATGACTAGATGAACCATTATGTCGAAAAACGAGGGAGGAAAATACATTTCAAGATCACATAAAGTAACAACTATCTCTTTTTGCAATGTTGGTAAGATCGCGGGATCGATCACCATACTGCAAATTGACTTGAAAAAAAAACACAGTTTAGTTATTGCGCTTCTTACTTTTTCTGGCAGAATAGAACGTATATCTATTGGTAGAAAATGTTCCATTATAACATGGCAATCATGCGTCTTTAAACTCTTTAACTTAAGGTCTTTCATGGACACAAGTCTTCTAATATCTGATGAGTAGCCTTATGGAGCTCTACGTTGTTCGGCCTTTCCATTGAATATAGGTGGAGCTCTACGTTGTTCGGCCTTTCCATTGAATGCTTTTCTCCACCCACGGTAATGATGATTAGAATTTAAGAATCTACGATGACCGAGAAAGACATTCTTCTGACAAAGATCCAATCGTGTCGTATCGGTTCCATCTTCATAAACAGGACACGCTTTTTGACCTTTATTGTTGTATCCTGATAGATTTCCGTATGCTGGAAAATCATTAATTGTTCCAAATAACATCGCCCTCAAGTTGAAACTTTCTTTCCTATACCCATCATAAACCTCCACACCATTCTCCCACAAAAACTTTAAATCTTCGATTAAGGGTGCCAAGTATACGTCTATGTCATTCTCTAGTTGTTTAGGCCCAGAAATTAACATAGCCACGAAGGTAGGTTATAAATCATAAGAATCACAGGCCATGTACTATGCGAGATACTTTGAATACTGTGCGGGTTCATTCCATCAGTAGACAATGACAAGCGAAGGTTTCTTGCTTCTTTTCCAAATTCAGGATAATCATTATCAACTTTCATCCACTTTGGTGAGTCTGCCGGATGTCGCAACTTTCCATCAATAATTCTTTCATTTACATGCCAAGTCAAGTGTCTTGAATCGGTTTCACTATGATACATGTGTCTAAATCTCGGAATTATAGGAAAATATCATAAGACTTTTGTCGAAGACAACTTTTTCTTATATCGAGGGGCACCGCATTTAGGACATTCATTTAACGTTGTATACTCGTTTCAAAACAAAACGCAATCTTTTGGACAGGCATGTATCTTATCATAGCTCATGCCAATAGAGCACAACATCTTTTTGGCCTCATACGTTCGATTGGGAAGAACATTATCCTCTGGTAACATATCTTTCATAAGGGCTAATAACTCTGTGAAACTTTTATCCGACCATCCATTGCCCGCGTTTAAGTTGTACAACTTTAACACCGCAGACAACCTTGTGAATTTTATACAACCATCATACAACGGTTTCTCTGCATCACTTACCAACCTCTCGAACATTTTGGAACAATCCTCAAGATCATAATCGTATGTGTCTGTGCAATCGTCGTTTGAAGCATGCGTCCTATTATACCTCGATTCAACATTCCCGTTACATTTCTTACCATGCAAATTCCAACATGTATAACTTCTATCAATTCCATGCCTCTTTAAATGCGATGCCAACTGAACCGCGTCAACCCAACTCCCATAATAGCAACCCAAGCAAGGACACATCATTCGACTCGGGTCTTCGGCATGCGCAACCGCAAACTTAACGAATTCTGATACCCCTTTCTCATACTCTTTCGATAATCGATTTGAATGCATCCATGTCTTATCCATGTCTTAATTAAGCTAAACAAAACCAACTAATTAAGGCGGTATAATGCATTTCTGTCAAAGTAGTAATAAAACACAACATATTCACGCAATTTCAAACAAATTCATCACAATAACAGTAATTTGAGAAAGAAATTTACCTCGGATTTTACCGAACTCAAGAAAACGCAGAGAATGAGCGTTGTACGTCGAACTAGGTCGGGAAACGCTGCTAATTCAAAGGAAATAAAACTTCTATTATAAAAAATTTCATACATTAAAAACTGAATCAACCATATAATTAGGTATTAGACTATCTTTATACAAAAAAAACCAATCCGTTATAGGGATTGTTCAACTGACTGTCTTGACTCTTTCACGATTTACTACAATACAAATTGCGATAAAATAAAACTATATACAACAAGATTAGGAAAAGGGGTTTTACCTCACAGAAAATAGAACTGAGAAATCACTTTCTTAGAATTTTGATTGGGACTGCATCAAATATCAAATATCAAATATCAACATTCAAATCAAAATCACTTTCTACCAAATTCAATCAATAATAAAACTAAAAGTGAAGATATCGGGTTTAAGTCCGTTTTCTAAAACAAGTTTAAAGCTTCTAATTCAATCAATAATAAAACAAGTTTAAAGCTTCTAATTCAATATCCGGGCAGCAACACATGTTATGTCATAACACTCATGGAAATCTTACGGTAACTCGACGATATCAACCACAAAACTTATGAATCAAATTCAACTCGAAACAACTTCAAGATTCATTCTCGTTTTGGGATCATATTTATTAGAAGAAGACTATATTGATATTCAGCAAAGACTCTCAAAATCAATAATAATAGCAGCATAAATGATCTAAAAGATGACTCCCATGATCAATTGGGAATTTTACAAGTAAGAACAATCCTAGCTGTAAAAACAAAGTCTTATGAATAATGAATATTAAAAACAAATGTCAACCAAGTACATCTTTTGTGTGGCCGATTTCATACTGTGAGTACTTAATTTTTTGCGTTTTCTACACCAAAAACAGCCCCAAAACCTATAATTTTCATTCCAATTCCTAACCAAAAACAGCCCCAACACTATAATCTTTATTCCAATTCCTAACCAAACATATATAGATATTCAAGCATTAATCAGTAACATAAAAATAGAATTGAGAGTTGCAACAGAATTGATTATATTGTATATTAAAGCATTTCAAACAGCAGAGTATTGATTATATGATATGTAAGATCATCCAAATCAAGGACTGAAAATGATCAAAATTGAATCAGAAACTAAACCAAATATCAGAACTTATTTCCCCTATGAATCAGAACTACTCAAACAACAAGTTCATGTGATTCCAATTGATAACTCAAAATTCAAAACAAACATCTCAATATACAAAACCAGTCATTCTCAAACCCTAAACCATGTTTAAGGCATATATCATAGCAAAAGGATAGAGAGTCAAATAGACTCGAGAAAATGAACCACCGACAAAAAAATTAAACAACAATAAAAGGAAAAATTCTGAATTACACATACAGATATGATATAATTGACTTAAAGCAACCTTCTAAAATTCAGAAACCTAACATATAATAATGCAATTAACATGTGAATAAATATAATGGAAATTCGAAGAGCTTACCACTCTGGTGGCGCTGTAAGATTTAACGGTGAGTTTCTGATCGGAGTTGTAGTCCTTTGTCAGAAGATCTAGCAGCAAAAAATAAAAAAACAATTAAAGTTAATTCTGATTTCAGGTTCCAGAAAAGTGTTAAGCACTTATGCTATAAGCTCATTGAACTTATTTTGTTAAGCACTTATGCTATGAGCTTGTATTGAAATTCTATAAACAATGCCAAAGTAAATTCATACCTCTAATACCAAAGAAGAACGATATAAACCCAGATGAAAGAGATTTCGTTTTGCAGAAGAAGAAAATCACAACCGCATGTCAGATTAGGGTTTTTCGAATTCGCTGAAGGGATTTTCGTTAGAGAAGAAAAAGAAGGAGATGGTTGCAAGGGTGAACAGCGTTTTTTACGAGAGGGAGAGAAGGAGATGGTTGCAAGAGTGAATGGCGTTTTTGGCGAGAGGGAGATAAAGTTTCTTCGCGTGTGATGGTTGCAGGGAAGAGGAACAGTGAAGGCAAAACGCATGATTTGTTAATTTTGTTTTAAAAATTTTAATTTTAAATAAGCTACGAGAGAAATTTTCAAAAGTGCCTTTGTAACCAGGCCTATACCAGCGCTTTTTAGAATAAAAGCGCTTTCGTATCCTACCCCTATACCAGCGCTTTCATATCTTACCTATAGCAGCGCTTTTATAAAGCGCTTTCTTAAGGTAGCCTTAGAAAGCGCTTTTCAAAAGCTCTTTCGTAGGATCCCCTATACCAGCGCTTTTTTCCCTTGTTTTTTAGTTGTGTTTAGCGAAACCTATAGCAGCGCTTTGGCCTAAAAGCGCTTTCGTAGCTGTGCTGCTAAAAGCAAAATTTGGCGTAGTGTTACTTTATAGGAAATCCACAAATACTATAAATCCACCAATATCTATTATCAAACTTGATGAACAAGATTGTTACTACCACACAATGACAATAAAAAATAGGGTTAAATAAGTTTTTGGTCCCTATAAATATTGCAGTTTCATTTTTAGTACCTCTTGGATTTTTGCAACGGTTTTTTTTTTGTAAAAACGACAGGGAGAGACTAAAAATGAAAACTGCAATATTTATAGGGACCAAAAATTTATTTAACCCAAAAAAATATGAAAGAAAGAAAGACAATGATTTTCTGCAGAGTTTCTCTCTGCCCACAAACTGTGAAAAATTTCTTATTCACTTGCGACTGCAAATTCTATGAATACAACTTGATTACTAAAATAGGGGTTACTCCCTCTATTTATAGACTTATGTTAGTTTGATCTCTAAGCCAAAAACTCAAAACTATAAAAGTCCAAAATACCTATTTAGGAACTAAATCAAATCTAATCAAATATGTGTGTAACTAAAAAATTCTAGTTTGACACATATTATTCGGCACTATGAATTACAATTTAACACAACACATAATTCATTGTCTCTAAGCTATCTACATTCATCATAGCTCTTAGTCTTCTGACTATTTCGACCAGCAATCCCTTCGTCATGAAATATACAATATAATTCTCAGTTCTGCAGTGTTCCAAGTTCATCTTCCCATCTGCTACTTGCTCTCATGTGCTTGTGTCATACCCCAAAATTTGCCCATACATTTTTCCTCATTCCAATTCAAATCAATACACAAAGCTCCAAGACACACTATCCTATACAAAGCTCTAAAACTAGGGTTTGACTTATTTAAAGGAAAATTACTGAATCAATGGCACCAAGACATCTCATATGGCTCAATATACCCCACATTACTTCCATGACAAGTATCAAGGCCTATCTCAAAGTTCTGGTCACTCAAAAGCTCAGAAGGTCAACAGTCGACTAGATCGACCTAAAGGTCAACTGTGGTCAAAATACAGTCAAAACTCCTGAATTTTTTGTCAACATCCTTCCATTGAAGTATCATTCACCATTTGATCAAGAATTGATCATGGTTCATCAAGGAAAGATCAAAAGTCAACAACTCAAAAAGTTTCTAAATTAGGGTTTTATATAGGAAAAGTCAACTGAACTTTGACCAGCCATAACTCTCACATGGAACATCAGAAATTTTCCATCCAAAGCTTATTTTGAAGGAAATTTGATTCTCTACAAAAGTGTGTCTCACATGCCAAGTCTAAAAATGCTTCATTTAAGAGATATGGACCAAAACATTATAGGTCCCTTTCAAAAGTCAACAAAAGACATTTTTTTCAAAAGGACACACAAGGAGCATGGAGAATCATTTTGATATGAGACCAAAGACACTGGTTAGAGGACTCTCTAAGGTTTCTAAAAAGTCCTAGAACACTTCCATACCTCAAAAATTAAGAGAGATAGGCCTTGTCAAAGTTGGGTTATTTTGGAGGGAAAAATGTGAAGAAAAGGGCTTCAAAATGAATCTTTTTGCAAAAAGACCCAATCTTTTTTGAGTCAATCTTGCTTCCCAAGTCATCTAGAAGATCCAAGACCAATGCCACGAAATTTTGATGATTATTTTATTTTATTGAATTTTTATTTATTAAAATATGATTTAAATCAAATAAATCAAAGAAATTTGGGAAGATTTGATTTAATTGTATTTTTCAATCAATCCAATCTTCAATAATATCCCATAATCATTAAAATTTCGTGCTAAAAAGAATTGGAATAATTGAATCAAATTTTGGCCATAATTAGTAATTTTTTTAAATCAAATCTTGCAAAATTACCAATCATTGATTCAAGGGATTTTTCTCCTTGTTTTCTAACCTAATACAATCCTATAAATACCCCAAGAAGCTCAGAAGCAAGGGTTCACGTTTTGCAGCCAAGAACACCAAGGATAGAACTTGATTTTTTTCCAAAAAAACTCAAACTCGGATTTGCAAATTAAGGAAGTTCTAAGGAGGTTTGAACGTTGCTACTCATCTTGAAGTATTCTTGAAGCTGTTCTGATCATTCTTGAGCCAATACACGCTACGAATCAAGCATTGTAAGTCATTCTTGGCCGGTTCCTAAATTGATTCGATCATATGTATTCAT
Source organism: Vicia villosa (assembly GCF_029867415.1). Lineage (NCBI taxonomy): Eukaryota > Viridiplantae > Streptophyta > Magnoliopsida > Fabales > Fabaceae > Vicia > Vicia villosa. Next base: position 16,774,307 of record NC_081184.1, on the reverse strand, counting down.
GCATCCATTCTCAAATCTAATTGCGTATTCGTGTTTAGAATGGCTTGTTTATTGTTTCTGGATAATTTGGCACGTTATTGTGTTGTTATGAGCGTGATGCCATGTTAGGGCATAAAGCTCCAATTTGGGGTTTTTTACACGAGTAAAATCAGGTTTAATCAGGTCTATGACTGTATTCGCAAGGCTTAAACGGTTCGTTCCATGTATTCGCGAACAATTTTCTTGTTGTGTTTATCCTGTTCGCTATTTTCCACAGGTGTTAAAAGTGAAGCTTTTATAGCGCGTATGGAATAAGCGGTGTAAAAAAGCTAATTGAAGAAGTTAGATGAAGAAGATGATCACGTGGAGGCGTCCTATTGGTCAGTGCATGGCGCGCGTTTTAATTTGAAACGAGGAGATCCCATGCTTTAAGACGTACAATAGCGTGGTACTCCCTCATCATCATAGCCGTCCGTCTGATTAACCAGTTGATCCAACGCTGCCAGGCCTGAAGGCGCACCATACTCTTCCCACGCTTGCCACACTGGATCCCAAGTTAAGTATTTTTTAATTTTTTTTATTTTTTATTACGCAGCCCCTCTTTTTAATGTATATATTTTTTTTGTTTTCACCTTTTCATAAAACTTGATTTTGTTTTTTTATCATAATAAAATAATTATTATTATTTCATTAGTATTATATTAAACATATTTTTTTATTTTATTTAACTTGTTTATTTATAATAATTAATAGTTTATTTGTTTATCTTATTTAAATAATTTCTCTCATAAATATAAAATATTCTAAAAATTTTCATAAAAATCCATAAAAATTCATAAAGAATATTTTTGCACTCGATTTTATTTTCTTATCCAGATTTAATTAATTAGGTCGCAAGACCAATAATTAATTAAATCGTTTATTTAAATTCGTACCCTAATCAGGGTTTACGAAGATCATGCCCTACACTGAATGTTTTTTATTTATGCCTTTTCAGGGTTACTCTTCAAATACCTTCCGACTACGCGCCCGATCAAGACTCAAAGCTAAGTATTTAATTTATCTTAAAGTCTATTTTATTTCCTTTTGATTTTAGGGTTTGCCCTTATATTTTTTGAACTGTGCATACACTCACTCCTTTCTATGCCTTGCCTTTTTGCCTTTTCAGGGTTAGTCTCAAGGCATCCTCCGTCCGCCAACCATGTCAGATCAAATTCAAAAATGCAAAAGCTAAGTACCTTTTGATTTATTTATTCTTAATTTCTTTATCTCTTATTTTTATTAGGGTTAGCAATGTTCGCCTCTGAACCGATAATGCACTCACCCCTCTTTGTTTATTCTTTCTTTTCCAATTTTCAGGGTTTGTCAATTGCCAAAGCTACGAGTATCGGTAACCCTAAACCCTGTCCTCAATTATTACTTGTGTTAAACCTTTTGTTTTAATTATATCCCGCTGGTTTCAATTCCCCTTTCCTCCGCTGGTTACAATTTCCCTTCCCCGTTATTACTGTTTATATTAAACTGTGTGGTTAGTAATTCTAGGGAGTGCAACTTATTAATTGAATTAGCATCACGTAATTTTATAAGATAACATAACTGAACATAATCATGTGATTGGTGCACACACGCACACTTTTGGGTAAACCTCTCTGTTGCCTGTTGCCTGTTGCCTTGTTGCCTGTTGCCTTGTGTTTTTTGCAGAATAGCCATGTCCCTCGAATACGAGGAAACCTCAACCATGTTGCCTCGATAAATAAAGGTCATGTGACCCTAATGATGCTGCCTTCGATACATTTCTAAACTTTTGGTTTCAAAACGAGCAAAGCAATTAAGAGCCCATGGAAAACCATGGATGCAAAGGGTGCCTTACACCTTCCCTTTGCATAATTACCCCCCGAACCCTATTTTATTTAAAAGGTTTTTCCTGTTCTTTTAGCCTTTCTAACTTGTTTGGATAAAATAAAAGTCATTGGCGACTCTTGCTTACGGCGACATTTCGATTATAAAAGTCAATTCACCGTATTACAGAACTGGCGACTCTGCTGGGGATAAATTTCGATAAAAGAGGGGTTACCTTAAAAGTTTAGGATTCACCTTAAATGTTTTCTATTGTTTGCTTTGTTTGCTTTAATTTTGCAGGGCTGTTTTGGGTATTTTGCTGTGTGAAAGATCCTAACCCAGATCTGAGTACCTTAGGTATATGGCATGAGATCAAGGAGACTGCACAGCGTATACTGATGTGGTTGATCTGATGGCCATCGTTAGTGTGACACATTGGTTTGTCCTGGTGTTCCTTGGGATCTGACCTGAGGAAATGCTTGGCTGCCGCGTGGTGTCATTAAGCACTAATTTTCCCTTAGAACCTTAGTCAAACTTGACTTTAGCCTATTAGAAAGTAGCGAGATGGCTGGCTTTGGTTCCGACCGAAGTTGGTTGATACTCGAAGCTACACTCATATGGACTGGACTTTCAGGACCTTTTCGGTTGGCGATTCGATTGCCGAACTGAGATAAGCGCCTTCGAGAAAGGTCAATGATATGAGCTCCCTAGAACCCAATCTTTATATAGGACAGGTTTGAACCAACTAAACTTCAGGAGGAGGGTACATACCTTTTGACCACGTGCAAGCCTAACCTTAAGGCAAAATTGTGTGACTTGTGTGACTTGCGTGACTTGATTGTGTTTGCTACTAACTTTCGTTTCCTTGCAGGTTTTGTTAAAAGGACTTGTTTGTCCTTACTACCCCACACTATGCCTAATGAACTGCATTTGCATAACTTTATGACATCATGACATCATAAGCATAACATGATTTAACTGACCCTTTCAAGGATCCTAGGGATTTAGGGCGCACTATTTCAGGTGCTCTTATCAAGGACTGAATTCCTAATCAAGGGGCAAGAGGATTTATTTTCCTCAAGCCGCATGCCTTCCAATTCAAAGACTCAGTACCTATCAAGGGGAAAGAGGATTTATTTTCCTCTAGCCATGTATCTTCAAATTCAGAAGTGTCCCGAATCAGAGGCGATGACCCACTCGATATGGTGAGCTTGATTCTCAAAGAAAGACGTTCAGAGACAAAGTTCAGATTTCTTCAAATAAGGACGCGGTCAAATCATTTTCTAATGTTGCTAACTAAATGCCAAAAGATCCTTGAAAGTATTGCATTTGCATTCATAACATCGCATAACAGGTTTCTTACCACAGGTTTCTCACCTCCTCGCTGTTTATTTCAGCATCATGAATCTCGAGCAATCAGTCAAAAATCTTCAGGCTCAGAATAACCAGTTCCAGAAAATAATTTTTCACTTGGCCAAGGGGCAAGAAGAATTGAAGGCACTTTTGATAGAGAAAGAGAAGAATCAATATAAGCATCAAGGTGGTCGAGACAATCAGAGATCCAAGCCTTAGCGGTCATTTACTCCATTACGTATACCGCTGTCTCAAGTTCTCCAACAACTGCTCAATCAGAATTTGATAACTCTACTACCTCCATATTCATTTCCTACCAACCCCACTCCTGGGTATAAGTACCATGCGAGATGTGCTTATCATTCGAATAGTCCTGGTCATGATACAAAGGATTGTTGGCAATTAAAGCACAAGATTCAAGACTTAATTGATGAAAAGATCATTGCCTTCAACTCATCTAAAGAACCTCACCTGACTAATGCTGAGCACAATCAGAAAGGTCGCAATGAACAAAACCAATCTGTGGGGACAATTTTGATCTCTACACCAGTTCCGCAACAAAGGCGCAAGTCAGATGTACCTAAGCGTCAATTCACAAAGATCAATATGTCATTGGCTCAATCATTACAACACCTATTGAAGTCGCAGTTGATCACTTTAAAGGATCCCCCTAAGAATCCTAGTACTTCTGCTCGTAGCTATAATCCTAATGTGAGATGTGCATATCACTCTGATAGTCCTGGTCATGATACAAATAGTTGCTGGTCATTGAAGAACAAGATTCAAGACATGATCGATGCTGGAGAAATTGAATTCAACCATCCGAGAACTCCTGTGGTGATCACCGCTCCTATGCCTAGTCACGACAAGACTGACTAATGTCTGAAGTGGATGAACTTTTAATCATTAGCTTTACTTTCATTTGCAATTTCTATTCTGTTTGTTTAAACATTCGAATTATGATAGACATTATATATTTTAATAATCATCATCAGTGCATTGCATATGTTTGTCTTGAATTAATTATTTCGCTATCACTCATTTTAAATTATGTCTTTACTTTGCATATGTTGTGTGATATTCAACTCCTGCTAAAGTTGTATACCTTTTGAGGGAGGACAACGAAAACGATACCGCAACCTTATACAATATGCTTTTGAACGGACTATGTTGACGATGTACAGGCATTGTTTCAATTCCTAAACAGTGCAGATATAAGGATGTTAATCCCTCGTTAACCCCTTTGAGCCTAAGAAGTAGAAGTTTCTTTCTTGTGCTAATTAAAACCCTTGATCGCAACCTGGGGCAGGGTAGTTCTCAGTGAATTTGGTTGTGCATTCTATTTTAAGAGAATCATTCAGTACACCTTTCAACAAAGGTTTCAATCACAAGCGTTCATCCGCACACATCAAAGAAGTGTTGGAGATGTCAATCAAAAGACAATGACGGTTCATCAATCATCAAACAAGGCAGTCAATATCTTTCAAAAAAAATGGAAGAAACATATATACAAAGAAAAGCCTGCTAAGTCAAAAATCAAAAAGAAGACTTAGGCAAAAATCAAGGCGTCCCGCTGACTGTAAGCTCAAAAGAGACAGTTCAGGCAAAAGTTAGGGGTATCAAAAAGATGGAAAAAAGAAGTCAATAAATTCTTGAACAACTCAAAGTTGTGACTACCAAAAGGAAGAAGTGACTGCCATCTCAAAAGTTCTCTCCGCTTGTGAACCATCATCATTATCAAAGGTGCAAATCCAAAAGTCTCTTGGAACCTGAATGCATATGGTGAATCAACTGAGCTTAGGATTGAAGAACATCACGAAGAAGGGGATGGGTATAAATAAATTTTGAGCCATTATCCTTTGTTTCTTAAACCGTGAACCAAGCCACGTTACAACCCTTGAAAGTCCTAATTGAAGCATGGTTAGTTCGAAAGCATACTGTCACCAAAAAGGTATCCTGACTCCTTAAGGTTTACCAAAAATGCTGAGTCGATATTTCATTTTTACAAACATCACGTTGTTACAAATATCATGTTTTTACAAATATCGCGCTTTTATATCTCCTGTTTTAATGTTTTTCAAAAACTCAAGACAGACGTATGCATTGCATCTCATGAATTCATTATTAAACATATTCTGCTACATAATTTCAAATGTTAGCATCAGAATAAATTTGCACAGGGTATGGCTAATGATTGAAAGTGGTCCCGACAAACAAAATTACTCCAAGAAGCCATGTCTCTTACGTATACAAGGGGCATGACATGTTTTGTCCAATCACTCTGGGGCAATCAAGTCAAGATTCCGAGAATCTCTCGTGGATGCTCGAACAATCAGGGGCATGCATCCAAGTATATCTAAAGCTACTCCCCAATCAACGTGAGACATTGTCATGAGCCTATGATTACTGGGGGCATATCGCCCATAGTAAACATCTCACAAAGTCCTCGCGAGGCGAATCTTTCCAAAGTCCCTGCTAACTGGGGCAAATCTATGCAAGTCCAGTTCAACGTCTTGATCAATACTCAGTGGCGTGCCTGAATCAAGTAGTAAGTTACTATGATACTGGGGGCAACTTTCAAGACACCCATATCTCCCCACAGAGTCACGATCATAAGATCATATCCCCACAGAGTAATCATTAAGAAAATATCTTCAAACATACTCGTCCCGACAAAGACATGGCTTCCCATCAGAGCTTACATCTTCAACACTACCGTTCATCCAACATGTTGCTCTTCTCCAACATGGTTTATTAATATCTCTAAATCAGGGTACGTCAAACTACTGATCATCCCCAAGCTGAAACCATAAATCCCCGGCTGAGCATCTTCAAGACAAGATCGGACAATAAAATCACAAGGATACAGAGATTTATTTTTCTCAATCAAGACAACATAAATCATATTCACATATCACATGTCATAAACATATTCATACAATTGCATACACGTTCATACATAATACATAAAGCATCACGACAAATGCGTACATAACATGCGAGGTTCTCATTTATTTTGAGAATCCCGTCACATAAACACATTACATGCATCATGACATAGCATAAAAAACTAACTTTACCTTTTTCAGGTTACTGCTGCAGTCAAATAAACATTATCTACCTTTAGATCTAAGTCGATACCTTGGACGGTTCCTTAATGATCTACCTTTGGAGTTAAGTCGATACCTTGGACGGTTCCTTAATGATCCACCCTCAGAGTTAAGTCGATACCTTGGACGGTTCCTTAACAATCTACCTTTAGATCTAAGTCGATACCTTGGACGGTTCCTTAATGATCTACCTTTGGAGTTAAGTCGATACCTTGGACGGTTCCTTAATGATCCATCTTCAGAGTTAAGTCGATACCTTGGACGGTTCCTTAACAATCTACCTTTAGATCTAAGTCGATACCTTGGACGGTTCTTTAATGATCTACCTTTGGAGTTAATTCGATACCTTGGACGGTTCCTTAATGATCCACCTTCAGAGTTAAGTCGATACCTTGGACGGTTCCTTAACAATCTACCTTTAGATCTAAGTCGATAACAATCTACCTTTAGATCTAAGTCAATACCTTGGACGGTTCCTTAATGATCTACCTTTGGAGTTAAGTTGATACCTTGGACGGTTCCTTAATGATCCACCTTCAGAGTTAAGTCGATGCCTTGGACGGTTCCTTAACAATCTATCTTCAGATTTAAGTCGATATCTCAGACGATTCCTTAAACAATCAACTTTTCAAGATCTAAAAGCAGTTACGTAACGATCAACATTCAAATAATTACTTCTCAAAACACTTCATACTCACAACACCGGATGGCATCTTCAAGCCCATCTCCGACAAAGGTCCCTACTTCAGCTAGGGCAAATTTCTTGGTATTCTAGTGTTCAATCATCTTCCACCTTCAGATACCGACTGGCGTACAAACCACTATACATCTTCAGGTTTAAGACAATTGAACAGGGGCAGCTGTCATACCCAAAAATTTTCCCATACATTTTTCCTCATTCCAATTCAAATCAATACACAAAGCTCCAAGACACACTATCCTATACAAAGCTCTAAAACTATGTTTTGACTTACTTAAAGGAAAATTACTGAATCAATGGCACCAAGACATCTCATATGGCTCAATATACCCCACATTACTTCCATGACAAGTATCAAGGCCTATCTCAAAGTTCTGGTCACTCAAAAGCTCAGAAGGTCAACAGTCGACTAGATCGACCTAAAAGTCAACTGTGGTCAAAATACAGTCAAAACTCCTGATTTTTTTGTCAACATCCTTCCATTGAAGTATCATTCACCATTTGATCAATAATTGATCATGGTTCATCAAGGAAAGATCAAAAGTCAACAACTCAAAAAGTTTCTAAATTAGGGTTTTATATAGGAAAAGTCAACTGAACTTTGACCAGCCATAACTTTCACATGGAACATCAGAAATTTTCCATCCAAAGCTTATTTTGAAGGAAATTTGATTCTCTACAAAAGTGTGTCTCACATGCCAAGTCTAAAAATGCTTCATTTAAGAGATATGGACCAAAAGATTATAGGTCCCTTTCAAAAGTCAACAAACGACATTTTTTTCAAAAGGACACACAAGGAGCATGGAGAATAATTTTGATATGAGACCAAAGACACTGGTTAGAGGACTCTCTAAGGTTTCTAAAAAGTCCTAGAACACTTCCATACCTCAAAAATTAAGAGAGATAGGCCTTGTCAAAGTTGGGTTATTTTGGAGGGAAAAATGTGAAGAAAAGGGCTTCAAAATGAATCTTTTTGCAAAAAGACCCAATCTTTTTTGAGTCAATCTTGCTTCCCAAGTCATCTAGAAGATCCAAGACCAATGCCACGAAATTTTGATGATTATTTTATTTAATTGAATTTTTATTTATTAAAATATGATTTAAATCAAATAAATCAAAGAAATTTGGGAAGATTTGATTTAATTGTATTTTTCAATCAATCCAATCTTCAATAATATCCCATAATCATTAAAATTTCGTGCTAAAAAGAATTGGAATAATTGAATCAAATTTTGGCCATAATTAGTAATTTTTTTAAATCAAATCTTGCAAAATTACCAATCATTGATTCAAGGGATTTTTCTCCTTGTTTTCTAACCTAATACAATCCTATAAATACCCCAAGAAGCCCAGAAGCAAGGGTTCACGTTTTGCAGCCAAGAACACCAAGGATAGAACTTGATTTTTTTTCCAAAAAAACTCAAACTCGGATTTGCAAATTAAGGAAGTTCTAAGGAGGTTTGAACGTTGCTACATCATCCTGAAGTATTCTTGAAGCTGTTCTGATCATTCTTGAGCCAATACACGCTACGAATCAAGCATTGTAAGTCATTCTTGGCCGGTTCCTAAATTGATTCGATCATATGTATTCATGCATCCATTCTCAAATCTAATTGCGTATTCGTGTTTAGAATGGCTTGTTTATTGTTTCTGGATAATTTGGCACGTTATTGTGTTGTTATGAGCGTGATGCCATGTTAGGGCATAAAGCTCCAATTTGGGGTTTTTTTACACGAGTAAAATCAGGTTTAATCAGGTCTATGACTGTATTCGCAAGGCTTAAACGGTTCGTTCCATGTATTCGCGAACAATTTTCTTGTTGTGTTTATCCTGTTCGCTATTTTCCACAGGTGTTAAAAGTGAAGCTTTTATAGCGCGTATGGAATAAGCGGTGTAAAAAAGCTAATTGAAGAAGTTAGATGAAGAAGATGATCACGTGGAGGCGTCCTATTGGTCAGTGCATGGCGCGCGTTTTAATTTGAAACGAGGAGATCCCATGCTTTAAGACGTACAATAGCGTGGTACTCCCTCATCATCATAGCCGTCCGTCTGATTAACCAGTTGATCCAACGCTGCCAGGCCTGAAGGCGCACCATACTCTTCCCACGCTTGCCACACTGGATCCCAAGTTAAGTATTTTTTAATTTTTTTTATTTTTTATTACGCAGCCCCTCTTTTTAATGTATATATTTTTTTTGTTTTCACCTTTTCATAAAACTTGATTTTGTTTTTTTATCATAATAAAATAATTATTATTATTTCATTAGTATTATATTAAACATATTTTTTTATTTTATTTAACTTGTTTATTTATAATAATTAATAGTTTATTTGTTTATCTTATTTAAATAATTTCTCTCATAAATATAAAATATTCTAAAAATTTTCATAAAAATCCATAAAAATTCATAAAGAATATTTTTGCACTCGATTTTATTTTCTTATCCAGATTTAATTAATTAGGTCGCAAGACCAATAATTAATTAAATCGTTTATTTAAATTCGTACCCTAATCAGGGTTTACGAAGATCATGCCCTACACTGAATGTTTTTTATTTATGCCTTTTCAGGGTTACTCTTCAAATACCTTCCGACTACGCGCCCGATCAAGACTCAAAGCTAAGTATTTAATTTATCTTAAAGTCTATTTTATTTCCTTTTGATTTTAGGGTTTGCCCTTATATTTTTTGAACTGTGCATACACTCACTCCTTTCTATGCCTTGCCTTTTTGCCTTTTCAGGGTTAGTCTCAAGGCATCCTCCGTCCGCCAACCATGTCAGATCAAATTCAAAAATGCAAAAGCTAAGTACCTTTTGATTTATTTATTCTTAATTTCTTTATCTCTTATTTTTATTAGGGTTTAGCAATGTTCGCCTCTGAACCGATAATGCACTCACCCCTCTTTGTTTATTCTTTCTTTTCCAATTTTCAGGGTTTGTCAATTGCCAAAGCTACGAGTATCGGTAACCCTAAACCCTGTCCTCAATTATTACTTGTGTTAAACCTTTTGTTTTAATTATATCCCGCTGGTTTCAATTCCCCTTTCCTCCGCTGGTTACAATTTCCCTTCCCCGTTATTACTGTTTATATTAAACTGCGTGGTTAGTAATTCTAGGGAGTGCAACTTATTAATTGAATTAGCATCACGTAATTTTATAAGATAACATAACTGAACATAATCACGTGATTGGTGCACACACGCACACTTTTGGGTAAACCTCTCTGTTGCCTGTTGCCTGTTGCCTTGTTGCCTGTTGCCTTGTGTTTTTTGCAGAATAGCCATGTCCCTCGAATACGAGGATACCTCAGCCATGTTGCCTCGATAAATAAAGGTCATGTGACCCTAATGATGCTGCCTTCGATACACTAACATGACCTCGACCCTCGGAAGTTCACCCGGAAAAGGCTGAGGTATCCTCTGGCTACCTACGAAAAAGGCTATTCTGATCCTTCCCTTAGACTACCTGCCTCTCTATGGTATGGGTCAGTCTTATGGCGAAGGATATTTCGACGACTCTTCAACCTCCAAATGAAAGGCTTCCTGCCCTCTATGGCATGGATAGACCCTTTCACCCGGAAAGGCTAAAAGAACATTTTTCATCTAACCAGGTAATTTCCCCTAATTGCTTTGCCTTGCTCTAAAAATATTTTCCTTGCACTTTTTCTAAAACACTTTCAAGGCTACGCTCATTTACGAGCTAAAGTCCTTGTTTCTTCATCTTCTATACATTTCTAAACTTTTGGTTTCAAAACGAGCAAAGCAATTAAGAGCCCATGGAAAACCATGGATGCAAAGGGTGCCTTACACCTTCCCTTTGCATAATTACCCCCCGAACCCTATTTTATTTAAAAGGTTTTTCCTTTTCTTTTAGTCTTTCTAACTTGTTTGGATAAAATAAAAGTCGGTGGCGACTCTTGCTTACCGCGACATTTCGATTATAAAAGTCAGTTCACCGTATTACAGCTTGCTTCCACCATGTGCTATCAGGTTCTTCGTCAGGTTGATAGCTAACATGTTGTCCATCTTCTTATTCCAAGCTCTTGGAGCTTGCTTCAATCCATACAGGGTTTTATGCATTATGTACACCTTTCTCTCTTCGACATGTTTTACAAATCCAATTGGTTTTGCAACATAAACTTCTTCGTCTAAGGGTACATTCAGGAATGCACATTTAACATCCATCTAATTGTTCATGTTTGTCAGACCAACAATCCACTTGATTGTTTCGATCTTGGAAATAGGTGCAAATACTTCATCGAATTTTATTCCTTCCTTCTGAAGAAATCCTTTCGCCACAAGTCTTGCATTGTGTCGAGTCACTTCCCCTTTGGTATTACACTTCATCTTGTATACCCATTTCACATCAATTTCCTTCTCGCCTTGAGGAAATTCGACAAGTGGCCAAGTGTTGTTGTCTTCGATGGACTTCAGTTCCTCATTCATAGATTTCACCCACTTTGTCTTTCGACCCTAGATTTAAACTTGGCAAATACTTCGATCACTTCACTTTTCTTCTTGATCAGGTAAGTCCATAATTTTCAACTGAAATCATCTATGAATGTAACAAAGCATTTGTTACCTCCATTCGAATCCACCTGGATTGGACACATACATCTGAGTATATGACTTCAAGAATTACCTTCGACTTACTTCTTGCATCTTTGTTGAAGCTATTCTTGTGCTGCTTCGCTTGAACACATTCCTCACACACTTTTCCTGAAACCATTTTTTTTCTTTTCAAACTCTCTGATGTCATTGAAGTTGAGATGGCCTAGTCGATAGTGTCATATCCATTCATCTCTGCTAGCTGCAGTTGCAAGGCACTCGTGCTCCATCATATTAAGTTTAATTTGAAGGTTTTATTCTAAGACATATGAGCCTTCAAGATTAACCTCCAACTTGAATTGATAACTCTCATCATCTTGTCTTCGATAGAAACCTTGTAGTTATTTTCGACCAATGATCTTCATTCCTGATATGTACAACACATTGGAAATTAATGACCTTTTTCCATCTTTCCTTGTAATCATATTATCAACAATACCTTCAGCTGCTAAAGTATTGTCATTTGCAAATTTCATCATGTTCTTCATTGAGGGCTTTATGTTGAAAAACCAATCTTTCCTTCAAGACATGTGCGATGAGGATTCTGAATCCAAGTACCATTGGTCCTTGAATTTATCTTCATCTTTTGTTGTGATCATTAGTAACATCTCTTCTTCTTCTTCTTTTGCAAACTTTGTATCACTTTCTTGATTAGTTTGCTTTTCTGGACAAATTGTAGAATAGTGACCATACTTCTGACAATTGAAATACAAAATGTGACTTTTGTCAAGCTTTCGACCACCACCTCTTTCTCTACTTGCATCACCACCTCTTTGGTTGTTTTGAATTGAGGGTTTTCTCTAATTCGACCAGCTTCCTTCTGGATAACTTCGACCATTCGAATTGTTGTAGCCACCTCTACCTTTAATTTCATTCCAGCTTCCTTTGCCTATATTTTCGTTTTCTAACTGAGCCTATAGAGCCACATCGCTTTTCGACTAGCCTGCAGCTCTTTCAGCCATTCTTTGTTCATGAGATTCAAGCATCCCTTGAAGCTCTTCTTTTGTCAATTTCAACAAATATTTTGATTCTTCAATGGCTACCATTATGTGGTCGAACTTAGGAGATAGCGACCTCAAGATCTTTGTGACAAACGATCTTGATGTCAACACTTCTCCATATACCTTGATTTAATTCACCAGTTTCGTGACTCTAGCGAAGAAATAAATTACACTCTTGATAAGTTCCAATTTGTAGTGCTTTTGAATATATAGTTTTGTGGCACTTATCGTGTTTTTGTGTAAATTTCGTTGAATAATCTCCCGTTTTGTGAGTAAATACGTTTAGTTTTTTTATACTCGTGCTTTGATTCATTTGTGTATCTTTTGATACTTTTCTATTTATTTTGTAGGTATTGATGCGTATTTGGAGTATGAGCGATAAAGTGTCGAAGACACAACTTCAAACGCACAATTTTGAGCAACAGAACCAACTCATCAACGAATAAGACTCACAATCAAAGAATAAAAAATCATCAATTTGGTTGATATTTTGTTATTGTTATATAGAAAATTGAATAAGCTTTCCAACGCTTCGAACCGGATGCAAATGAGAGTTACGGTTCTCAAATTATGGTTAAAACAATGATGTTGATACTGGTGTCGTTCGCCCGGCGAATGACAGGCTCGCCCGGCGAATCTGGCAAGACAGAAATATGTTTTAAGGGCCAAAAATACATTTGTTAGGTTATGGTTTTTGGGTATTTGTTCCCAACTCCATCAACCTTCATTATTCGGTAGAGGGAGACTTAGAAACATCAAATGGTGATGCATCTTGATGATCGGAGGTCGAATTTCTTATCGATTGGTGTTGACAAACCAAGAAATGTTTGGTTTCTCTTCTTCTCTTCTCTTTGTATTCTTCATTTTTTGGGTATGTTTGTATATTTACTTTGAACATATGTATATGTATTGATCATGGTGTTGTATAATATATGCTTTACAAATCAATTTTGTGCTTTCCTTGATCTTTTTGCATTTATGTTTGGATTTGTGTTGTTGTTGAGATAGACCTCACAAATCTTGATTAGGGAAGGAAATCTATTAGTTTCTAGATTCTAGATATATATTTAGAGCTAATAATCATGTGGGTATCGAAGCTTAATGCTTCCGTGTTGTTTGAGTCGGTTGAGAGATCATCGACAAGAGTAATATGGTTGTTCTCTCAGCTCAGTATTGAAGCTTATTGTATGTTGAGTGCGACTTATCGATATGTTTAAGTTTGTTTTGAGTATTATAAATTCATGCTTGATAGTTTCTCCTCTCCAAATAATGTATTCTTTCTTGTTCATATGTTTAATTTCCACAGTTACTTTTTACCAATTCAATCCAAACTTATAACTGCGGACACCGTTGAATGACAAATCAGTATCACCAATCTTTGTGGACACGATAAATTCCCGGATAAATACTTCCAAAACTTTTGTTGTTTGTAACTTCACCTCTTTTACCTTATCTGCACCTCCAAAAGACTTTTCAAGAATCTCTCAAGCTTCTTTTGAAGATTCTATCCCTTCTTTCACAAGATCCCAAAGATCTTAACAACCGAACACAACCTTCATCTTCTTGCACCAATTCTCATAGTTATCTCCTTTCTGAATTGGAAAAGTTACTGGAAAATGTCCATTCGTATGATTCATTGTCATCGCCATTCTTTTTTCTTGAATCGGTTAACTGGAGCTCTAGATACCAGATGTTGGAAATCCACCAATATCTATGAAGAATTTCTATCAATCTTGATGAACAAGATTGTTACTACCACACAATAACAATAACAAAATAGGAAAGAAAGACAATGATTTTCTGCAGAGTTTTTCTCTGCCAACAAACGGTGAAAAACTTCTTATTACTTACAACTGCAAATTCTGTGAATACAACTTCATTACTAAAATAGGGGTTAATCCCTCTATTTATATATTTAGGTTAGATTGCTCTCTAAGGCAAAAGCCCAAAACTATAAAAACGCAAAATACCTATTTTGGAACTAAATCAAATTAGTGTGTAACTAAATCAGTTCTAACTAAATCGAAATCTAGTTCGACTTTCATATTATTCGGCACTATAAATTAGAATTTAATAACCTTAACCTTTAAATTTTCTATAAACATTATTTAAACAATGTTATATTTCCTTTATGTTTATTTTTTTAATTTTGATTCGGTTAAAATAGGGAAAGTTTTTTTTTATTTGAAAAATTGAATGAAACAAAAAAAAAAATCTATATATAAGAGGAGTTTGAAAATTTTAAATATATAAAAGTCAGGATTCACTAACACGAAATATTAAAATTTACTATGACACCAAATTATATTCTTTTATTTTATATTTTTAAATTCAAAGGCATACATTGATTCAATTAAATACGAATTTGATATAATTAGTAATACAATTTAATTTCTTTTCAATATCAAATAAATTTATTTTATAATAAGAAATTTTTTTAAAACACTCTCTTTCATTATTTTTCAAAAATTTGATAATTTTAAATTTATTTATAAAAAAATAGTCATATTTATATTATGAATGAAAGTGTTTTCTATTTAATCATCATATTTATAATATTAAAATGCTTTACTTTTCCAAAAACATGCATCACATCCAATCCCAACGATGCATGAAGCTACTTAGGCTCTGTTTGTTTGGTAAAAATAGCAGTTGACTGATAAATTAGCTGATAGTTGATAGTTTATGACTGGTGGCTGATAATTGATAGCTTATAGCTAATGATTCTCGACTTATAAGTGATAAGCTAATTGAAGTGTTTGGTAAAATTAGCGGTTAAACTAGTTGATTAATTAAAATGACATAAAAGTCATTTAATATGTAATTATTTTATTTTAAATTAAAATAAATTATAGAGGGTAAAAGTGAATTTTAGATAAAATAATAAGGATAAAAATGGAAGAAAAAATGATAAGGTATAAGCTATAAGCTATAACGCTATTTGAAATAGCGTCTAGAAAATAAATTATAAGCTAGTAAAATAAGTTATAAGCTCGTGATGAAAAAACCGTTACCAAACAATTTTTTTATTAATATATAAACTTATAAATTATAAGTTATAAGCTATAAGTTAAAAAAGCACATGCCAAAAAGAGCCTTAAGCTTAGGGACATGTTAAAAAAATATTGCATTCAAATGTCGCTACTATCAATTGAATTAGGGACATGATCAAATGATATCAAGGTGACAAATTTAGTAACATGACATCTCGGATAATTCTTCATCATATGTTTGTATACTAAAATTCACCGTTGGATTGAAATTTATTATCATATAGATCATGTCTATAAAATTTAATATCAATTGAAAATCATCTGACACACACACACACACACACACACACACACACACACACACACACACACACA
Organism: Vicia villosa; assembly: GCF_029867415.1. Lineage (NCBI taxonomy): Eukaryota > Viridiplantae > Streptophyta > Magnoliopsida > Fabales > Fabaceae > Vicia > Vicia villosa. Next base: position 16,758,350 of record NC_081184.1, on the reverse strand, counting down.
CACACACACACACACACACACACACACACACACACACACACACACACACACACACACACACACACACACACACACACACACACACACACACACACACACACACACACACACACACACACACACACACACACACACACACACACACACACACACACACACACACACACACACACACACACACACACACACACACACACACACACACACACACACACACACACACACACACACACACACACACACACACACACACACACACACACACACACACACACACACACACACACACACACACACACACACACACACACACACACACACACACACACACACACACACACACACACACACACACACACACACACACACACACACACACACACACACACACACACACACACACACACACACACACACACACACACACACACACACACACACACACACACACACACACACACACACACACACACAGAAATTTTTTTGTTGTTTATACTGAATCATAAGTTTTGTAGTTTTAAGCTTATGATTTTTTTTTATATGAGAGGAGATCAAATTATATAATTAAGGTACAATATCCTTTTTATTTGGGTAATAAATAAATTTTATTTTATCAAATCATAATATTTTACTTTTATAAAATAAAATAGTCTTCTCACACTTTTTCTAGCAACTCAAGTAATATTTCATATGTTTATTAAAAACTGTGATACTAAATATTATTTTAAAAAATCATATTTCTAAATAACAATAAACAGTTCTCCTTTTTTTTTTTAAATTTCTCTTTTTTAAATTGAATTGTATTCTATTCACTTAAACCAGGGCCGGCCCTGTGGGTGTGCAACAAGTGTCACGCACAGGGCCTCAAATGTTTTGGGGCCTCACAATTACATTTGGGCTTAAGAAAAAATATATCATGTATATATTAAATATATTATACTTCGCTAAACTAACAAAAAAGTGATATGCTCCATCGGTAGAGTATGTGTTACCATTAAGTTTTGTAAGGGTAATGCCATTGGTTCGATTCTATTGAATTGAAATATGCTTTTTAATTTTCTTAGTTGAACAACAAAGCCAAAGGTGACCCAATCTTCTATTTTAAGGATTTTATTATTCTGTTTTAACATTTTAGATTTTAAAATATCACTAAAATCATGTTATTTTAAACAGAATTTTATAAAAAAAAAATTGAGTTATATTGTTATAAAAATAATGTGATTTTGATTATTTTAAAATTTTATTGATAAAATTTTCAATAAATAGATGTCAAAATTATTCTTTTTAATTTATAAAAGATAATTGAAAATAATTTTTATTTTTTTTTAAAGTTTCATCCATACACTTTTAATTTTAGTTTAACTTTTTAAAAAAAAATTTAGGTAATGACCTTTTAACAAGATGTTATTATTAAATATGTTATGATATTTTATTTGACTATTCTATTATTTTTATAGAAAAAATATGTTATTTTTTAAAATATATATTATTTATTTTGCTTTTATATATATATATATATATATATATATATATATATATATATATATATATATATATATATATATATATATATATATACATATATATATACATACATATAGGGACGGAGCCAGAATTATTAATCAGTGGGAAAAAATATATCCATATATTTATAGCATAAAATTTTAACATGTTTTTTAAGTTTTATTGAGTTTTTATTATAATTTTTTTTATGTGTATTGATATTAATGGAAAAATTGAACCTTCTAAAATTTGGAATTTGTGTCGTAGAGTTTACTATTTCTGTACTGGGTCGGTCCTAGTCCAAAGGAATGACTATAAAACAATTTAGAAACCAAAAGTAATTATATAATAAAATTGGGTATAAGAAAAAATTGTAAGCTAAATATTTATAAAGTGATATTAGATAATATATAATATATGGTCAGGCCCGGCCTTGTGCCTGTGCAACCAGTGCCACAGCACAGGGCCCCACATGTATAAGGGGCCTCAAAATAAATATGCAGTATGAAGCATAATATATTGTTGCAGTTAACCTAAATAAAATAATGCACTTGGAATAATGACTATTGTTTTGGAATAATGACTATTGTTTTGAGACGTTCAAAATGGTGTCAATTTATTATTTGTTTCAAATGTTTAATTTTAGTATTAAAAAACGCTTTAACGATTTGCACACGTTAGAAAACTATTCCAATTCTTTAATGCAGTATTTTATCCATTGAAAATATATAAAAAAAGCATTTAATATATATTTAATTTATTTAATTTTGTAAATCATTCTTTTTAGGGAAAGATTATATATTATTTTATATACGGATACCATCAATTCCGCTTATTTTATTTTTAGTTAAATTATTATAATTAAATAATAATAATAATAATAATAAATTAAATTGTTAAAGGTTAATAAGTGAGATGTGACAAATTATTAAATTATTTTAAAAAAATATGTTTAAAGATGAATAATAAGATATCGCGAATTTGAACAGACACTTGTTGATGTCTCTATATTGCTATCAATTGAGTTGGCTTAATTTTCTATTATATCATTTACTAATAAAAGTTTAAAATATTGTATTTAAAAAGAAATTTTAGTATATTTATTATATTTTTTTTAATTAGCAATGTATTGTAAAAATTTGAACAGGGCCTCCAATTTGTTTGGGCCGGCCCTGTATATTGTATATAATAGTATAATATGACATTATGTTAGATAGTAAAAAATTGATTACATATCTTATGGAGTACAATCTTAAAATGTTACATAATTGAAAAACCACAACTAACTAAAAACATTTGTATATTTAATGAAACAAACCAACTCACATAAAAATGGCATAAGTGGGGTAATAGGAGGTGTATAGAAAGTTTAAAAGTCAGTGGGGGCATGAGCCCACACTTTATTCTAAGTAGCTCCGTCCCTAATATATATTATTTATATAAAAAAAATTCATAATTAGAACAGGGCCTCTCAAATGTTCGGGTCGGCCCTGCTTAAAACAAATACTCAAACTGATACATTTTTATATTGATTACTAAATAATACAAAATGTGGATTAAAAAAATTAAATAATGTAATATCTCGTATACGATTAGACTCTTTTTATCAGAGGTTAAGTTAAGTAGCAGAGGTTAATCTCCTAGTTGATCGGGGTTAAAGAAATTAATTCATGAATTGGTCATAAGTGGCAACCATTAGTATTTGGATCAAGTGGTAAGGACAAATTGATAATGTGATCGAGAGTGGCACTTTGAAAAAGTTATGAGTTAGTAAAGGGCGAAATGGTCATTTTCTAACTAGGGCCACTAAAAGAAAAACAAGTTTACTAACTTGTTCTCTTTATTTTGTCTCTCACGTGTGAATTCTCGTGTTATGGGTAAAGACTAATAAGAAAAACAATGGATGAAGAAGGAAGAAGTTGAGGTGGAGACAAGGCTGTGATCAAGAGGAAGATGAGGGAATTGGTCATAAAATAAAATATATAAAAAAGGACGTTGAATGCAAGTAAATTGATTGAATAAATAAAAATGGTGTTTCATATGTACATTTTTCAGAAACTCTTTTCTCAAAATGCTTACATACTTTGAGTTATTTGAGTACGATACAATATTGAACACACAAAATCTAATCGCTAAGACCCATATTTATACTATTTTGACAGTAACAGTCCTTTCTCCAAAAAATGACACGCTCTGGTCTGCATGTACTTCGTCTTCCATAAGACTCCACGCATCCCTTTAGAGAACAGGTAAGACCAAATTACAGTTATCAGTTTTATTTCGAATTTGTCATTGTCAAACTTTTGCTTGAGTTGTTTCCAAAAATCTTCTAAGTCCTGGTGAAATGTCCTTTCGCCAGCAAGACGAATCTTCTCAACCAATTCAGTCGAAGAATAAAACTTGACCTCCTTTGTCGAAATTATGTTATCACTTCAAATATTTCCCTAAGTTTCCTCAATTATTGTAAATTCTGAACAGTTGTGGTCCTTGTGACCACATATTTTCATTCTGGTGGGACATGGCCCTGTTTTATGTAATCTCATACAATCATGGTCCTCGTGGCCGCTTTTTATTGTATCAATTCGACCTTTGTGGTCGCGTATTTTTTTTACATTTTTCTACATATTTGTGTCTGATTGGATTGCATGATTGTACGCCCGTCTGTTAGGGGCATTTATGTTGCATATTTCACTAAGTGTTTTTGTGTTACTCGTTAGGGATGCCCGTTGTTTATGGTTGTTTGCAAAATGATTTATGTGGTGCTTTGGGGTTTTCTCGATAGTTATAGTAGTTTGACGATGTAAGGGAAACAGTCAGACGCTTGGGGTAGTTTTTCGGGCAAAGGGAAGAGCTCAGGACCTGTTTGTGACCTGAGTTCCTCGACGTGAACGACCCATCACGACATGGGGGTTCTGCCAGCGTGGTGCGACGACGACGAAGCTTGGTTGAGTGTCCCCCGTCAGGCTGAGGATTTTCTTGTAATATGAGTGAGATCTTGCCTTTTTTTTTAGGTTGTAATGTTGTGCTTGAACCAAGGCACGCATACGTGGTCAGATAATACTCGGATGGTTGTTTGACCGAGCATGTTGATAGTTTGTGGCCTTAATTATCGTATTGTTTCAGCTTTTCGGCATTCTAAGGTCGAGCAAGTTCTTCCCCGTCAAGATGTTCGAGGTAGCAGGCCACGCTTTCCATTTTTGATCGGACACGGCGTGGGCCTTCCCAGTTCGCCGCGAGTTTTCCTTCGCGGGAGTCTTTGTGATTCCTTTTCAGACAAGGCTTATGTTGCTTTCCCGAACATTGTGCTCGCTAGGGACCTGACTCACTTCCACGAATGTGAATTTTGTTATCTTTTCTTTTACCAGGGCCAAGTATTCAGAGAGGTTATCGTTTTTGACCAGGTATTCTCCTCGGACCTGGATGACGACGAGCTAAGGGTCAGTGCAGTTTCGACCTCCTCAACTCCTAGGTCTTCGGCCAACCGTAGGCCCGTGAGAAGGGCTTCGTATTCCTCCTGATTATGAGATGTCGAAAAAGATAAGGTGAGAAAGACTTCGACCAAGATACCTTCCCCATTCTCTAGGATGATGCTCGTGCCGCTCATAGTGGAGCTGGAGGACCCGTCCATGAAGATGGTCCATTTACGTGCCTCTTGGGTCGAGGACGTAGGTGAGGTCATCTCGGTCACGAAGTTAGCTAGCACTTAGACTTTAAGGGCTTTCCTGCTCTCGTATTTGATGTTGAACTATGAGAGCTCCAACGACCATATGAGCATGCCATCGGCCATGTCTGGTTATCCCAATAATTGTTTTACGGGTTGGTCTGTACGTAATATGATGGTGTGGGCGAGTAAGTAGTGCCTTAGTCTCCTTGTTGCGTTGATGAGGGCCAGGGCTACTTTTTTGATGGTCGCTTTCATTTATATATAAGGGTTTTCGAGCATTTTTTATCTTGCTGGAAAGCCTTATAGATCCTCTTTGACCCAAACATGTCGTTATTTATCATAACTGGCATATCATGGACTTTGCGGTACTTTAGCTTAAGGCGGAATGAGGATGCTATTGCATCAAAGGTTGTTGTGAGGGGTTTGTCTAAGATGCAGTTGTAAAAGCTTATGTAAGGGACTACTAGAAATTGAGAATCAATTGTCCTTGTATCTCGCCCTTTTCCTAAGGTGACTATCATCTCAATGTACCCCAAGGATGGGTTAATGTGTCATTGAAAGCTTGTAGGTAGGTCTGTTCATAGGACCACAACTTATCCTTTTTCAACCCTATTTTCTTAAAAATATTCGAGTACAAGATGTCATAAGAGCTGTTGTCGTCAATAAGTACTTAGGATATGTTAAAATTAGTGATTGTGTTCGTTATCACTAAAAGGAAGGTATATTTTGGGGTCTCTCCTATTTTATCATTGTCACAGAATCTGGGGATTTTTCTATCCAACCCTTTGGTCGAAGTGTTTTTGTCCTTCTTGGTGACAGTCATCGATCGATGATCTTCCTCATGAATGTCCTTTTAAAAGGATTCCTCATGGCCAGGGGAAGGAGTATGGTGTCATCGACAGTGGCGATGATTTGGTGATCTTGGAACTTCTCTTTGCAGAATCATTGCTCTAACCAAGATCTCTTCTGGAATGGCGGCTTGATTTTTTTTATAGTCGGTTTCTTGCTTTGTGGTGTTCTTCTAGTTAACATGTTGTAGACTCTCTTCAATTTTGAATAGACTTTCTGCTATGACCTGTAAGTTTTGTTATTGCAGTATGATGTATTCAATGTTCGAAAAATTGTTCGCTCCCTACACACCGAGGTTGGCCTATAACAGCTGGAAGTTGGGAAACATTTCTTGTCCAAGCATCACATGCATTAGTAAAGGTTTGAACTAAGGCTCGTCTCAGTGAAATTTTTGTGCGGATTTGGGGAATTGAATAGGCTAGAATATTCTCTAGCCTGATTTAGGTTGAACATGATCTTACCGCGAAGGAACACACAGAGATGTTACTAGAACTCGATCTTCTTCTCTTTAAGAAATATGTGGTAGATCTTTGGCAGCTTTAGCAGTGGGGACAATGACTTGTAGTTGAACGATAGGGTTAGAGGCTTCTAATGCCACCTTATCTGATGGAAAGGAAGTAGGAGCTTGAGGAAAGTGATCGGGAACCAGGATTTGTACTTTGAATGGAGGAGGAGATTTAGATTTTGAGTTGATAGGAAATTAGATTTTGATTCCTACATATGACACTAATGTTCTGTTATAGAAACAGAAATGATTGGTAAACAAGAGGGAAAATCTTACTGTGGTAGTCCTGAACTTCCAATACAGTTAAGAGAGGATTGGCCTCAAAGGTTATCACTTCAACATTCAAGTCACTAAAAGAGTAAAAAGTAATGTATGAATGAGAATTGATTTAAATACCTATAAAGTGGTGTGTTTCCCTCTTAAATAAGAGAAGCGCTTGGCAACTAAAAGCATGGAATGAGACGTGGATCGCTGTCAACCATTAGATTCGTAGGAACGACCAACAGAGCTTCTTAATGCGAAATCGTCTACTCAAAAGGAAAAGAAGGTCTTTTACTTTATCATTGGGTATTTGTCCTTGGATCTTGTGGACGGCCATAACACTTGCAACATAGGCATTGCCTATAAGTAGTGGCTACATCCTAGTCCGCTTCAAGGCTAAGTCAGACTTTTTTTTTATAAATCTATTTAGTTTGAAAGGTATTATTCATGTTTAAAAAAGATATTTTATGCACATAACATATTTGTAAGTTTATAGTTTATAACTTATAACTTATAAGCTCATATGCCGTTAAAAGACCTGTTTGGTAATAGTATTTCTATTACGAAGTTATAATTTATTTTACTAGCTTAAAACTTATGTTTCAGACGCTATTACAAATAGCACTTTAACTTATAATTTATCATTTTTTATCACAATGCTATTACAAATTGCACTTTAACTTATAATTTATCATTTTTTATCATAATTTGTTTTAAATGCAACGAAATATCATTATGTCATTTTACATTTATGAGCTACTTGAACTGTTAATTTTATCAAACACTTCAATTAATTTATCAGTTATCACTCATCGTTCATCAATTATAAGCAATCTATCATCAGTCATTAGCCATAATCTATTAATTAACTTATCAATCAACAGCTATTTTTGCCCAAAAGAGTCTATTCCTAGGATAACCTAAAAAAAATAAGCATCTGATATATTTTACTATTACTTATCATTATTATAGACTATTAATTTACACTCAAAATTCAGATGTATATTAATAACAACTTCCATCTGATTAAGTTTTCCATTTACACTATCAATTAAATAATATATGTGAAGATGGAGAAGTTGATTTTGACATTGATCAGATTTTGAAGTATAGAAGTGAGAACTAACATAATGGTTAAATTCAAAAATCTTAAAGTTGAAACTTTAAAAGCCAAATGTATGACTTATATTGGTTTTAGATTAATGCATGAGAGAAATGATATTTTTGAAGAAGGTGAACAACTTCGAGTTCTTCTTGGACAAGTACATGACATTTTACATTTGTAGTGTTTCAATTTTCTATGTACCTATCACCAATGAATACATTAAACATAATTATAAAAAAATATAAGATGCAGAAAACCAAATGAAATATCATATTCTATTAGCACCTGATCTGAGAAATGAACCCTTATGTTATTATCAATAGTGTCCTTTGAAGCATTAACACAAAAACAAATACCGAATACAACATTAACAGATTAAATATAACCACGTATGGTGATGTCGTGTCGGCGACACCAACATATGTCAGATACCATATACGTCTTTAATCTGAATTGTCGTAACTACATAGAAAATAACAGTTCTTGGAACATAAAAGCATCTGGCTTTAATCTTTATCATGGAAGCAGCGAATCATTGAAGGGTCTGCTTTTATCGTGGAAGCAGCGTATTATTCTTCGTATCAATGTTGCATATATTGCTCATACTTCACCGTCCCAGAGTTCTTCAACAGTCTTATAGGCACCATAGGTCTCATTGACAAAAAACGTACCCTTAATCAGCTTATCCTGCACATGTAAGTTCCTTGTGTTAGTTTCGATTACACTGCATTTTTCCGCGGTATCATGGTTTCTTTTGCAACCTCTACGACAACCACAACTTAAAACCATCTCAACCATTGATAAGTAAAACAATAAAGGCTAGATTAAACTAACTAACAACTTGCCTGCTTAATTTCAGAGAACTTGGATATCAGGTCTTCAGGAATAGACCAGTCGATCACGTCTAAATTTTCCTTGATTCTAGCTTCATTTGTGCTCTTAGGTAGAACACTGTGTCCAGCTTGAAGACCCCATCGAAGGGCAACTTGTCCCGGTGTCTTCCCTAATTTCTCTGCAACCTCTTTGACAATTGGATTCTGCAGAATGTCACTTTTGAGTACTCCTGGTGAGCCTAGAGGAGAATATCCCTGAAAAAATAATTATCACATCGATAATGTATTTGAATGAATATAAACTCTTTTAAGTGAATTACATATGTGCTGTACTTACAGATACATGAATTCCTTTTGATGCACAAAACACATGCAACTTTGACTGCTGCCATCCAGGGTGCAATTCCACCTGATTAGCAGCGGGAGGCACTCTTGCTATGTCCAGTAGAGCTTGAAGTTTCTTTGTAGAGAAGTTGCTTACTCCAATAGCTTTAGCCTTGCCAGAGTCGTATAGCGCCTCCATTGCTTTCCATGTGCTTGGTATGTCAGGATGATCAAGATTTTCAGGCTTAAAATCACTTGCTCCCCTTTTCATGCTCACTGGCCAGTGGATCTACAAATCAAAATGCACCAGTCATAATTCAGTTTTGGCACGCCAATACACATAATAATCACAGAAAATGAACCAATTGATTGCAATACATATGTCGGTGTCAGATACTGGACACGTCTTCCATCAAAAGTGTTGGTGGTACACAGCTATTACGCATTCGTGAAATACTATTTAACTCTGTAGCACCGACTCTTAAAATTGGAAGTTTTGGTGTCCGACACATTTTAGTATCCGACACTGACATATCAATTGCATTCAATCACTTCTATTTCTTCAAATCATTATTCATGTTTACATATTAGTGTTGGTACCGTGTCTGTGCTTCACAATCAGTGCCACATTGGAAACAAAAAGTGTTTAAAACCTTCAAATCCCCAATGTCAGATGGTGTCAATTTAACTTGATTAGTATTCATCAAACTATCAACATAAGCAGAAAATTCATGGTTACCAAATAGAGGTCAAGGTAATCAAGTTGCAAATCCGTTAAAGTTTTTTCCAATGCTTTTGGCACATCTTCCGGATGATGATCTGAACACCTGAAAACAGTAAACAAAGCAGAGGATTCTTGTTAATAAACACAACCTATAATATAACTAACATTTTTTCGTAACATCCACAAGAAAAAAAACAGAAAACAATTAACCATACCATAGTTTTGAGGTGATCCATAACTCCTCGCGCTTAACAACACCATCCTCAAAGAGCTTTTTCAATGCAGAACCAATCTATAAAAAGTTCACATCTTAATACTATGATAGAATAAAACTATAAAAGTATGTAAGTTAAATGAAAACAATTAAAAATTTGTCAAAAATTTTAAAAAAAAAAAAAAAAAACCCCTAAAGTAAAACAAAAACTGTTACCTCAGCTTGATTCTTGTATGCTTGAGCACAATCAATATGCCTATATCCAACCTGACCAAAAACAAACACATCTACAAGGTTAGTTCATTACCATAAAACCTATGAATAGTCTAAACTATTTAGAGTGCTATTCATATTATCGATACAAAAATTGATTTTGAATGGCCTAGTTACATAAAACTGATGCTGCATAACAGTGGACTAAAGCAAAGTAATTTAAATTTAAATACACTAATAGAACCAAAAGCTACAAACAATGCTCCTAGCCATCGTTTTAAATTGCAGTCCACAACTGCAATTGGACTGCAATATTGCTGACGTTACAACTTACAACCTCCGCAACCGCATCGGACCATAATTGCGGTGTGAATTAAACTATACATCCGACCGTCATTATAAAAAATCAGACAATTTCGCCCATGGTTCTTCAAGTATTTTCATCAAAACTCAATTTACTTCATATGTAATGAAGAATCTTAACATTAACTGTTTTTTAACATTATATTTCAAACACCTCCCAGTTAAAAAAAAGTGTGTCACTATGTGTTTGAAACCGACACAACACTTATAATCACGTTTAATTTATTCATTTTTTTAAAATTATTACTGACGTCGTGTCAGTGTTGGTGTATGTGCTTCATAGGCAGGTACGCATCGCAACAACTGCAATCGCATCAGCCGCACCGGCAGTCACATCCGCAACCACAATCGCAATTTAAAACCATAAAACCATGCTTCCAGACATATATAAATCAATTTTTAAAACTTGTATATTTGGATTTGTGTTGACTTTTTAGATACACATATTATATGTCATCCTAATTTTGATAAAAGCTGAGCTTCAACAAAATTACCCTAATTTCATTTCTTCAAATTCATCATGAATCCAAACATCTACTAATTCAAGAATAACAACAAATTCAAACTATGGTTAAACCTATGAATAATGACATTAATTGAAAGAAAAATGAAACCTGAATAGCAGTGGTGATAGCTTTAGCTACAACACCAGGTTCAGCTTGCCAAGTTCCCAATCCAACAGAGGGAATTTTGGCACCAGTGTTCAACTGAAAAAACTTGATAGCGGTGGCCATTTTGATCTTTGGATCTTTGTTATTCGGTTACAGTTTTGATGATATTTATAGCAAAAAAACAAAAGGAGCAATGAATGCATGAATGTGAAGAGCGAGAAAATGGGAAAGGGATCGGACGGTTGGGAATTGGCTGAATTGGATCTGAGATGGATTTGGACGGTGAGATATTTGTTTATTTGGATAGTGAAAGGGAGATGATACATGCGCATACGTCATAGAGTTTTCGAAAATGATACTATGTTGTTAATGCACGAGGAGAATTGTCGTTTTCTACAAAAAGATTTTAGGATCAAATAGTTGGGAATTTCTTTTCACACTATGTTATTTTTTCTCAATTCTCTGACCAAATGTAAAAAATGTCTCATATTTTTGGAAACACATCTTTAAGTGCATAATTTTTTCATTTTATCTAAATTAAATTCGAAGATATATATGTGAAAGTATATTTTAGAGATATATATCTGAAATATAGTTTAATACTAAACAAACATCATAATTATGATAGTATGACCAAATTTAAAACCAAACCAACACTAACACCAATTTGACATTAAATTAAAACACTCAACATTATATAGATGGTTTCTGGAACTTGTTATATATGGATATCTCAGTCCTCATCTTGCTTGATATCCAGGGTTTATGGAACTTGGTTATGGCACCAGAATTTTGGTAATCTCAACCTCAAGAGCATGAAGAAGATCATATATGAAGAAGCCAACGAGGGTTTACTAAAGCTGAAAATTGGAGAAGGCAAAATATATGGAGATGCCAGATAGGTAAACAAACAAGATGTTCCACAGGAAGCTCCAGCATCTAGCCAGCTCAAAATTTCTTGAGTTACTTTATATGGACCTCACGGGGCCTATGCAAGTGGAAATTCTTGGTTGGAAGACATATGTATTTGTGTGTGTGGATGATTTTTCAAGATACACATTCATTAGTGAAAAATATGACACCTTTGATATTTTCAAAGAGCTATACCTTTGTATTCAAAAAGAAAAAGGAAGTGAAGTTGTTAAGATAAGAAGTGACCATGACGAGGAATTTGAGATTTCCAAGTTCTCTACTAATTGATCAGATGCAAAAAGCCAAATGAAATATCTGAAAATCCTGAAAAATAAACTCTTGTATTATTATCAATAATGCCCTTCGAATCATTAACACAAAAATAAATACTAAATAAAACATTAACAAGTAGACACTAGTTGTAACTTATAAAATATAAGAGATTAAATATATCCACATATGGTGATGTTGTGTCGCTGTTGTCACCGACATATGTCAGACACCATATATGTCTTTAATCTAAATTTTTGTCATTATTACATAGAAAATAACAGTTCACAGAACATAAAAGAACACAAATAATTATAACATCAAATGACTTTCATATTTATTATGGATGCAGTAAATCATTGAAGTATCTGATTTGGTTATGGTAGTAGTGTATTCTTCATTCATCTCAATGTTGCACATTGCTCATACTTCACCATCCCAGAGTTCTTCAACAGTCTTATAGGCACCATAGGTCTCATCAACAAAAGCGGTGCCCTTAATTAGCTTATCCTGCAGGTGTAAGTTTCTTGTGTTTATTTAGAAAATGATAATAAAGTATTCACAATCAGAGTTCTAAGCCTCAATTATGGCCGTAACATAAAGCTAGATTGAACTACGTAACAACTTGCCTGCTTAATTTCAGAAAACTTGGATATCAAGTCTTCTGGAATAAACAAATCGACCACGTCCAAATTTTCCTTGATTCTAGCCTCATTAGTGCTCTTAGGTAGGACACTATGTCCTGCTTGTAGACCCCATCGAAGAGCAACTTGTCCTGGTGTCTTCCCTAATTTTTCTGCAACCTCTTTGACCACTGGTTTTTGCAGAATGTCGCCTTTAAGTGCTCCTGGTGAGCCTAAAGGAGAATATCCCTGAAAAGATAATTATCACATAGATAGTCATAACTTACAACTATAAAAAAGAATACAAAAATGGTTTTATAAGGTACCGAAACTGACAAGGCCATACCGATAATAATTTGGAAAAAAATAAATAAATTAAACATAATCACAACTGTCAGAGGCGTGTCCGTGTGTCGGTGTCTGACACGGACACTTCTTTTTTTAGAGGTTTCGGTGATACATAGATTTGAATGAATATAAACTCTTATAACTTAATTACATATGTCTTGTACTTACAGATAGATGAATTCCTTTTGATGCACAAAAGGCATGCAACTTTGGTTGCTGCCATCCAGGGTGCAATTCCACCTGATTAACAGCCGGAGGCACTTTTGCTATGTCCAATAGAGCTTGAAGTTTCTTTGTAGAGAAGTTGCTCACTCCAATAGCTTTAGCCTTGCCCGAGTCATATAGCGCCTCCATTGCTTTCCATGTGCTTGGTATGTCAGGATGACCAAGATTTTCAGGCTTAAATTCACTTGTTCCCCTTTTCAGGCTCACTGGCCAGTGAATCTACCGAATAAAATCAAATTCATAAAATAACAAAATGCATCAATCATAATTCTGCTTTGGCACGTCAATACGGATAAATAATCATACAAAATGAACTAATGGATTGTAATACATGTGCTGGTGTCAGATACTAGACACATGTTTTATGAAAAGCATTGGTGCTACGGAGCTATCAAGCATTTGTGAAATAGTATTTAACTTCGTAGCATATACACTTAAAATTGAAAGATTGTTTGGTATCTGACACATTTTAGTATATATCCGTCACACACATATCAATTACATTCAATCACTTTTATTTCTTCAAAATACTACTCGCGACTACATATCATTGTTGGTATCATGTTTGTGCTTCATAATCGATGTCACATTATGTTTAAAACCTTCAAACTCCCAATGCCAGATGGTGTCAATTTAATGTGATTAGACTATTCATCAAAATATCAACATATGCAGAGAAGTTAATGCTTACCAGATAGAGGTCAAGGTAATCAAGTTGCAATTCCTTTAAAGTTTTTTCCAATGCTTTTGGCACATCTTCTGGATGATGATCTGGAGATCTGAAAACAATAAACAAATGAAAGGATGTATAATAAACACAAACTAAAACTTTTAACAAATATAAATTAATAAATCATACCGTAGCTTTGAGGTGATCCATAACTCCTCGCGCTTAACAACACCATCCTCAAAGAGCTTTTTCAGTACAGAACCAATCTATAAAAAGTTCACATCTTAATTAACACCATAATGGAGTAAAAGCATGCAGACGGTGCCGGCCCAAGCTATAGGCAAGATAGGCAATTGCCTAAGGCCTCACACTTGCTTTTACTAATCATACCATATGTAGCATAAATGATATCCTATAAGTATATTTGTTCCTTTTCAATACAATAGCCATTCTTTCCAATACAATAGCAATAGCAATATATAGCATATCATATGACTTTTAATATATATATATTACTTCTCTTAAATTCAATTTTATTGTAACTTAAACTATACTTTCTATTAAAAAGATAACATAGAATATGAGTAAAAATATATATAATATAGAAAAACAAAAATCGGTGCCATTTAGTTTTTGCTTTTATTTTGTAATATTTTTTTACTATTTACTCATTTATCGTTAAGAGTATATTATTAATTTTATAAAAAATAATGTAACAATTAATATTTTTAATTATATACAAATATTTAATTATTCTAAAGTTTCATATTATGCATAATGTAAAATTAATAATTTTTTTAAATATTGTGTTTGCTAAATTTCTTTTAATTGAAGTTAATAAAATTTTATTTCAATATCAACAATTTCACAAACTCACAATGAAAATTAAATTAATTAGTTTTATTATTAATTGAAAAAAAAATGTATTAAACAAAATTGAAAATAATAATTTAATAAACAATTTTTTTATAAAGTAAAATTTTATCAAAAATATAATTATAAAAACTAATAAAAACTTTATTTTAAAATTCGCCTTAGGCCTCAAAATATGTTAGGCCGGCCCTGCATGCAGATTAAATAAAAACAATTAAAAATTCCGTCAAAAATAAAAACTCATCTTAAAACTTATGATAGAGTAATAGCAAGCAAACACGCAGTTTATTGTTCGTTTATCTGTTATTTCTGTATCATCTTAATTATATATGAAAATCAAATCTTAAAACCAAAACTGCTTACCTCAGCTTGATTCTTATAAGCTTCAGCACAATCAATATGCCTATATCCAACCTGAATAAAAACAAACACATCCACAAGGTTAGTTAACTACATATAAAACCTATGAAGAGTCTAAACTATTTAGTGTGAATGATGATAATGATTGAAAAAGTAATACCTGAATGGCAGTGGTGATAGCTTTAGCTACAACACCAGGTTCAGCTTGCCAAGTTCCCAATCCAACAGAGGGAATTTTAGCACCAGTGTTCAACTGAAAATATTTGATGGATGTGGCCATTTTGTTCTTCTATGGATCTTTGTTATTTTTCGGTTACCGTTTTGTTGCTATTTATAGCAAAAAAAACAAAAGGAACAATGGTTGCATGAATGTGAATTGGATGAGAGATGATTTGGACGGTGAGATGTTGGTCTATTTAGGAAGAGTCATGAGATGTTGGGAATTTGGAAAGTGAGAGGAGATGATGATATATGCACATACGGCATTATGTCTTTGAAAATGAAATGTTGTTAATGCACGAGAGTTGTCGTTTTCCACAAAGATTTTATGATCAAATCATAAATAAACTACCAATTAAATAAGACAAAATTTATTTTATTAACTTATAATTGTGATCAAGGGAAATAATAAATTTAAAAAGTAAAATTTTGATTGTGATATAAAAAACGGAAAAAGTATATAAATTTCATTTCTACAAGCATGTGAAAATATTTTCCAACTACATTCTACTTCTTTTAGTGTATAAAGATGCGAGAAAAATAAATTAAAATTAGAAAATTTTAATTTATTGAAGTATGACGAAATTAATTTTTATACAATAAAATATTATTTTTTGTATTTCTATAAAATAAATGGAATGAGATGAAATGAAATGGATTTTGTTATGCATCACTTGATTTTATTATATATATTTGATCCAAAAATTTTTAAATGAGATAGTAAGAGATTTTTTCTCTTAATTCGAAGTTTTGGATTCAAACTTGGTGCAAAATAAATAATAAGGTTAAATTTTTTGAGTGAAAATTTTAACGTTTATCGTGATTCTCTTTAATTTGAGAAATTAATCTCAACATTTATGCAAAAAAATACTTAATTTCAATTGAAAAAATAGACATTTGATTTATATTTAAAATCAATTATTCAATAAAATTATCTAATAAAAAAATTGTTTATATTTGATACGATACATATAAAAAAGTAGTAAGTCATTTGTGTTGAAGTAACTCATGATAGAGATGAGTGATTATATTAATGGCATAGAACATCTGTTTGCATTAATTTTGAGTTATTGACTATTGAATACCGACAATTTAATTCATGAAGACATAATTCATCCCATAAGTAATTCATGCAATACCCAAGAGCACTTAAATAAAATGAGGTCTCTCACAGTTTAACTAGAAGTTATGGGTTCGAATTTAACCCTGAGCACGCATCATTGTTAAATTTTTTAGGAAGAGTTTGCCGTCTATTATGATTCTATAAAATTCGAGGAATTAATCTCTGCATTACGCACAGAGGTTATCTGGTTTATGCAGACAAAAAAATTCATGCAATTCATTTGTCATCTATATTTAGAAACAATCAAATACCACATTTGTTAGTTTATATAGAGTGATATACAATACTTTACAAGCTAGTTTTGTATGAGATTGTAAGAAATCTTTTTCCTCTTAACTTGAGGTTTTGGATTCAAACTCGGTCTTGGGTACACAACATGTTAAATTCTCTTGAAAGAAAGCTTTGATGCACTAATCTTCTCCGACTAGAGGAATTAGTCTATGCTTGCATGCAAAAGATATATTATTTATACTGAAAAAGTATACATTTGGTCTATATTTGAAATCAAATTCATTAATTATTCAATAAATTCATTTACTAAAAAAATATTTTTATTTAAAACTATATATATATATATATATATATATATATATATATATATATATATATATATATATATATATATATATATATATATATATATATATATATATATAAAAAAGTAGTAAGTCATTTGTATTGAAGTAACTCATACATAACATATATATTTATTAAAGTTTTCCACGCACCTTGTGATTTGCAATGTTGTATAGGCAACATGTGTAGCAAGAAGTTTTGTTAAGTTGTAAGACGTTTTGTCTCTAAGTGAGCAAGATACTTTAGTTAAAAGCATTATGCTCAGCATAATGTCCTACATTGTGTGAAACACCCTATCTCACTCAGAATTGCTTCATGAACAATTTGGTTGTAGTAATTTTCGCGCATTTGATAATTTGTTTCCTTTTATGTACAGTCAAAGATTTCATTGTTTTTGTGCATTTTTTGTTTAAGGAAAGATTTAATCTGAATAAGTTTTAGCAAGATTGAATTTGTTATGTTCAAGAGATTTATATTTATTCAAGATTTCATCAATCAAGATTTGTGATCAACATTATTGAAGATTAATCCCTTGTACTTTTGGAGGTTCACACTTATACTTGTCAAAAAGTACAGGTGTGCATGGTATCCCTACAAGGGAGAGGGATACTCAGAGGTCTTAGTTGGTTTATAACAATGTATAATTGTTAGGGCTTGTCCACGGTGACGATAAGCTTTGTATGGTGGTGTTTATAGTAGATGGGTCTACCCCGAGCCTCAATCGCCAATTATTAGGAGCTGGTGAGGAAACTTGTGCATCAGTTTGCCGCTAACCGCCACAAGAAGATGTCCACAAACAACCTATTCAATATACGATAGGGTCCATCAGAGTCGCTAAGGGACTATTTCGCCTAATTTAATGAAGCCATCATCGGATTCATTACTCAAAACCAAGAAAAGTTTATGTGGGCGTTCCCAAATAGGCTCAAGGTGAGATACTTCAATGAGTCTCTCTCCCAAAAACCAGTGCTCTCACTAGCAAAGGTGGTCACCAGAGCATAGTGTTACATAAAAAGCAAAGAGAGCAACTCCGAAAACAAGTCACAAGACGTTAATGAGCGTGTTCCCCGCACTTAAGGCTTGCACCATCAAAGATAATATCGAATTCAAGAGAGTAGACAAGACGACATAAAGTTTCACGCCTTTAAACACTTACCGAGAGCATATCTGTCGCGAGGTTTTCCACCTACACAACATCCCTACACCCCAGCGCCGAAGGCATATGTAATGGGTCGAGAACTTGGTAGATGGTGCAAATTCCACGGGGTCAAAGGACACCACATAGAGGATTGTTAACAACTAAAGAAAGAGATCGAGAGGCTGATCCAAGAAAGACACCTCAAAATAATATGTGAAAGGAATTCCTTGCAAGGATCAAACAAATTTAGCTCTCGCGAGCAAGATGACGCAGGAAGTCCTATGCCTAACAAGGCAAAAGAGATGTCCCAAGGTAAGGGAATCAAATTCAGTGCCACACACTCAATACCATTGTAGGAGGATTTGTTGAAGGTGGGGAAAATAGCTACGCCTGTAGAAGGTACACTTGTCAAATTATGAATATAGAAGACCTCCCAATATTGAAGGCTAAGGTGAGGTAAAGGCACTAGAAGCCACATTTCATTCTCTTAGAAGAATGCAACCGACATCCACCCTTACAATGATGATCACATGGTGATCACCGTTAAATGTGACGAATGAGAGATCAAATGAGTTCTTGTGGACCAAGGAAGTTCTGCAAATATTATGTACAAGGATGTGTTTGAAATACTCCATCTCGACCCAGAGGATCTAAAGCCTTTCAAGGAATCACTAGTTAGATTCTTTGGGGAAACTTGTGCAGGTGAACGGATATATCACATTGAATACCACCTTTGAAGAACAAGAATAAGTCAAAGTAATAAAGGTCTGGTATTTAGTTATTTATGCACCCTCCTCTTACAAAATGATCATAGGGCAATCAACTTAAAAGTAGTTGGGTGTCGCGTTGTACATTTTGTATTTTTGCATGACGGGCGGGTAGGATTTGTTCAAGGAGACCAAGAAATTTCTAAAAGGTGCTACATGGAGAGCCTTAAGCTGAAAAGAGTACGCCCTCTAGTAGTGAATGCTAGGAAAGTAGGCTCAGGAATAAAGCCTAAAGGAGACGTTTACAAAGGCGTAAAGGCCCCCTGCATACAATGAAGAAATTGAAATTTGAAGCCTCAGAATGAGTGCTATGTGATGTTACACCCTGAATTTAATTATATTTAGTTGTATTTTATTTTAATTATTAAGTGCCTTATATGCTTTTAATTATAGAATTGGTGAACATACATATATTATGTGTTATTAGTGGGTGTTGGTGGGAGTATGGATAATGTAAACATTATTTAGATTTTAGTTGATTTGAAATAAATTAAAATAAGAGAATAATATTATAATAAATAGAATAAAATAAAATGGTGATATTTTGTGGGAAAATAAGATGTAAGTAGAAAAATAAAAGAAATAATAAAGTTTGTGAAAATTTGATTTATTAGAATAAATATTAAGATAAATAGAAAATAAATGGAGTTAGTAGAATAGAGATTAATTATTTAATTTAATAATTAGATAATCAGTCTATTTTAAGTAATAGAAAATAATGAGAATTATTATTAAATAAAAGAAAATTAGAGTTAGTAAGAGGAGTAAGAGTATTATGAAGAATATAAGGATAAGTTGGGGGTAAAAAAGGGAAGAGCCTACTTAGAAGTAATTAGGTTTTTCAATAAAAGATGAGATTTTGAGAACTCGAGAGTGTCAGTACGTATTTTTGAGAGTTGGAGCAAAAGAGTCAAATAGGGAGAACAAGGGCATGAGATTGAGGAAGAACTATAGGAATCAAAGGTGTTTTTGCTAGAAATTAGGTGAGTGGGGGAGAAAGGGCATTAATTATGTGTGTATTGCATGATTCAATATAGAAGAGAGGCCCTTACTCTCCTTAGAGTTATGTCCTTATGATGATTGAATGATGATTTTTGTGTTTTCTTATAAATCTATAATTGTATAATGAATTGTGTTGAAATTGGATGTTTTAGGGTATCAATATGATTGACTAATTCATGATAAAATAGATGGATTTGAGTTAATTGGTGAATAATTGATATGTTAGTTATGATAGAATGTGAATTTTTTGAATTTTGATAAATGAAATTGTGACTAGTTTGGGGTATGGAAGGTAGAAAATGAACGTGATGAAAATTGGAAATTTTAAATTTTAGAGTCAATGCAATCGATTGCACTCCCAGTGCAATCGATTGAATGCAGTATAAGTGCAGTTTTTATGTTTTTGTGCTTTTCATGTTTCTGTATGCTTGATTATCTCTTCCGCCGTGTTAATTTTTTGATGATTGCTTGTAAATTAATCGAATCAAGCGATTTTATGATGTTAGGGTTTTTTGAAACGTGCTCTTGATTCTGTGGATTTTATGTTGTTGTTTGTTTGTTTAGAGCTTGGATTCATGTTTAGGACGTGCTTTTAGGTAGGTTTTATGTTTGAGTTTTTTGGATTTGGTTGAGTGTTTGATAAATTCTGGGTTTTGGCTTGAGATAGTTCATTATGTTCAAGTTTAGAAGGGGTATTTGATTAAAAAAATATGAAACAAAATTTTTTTGTGTGTTTCGACGAGAGTGAGGGATTAGAGAAGTGAGAGATTTTTTTTCAAAATGAAAGGGATCCATGTGATCCCTTGTTTTATACACATGATCACCCTTTCTTGATTGCCATGTAGAGTCCTTCGTGGCCTTTGATTTAGCTTACTTTTGATTGACTCGAGGACTCCTGTCCAAGAGTCCCCACTGTACCACGATGTGCCCTTGATCCTCCACCCTTTAATTTGGTTGACTCATGTAGTATGCAAATGAGGTGGCTACACTCGGAGTCAATAGTCAACTTTTTAAAACTCTCTGACTTAGTCAGTTGGGTCTCCACTGACTTGGGCCTCCTTTGAGCTCAGACGTGTAACACCCTTCTAAACCCCTGCGACAATTAATTAAATAAATTAGAGTAATATGCACAAGGGTGTCACAATTCATAATAAAATAAACATCGTCGGTCATATGTCACGCATTCACTGAAGAAACATCTTAACATAACTCATAAACAAATATCTCATGCTTACACAGCGGAATAAATCACCAAACCAGCATCACATCATCAATGCCTTATTCGTCAAAATAAATTAAACAAAACAGAGTTATTATCATAAACTCAAAACAAAATGTTCCCCAGTGTTACATCTATCAGAGCATGACACCTGACGCTAATCTAAACGAAGACTTATGAGCTAATCCTCACCAAGTCGGAAACCGCTACCTGAATCTGAAAATAACAACATGTAAGGGTGAGTCTCATCGCAATTAACAAATATTATTGCATCATAAATAATAACATGTCATAGTCATATCATTCACCCAATTGCATCATATTCAGACAGTTTCAACGAAATACACACATCTAGCACATCATCAAATCATAACACTGAAACGCATTCAATCATGTTATGAAAATCATGCATATGTAATGAGTGACACTATGCATGTGGTACCAAACATCATCAATGGGAGTAACCCACCGACCGATCCAACATCATCAAGATACGGCCCTGCCACCACAGATTCCACACAATGGGAATCATGCCCTTCACTGATCCAACACATCATCATGGATACAGCCTCAACAAATGGTCATGAATGAATGCAAACATATATAACATACTTATACCATCATCATCATCAAGTATGTTTAAATATATTAGCATCATTCAAACATCATCAAATTATCATCATCATACCACATAAGTCATCACATGAATATTACTTCAAACATAGCATGTACTTAACATATCTCATCACATATATGTATAATACATCATTCATCAAGAAATAAATCATGTTTCAAAACAATTCGAGTTATGCCTCATTTCATCATTTATACACGTAATTTATCTCATGAGGTCCACCGTATTCGAAACGATACTAAAAACAGACCTACGGTCTAAAAGATACATCATTTTCAAGTTTGGACAATTTTCTACACAGCAAGGTTCGCTCAGCGACGCGAGGCAGAAGCGAATTCCTTCAGACCTCCGCTCAGCGGACCTCTAGCGACGTTAGACAGAAGCTAACCAGGTCGGGTCCTCCGCTCAGCGGACCCCCCTCCGCTTAGCGGACCTGCGATTTTACCAAATCTCAAGTCTGCGACAGACCCTGCGATTTCACACTTTCAAGCCCCAAAATCGACTTTAAGCACCAGATACAGTCATACAATCAACAAGTACATCATTGTACATCATCATACATCAAAACAACACATTTTAATCCAACAATTCATGAGATTTCATCAATCATAACATCCCTAACCTAACATACAAATCAATTGACTCAAACGACATCCCTAATCAATATTATCATCTAAAAATACGATAATAGATGCTAACCGGAGAGTCCCCCCTCACCTTAGCCAAATTCTTGATCTTTGGTCTCTTCCTCTTTGTTCCTCTTTCATGTTCTCCGTGTTCCAAACCTTCAATCTTTCACGTTCTATTCCTTTCCCAATTTCCTTCTTGTTTTATGAAAACTAACTTTAATTAGAAAAGGCTTTTTACTAACTCACACCTCCTTCCTTGCTAACATCATACATTGTCCCAATGCCTTAAACCTTTTATTTTCTAATTTTATTTTCCATAAATCAAGATAATTCTAATATTAATTAAATTTTCAATTTAAATTAAAATTAAAATCATACGGATGTTACAAGACGCCTTTTAGGCGTCAGTCCTCGTTATTTTGGATTTGTACTCCTTTTATGATCTAAACATGCCCTTATAAGTGGGGGCAATCATTACCTTATAAGTAGGTTTTGTAGAGTTGAGTTAGACTCAACCACATTACTTAACATGATATTAAGAGTCTCGTTTAATATCCGGTGGGCCACATGCAATCAGGTTTCTGCCATTAGGCCACTCACCATTTATTTCCACGCTTCAGATGTTCAATCCTAAATGTGAGAGGGTGTGTTAAGAGTCCCACATCGAATAATATACGACCTGGACATGTTCTTATAAGTACGAACAATTCTCACTTTATAAAGCAATTTTTACATTTCTTAATAACCACCTTGCATATATATATATATACAAACCTTTATAATTTCTTAATTAATTTGAATATATGTGGATTTATGGTGTAACATATCTGGTAAGAATATTAGTCAGTGTTGAAGGTAATTATGTAATTTTCACATTGATGAATCATGGATGATACTCAAGTTATTATAAATAAATATTTGTAGCCAAAGAACACAATCATAAGACAACTTTCAAATGTTTTGAATGGGGATATATGAATGAAACTTCATGTCTTTTAGACTAAATAATATTAAAACTTCCATATGAGAGTGCTATGAATGCTATCATCCATCAATTCATTGACAAGAACATGAAAGTATACCCTAATGACATAGGGGTAAAATTCAAAGACTTAAAAGACCACTTATTACAATATGAGTAAGCCTTGAAATGAAAAGTATATTGCATGGATTAAAGATAAAAATAGACTAAGAAAAAATAAAACTAGAATTTCTTTTTCACTTTCCCCAAAATTAAAAATAATAATGTATCTTTCATTTGGAGAAAAAGGAAACAACCCACCCACTCCTACTTGCAGCATAAAGACACCAAAAACAATTAAAAAAACAAAACTTTCTCAATAACAACTCATAACAATAAAATAAAAAACTAATAAAATATTAGAAAAAACACTTCAAAAATTTAGCTTTTATATCTAATTTATTTTATATTAATTTCATATAATTTATTTTAATTTATTCGAACACACACAAAACAAAACGCAAAATTTCACATTTCTTCTGCAACACTCTCTCTCCAATGGATACAGAAAGCAGAAGAGAAAAATTCCCATAATCTCATTTTTTTTTTTGAAAATTAGGGTTTCTGTTTATTCCTCTTCACAAAAGCTACAGAAGAACAATTTGAAGGAGGATGATGAAGAGGTTGTTGGGTGGACCTGGAACAGTGAGTGGATTCTTGTTGCGGTTTGGACAATGTGCATTTGGTGCTGCTTCCATTACCGTCATGGTTACTTCTTTTGGCTTCTCTACCTACACTGCTTTTTGGTTAGTTTTTTTTTTCTTCTTCATATTTTAAGTAAAAATTGCATTTTTATTTTCTTTGACTTGTTTTTGAAATTAAGGGTTTTTTTAGTTATGGTGTTGGATCATTGTTTGTTTGCTCAAAGTGGGTGCATTTTTTTTCTTTGCTTTTGTTGAGAGTTGGATTGTAGGGGTTTGATTAGGGTTTGTTGGTTTATGAAAATGAGTAAAGTGTTTTGTGAAAAGGATGGGGTGATGATCAATCAATGTTATTGCTAAACTTAGGGGAATGATTAGTTAAAATGGATAGTGTTTTCATTCTATAGTTATCCTTAGCATTTAGAAATGAGTTTGTGATTGTCATGTCATTTGGGAATGAATGGGTGAGTTATACCATTGACATATCAATGTCATTTCTAATCTTAGGAGAATTAGTACTTATAATGGAAATTGTTTTCCTTCTTAAAATACCATTGACATATGGAAACTTTGTAGTCTGTACCACTGACACCTCTGAAAAAATGTGTGTTAGTGTTCACAGACATTTGTGATTACATTCAATTTATTCATTTTTTCAAATTATTACTTGTGTCGATGTGTTAGGGTTGATGTTGTGTCTGTGTATGTGCTTCATAGTATGGAAATGGGTTTGTAATGGTTATGGTCTCATTTGGGGATGAGTGTGTTGGTTTATATATTCAATTTGATGTACTCCAATTTCAAAACGGATGCCAAACTGATTCTTTACATGGAAAATGATTTACTTTTATTTTACAATTATTGTAATGAGTATTATTTTGGTTTTACTAAGGCAATAATGAGTTATGAGACGACCTCATTTAATGGGATAAGCATTGGTTATTATTATATAAGTAAGACAATGGTGAGCTTAAGTTAGGGTCAAATTGATTCAAAATACCCGAGTTTGATCTCTGGGTGGAACAATTCTTGACTAGACTTTACTTATATTCCGACCAAACTTCGGATTACCGGGGATCCTTTTTCATTGAAACCAGCGGGTTAAGAGAAAAAAGTAAGACCACAATGTTTTATTCATTCTAATTCTAAAATTTCCTTTGTACGTTTTCCACTTACTTAATCGAGGATGTCTTTGTTGGGGAATTGGGTTATTTCCTTGGATAGAATTACCATTATGATCTTCTTTCTAGTTGAAAATGTCATGATTTTGTTAGTGCTGTTAGCTTGGGAACATGGAAATGCCTGATTATTGGAAAGAGTTATGCAGTGTAGTTTTCTCGCTCATATCTTATGGGTGAACATTGGCTCACATCATGCATAGGGGATATACACAGAGTATGCGTGTGGAAAAAATGTTGATCATCTGTAATCCGATTGCGGAAGCTGTTAAGATATGAGATGGAATGTTTATCACTATGCTTTTCTGTTAAATATCACCGCTTCATGTGAATGTGGGCTCCTTCGTTTATGTTTTAAGGATTTTAATGAATGCAATTTCGGTTGTCTACCCTATTTGGCAATATTGGCTAATTCAAATTCTAATCTATGATTCTTATCTAAATAATAAAAATAAATAGATGGGTCTTGTTCTTTGATTCTTCTAACATGTTGCAACTTGGGCTTTTGGTTTCCTTGAAGCGCCATTCCGCAAGGACTGTGGCATGTTGGGGTTGGCTCATATTGACAGCTCTAAATCCAATCTCTATTATGATTGCAAAATATCAAATAGTATCTTCCTATATGTAATTTAGAGTATTTTAGTTTTTCCCTTGAGATTGGTTAATATACTTCTTTATATTTTCATGGTTTATTATTACTTACATATGTACATACACGGTGATGAGTCTAGTATTGGTAACAAAAGCTCAAGCTTGTTGTTTTGCGACAAACCCTTTGCTTTAAACCAATGTCCATTTAAGTTTTTATAGTCTCAATGTTATATTTTCTTTTCCCCCCATCTAAAGCCCTTTAATTTGGACATAGTATCACCACAATAATATCCTCTGTGACTTACCACTTATTCCACCAATATTCCGCTGTTGAGTCTTATAAAATCTGAAACACTATGGTAATAGTGCCATTGTTTCCATTATCTTTTTATTATCATCAGTTTCCAATTGTCTTTACTCTCTAAAGTTCTCTTTTAAGTTAGAATATTTCTATCTGCTACTTCTACAACCTCCTTGCGAATCTCTGGCCAGTTCATCCTCTTTTTCAATTTGCTTCTATAAATTGAATTTTGTGCCTCCCCTGTTTTAAAACAGGACAAATTTGGTGATATTCATCTATTCTTCTTGTACTAGTGTTTTTCCGTTGCTGATTCCTTTCATTTTGGTTTCTCCCAAATATTATAATGTCTCAATTTATACTTTGGGTGTTTAAACTTCTCGTTGTTGATCTCACATGCTTTGTTTCGAGTTTTTGATTCTAATGGCTCTTTTCTTCAGGAAATAAAGAAAAGAATGAATAGATGCTAAATTAATTGTCAAATGTTACAACTCAATGTTAAAATGTTTCCTTTTTTTTTTGCCTAAATTAATTGTCATGTTTTCTCGGGAATGTAACTCTCTGGATATTTGCCTCCTTTATTTCAGCTATTTAACCGCATCAATGGGA
Source organism: Vicia villosa (assembly GCF_029867415.1). NCBI lineage: Eukaryota > Viridiplantae > Streptophyta > Magnoliopsida > Fabales > Fabaceae > Vicia > Vicia villosa. The sequence continues at coordinate 16,731,255 of NC_081184.1, read as the reverse complement.
CTTCAGGTGCTCTGGAGCTTTGGACTTGCATGTCTTGATATTTATGCCTTGAGAAAAAAGAGAGACTTACAAAATCCAATTCTTGTTAGCTTGTTTGTCGTAGGCGATTGGGTAATAGTCAGACTACTCTTTTTCCTATTTTCATATTGAAAACTAGTTTATAAAATGAAACAATTTAAAGGATAAAAATATGCTTAACATAATAGTACACATAATTTCAATTGAACAATTATTCAACTTGTTCTAACTTTCTTTTGTAATCTATGAAGCCCTGACGCAAGTACAAACACCAGAAACACGACACCGACACTGACACATAAACACCAATAGAATGTAACCACGCTTGTTGGTTTCATGTTATACCCCAACACATGTCGAACACTGAATACATCTTTAATCTGAAGTATCGATGGTATGTAGCTTACATAGTCACTAACATAGTTTTCAAGTCTCATTTTATACCATTAGGAACCTTTGTTATCTTCTTCTATGGCATTACTTTTTTTATTTTGTGAATTTTTTTTGTGATATGTGGTGAAATCATTGTAGTGACTTGTTCTAAATACAGGTAACAGCCATTTTGTCACTAGCAGCTGCATGCTCATCAGCAGGAGTCATAGTTTTATACACAAAAGACGTGGATATGTGCGTGACTCATAAGATAATCCCTTGCCACAGGTACCAGGTTTCTATAGCCATGGCTTTCGTCACCTGGTTTCTTACTGCAATATCATCACATGTGATGTTTTGGATATTGGCCTCAGTCTAGCCTGACTATCATACACATCACAGTTTCTTTGATATCTTTCTGACTCGCGGGGCGAAATTTTCTTTACAATCCCTTCTCAAAACTCTTGATAGGTGGTTTTTGAAGTGTCAGTTTAGTATGCCAGTTATCGCAGCGATCTCTTTGCGATCCAGTTCTTGGTTAAAAAAAAATCTTGCCTCAATCTAGTTGTAGAGTTTTGGTTTAATTTTAGCTTTGGATATGATTCTGTGATTTTTTCTTAATGTAGGAAAATTATCTCACTCATGCTACATTTTTGCTTGCTGTACATAATCTTGTTTACTAATTTAGTATCCAGGAAACCTTGAAAAGAGATTCTGGAGTTCTCATTTCACTTGTTCTTATGAGTTATAAAATTCATGCTCTTGACAGGGTTAACTATTACTAGCAGGGGTATTCATGGTTCAATTCAGTTAGAAAATTGAATCGATTTGAACCAAACCATAGTAAAAGGTCACTTGAACTGAACCAAACTGTTTCAATTAACAAAGAACCTAACAAATCAAAATTATTGGATTTGTATAGTGGTTCAAAATTTTGAGCCGTACCAAATCGTTAGAAGATATATTTTTTTTTTTTTTTCCAAATCGAATATTTGTTAAAGAACCAAATCATTATACTTTTCCCTTGATTTTTTTAATAAAAAATTTAAAATTTGTTTTTAGCATTTTCAGTTTCGGTTTTGTTTTTTTTTTTCTTTTCATTTAGTTAGTTTTAAAATTGTTTGTGCAACATGGTTTGATTCACTAATCATACATTAAAGGTCGGTTTAATTTGATTCGATTTGGTGGTTTTTTTAACAGTTTAATTCAATTTGGATTGATTCGATTTGTTGGTATTTTTTAGGGGTGGCAAACGGGCATGCCTGCCCCGTTTAGACCCACCCCGCAAAAGCCTGCGAAAAAACGGGGCGGAGCGGTGCAGGCTTTTTTTAAGAGTGCGGCCGCAAAAAAGTGAGGGTGGGGCGGGGAAAGCCCGCGGGCATTCGGTTTTTTAGGCCTAAAAATAGTAAAATTCTATAAGAAATAAATGCTCGCAAAAGCCCACAAAAAAATGGGGCGGGGCGGACACATTAAAGAGAGCGGGCCTAAAACTTTGTCCCGCCCCACGAAAAAGTGCGGGTAAGACGGGCTTTCCCCGCGGGCCGGACCCGTTTTGCCACCCCTAGTTTTTTTTATTGGACCTACTTACTAGCCATATAATATTGGTGAAGGGATGACTAACAATTTTTCAATTCAAAGGACTAAACTCTCATTTTACAATTTGAAGGGTCTTAATTGATCTAACTATGTTATTATTTCAAAAACCAGTCATTATTTAATATTTTCATGTTGGATTAGGTTTACATGTTACTTCAATGAATAAATAAATATTATGAGTGAGATTTCAATGAAAGGCATGTATGCAAATAGAATGTTTTACACGCCATCTTCTACCAAACCTGAATATAAAATAAACAATCAAATAAATATCATAAACAAATTTTGTATGTAATCTTGTTAGATGGTAGTGATAAAAACAGTTTTTAGTAAAAAAAAAAATCATTGATCATTGTTAGAAACATAAAAATCATTCAAACCACTAAACAAAACAAAGAAGCACTTACCATAATTATTCATTGTTTCTATGATATCACACTTTTGATTAAGAAAACATATCCAATATAGTAACATTTTATGACCCTTTGGCCATGAAACACATACAATATTGACACAAGCATTCATAAGTCATAACCAATATTTACAATTGCATAATGCTAACAAACTACACCAAGCACCAACACAAACATATGACTCCTTTTTTAGGTTAGTCACACACTTGAACATGCAAATTAAACCACAAACATAAACACTTAAACATTACAAACAAGTAAAACAATAATCAAACAAACCACATTCATTCAAGCACCACAATACAAGAACTCGTGTTCATGTCGAAACCCTACGTGAATCAATCAAGCGGCGACGTGGTGATCGAACATCATTGCCCGAAGAAGATATGATAACTTTGGTAGGGTTTGAAGAAGGCGAAGAAGACGAAACGGTTTGAAACCGACCGGAATCACCGGCGGGGAGTTTCATGTAAGAGTAAGAAGGTGAGTCACAAAACCAAGAACCTATATTATTCCTTTCTTTGCCATTTTTGTATTGGACTACGGCTTTGTACACAAATGGAATAAGACCCTCCATTTTTTGATAGAGAAAGTGTTTTTGGCTTGGTTTGTGATTTGGATGAGTTGAATAAGGTGAGAGGAGAGAATGAGAAGGGTTGAAACTTTAAAGGTGTTTTTGGAGGGTAAGGGTATGTATGATGAAGTGGAGTAATAGAATGTATTGGAGTATATAACTCTTCACGCTAAGCCTAGGGAAGTTTCATTTTCAATGTTAACCTACAAGAAGATTTTGAAAGCTATGTTCAAACCACATTCATTGCCCACAATAGATATTTAATGGGGAAAAATCATTAGAGGATTGTTTTTGTGTTCATCCCATTGTTTTAATTAATGGGTTTGAGCTTTCAAAACAAGATTGGTAGGTTTTGATATGATGTTTTTCTATTTATATCTTTATTTTGATTTTTATACTTGTGGCTAAGTAGTGAACATTGATTTTATCATAGTTGGTTTTATTTATAAATTTATGTTAATTAATGATAATTCTTTCTGAACCAAATGATAATGACACTATTCAAGATTAATCGGATGAGATGATAAAAAATATCTTTTCCCGCTTAATCAGAAGTCTTGAATTCGAACTCAAGTCTGAATTTGAGGAAGAATTTTGTCGTCCATTATAGTTTAATGCATATAAAAGATATTCGATTTTATAATAAATAAAATGATAATGTCATTGTTTGGGAAGGTCTTATTTTTATTGTTTTTAAAGTCCAATTTATATAAATGATAATTATTTTAGTGAAGTTCTTCTCTTAACCAACCTTCAAAATTAAATGTACAATAATTTGATTGAAATTCCAACAAATGCAGTTCACCCAAAAATGTCCAACAATTGCCTGTATATATCTAACTTTTTTTAAAAGTCAAATTCTCTTTATTGCTATTTATTTATTTTTTTCAAAATTCAAGCCTTATGATTGAATATGTACTCTCCAAAGAAAGTTTTGTCTTTCAAGTTATATGTAGACATATCCAAGTTATATTCCATATTTTTTCTAGCCAAATAAAGAGATAGTATTTTATTTAAAAACAAATGAAAAGTACCACACTTATTTTAATCACAAACTAAGTTGATTTATAAATCATCAACAACTTGTTTACACATAAACGTCGTTGCCAGGAGTTGAACCCTGGACCAACAACACCCTTAACTCAACTAGCAAGTGCCAGTTGAGCTACCCCACCCAGCCCAATCACAAACTAAGTACCACACCTGCTTCATCCAAATACCAACTCCACATACTCTGATTGAAAATAAAAAAAGTGTTTTGTGGACACATCTTTTTAGTACACTCGTGCAATACCGATTAATTATATGTAAAAACGTGAATTGTTTTATGCAAATAATCAAGTTTTTAAAATTAGTTTCTATATTAACTATTTTCTTTTATAAAGTCACTCATTTTCAAAAAAAAAAATTAATCGAAGAGGTGTTGTCAAATAAATTAACGCCTCTATTTAAAAAAAGTTAGATATATATACATATTTGTTGGACATTTTTGGGTGATTGTATATAGTCTGACTAATCCAATTGACGACCATGTTAAAAGTACAAGTGTTAGCCCCAACTCATCTGACGCATATTGTTTTTTTAAAATTAAATAAAAATATTTAATTTAAATTACTTTTACATACGATAATATTTTTAATACTAATGAGAATTAGGTTGGTCATACAGGCAACCGATTCTGTAACACCCTAATATTCCCGGCGTTTATTAATATAAAATTAGAGTAAAATTTTCAAATAATAAACAGGCAATTAGGATGTCACCCTTCTCAAAACATATTAAACTTGCTTAATTATTTAAATAGATACATAACACATTATGTGGATGAATCAAAACAAAACTTCATAATTCTCAACTTTCCATTTTATTACGCAGCGGAAAATAATCACATAATGTTATCAAAATAATCTACATTCAGCATAACAATATTTATTCAAGTAATACGGAGTTCATAAAACTCCAAGCATTCATCAAAGACAACAAGAGTAACTAAGCGTTCATTCTCCCGGTGTTACATATTAGAGCATAACCCGACTCGGCATAAGCAACAGGAAGATCAACATCTTCCAAGCGACTCCAAAATCACACTAATCCTCTAGACCTGCACATTATCCACGTGGAGGCAACATTCAAATAGAAGAGGTGAGATATCATAACAATATAAAGAAGCGTATGATGAAAAGTATATGAGAATAAAGTCATACACAATTCACCACTTCACAAAACATCAATATCGTATATCAACAATTAGTACACAAGTATTCAACAACAAGGAGCTCATCATCACATCATTAGCTATACAAAGATTCATCACCAAACAACTCATCATTATTCATCATCATGTAAAATGCTATGAGACCAACGACTATGTAGATGCATGTGGTACCAACAGAGCATACACCCCATCACAATTGTCAATAAATAGAGGCATCAACAAGGCATAAGCCTTCATCTTAGTTTGTCAATCCAGGCCATCTTAATTTTCTAATCCAGGCCATCACGAAGGCAATGTATGCGACACAACATGCAACAACAACAACAACAATTAGGCAACTACAAAGGCATAAGCCTTCAACAAACGCCAATATAGGCCATCACTTCATCGTCTTAACAACATCAATTCATCATGTTATTCATACCTCATCACATACTTCATATTACACACATCATCATAATAACATCAAACATCATAGTACACAAGTCAAATAACGACATGGCACGGTTAATTCAACCTTATAATCATAACATACTTATTGTCAATTCATCACGTGCATCATTATCTCATCATAAAGAAAATAGACATCATCATCTCAATAACATCGTATCGTCATAAAGAAAACACACATCAAGTTATACCATACATGATTATGTCAAATTTGTAGCAAAAAAGCATACTTACTATGTTATCACTAGATCGTCTCATCACTAAGTCCTAATAAAATTATTAGGAGACTAAATTATGTGAATCATTTTATTCCACCATGGTATAGTTCATTGCGTTAGCTTTCCACTGCTTCAAATGACGCTTCAATCGGAGTCTGGGAACTCAAGTTATGGCCTTCGGAAAACCTGTCATGCTGAATTTTTGATATGCGATGCTCCGACTCATAGCCTCCTTAGGTCGACGCATAGCTGATTCTTTCCCCCTCGGGTATGCTCAGGTCGACCCTCTGATCGACTCATACTGGGTGTTTTTCCTGCATGAGCCGACGCATAGCTGTATTATGCAGAATTTTTCTGCGATCTTGTGTTTCTAGGTCTGCGATTTCTTGACCCTAAAACCTACTTTTTCCATTAGTTTAGAAAATTTTAAGCCTTCTAATACATGCCTAAATTATTGTTATCAACTGCATCACCCTAACACACTTCTTATTAATTTCTAGGATTAAAACCCCAAAACCCCAATCAAAACCCAAATCACCCTCTTGATTCTTTTCACATCAATTCATCACAAAATTTTAAAATCTTCATGTAATCACACATCTGTTGACTGGTAATTTTGACATAAGCTGGGTCGAAGAGAATAAATTATTTTTGTGTCTTGGGCTTTAATTGAAGTGTTTTATCCATAGAGATGCGTGGAAGCCTGTTATTCGAAAGAATCATGCAAAACGTCGAACGTGGCATATCCCTGAAGAAAGAACGTTAGGGTCGAATTAATATAAATAGGAGTCTTAGTGTTAGAGTTTGGGGTGTTCATTTTATACAAATTACTCAATATACTCAAAGTACCAGTGTTAGAGAAAAGAGTTGCAGAGAATGTACGTATAAAAACACCATTGTTTTTGTTTCAAAGTCATTTACTATATTACAAAGTCATTTACATATCCCTTACGTTTCTTTAATTTCCAGTCGAAGTCTTTAACATTTCAGTCATTTGAATTCTTCTGTCGAATTACTTTACTTCATATTCCTGTTATTTATTACTTTCAAGAAACATTTAATATCTTTGTCAACAAAATGTTTTTTTTGAAACATGAGTTCCCTTGTAAGCATAATCATAAAAATTTAGACACATGTCCTAGGATCAATCTAGTCGATACTGTAAGTTATCAAAGTATTTGATTTGGAAGACTAGCGGTTGTTTACCAGATTTCAGGGTAAACAACATCACAAGATCATCATTATAGCGATACAAAATCAATAACAACATTCATATACGAAATCCATATAAAACACAAAGAAGATGAAATCAAAGAAAAACCTAAAAACATCAACATAGAAGTCAAAACCTCATTCCTACCTACTAATCATCACACCCAATTTTATATGGTCAGAACTCCACCTTTACCTTGGGTTGAAGATCCTTTACTCTTTCAATAGAATCCTTGCCCTAGCCTCTTTGTGCCTCTTATACTCTTTCCCGATAAACTTCTCTTTTCACGTTCTCTCCAAATTTTCCCAATTCTATTTTTTTCTCTTATTTTTATTTAACCCTTACTAACTTCTTTCTCACTAATGGGCTTAACAAACACACCCCCACTAATCCTCATGCTAACACAACATAGGCCCAATTCATTAATTAATCATTATTCTATTATTATTATTATTATTCACTATATAATAAAATAGCATAATTACTAATAATTCACAAGTAAATCACCATTTCATCAAATAATTCACAATTAATCAATTAAATAATTAAATAAAATAAACGGGCGTTACAGATTCCACACCCCCTAGCTACGCTAAATTGTCGTGCTCGCGGTTGATTCACCTCGGGTGTTTGAGGATTTGGGGTCTCGGGAACATCACAATTACTAGATTTCCTGATAAGTTCTTGCATTTCTAAGTAGTCTTGTGTATGCATTGACGTGTTGTTGTAACTGAGTTCATGACCCATGTCAAAGTAGTTGTGTAAATGAGGTTATTTGTGTGCGGCCTAGACGATTGAATAACGACATTGGTGTAAATGATTCATTGGAGAAAAGAAGAAATGGTTGTTGTGGTGTCTGGTAACCCCATGTTTATTGCATGTTTTGGTGTTTTGATGTTTGGGCGTATTGGCTATGGTAGGAGGAAGTGTTTGTGTTATATGTTCCTTCCGTGTTTTGGCTATGGTAGAATGATGTGTTGGGGGCATATGTATGTTGGGTGTTTTGATAATAAGCATCTTGTTGGTGGTGGTATGGAGTATGCTATTGGTTTTATAGTTGGGTGTTTGACAAGTATTGACTGTTGGTTTGAGTATTTGTAGGTTAATAATTTTGTTGAGTAGGGGGTTGTGAGTAAGTGGTCTGATAATTTTATGAGGGGGGTTTAGAAGTTGAAGCTTCTTGTGTGTAAGTGGTTTGGAGTGGGTCCTATAAATATCCATCTGTGGAGAAAAACTCAATTGCAACTAATCTGTACCAAGTCATATAATTATTTGTTGGTTTAGATTCGGTTGGCATCACAGCATCAGGTAAGACTCATTGACTACGGTGCCTTCATTTGTGACACTTAGATTTAGAGAAGTCTCTCCAATCGTCAAAAGTCTATTGTTCATTAATTTTACGTTGATTCCATTGTCCAAGGTTCAACGACAGATCTTGGATTTGTTGACGCATGCCGAATTGTAGTTTCACACAGTCACTATGGTGCATCTACATAATCGTGAACCCGATGATTGGTGTGCTTGCAGTCCCAACGACCGCATCTTCTTCTCTGATTCCATGATGATGTTCCATACCTAGATATGGCCGCTAAATAAACTGTAGAGAAAAAACAAATTAGATCATAAAATGGATAATATTAAAAATAAAATTATTATAAATTGATTAGTTTAGAGGAAATACATTGTCTGGTATAAGGTGATCCAAGAGATTACGATATTAAATGATGTAGTGTCTAAGACATCTATTGTAAGTCATACCACGATCCGACCATCTAAACCAAAAAAGTTAAAATAAATTATTTAAAAATAATAATGGGTAAAGTAAGTAAATAAAAATAATGTTATTAACTTACTTTTCTTTTCTGCATGAGGAAATGTAAAGCTGTTGTTGATTTCCTAAGACAAAAAAGGAATCCACAAGATCTTTCATGTCAAGATTATTTGTGAGATATTTCTTGGTTTCGTGCAATAAACCTATATTTTTGCTTCCTAATAGGATGCCATGTACATATAATACAATATAACGAATTTACTCCCAGTGAACTTTTAGTATACGGAATCATCAACTGAATTATCCTTAAAACCAAATGAGGATATAACTTTGATAAAATTTATAATGCCATTGACGAGAAATTCGTTTAAAGCGATAAATAGATTTCTTGAGTTTTCAAACCATAGACTTTGAGTATACTACCACAGTTTTTTGGTTGCACCACACACACACACACACACACACACAAAGAAACGAATCAAATTACACCAAGGTGTCAAACTTAGTAACATGACATCTCCGATAACTCTTTATCACATAACAAAATTTACTGTTGGATTGAAATATATTATCATATAGATTATGTGTATAAAATTTAACATCAATCAAAGAAATATATTAGAAATAAGGATTAACTAGTTTTTAATTATATATATTGATATAAATTAATTTGAAAAATAATGAATATTGACATAAATATACATACTCGCATAATAACTAGAATTTAAATTAAATATTATTTAATTATAAAATATTTTAACAATTCTAATTTTAAAAAATGAATATATATATATATATATATATATATATATATATATATATATATATATATATATATATATATATATATATATATATATATATATATATATATATATATATATATATATATATATATATATATATATATATATATATATATATATATATATATATATATATATAGGGCATATCATATGAGAATGACTTTTTTATATGAGAATGTGAGAATGAATCTGAATCATTGGATTTTAAAATAAATGGTGGAGATTATGTTTGAATATTTTTTTCATATACATACATATATATATATATATATATATATATATATATATATATATATATATATATATATATATATATATATATATATATATATATATATATATATATATTTCATTTGAGAAACCATAAATGTTGCATTCTCTTAGCAATATATAAAGTTTTAGTTTCAAACCATAGATTGATTCCTTACAAGTCCCTAAGAAAAAAGAATAAATTAAGTTTTGTGAGATGAGTTAGGTGAAGAAGGAAAAACAAAGGGCTTCGTGGTGTCAAACTAAAGTCTAAAAACGTGTAAGTTCCCTCTTGAACTTATCTTGCAAAACAACAAACAAAAACAATGTGCAAGTAACATCAACTTTTGCACCCCACTCATAAACATATTTTTTCCCTTTCATTGCACTTTCCTCATGTATAAGGAATGTGATGTTGAATTTATCCACTCAATTTCTTTGTAGATAGTATAGAGTGATTATAAATTTTTTATGTTTGATTTTTTTTTTGATAAGCAATGAAATTTTCTATAAAAAAAAAAGAATTTTATGATTTTTTTTTTGTATAAGAAAATTTTTATGTTTAATTTTGATATATCAAAGAGAAACAAATGAAATGAAAACAACTAATCAACCAACAACACAATATTATATTTTATGCAAATCTCACATAAATTATGGTTTCTATTTTAGGTATCATTGAATTAGTAATCAACTTAGATTTTACTTACTTCTCACTCATATCCGAAATTATCATAACTCCTTTTTTTTTTTTTTTTTGAAAATTAGAGGTATAAGACTAATAAACTTTTATAATATACATCAATATTTATAAATTGTATAGAGAAGTTTATATAGAAAGTATGTGACACAATAAATTTATTTTATGTTTATTATTGTGAGAATTTTCAGTCTTATAATTTTAAAAACAGTTTTAAAAATTGATATTACCAAACAATTTTTTTCTATTTCCTTCTGTAAAATATTTTTTTAAACAATATTATAAAATATATTTTGTATTGAAGAGTAATTCAATATTCAGAAGATGAACATCAGAAGTTTTGATGTGGGCTGATCTTCTGATGGTTACTCAGAAGATAGTGTTGACCAGAAGATGTTACCTTCTGGGTCCCATTAGCTTAGCTATTTCTTAGTATTGTACTGTTTGTACCTTAAACTTGTTCACTAAGTTTATGCTGTTAGGGCTGATGTGGCAAGATTTTTCTTTTGTATAAATAGCCTTGTAGTAGCTATCATTTATTAATAACATTAACAACTTTATTCTCTCTCATTAATCTTTGCGCCGTTATTCTCTTTGTTGTCATCTTTATTCTTTGTGCACCAACAATTGGTATCTAGAGCTCCGGTTCCAAACACAGGGAAACACGAGTGAACGTGAGTTTGTGTGACTGTGTGATTGATTTTGTTTCTGGGAAACAAAGTTGTGTTGAATCACATTTTTCTTGGTTGTTTGTGGGTTGGGAAACACTGTGTGAGTGTGAGTGAAATCTGATTTTTCTGCACAAGTTTAAAGATGAGTGGAAGCAACTTGAATACCAAACTTCCAGTTCTTGATGGTAAAAACTGGAATAGATGGATGATTCAAATGCGTGTATTATTTGGTGCTCAAGATGTTCTAGATCTTGTCACTAGAGGATATGTTCCGGTTGCAGCGGATGCAACGGAAGAACAAAGAGAAGCGCAGAGAGAAATGAACAAGAGAGATCAAAAGGCGTTGTTCTTCATCCATTAGTGTGTGGATGTGAATGTGTTTGAGAAGATTTCTGATGCTATGACGTCTAAGGAGGCGTGAGATATACTGGTCAGGTGTTACGGTGGTGACATATCAGTAAAGAAGGTGAAGCTTCAATCCCTGAGAAAGCAATATGATAATCTCAACATGAAGAATAATGAGAAAGTTTCTGAGTATATCTCTAGAGTGATTGTCATCACTAATGAGATGAAGGCTTGTGGAGAAACTCTTTCTGAACAAGTAATCATAGAGAAGATATTGAGGTCTCTTACTCCTCAATTTAATTATATTGTTGTATCTATTGAACATTCTAAAGATCTGGAAACCATGAGAATAGAAGAGTTGCAAAGCAGTTTAGAAGCACAAGAGTTGCGTCTGACTGAGAGAACTTCTGAGAGAGAAGTTGAGCAAGCTCTGAAGGCTTCATTGTCAAGAAGGACCAGAAGCATAGACATGGTGATAGATTCTAGAAGGAAGCCTCAACTTCTGATGATAAGAAATATCAGAAGGGAAAGGATAAGAAGAAAGTTCAATGTTACTGTTGCAAACAGTTTGGACATTTTGCTAGAGACTGTTTGGCAAACAAAGGAAGGAAATCAGAAGAAGCAAATATAGCTAGAGGTGATTCTAATGACGAACCTGTGCTATTGATGGCTTCAGAATCTGAAGAAGGATGCTCGTCAGAATGGTGGTGTATGGACACTGGGTGTTCAAATCACTTGACTGGAAACAAACAATGGCTGATAGACTTTGACTCTGAAAGGAGGACAAAGATCAGATGTGCTGATGATAAGTATCTAATTGAAGAAGGTATGGGAAATGTCAAATTCAAAGTGAAGAATGGAAAGACTGTTCTGATCAAGGATGTTTGGTATGTTCCTAGAATCAGAAGCAATCTGATGAGTGTAGGTCAGCTCATTGAGAAAGGTTTCTCGGTTGTTATGAAGAACAATCTCTTGAAGTTGTATCATTCCAATCAGAAGTTGATTATGCAATCTGAACAGGGAAGCAACAGAACATTCAAGGTGAATGTAGAAACAGCTGAAACAGAGTGTCTGAGTGCTGAAGGCTCAGAAGGTGATAGTAAGCTGTGGCACAAGAGGTTGGGGCACTTGAACTATAGAAGCCTGGGGCATCTAAGTTATAAGAAGCTTGTACATGGCATTCCAAAGATTGTGAAGCCTGAGAAGTCATGTGAGGTATGCATGAAAGGAAAACAACCCAGATTGCCATTTGTATCAGAAGTTGCTCCAAGAGCAAAGCATGCTCTGGGAGTAGTGCACTCTGATGTGTGTGGACCATTTCCAGAACCTTCACTTGGGGCAAATAGGTATTTTGTGTCTTTTGTGGATGAGTTCACAAGAATGACGTGGGTAACACTTATCAAGTTTAAGACTGAGGTGTTCACAGAATTCCAGACGTTCAAGGTGAAGGCTGAGAAGCAGAGTGGTCAGAAGATAAAGATTCTCAGAACGGATGGTGGAGGTGAGTATAACTCTACAGAATTCCAGAAGTTCTGTGATGATAATGGAATTGAGCATGAGGTTACTGCTCCTTATACTCCTCAACACAATGGTCTGGCTGAATGTAGAAACCATACTTTGCTTGATATGACGAGAAGTATGCTAAAAGAGAAGAAGCTTCCTCACAATCTATGGGGAGAAACTGTTACTAATGCAGCATATGTGCTCAACAGGTGTTCAACAAAGAGGCTGAAGGAAATTGTTCCTTTAGAGAAGTGGACTAAGGAGAAGCAGAGTGTTAGTCATCTGAAGGTTTTTGGTTCTGTGTGTTATAAACACGTTCTAGAAGCTAGAAGGAAGAAGCTGGATGATAGAAGCAAAGTGATGTTATTGGTGGGGTACCACAGTACATGTGCATACAAGCTCTATTATCCAGAAACTAATAGAGTTGAAGTCAACAGAGACGTCATTGTGAAGGAATCAGAAGTTTGGGATTGGAGAGAGTCTCAACAAACTTCTGAGGTAGAGATAACTTTTGAAGAAGAGTTAGAGTCAGAAGATGAAGCATCTTCTGAAGACGAGTCAGATGGTGAATCTGATTCTGATCCAGATTCTGATGATGACCCAGAATCTGGTGGTAGTCATGATTCTGGAAGGGAAAACTCTGAAGACGTAGAGTCTGGAGGACAAGCTTCTGGAGATAATCATGAAGGTGGAGACTCTGGAGTAGTTGACTCTGAAGTAGTTCAACAACCACAAAGAGTCAGAACAATACCTAGAAGGTTTGCAGATTTTGACATGTTGCAAGACACAAAAGTTGACTCAGAAGGAGATGTCATTCAGTGTGCCATGTTAGTAGATTTTGAACCAGTGAGTATTGAAGAAACGCTCAAGAAGAAGGTCTGGCTGAATGCTATGAAAGAAGAACTTGAGGCTATAGAAAGAAACAAGACTTGGAAGCTGACAGAACTTCCAAAGAAGAAGAAAGCCATCAGTGTCAGATGGGTTTTCAAGGTAAAGCTGGGCCAGATGGATCAGTTGGTAAACACAAAGCGAGGCTAGTGGCTAGAGGTTTTCTTCAGAAACCTGGACTAGATTACTTTGAGGTGTTTGCTCCTGTAGCTAGACATGAAACAATCAGACTGGTGATTGCGTTAGCTGCGAACAAAGGTTGGTCCTTAATGCATCTGGATGTAAAGTTTGCATTTCTGAACGGTCCATTACAAGAGGAGGTATATGTGTCACAACCCCCTGGCTTTGTGAAAAACAATAAGGAAGGGATGGTGTACAAATTACATAAAGCTCTGTATGGATTAAAGCAAGCACCCAGAGCTTGGAATTTGAAAATTGATTCATTTTTCAAGAAGCAAGGGTTCCAGAAGTGTGAGATGGAATATGGAGTATATGTGCAACATTTTGGAAGCAATATGATTCTGTTGTGTCTGTATGTTGATGACATATTGCTTACGGGGAGTTGTCCAGAAGATCTGATGAAGTTCAAGAAGGTGCTGATGAATGAGTTTGAGATTACAGACCTTGGGAAAATGTCATATTTTCTAGGGATGGAGATTCTGTACTCAGAAGATGGTATCATTCTGCATCAGCTGAAGTATGAGTTAGAACTTCTGAAGAAATTCAAGCTGGAGAATTGCAAAGCTGCTGTTACACCGTCAAAAACGAATTAGAAGTTGGACTCTGATTTTGAAGGAGAAGATGTTAATGCTACGATATTCAAACAGCTGGTTGGTTCTCTAAGGTATTTGTGTAATACCAGGCCTGATATATGCTATGCAGTTGGATTGGTTAGTAGGTTCATGAGTAAACCTAAGTGGTCCCATTACCAAGCTGCTGTCAGAATCTTGAGATATGTCAAGGGAACTCTGAAGTATGGCATATTGTTTCCTTCTGGGAGAAAGGAAGAATCATAGTTATTGAGTTATTCTGATTCTGATTGGTGTGGAGACAGAGTTGATAGAAGGAGTACTTCTGGATATTTGTTCATGTTTCTGTGAGGTCCTATTTCTTGGAGTTCCAAGAAGCAACCTGTTGTTGCTCTATCAACCTGTGAAGCTGAGTACATCGCAGGCGTTGTAGCTGCATGTCAAGCTGTGTGGCTTCTGAACTTATTAGAAGATCTGAAGATTAAAGTGAAGAAGCCTCTGAAGCTGATGATTGATAACAAGTCTGCAATCAATCTTGCCAAGAATCCGGTGTTACACGGAAGAAGCAAGCATATTGAGACTAAGTATCATTTCTTGAGAAGCCAAGTCCAGAATGGAACATTAGAAGTTGTGCACTGTAGCACCCAGAAGCAGATGGCTGATGTTCTGACGAAGGCGATCAAGACGGATCAATTTCTGCTCTTAAGGAATGGAATTGGTGTTGTCAGCTTTGATTGAAGAATATGAATTAAGGGATGGTATTGAAGAGTAATTCAATATTCAGAAGATGAACATCAGAAGTTCTGATGTAGGCTGATCTTCTGATGGTTACTCAGAAGATAGTGTTGACCGGAAGATGTTACCTTCTGGGCCCCATTAGCTTAGCTGTTTAGTAGTAAGGGTACTTTAGTATTTCTTAGTATTGTACTGTTTGTACCTTAAACTTGTTCACTAAGTTTATGCTGTTAGGGCTGATGTGGCAAGATTTTTCTTTTGTATAAATAGCCTTGTAGTAGCTATCATTTATTAATAACATTAACAACTTTATTCTCTCTTATTAATCTTTGCGCTGTTATTCTCTTTGTCATCATCTTTATTCTTTGTGCATCAACATTTTGAAAACTAAAAAGAAAAATTGATTCAAACACGCTCTAAATGCTTTACTATCCTAAGACAAATAGACATGATATTGTTTTTCTTTAAGGATAAAGGTTAAAATGTTCAAAAAGAACAAAAAATTCTATTTATGATTCAAAGGGTCAGCAAAATATCACTTGCTCACACTAGTGTTATCATGGGATGTTTTGATTCTAGAATCTATGACATGTTTTTAAGAGCTCAAATTCTAAAATCCATGAGGTATTTTTAGAGGTCCTGAGAAATTTGAAGGGTAAGAAAATAAACTCACTTAAATATTCAATTTTAATTTATATTATACTATTCAATTTTTAAAAAATGTTTATCCTATCTAACTTATTTTTTAACGGAACATGTTAAAGTTCTCTTCATAGAAGCCATAACCGATTCTTGATGAAGAAAAAGAAGTGAAGAAACTGAATGTAACAGAAAAAATAAATGAAAGAAGAGATAAGATGATCTCAAAATGTATTGGATGCAATTATTTCATTTTGGATAAAGGTACAAGTGGCAGTACAATAAGTATTTATACACTACAATACAAGTAGAATATTAGATCTAATAACAGCCCTTAAATCTAATTAATCTAAGCCACTAATACTTCAACAGAACCCTAAGCCAAAATCCAAATTATCTTGTTTCAACTAACTTACGAATTTGTTTTATTACTTCACAGAGTCTCCTAGCCTTATTTACATGTTTTAATTGAAGGTTAGCCTGATTTATTGTATTATTCTTCACTGATTTCCCCTAGGGTTAGATGAGTAAAAAGTATTAGACTTCTAATATATAGGAATAAAAGGTACCTATTGTATAATATTTTACCCCTGTATAGTAAATTTTAGTAACACATTTTATTGGTTTATATTTTCATTAATATAAACATTGATTCAAAGATTCATATTTGTATTCTTTTTGCACAATGTCAGATGAAAATGTGTTTTTTTTTATCAATTATTTTTTTTATTTTTTAGTATTTATTGTTAACAAAAATTATAGGGACATCACTCTATTGATTCGTCTAAGGCACCCAAATTCAAATGACCGACCCTATTATTATAAATAATTAATTCAACTTTTTTAGAGGGCAGATATTATATGCTTTTTAAATTGATTCATTATTAAAATAGAGCGTACCTACAATATTAATCCATATGAAAATAGCAAAGAAAAATAATATTCTTCCATTCAAAATATACACTACAATGTATTTACTATTCACCAATATGGTGAATAGTGTTTTTATTAAAAAAAAAAATTAATTTTGGATTAAAAATATTGATATAAAAACTGTGTGATTAACCAACTTCATAAACATTTCTACACTACATTAATCAATATTTTATACTTTACTAACCAATTTTATTTTATTACTAAATTATTTTTAATATCTTGACGTTTATTAACCAACTTCATCTTTTTATTAACCAACGTTTTACACATTATTAACCAACTTTATTTTACTAATAACAAATTATTTTTAATATATTATTAACCAACTTTGTATTACTAAAAAATTATTTTTAATATCTAGGCCGTTATTAACCAAATAATAAATTTTATTAATTAACTTTTTACACTCAGTTAACTAATTTTGTGTTATCACTATTCATGCACTGTTCATATTACTATTAACAACCATTGTTTATGTACTATTCATATAACTATTTTCTATTCTTATTAATGTTCACGGTATTTTGTGAACATTAAATTGAATCTATAGTATAAGAAAATTAATGGTTGTGGAAAAGTCAAAAATACCCTTATATGATTTTTTGCCACCACATTAAAATTGTGGTTTTTTGGTCTTTGCACCATAAAGTTCTTAATCTTATTAAAATAATACAACTCTTATATTTTATCAAACTTATCAAATCTCTCTCCATTCTCATTTTTTTTCTCTTTCATCACTTTCTCACTTCTTTCTTCAAAAAAAAAATTTATTATTGATATATATATTTTTATATACGAAAAATGGTATTTATGATCGAAATGATTTTTAGTCAAAAATGATATACGGGAAAAATTTATTCAAAAAATCTCTTATTGATCTAAATATTTTTATATACGGAAATTTAATATTGACTCAAATATTTTTTGTAAATGATACCTAAATAAAAATAATATTTGTATGCGGAAAAATTCTATTATTTACGAAAAATGGTATTTATGTTCCAAATATTTTTTATTCAAAAATGATATACGGGAAAAAATCTACTATTGATCTAAATATTTTTATATACGAAATTTATTATTAATCCAAATATTTTTGTAAATGATATCTAAAAAAAATGAAGTTTATATACGGGAAAAAAAAATCTATTCTTGATCTAAATTTTTTCTATACGAAAAATGTTATTTATGATCCAAATATTTTTTATTTAAAAATGGAATAGGCCAAAAAATCTATTATTGACCTAAATATTTTTATATACGAAAATTTGATATTGATCCAAATATTTTGGTAAATGACACCCAAACAAAAATAATATTTGTATATGCAAAAAATTTATTATTTACGAAAAATGGTATTTATGGTCCAAATATTTTTATTCCAAAATGGTATACAGGAAAATAATCTACTATTGATCTAAATATTTTTATATACGAAATTTTCTATTGATCCAAATATTTTTGTAAATGATACTTAAACAAAAATGAGGTCTGTATACCGGAAAAAAATCTATTATTGATGTAAATATTTTTATATACGGAAAATGGTATTTATGATCAAATATTTTTTATTTAAAAATGGTATACGGAAAAAAAATCTATTATTGATCTAAATATTTTTTATACGAAAATTTAATGTTGATCCAAATATTTTTGAAAATAATACCTAAATAAAAATAATATTTGTATTATTATTTACGAAAAATGTTATTTATGATCCAAATATTTTTTATTAAAAAATGGTATGCGGGAAAAAAATCTAATATTGATGTAAATATTTTTATATATGAAATTTAATATTAATCTAAATATTTTTGTAAATGATACCTAAACAAAAATGAAGTTTGTATACGGGGAAAAAATCTATTATTGACCTAAATATTTATATATATGAGAAATGATTTATGATCAAAAAATTTTGATCCAAAAATGGTATACGAGAAAAAATATATTATTGAACTAAATATTTTAATATACGAACATTTAATATTGATCCAAATATTTTTGTAAATGATATCTAACCAAAAATAATATTTGTATACGGAAAAAAATCTATTATTTACGAAAAATGGTATTTATGACCCAAATATTTTATATTAAAAAATGGCATACGAGAAAAAATTTATTATTGATCTAAATATTTTTATATACGAAATTTACTATTGATCCAAATATTTTTGTAAATGATATCTAAATAAAAATGAAGTTTGTATAAGGAAAAAAATTTATTATTGATCTAAATATTTTTATATACGAGAAATGGTATTTATGATTAAATATTTTAATCCAAAAATGATATACAGAAAAACAATTATTATTGATCTAAAAATTTTTATATACGAAATAATCAATTATTTATCTAAATTTTTTAAAAATATTTTTATTTAAAATAAAAAATATATCCAAATTAGCGTAATCGAACTGAACCCGTGCGTATACGCACGGGTTTTGTTAGTAGTGTAAGTATATAATATGGATGTATGAAACAAACTTCTAACTACCTAAAGAATTGTTAACTAGAGTTAAGTTAGAAATGAACAATTTATAATAGTGTTCTTAGTATCCATTATTTGTCCCAAAAAGGGATCTAAGGTAGAACAAAGGTTTTTATGCTTTTTATATGAATGGTTTTTCTTGTTGAGCTTTGGAATTGTTAGTATAGAGTGTGCATGTCTTATTTGTCTTGCCTTATTAAATGACCCATCTTAACTTTGTTTGTCTTGCCTTATTAAATGATCATTTTGTATATAGATTCTCTTTTTCTATATAAATATATCTTTCTTTTGAAAAACAAAGAGTTTAAGCATTACTCAATTTGAAAATTAAAAAATGTGAACTCAAACAAACATAAGAACTTCAATGCTATAATTCTCTAATTATAGTCTCAAGTGGATTGAAAAATGATTATTAATTATGACTATGACTTGATAACTATATTAAGAAAATGAGTCATTTTCCATATACTTCGAAATACTAGTGCTGTCTTTTTGGCATAGCATGCTCTTTGCTTGTAATGTTTATCAAAGACGCACGTAATGTGAATTTGTTTTTTTAATCAAGATATATAAAAAAAAAACCAAAAATTCTATAAAGAAAACTACAAAAGAGCTAAACAAGTTCAAATTAAAGAAAATTACTCATCAAATACAACCTAAAAAAAATAAAACAAAGGATCGTTGTTAAAATTATAAAAGTTATAATTGGTACGACTATATAAGACCACCTTCAAATGAAGGCCTTAATACTCCAAATAAGTGACTTTGTATCACTATAAAGTTTTGGTTGCATCTAGTTTTGTCTTTGTATTGTTTTATTAAATCCATAAATAGTAAGATATACTTAATTAAGATTATACGTTGCCGACAGTATTTCATCAAAACTATATGTTTCATCGATCCATTTTAACTAGATAGCATATAGCCAATTTAATATTTTTTTAAAAAAATTTGAGAAAAATCAGATCTCTTTCAAGAGATCATATTATATTGTGATAAATCTATAATTTGTCTTTTGTGGATTATTTGATAAACAAGTTAGGAGTTTGGTTAGTAGAAAAATTTGGTTGTAATAGAATTTGTTATGTTAGTTAGTGAAATAGATTTAGTTAAAGTTTGTTGAGTTGCTTAGCAAGCTATGGTATATACTTTAAGTTTGTAATGTTTATGAGTTAGTGCTATAATTTTATTCCTCTCATTTCAAACTTTAATCTCTTCTCAATTCTCAATGATGCAAAGTGTGAGTGAGTGAAAGAACAAAGCTTGAGTAATCTGTATATGTGTGTATTACTCAAGTGAAGAGTGTTTGTGTTTTTGTTTTTGTGTTTGTTCCAACATCTGGTATCTACTGCTCTGACTTTGATTCTTGGAAGATCTTGTGCAATAGTTTTTCATCCAAATGATTACTTTCCGGTAACTCTTCCCATTTTAAATGGAAATAAATATGATAATTGGTGCAAGAAGTTGAATGTGGTTTTTTGCTATTAAGATGTGTGAGATCTTGTAAGAAATGGAGTTACACCAATAAGTGATCGTGCCATTGATGATCAGAAGAACGCTCATAAAAAATTGAAGAGGAAATATTATAAAGCTCTCTTTATAATTTATCAATGTGTTGATCCAAATAACATTGAAAAGGTGGAGATGTTGAATCATCAAATGAGGCTCGAGATATATTGGAAAAGTCATTTGGTGATGCTGAGAAGGTGAAGGATAGGAGGTTACAAACTCACAAGAGATTGTATGAGTTACTTCAGATGAAAGAAAATGAAAGCATAGATGAATTCTTTACAAGGGTGAATAGGTTGGTGAAACCAATCAAGATGTGCGGTGAGGTGATTTCAACCAAGTTAATCGTTGCAAAGATCTTGATATCTTTACTTCCAAAATTTGATCATATTGTGGTAGCCATAGAAGAATCCAAAGATTTGTCACGTTTGACAAAGGAAGAACTGCAAGAGACTCTTGGGTCTCATGATCAAATAATGGTGGAGAGGTTTGTAAGAAAAACAAAAAGTGATGTGGGAGTATAGGCACAATCAAGCAAAGATAGGAAGGACAAAGGAAAATAGAATGACAACAAATGTAGAGGTGGCTACAACAATTAGAATGGTAGAGTTTAACAACAAGAAGAGATTTTATCGAATCAGAAACAAGTAGCAAACTAAGGTGGTCATTAATGAGGTAATACCAATAGATGAAAAGGAGGAAGAAATAATTTTGATAAAAGTAACATTGAATGTTACAATTGTAAAAAAATATGGTCATTTTGCTGATGAGTACTTTGCAAGCAAGAAGAATCAAGAAGATGATGCAAAGCTTGTAAAGAGAGATGATGAAGATGTGTTTATGATGTTAACAACAAAGGAGGAAGAGAAGTATAGAGACCAATGATATTTGGACTCAGAATATTCATCACACATAAGTGGTAGGAAAGACTGGTTTGTCAGCATCAGTCAATCCTTGATTAACAAAATGAAGTTTTCAAATGATATCACTTTAGCAGCTGAAGGCATTGGTAATGTCTTGATCATTAGGAAAGATGGTAAGAAGTCATTGATATTAAATATGTTATGCATTCTAAGCATGAAGAGCAACCTGTTAATTATTAGTTAACTGATTAAAAAAACTATAAAGTGATAGAGGACAAGATGATGATAGTACATGACTCATGTGAAAGATTGATCTTGAAGATATCTATAGGAACTTCAATATTGAAATTTATGTGTTAGAGCATACGTGCCTAGCAAGTTCATCTAGCATGGATGAGAGGGTATGACATTATAGGTTTGGGCATCTCAACTTTAGAGACATCAAACATCTAAAGAAGAAAAACATGGTTTTTGATTCACTTGAAATTCAAATTCCACGTGAAATGTGTGAAGAATGTGTGCAGGCTAAGTAACATAAGAATAATTTTTGCAAAGATGCCAAAAGCAAGTTTAGAGCCTTTCTTGAAGTCATATATTATAATATGTGTAACCTTATCCAAGTGGACTCAACTAGAGGTACCAAGTACTTTTTTACATTTATAGATGATTTTAAAAGAAAATTATGGACATACTTGAAGGAATTATGGTAGGAAAGACTGGTTTGTCACCAATATCAGGATATTGAGGACTAATGGTGGAGGAGAATATGTGTAAAGTAATTTTGATGCATTATGCGAAATAGAAGGAATAGTTCATGAGGTGGTTCCGCCATGAACACCTCAACACGCAAAGAGAAAGAACACACCCATCATGAGCATGGTGAGAAATATGTTGAAGGGAAAACATTTATCTAATTAACGATGGGGTAAGGTCGTGTCCATTGTAACATGCATCTTGAATAGATGCTCAACCAAAAGGCTATAATGGATTACACTATAGGAATGTTAGTATGGTGTCAAGTCAAGCTTGAGCAACTTAATAGTAGTTAGGTCTATTGCGACTGACCAATTGAGGAGGAAGCTTGATCATAAATCAACATAAATGATCTTGATTGGTTATTGTGGTTATAAGTTGCTTGATTTTATGAATAGGAAAATAATGTAGGTATGGTAAGTAGGTTCATACAAAAACCAAAATTTTCACACCTTGCAGCCACAAAGAGATTACTAAGGTATCTTAGAGGCACATTGGACTATAGAATTTGGTTTCCAACAACAAATGAAGGAAGGGAGTTCAAGCTTGTTGGGTACGCCGATTCTAGTTGGTGTGGTGATTTTGATGATAGAAAGTATATAAGAGGCTATGTGTTTATGCTCGGTGGTACGTCAGTTGTTTGAAGCTCAAGAAAAGAACCTATAGTGGCCTTATCATCATGTGAAGTAGAGTACATTGCAGTTTCACTCTGTGCTTGTCAAGCTAAATGGGTTGTGAACTTGATAATGAAATTGAAGGCAAGGTTCATGTAGCTAGGACTATGAAGATTGACAACATATATGCCACCAATTTGGCCAAGAATCCTATTGCATATGGAAGGAGTAATCACATAGAGATGAGGTTCTATTACCTTAAGGAGAAAGTAAGCAATGGAAGGCTATGGTTGGAATATTGTAGAAGTGAAGATCAAATAGCTGACTTTATGACTAAAGTAGTGCAAGGGGAATTGTTCAAGAAGCTTATGAGCATGATAGGTGTAGAAAGTTTAAGCAGAATAAATTAGGGGGTGTGTTAAATATATAATTTATCGTCTTTGGTAGGTGTTGAAATGGTAAAGCAACAAGCAAAATTTTTGGAAGTATTTATGTTTTATTGTCTCCACAAGGATTGGTGCGAGGGAAAAAATGTCGTTCAACAGTCTCCATGTTTATGAGTTTATGGTTACAAAATTTGTTTACATGTATAATGTACAAAATACAAAACACGGAAAAGTAAAGTATAGCAGAGAAGAGAGCTATTCAGGATTGAGTTTTATACGCCCATAGAATACGCAATCTACCAATCAATTAAACACAATATAAGAATTCATCAATACTATCACGTATCACCCACAATCAAAGTTATCTCTAACGCAAACACTACAAGAAAATTGAGAGATTGCGACAGTGATTTTGGCATATTAGGACGGTTAAAATCGTCGCAATTCGCTATCCGCGACGGTTGATGTACTGTCGTAGAAATGTGTGTCCCCAGCCTGTTTCGCGACAGTTGCAAAAACCGTCGTACACAACTGTCGGCCAACTTTACGACGGGTTGAAACTGACATAATCAGAAATTGGCGACGGTTCGATACCGTCGTGACTATTTTTTGAGTTTTTTTTAATCGTTGATGGCGACGGTTCGATACCGTCGTGACTATTTTTTGAGTTTTTTATAATTGTTGATGGCGGCAGTTCGATACCGTCGTGAATCTCTTATTCAATTATTTTTACTCGTTGATTGCGACGGTTCCATATCGTCGTGACTACCTTTTGAAATTTTTATTTTATATTATTTTTTATTATAGAATTTTTATTTAAATTATTATCTGCAAAAATATTTTTAAATATAATAATTTTTTTAAATATAATGTTATTTTTTATTTTCTACACTTTTTTACATAATATAATTAATTCTAATGGAGAATATTTAATATCAAATAAGCATCATAATATAAAATAATGTGAGTTCCAAAATCATCTAAAATGCGAGTTACATAATCATGTCATGTAGTAAGAAAAAACCCAAAACATATTAAATCCTAATCTTATAATAATAAGAATTATTTGCCAAAAATACATAAAAAAAAGTTCAAGATCCAATTAATTCATAGCAAAGTCTATTTTGTCCTTCTTGATGATCCATTATCTGCAACATTTCGGTTGTTAGACTCAGATGAACGTTTACCATCAACGGGTGATTCCAATCCCTAAAAATAAAAAGTATTAAAATAATACTCATAAACTTTAACTTTAAATTCATCAAAATGATATACCTATCTTTCACTAGAATTTTGCATTTGTCTTAAGAGTTCAATTTCCTCGTTCCTAGCATTGTCCATTTGCCGTAAGAATGCAACTGCCTCCATCAATTCATCAATTTTTGAGTTCTTTTCTTTAAGTGCATCAATTTCTTATTGCATTTCCTTTATTTTTTCACTTTCTGCAGAAGATGCCAATCTCGTAGATCTGTTAATCTGAGATGGCGTAACTCCAATTCCCATACTCCGAACATATCCATGTTTTTCTTTTCCAAATACTTTCTGAAATGCCTCATTTTCAGACACGAAATCCTTAATCGCAGCTTGTAGTTTTTCCTGCACATGAAAAGGAGCAAATTGAACAAACAATATTACCCATTTCTGTACATAAACAATCCTGCACCCCTATATATATATATATATATATATATATATATATATATATATATATATATATA
Organism: Vicia villosa; assembly: GCF_029867415.1. Classification (NCBI taxonomy): domain Eukaryota; kingdom Viridiplantae; phylum Streptophyta; class Magnoliopsida; order Fabales; family Fabaceae; genus Vicia; species Vicia villosa. The sequence continues at coordinate 16,705,856 of NC_081184.1, read as the reverse complement.
TATATATATATATATATATATATATATATATATATATATATAGGGGACGACTCAAGTGAGAACACTTGGTTATTTGAGAAATGAGAACAATGAATCACGACCATTAAATTTTGATTTGTTGATTTTAATGAACTGGATTGGTTTCTCTTTCTATGTTGATTTAAAATAATTATTAAGGATCATAGAAAGAGAAACCAATCCAGTCCATTAAAATCAACAAATCAAAATTTAATGGTCGTGATTCATTGTTCTCATTTCTCATAATAACCAAGTGTTCTCACTTGAGTCGTCCCATATATATATATGTATATATATATATATATATATATATATATATATATATATATATATATATATATATATATATATATATATAGGGGCGGATCTTCCTTGGGACAGGGGGTGGCCATGGCCACCCCAAAGTTTTTATGATTTTTTTTGAAAATAGGTATAGTATATAATTTTTCCAATAAAACAATATTTATAAATTTATAAAGCACCATGTTATCAAAAATATAAAATGGTCGAGTGGATATTGTTGTATAACTACAACCTCAATGTCACGGATCAAAACTTGCTGGCTGATGTTTAAATTGAAATTTTTTACTATTTCTTTAAATTTTATTGAATCTTTTTACAATTTTTTTTAAATATTTGTCTATGTATTCCCAAACTTAATATTATATTAAGTATTAATAATTCTTTTTAAAAATTCTATCCAATTTATTTATTAACAATAATGTCCATCCAATTCAATTTCTTAAAATTGTTCTAAAATAAGTTTTGAATGTATTTTTTTTACACTCTCTCATTCATATTTTGTTTGGTTATTGATTTTCTTTCCTCCTCGCATACAAACACGCATAGATTATTTGGTTCTTATTTTTTCACATAAAATGATTTCAATCAATTATCACTATACAAAATTATTGAACAAAGAGCATATAAAAATCATAAATCTACAAAAAATAAAGAACATAATAATATTGCTAGACACGTTGACAATAATTAGTTGATTTATGTTGACAATAATTAGTTGATTTTTGAAGATGTATCAATAAATTTTATAGTATAATTTGACACACTTTTGCACAAGGGTTTAAAAAAATATACAATTTATACATTTATTTTTGCTAGTAACAAAAAAAAGTGAAAGCAAATAGAATGATTTTTTTTGGGGTAGAAATGAGATATCTCTACGCGCAATTGCACAGACTAATCTTTCGAGTCGGATCCCTCAAAAAAATTTAACGAGGTTGTATGTCTAGGACCAAGATCGAACCCAAATTTTTTAAATAATGCGGAAAAGATCTCTTACCATCTCATTCAAGTGCTATTGGGTAAATGAATAAACATTTTTAACATTATATTTTTTTATTAGTTACTCATTTTTTTAATATTTGGCCCCCTCAACAATTTCATCCTGGCTCCGCCACTATATATATATATATATATATATATATATATATATATATATATATATATATATATATATATATATATATATATAACATACTATTCTTATCTTATTATATAACATACTTCATTTTATGATTGGTGTACAACATAAAAAATCACATACTGATAGTGCATCAAAATCATTATCTAAGAAGAATTACCATAGTTTTTGTTGAAAGTCCATCATGAAATGGTTTTAGAGAGTAAAAAAACAAATAATAGTAATGATATTATAATGTGGGACTTTTATTGAACAAAATTTGTTTATCGTATAAAATAAAATAATAGACTAAGAACTAAAGCAAAATTTGGTTTATGGTTTCTCATAAGCTGTTCATATTGCACTACAAGAAAATATGTTATTACTTGGTGTCGAGGATTACCAGACAATTTTTAGAACACGACAGAATTTACTCAGTTACAAAACTTTGATACACTTATCACGAGACAAACTAGCTACAAGACTAATTAATTAACTCAAATAATCATAATTCTCAACTTAATTTAATCAGTTTTTCGAGAGGTTCTTCCAATTTCTAATAGATGCCAAAAATTTTGATTTTTTCTCAAACCTGCTAACAAATATTTCAAAAGAATTAACTTGTACTTACATTATTGTGGTATGCATCTTCATTGACAAAAGACCCGTCAGACTTTTTATGAGAAACTGCATACATTTCTCCTCTGCTGTATGTTCGCCCATCTCTTGATTCCTACAAACAAGAACTAATATTAATTATTTGTACTATCAAATAAGGGTGGGCAAAAAACCCAACCGATCCAAACCGATGAATAAAAATAACAATCGAATGATAAAATTGAAACTGGTTTAACCACGATTCACCATTTTTGGTTTCTAGAGGTTTATTACAGTCGAACATATACTAAATTGTTTTTATATTTTTTCCAATGACTAGCTTACATACTAAGTTGCTTGTATTTTTTTCCATTGTAACTTGCAAATAGAGTTACAAACAACTTATCTATTAAAGTCTCTTTCTTTATAATAGACCTTTGGGCCTAGCTTTTAATATTATATTAATTTTATTAGAATATAGTTTGAATCTTTTATGAAAAGATGTAGATCGTAAAATTTATCATACTCTCTGTTTTTCTTCGCTCTCACACAGAGAGAGCACAATTCTCCTTCTTTATTGTACACAAATATCATACTTATTCAAACTAAATCTATAAGATCTATATAACATAATAATTATTTCTCACCCTCTAGATTCATAATACTCCGGTCATTTTCTTTGACCATTATGATTTTTACGTTCAATTAGTGGACGGGAATGTGCTTAAGTTGTCTAACCGTGGTAATAATCAGATCGGCATTTTCGGTCAGTCACCTACCGAAACCGTCTGTTTGTCCACTCCTATTATTAGGCGTAAAATCAACAATATATAGAGTTAGACATACCAACTCATGTTTCTTCCTTGCAAGAGACTTAGATCCGAGTGTATGCGGAGCCTTCAATTTTGCTCTATTCTGGGAATTTTTTTGGCCTATTTTCTACATTGGTAACAAATAAAAACACACGTTATAGATTGGATAATATACAAAATAGAGAAATCTAACAAATAAAAATACTACTATTACCTGTGTTTTTTCTTTCCGCCTATATTGAACAAAAACAGCCCACTCATTTTCCGGAATGTCTCCGCATGTTGGAAACTTTTGAAGATTTTCCTCCAATGTGAGATCCCATTTATAAGATTTGCGAAACAAATGATGTCGGCCATCCTTCCATTTCTTTGCAGCAGAAGAAAGTACAAATTCTTTGTCACGCCCATCATCCACAAGAAAATGACGCTAAGCATAAAAATAAAATTAGTTGACAAAGCAATTAATAATCACCATGAAATTAATTTAAAAACTATGGAACAGAGAAGACTTATAAAGGTTGGTATGGTTGGCGCGTATCTCTAGCCACGACAGCAGTTCTAACCTTAATTTCAAGAAAATAGTTCAAGGACCCGCTTAGATTATTTATCGGATATTTAATTATGGTATATGATCAAGGACCAAAGATAAATTTATCAGATATTCAATTATGTGTCATATACATGGGTGTGAATGAAAACTTCAAACCTTAATAAAATGGAGGCTGACTGTTTTCTGGGAATCGTTACTCGTTCCTGATCGAAGTGAGAAAGAAGATTCAACCCTGATTGATTCTCCACCTGCCAAGTAGCATAATTAGTTGAGCCAATGGATACCAATTATACCATTAATTAAGTGGTGCTAAAAAATATAACATTCTAGGCATTAAATAGAGAAACTACAGACCAAAGAGAAGCTAAAACAAAAATGTGGTTTAGCAAAAAATGGAAATTAAGGAACATCAAGAAGTCCTCTTGTCCCTTTCTAATGGTAAAGAATAATATATCAATGCACTAGATCAATAACCACCAGTACCAAATTATTGAGAAATGCAACTCAGGAGTACATATACCAGCAAAATTAAAAGATAATAGCAATTTTCAATTCCGTTACGCAACAACACTGTAGTGCTGCTAAATCCACTATTTGACTTTGTAGTTTGTACTAAATAGCGTAACGCAAAACAATAGCAATTTCTTCAAATTTCAATACTCAATAGGGCTTACAACATCGTTATAGCCTTTATTCAACAACAGTAACAGAAAAGTTAAAGCATGTAATATCAATCAAATATGCCGCTCACCATCCACAGAATAAGCAATAGTTGATGCAGTTGCAATAGACACACCTAAGATGCATCCAAAGCCTGAAATATGTATCAAAACAACCCAATATAATAAGCAATAAGTGGTTTATATAAGCTAAACTTGCAGAAATAAGCTAAAACCAGTTTATGAACATAGGGTTTTTACTTTCAATTTTAGAATTTGTTACTGCATTTGATATCAAACCTGAATCATAAATTGAAAAAAAATAATAAATAAAATTGAAATTGTTCCAACTACACGACAACTAAGCCTCATCAAATTAAGTGGGTTTTGTGACATAATCATACCATATCAATTGTGTGTTATAAAAATACATAAGACAAAACAGAAGACAAAACAATAATCTTCAGTGATCAGCTCTTTATAGAATCAGTTCGTTACAGAATCACAGAGCTCTGTAGTGAATAAGGACCAGATTAGTGTTATGTCCAAATGCCTAGATGATATAGAAATTTCAGAAAATGGCAATATACCTGAACAAAACTAAGGGTTTCCAACTATAATTTCTCATTAATCAATTATTTTTACTAAATAAGCTGAAATAAACAAGCACAAAATCAACTACATCAGTACTATATTTCAATTTAAAGTTAACCTAAAAACTCACAAAAATCAATAAAACCCTAAAGCAACAAATTAGAAAACCTAACATCAGTTTAATCTATTAAAACTCAAAATCAACCAACACAAATAGCTCAGCCCTAAGATTCAAGTGAATCTCCAATGCTGAAATCAATGTTAAAGAAGGAGAGAAATATGTGAAGAAGAGAACAAGGAAAAAGTGTTATAGATAACTTACAGTTTTGAAGAAAAATACGTTCGAAGAGATGGACAAAGAATGTTTCTTTTGTTTCAGTGTGAATATGAATGGTTTGAAAACAAAGAATCTGTGAAATAAAACCGAGCGTAGAGCGCGGGATAATGGTTTAGGGGATACGACGGGTGAAGTTACCGTCGTGCCCTTTGAGAGTTTTTTAAACTTTTAGGCGCGACGGGTATTTTACTGTCGTGAAAGGAGTTTTAGGGCGGTAAATTTACTGTTGTGACATAGATTTTGAGGATGATGAAATGTTAAGAGGCGCGACGGGTGTTTTAACCGTCGTGAAATGTGTTTTAGGGCGGTTAACTTCACTATTGTAAAATAAACTTTTCGTGAGAAGCGTACAAAGTAAAAGGTTAAGGGGGAGACGGTTGTTTTACCGTCCTAACATCAATATTAGGACAACTAATTTTACCGTTGTGACATGAATTTTAGGGACAGTTAGTGTCAACCGTCGTAACCACTGTCTCTAAGTGCCAATGACGATAGTTACCAGTAACTGTCGTAATTTTTGTGTCGTAAAACAATAATTTTCTTGTAGTGAAAATTGAGAAAACAACCGTATTGTCTCGTCGATAATGTCTCATGCAACTAAACAAAACGAAGCATTAAGAACTGATACTCTTGTGAATGTTAAACCTGAAGCTATCTCTAGCTCTTAGAATCTAATAGTGGCAAATATCTCTCAACTTCACATTTCCGGTAAATTTTCTTGAATCGTGATTGAACTTAATTGGTGATAATAGTGTTGAATAATTGAGATGATGATGATTAAGTTATTTTTAATTGTTGTTGTTGTGAATTGAACCTTGAGGATTATAATTGGTAATGATAAAGCATGTTGATGATGATGATTGAAAATAATGTTCAAGGCTTGTTGTGGATAGAGATGTTGTTGATTTGAATTGGAGATAATTGTTGTAGTTTAGATGTTTGACAAAATGTCTAGGTGAAATTGTGAGGCCTAATTGTTTTTTAATAGGAAAGTGATCTATTAAAAACAGAGTATAAGGGATACTCAACCGAAATACAAGACAGAAAACCTCTATCTCCCAAAACAAAAGAGAGGAAGATTATTCCAAGTGTAAAAATTACAACCATCTTTTAGAGTGCAACAAGAAGATAGCCAAATCCATGATCTAAACACAATGGCTGACATACAAACATCAAAAGAAGGGACAACCTGGTTGAATATAAAATCGTTTCTCATAATCTACAAACTCCAAATCGAAACTAGTCAAATAACACCTAAGATATTCCTGTTGAAAGCATGATTAACTTTGTTAGCATGAAAGAAAAATAGCTTAAACTCCTCCATTTTCAAAACCGTGACAACCCCTAACCACAAAAAACTCTTCTTCAAATGTTGTCCGCAAAAGTACACGAGCCGAAAAGATGAGAAACTGATTCTTCATGCAACTCACAAAACACACAGAGAATGTCATTCGGATCCGGAATATTACTACGATTAAAGAGATGATCTTTTGTAGCTATCCTATTAAGAATTACTCGCCACTCAAAGAACAATAACGTAGCCGGTGCTTCAATCTTCCACAATATATTCAAAGCTTTCACGACGTGATCTTGAAAAACGGTTACAACATTTACTGCTTCAGAAATTACAGCATAACAAGATTTAACAGTGTATGTACCTTCTGCTGTCAGCTTCCAAACATGGTTGTCCTCAGCTTCCTGCCCCGATGAAAAATCGTTCAGCAGCTCCTTAAAATGATCACCATTTGGTAGCAGCGTTAAAACTGTGTTATCCATGATATTCTCTACATTCCAACTCCATTTAGAACATGTCAAAGTTCCAGCTTCAGCCACGCTGCCTATTTTGTTCTTAGCAGCGTAAAAAATGTCGGGAAAAACTTCCTTTAAGGATTGTTCTCCCAACCAATTCAATTGCCAAAACGCCGAGCCTTTACCATTGTTCACTGTGCTCCAAACAACTCCTGTAAAAAAAATGGCATTACATAAAATAGAGTTATTGTGAGGCCTAATTGATGATAAGATTGTGCTAGAAACTTGTTTTTGCTATAACTTTCAAACCGTATGGATTTTTTTCGTTTATGATTAATGAAAACTGAGTTTCTCAGACCATTCGAAGCTCTCTACGCGAATACTTTCTCGATTCGGAAAAATTTCACTTTGTTTTTTTGCTGCTATAGCTTGTGCGAAAATTATCGTTTTAGAGCGAAATTTAGCCCAACCAAACGGTTTTCCTTGGAACTGTTGGCATGATTCTTGTTCGCTTTGTTTCCTAATTTTCCGGATGCTTTCTAAGTGACGTGTCTTTATTCGGAATTCATTTAGGCATGTGTATGTCGCATAATTGTGATTTGTAATATAGTTGTTTTTGTGCTAGTTCATGAAACTCAAAAAAAATACTTGTTACAAAGAGGTAAAATCTTGTGCCATGTTTTTTATGCTTGTTTGTGGCTCATTGATTCAAAATCCTTGGGATATGTTGATATATGAGCTTGATTGTTGAATGGTGCATGCTTGTTGTGTAATTTTCCCAAATTTTCATAAAGACGTAATTGTGTCGGATTCGTTATTTTTGTCATAATTTATTAACCGCTTTGAGTTTTTGCGAATGTGAATAGTGCTTTTTCAGTATGTCGATGATTCCAAATCTGTTTGTGCATTTACTTTTTAGTTTCGAGCACTTTCAATTTCTGAAAAAAGTTACTGCCAAAATTACGAAAATGCCATTTTGACCCACTTCCGGGCCGAATTAAGAAAAACCGAGTTCATTTTTTAGTCCGTTTGTATGTTTGCAAGCGACTATGCGATTTTCATTTAATTTTGAGCAACTTTTTTTTTACACTTATTTTTTGCTTTTCACCGTTATCACTTCCGGTTGATTCGATTTTTGTGCTTTGAGTTTTAATTGACTTGTATGCATATTTGATTGATGATTTGTGTGCTAATGCATTTAGTTTGCTAGTTTTGATTTCATTTCATGTTACTTTGTAAATATGTCATAATCGCTTTTTATCGTTTCATACTTTTTGCCTTTATTTCGTTTCATAATGCAAATGTGCAACTCCGGTTGCACTCCTTTTGTTTCTAACGTGTGCTAATTTGTACAAGGGACATGGAATGGTATTTCCGATTGAAGCGCTTTGCTTTGTGTTCCGCTTTATTTTTGGGACACGACATCATTCTCCCTATTATGTTCGTTCGTCTCCCCGTTTAGACATGATACACATATACCTTCATATTGTTTGTTGCTTGTATGTTGTGACTCTTTGCAGGTGTACTACACGGATATGCCGATACACATTGTGTCTTCGACGCGCGATTTATTTTTCGCGTCGTCATCATTACCCTTTATTGATGTTATGCCGTTTACCGGATCTCTTATATGTTTGTCACTTGTTGCCAGCTCGCACGCGGACCCATGTGTTTCTATCTTTTGGTTGCTATTTATTTACGGATTGATATTCGTTCAGTATTAAGTCTTTGTTCCCTTTTATCTCCTTCCGTATTTTCTTTTGCGCATCATTCATAACATGAGAAGTAGGATTAGACATTCATCTGGCCAGGTCCTCGTGGGAGGCTATATTTTTATGTGTTTATCTTTGTGCTTGCAGAAAAGTCCTCAAAGAAGGCAATTGATAAGTCCTTAAATTAGGCAAGCGGAGAGGGTTTGTAATCAACTCTCGCAACTTTCAGCTGAGTCGTTCTTATGCTCACTTTTTGCAAGTAGATGCTCTGAACATGTGCCCAAGATCCCATTTGAGTCTAAGACCTGTACAAGGCAAGTGAAAAAGGTTTAGCAGCAAAACCATGCACTTTCTATAGCTCGCATCGTCCGACGTTGATGCTTGGTGTACGCACGCACCATTCTTTTCCCCCCGATCTTTTCTTGCCTCGGTAACATGATACCGCGGTTAAGAGGGATTCGCTCCTCTTGTCTGTGGTCTGATCACCCTATTCCTGTTTGGTCTTATGCGTGGTTGCTTGTCTATGGAGGGACCCTCATTTCTTACTACTTGGCCTGCGCCTCATAGGTGTTTGGTTTTCGAGCGATGCTCGATTATTTGCTTTTTCTTCTTCCTTGTAGGTGGCTAGACGTAGCATAGTTTCCTCTTTGCATGCTAACATTAGGTAGGTACTTCCCTGTTGCATTAGGTTATATGTCATGCATTCTTTAAAACACAAACCACACTCTTTATTTTCTTTTGCCTTCATGGTGCTTAAGAGCATGTTATAGGATGCGAATGTAACTGTTCAACTAAAAAATACAAAACAAACAGAAACTAGTTAGCTAAGTTGCGGTACCTCTGATTCCTCAAAAAGGATACGTAGGCAGCGGGGTAGGGCCCGTGCGAGTAGAACTCTTTCTTTTCCCTACATTTTGCATGCATTCTAGTTCTTAGCTTTAGACATAGATTCTTTTGCACACCCATAGATTAGACAACAAGCATGGATGAAAATCCCCGGGAGCGACAACCTCGTTATATATTATTTTATAACTTTATAAGCATTACTTGTCTTTTTGTTGCATGATTTTTTCAATAATATAAATGAGAGAAAATAAATGATGACGACAACAAAAACGACAATAACGACAAAAAGAACGACATTAACAACAACGACAACTACAAGAACAAGAACAAGAACAACAACAACAACAAGAACAACAAGAAGAAGAATGAGTTTTAAGTTATCTCTCCCGTTGGTTAAATTATCAAGTCTCTTATGCAAGTCATCAATTTTATTTTCTAAAAGGATTCTTTTTTCACACTTGATAGATTTTCCAAGATTTTCATAAAATGAAAAACAAGGAGAGAGAGTTTTGATTTATATACTTTATTTTTCTCTAAGACTATTTATTTCTTCCAAGAATTTTTTTTATTGTATCAAGGGAAGACATGGTAAACTTAAATATAGAAAAAATGTTTTTTAATTTACTTGACTCCCTACCTAAATTTTTACAGACGAGGAATATCTCATTATATGTAAATTCATAATTTAGATTATTTACCTTATTTTATATGTCGTTTGTCATGATTCATAGGTGAGTTTCTTCCCATTTTTTATTCATTGGGAGAGTCCATTTCGTTTTTATCTCATGCAATGTAAGATGCCTCTGAATCTTTTTGTAGTCTTTTGTATCTTTTATATTTTGTTTGATTTTATGGACATACTCGCTATATGTAACTTTTCTTTCAGCACTAGAATCAAGTTGAGATGAAGATTGATTTTTATTTACTTTGCTTATAATATTTGTGAGTTTGTTTTTCATGAATTTAAAATTCCTTGAATTTTTGAAATATGAGATCCATGTCTTCTACAATTTCATTGTGGCGCTCTTTATCTTTTGAATCCATGTCTCTGGCCTATGTTACTTTTAGTGCAAGAGTTTTCTTCTTTTCGTCATCTTCTTCAGTCGTAGTTATCCTTTTTAGTTTCACTTTATGTTCTTGTAATTTTCTAAAGAAGGTAGCCAAATCCATAGAATAAAAGTCTTTAGAATCATAAATTGCAGTAACTTTATTAAGTTAGATATAGATTAATCATCTAACGTCTTTGTTAATCAAATCTTGATTTAGAAAACATTTTCCTAGAGTACTCGGATGACTCGCAATATGAATATTATGTTTTTTCTTCCAAATTTTGAATATTTTCCCCAGGTTTCTTTTTAAATAATTTGTTATCATTCATCAACGTGTTCATTCTAGACCTTGTTACTTCGCTTGTTCATTCATAAGTAAGTAGAAGGGTGTTCCACATTTTGTTTAGTAGATTCACATGGATAAACATGAAAAAAATCATCAATACCGAGAGCGGTGGTGATAATAGTTTTTTTCTTTAAAACTATAATCCACCTTTCCTTATCCTCTAGAATCATCTAGTTTTTTTTCATAACACTATCAACAAGATGTGTGGCAAAAAAGGACCATTTTTTTAATAGAAGTCCAGATATTATAATAGAACATTTTTATAAAGATTCTCACATTTTCTTTTCAATAAGCACAATCTTCTCCATTGAAGGATAGAGCCTGGTTTGTGAATCCTTTTAATCAATTCATACCTCCTAAGATGATAAGTATTAAAATAACAGTTAGATTATAATTTCCATTGTTGAACAAGAGACTCTAAACACTAGAAAAGGGGATTGATTGTGATATTTGGTTTTTAAATTTTTTATGCAATAGATTATTTATAAGTTCATTTATTTTAAGAAAGGAGGGTAGAAACCAATATTTAGACAATAAAAAATAAAATAGAGAAATTAAAGTGATGTATTTAGAGAGATCACATCGGATATCATACTGGTTAGAATTTAAACAACGCGGCCTTCTTCAACCCCCAAGAGTTTCCTCTTGAGATTTTCAATATCAACAACTTGAGCTTTTACACAAGATTAACCCAACTACCTTCCTTACACTATGCTTGTTACACGTTTAGCTTTCAAACTCCAAGTCAATTACAAATGCACGAGAGAACTAAGATCTTGAATAAAAACAATTAAGATGATCAACAAAAATACACAACTCATAAAGTAAGTTTTTCACTCTCTCTACACTAAGAAAATTTGTTAAGATATAATTATTTTAGAAGGAGAATAAGAGAGATAAGAAAGTAGATAGTTCAAAACAATTGTGCTTTAGAAGTGAGCACATGACTTCTTTATATAAGAAAAAATCAGCTAAAAAAGATAACAATCCATGGATATGGACTCTCTCTAATTGATTAATAATAACAAGCTAATCGATTAAATTAAGTCAGAAAAGACAACCCTAATTCAGGTTCGCTCTTTACTCAATAAATTGGCTTTCTAGTTGATTAGGAGACGAACTTGCTCCTTAATTGATTAGGAATTGAATTTAGCTTTCCTATTTGGTATGAATCGCCATTACTAGGAAAAACTCCTTTCGTCAAACAATATTACAACGACCTTTCATTAATCATGGTGGAATCTCATTTTTTGGCACTTTTTTTTTGTTTTTACTAAAAGATATTTCACTATAGTGAATATTAAAACTGTAGTGAAATGTACCAGGAGTTAAAGGGTTCAAATCTCAGCTCCTTCAATATTCAGGTTCGTTGCTGAATATTGTGATTTTAGACGTTTCACTCTCGATTCAATGTGAGGGTTATCTTTTAATGTGCAGTTTGGATTTTTTTATGAAGATACTTTTCTAACACTTTAGTATATCCCAATTTAAATGTGCATGCATCTGCCTTCTAACCATCATCCACTAGTTGTAATAAACCTTCAACTAATATAACATCTTCCTCTGTTGTCCACTGCCGCTTTGAGCCTTTTGCATTTTGGTTTTCAGATGACTTGTCCATCTATCTAAACTTAAAAACTAACATGGTAAGTTTAAAAAATGTAGCCTTTATTGTGTTGCATTTATTTTAAAATTGGATCTGTAGGAACTAACAGTTATATATAAACCAACAATACTGCTAAGAAAACATTAGTATCAGGGTGAATAGTAATTTCTATAATGAAATTTTTTATTTGAAGTCAACAATAGAATTATTATAAATTAATCATACAAAATAGAAAAGACAAATGAGAAACACAAAATTTATTGATGACTTCCACTTCTCCATTTATTAAAGTTTTCCAATGCTAAATTATCTCTCCATTGACTCCATTCATTACTTGGCTCCACAACAATTATCATTTCCCCAGACATGAATTCGTTAGAGGGTTCAACATCTCTTAAATCCCTTTCTAATGGATCTCGTGTCATTTCGATTCGAAAATGATTATATAGAAGACAACAAGCTGTTATAATTCTTATTTGAGTTTTCAAAGGGTAGAATGACTTCTCTGTCAATATAGCCCAACGTCCCTTCAAAAGTCCAAAACATCTTTCTATGAAATTTCTAGCTGATGAATGTTTCATATTGAAAAACTCTTTAGGTGTAGCCGGTTGTAAGCCATTCCTCCATTCATTGAGGTGATACTGTTGACCTCTATATGGGGTAAGAAAACCTTCCTTGTTCATGTATCCATCATCACATAAATAATAATATCTTATCACCAATAAAACTAAAGTTATTATCCTATAAATATGAAAGGCGTGTTTTATGTTAATGTGAATTTAATATGATATACCTTGAGGAACTCTTAGTCCATTTGGTCGAGAAATAGCATCTCTAAGGACTCTAGAATCGGCTGATGAACCCTCCCACCCAGGCAATACATATATAAATTGCAAATCTGGTGAACATACTCCTAACACGTTTGTCGCTATATCACCCTTCCTTGTTCTAAATCTACATTTATCAGCTTCAGGCACACTGACCTTGATGTAAGTGTCGTCAAGAGCTCCTAATCAATTCTATAAATTGGCATTGGTACAAATGTCATTGCTTCGAAATTGAAGATTAAGTCACGTACTGTTACAAAAATTATGGACATTTGAATTTAACCTCATACCTTGAAGTATTTCCATCTTTCATCAATATTGTTATCCAAAATCGGTTGAGGTTGTTTTAACAATTCCTTGTGGCACTTTAGAAGAGCTAGTAGAACATTCATGAAATTCCTACTAATCGTTTCACCAGACCTAACAAATTGTCTTCTAATCATTCTATTCTTAACATGATGAGCCAATATGTGTAAAAACATAGCCACTAACTCCTCAACGCACATATGTCGAGTAGGAACTAATCCACCAATACCTTTCAACATCTCACATAGTTTATGAAAAGCGGCCATATCCATCCTCGTATTCTCAATACACGCCACATCACTTGTGTAAATAATTATCAAAAAATGCACTTCTATGACTAAACTTCTTTCATAACAATCCTATGACCTTTTTCTCTTTTTCAAACGATTACTTAGAGAAAAATAGCATAACATCATTGTCATCAAAGTAAATAAATTCAGCATCGATGCATGATCAATATTATTATTATCCTTTTCTTCCTCTCACGAGCTTCCATCAAATGAGCCATGATCAAAACTTAAATTACTTATTTGCGAAAAGTTTCTTTACACTGACTACAATATTTTTCAAATGAACAAAAGTTAATTCAATAAAAAGTATTAAACATGAATTATCATCAAATACATAAGTATATAAAATACATCAAGTATGTGACAAAACATAAAAAGGGTGATTATGATCTATTTATAGACATTTCAGATAGAATAAAACTCTTTATTATCTGACATACAATGGTGTTCTACACACAACAACATTTCATATGAGTCAGCAGTGTTTGATACGTGGCAGAGGTGTTCTACACTCCAAAATGTTCAATATGCAAAAATTATGTTCAACACTAAGATCGGGTTTGACACACAAAAGGGTTCTACACACAACATGAGGGTGTTCGACACATAATCATGTTTGATACATGGCAACAATGTTTTACCCTTAGCAGTTTTCAATATGCAAAAGTGGTTGTCTACACGGCGATCATGTTGGATACACAAAAGTTTTCTACACACAAAAACGTTCATAACGCGATGATAGTGTTTGAAACATAATCATATGTGGCAGCGGTATTCTACACTATGCAGTGTTTAATACGTAATAACGGTGTTCTACATGGTGACTGTGTTGGATACACAACAGTTTCCTAAACATAACAAGTGTTTGACACACAATCATGTTTGATACATGGCAGCGGTGTTCTATACTCCACAATGCTTAATACACAAAAGCGATGTTTTACACGACGAACGAACGTGTTGGATATGCCACTGTGTTTTACACAAATCAATGTTCATAACGCAATGACATTGTTCGAGAAACAATCATGTTCGATACATGGCTGTAGTGCTATAGAGACGGTAATGTTTGATATGCGGTAACGATGTTCGAAAAATTATATATGCAATAGAAACACACATGTAGAACATAACAAATTTATTTCCAGGAATATATTGTTCCCAGCTTAGTTCCATGGGAATAAAAATGGGTAGACCGTGGATTAAATAGTTTCTTGAGTATTATTTATTTCAAGGTATTTTTTTTTCTTTCCCATCTACCAAACATAAAAATAATTATTTTCTGTTGGTGATTTTAGTATCATCAGTGCATTTTGGTAGTAATGTGATTTACTATAGGCCAATGCAATTATGCGTTAAGTTTGAAACGAGTTAGGGTAGTGCGGAGTGCACGCTCGTCGAGCCAAACGCGTAATTGAATATGAATAATAGAAACGGGCACAACGTTTTGTTTGAATAGTTGCACCCGTTCCCAACGGACATAACGATTCGTTTGAATAGTTGCACCCGTTCCAACAGACATAACTGTTTTCCGAAAAGGTGTGTCTGTTCGTTTCTATTATTGGTCTCCTATATAAGGAGTCTTTTGGTCTCGATTTGATATATGAAATTACATACTTCCTCTCTACATTCTGATCTGTTCTCCATTGTCAGAAACAGATTGTTCTTCAAGAATTATCCCCGCAAAGATTTCGTGAACCCAGACAAGAATAGGGTCGAAATACTTTGTTCGGAAAGTGAACGAACACGATTCTTGAAGATATCCAGGATTATCATACCATATATCTAACAAACGAACAAAGTAATCTTTCTGATAATCATGGCTCGAGGAGGAAGCACCGTCAAGGAGATGACTAAAAGTTTCGGAAAATTGGACAAGTTTCAAGGACAATTTACATATGATGAACACACGAAAAATTTACATCATAAACCGGGTACGTTTTAATTTTTCTTATAGAAATTCATAAAGTTATAAAAAATCATAATATCAAGTTGAAATATAAAAATTTCTGACTGTTGGTATTAAAAGTCTTGATTATTTATATTGAAAATCTTGGTGATATTATCAATGGGCCATCAGATTGCCCATTTTTAAAGGTCGTTTCTATTAACCTTTTCGTTTCTAGTTGTGTCAATTTTAATGAAATTGGTAAACGGCTGTTACTTAGCCAACTTAAACAATACAACTGTTGGTATCCATTTTGAATGTCAAACGACATATAAACGTTATTTATTCGTGCAGAATTTAAAATAAATAGTATGAACATTAATTAGCAAGGTTCAGACTCGCAACATGTGGTTGCTGGACCAATACATTTCCATCTTGTACCATTTAAACAATTGTTATAAAAACTGGACTTTTATGTGATTTTAAATTATGTTTTTGTTTAAATCAGTGGCTGCAACTTTTATGAAAAAAATATTGCACTCGTGTTTTCTTTTTCTTGTATAATAAAAGGCACATAATTATATTAAAATTATAATATTTATATGATGCTCTAAATCCATGTGTAATATATTAAAAGTAATATTTGTGAAATTAAATTTTACATACACAATTTATAAGCCATTCAAGTATGTGAATTTGAATAATTAAGAATATTGATTTGTGATATATACTTGCATGTAAATTATATGAATGGGCTCAATGAGACTTATTAATATAAGGTATATAAAGATCATCCGAAAATAAATCATGATTTATATAGACTTATGCATTTGGAGTCTAATATAATTATTAAATTCGGAGATGTGAAATTTTGAGAACCTTATCGTGGAGGATAAGGAATTCAAGTTTTCGACAAATGAAGAACCTTGTGAAGAAAGTTCTCTGTGGATTGTTGAAAACACAAATCAAAAGTTCGTCAATGATTGTTGAAAAACAAATCAAACTTAGAATAAGTAGAAAGTCTGAAAGGCTAAGGATCTAGGACCGAACAAAATTGATTGTTGACATATATCTTTTATCTAATAGAAGAAAATAGTGAAAATTTTGTTCGTAATATTCCTATTACTCTTCAAGTGAAAGATGGTCCTAAGAATTACAATGAAGAAGTAACTTCAATGGACTTCTCTTGGAAGGATGATATCAAAGACGAAATGGATTCAACAATGTTAAACCATATTTGAGAACTTGTCGATCTACTTAAAAGATCAAGATCTATTGGATGCAAATGGATGTTTAGAAGAAAGAATCATAGTGATGGTACATTAAACATCTACAAGAATTGATTAGTAACCAAAGGCTTCAGACAAAAAGAAGGGATTGTTTATTTCGATACCTATGCTCCAGTTGCCCGTATCATTACTATTAGATTGTTCATTGCCTTGGCGGCTATTCATAATCTAGGGATTCATCAAATGGATGTCAAAATAGCATTTCTGAATGGTGATTTGGAAGAAGAAGTGTATATGAAGCAACCTGAAGGTTTTGTAATGCCTAGTAATGAGCATAAAGTGTGTAAGCTAGTTAAGTCGTTGTATGGGCTGAAACAAGCTCCGAAGCAGTGGCATCAAAAGTTTGATGAGGTTGTTTTGTCTAATGGTTTCATTCTAAACCAAGCTGACAAATGTGTATATAGCAAATTTGATACATCCGGTAAAGGAGTTTTCATTTGTCTATATGTTGATGACATGTTGATCTTTGGCACCGACCAAAATCAAGTTGATAAAACAAAGAATTTCTTGTCATCAAAGTTCTCCATGAAGGATATGGGAGAAGCAGACGTTATTCTTGGTATTAAGATTAAACGGGAGAATAAGGGGATTGTAATTACGCAATCTCATTACATCGAGAAAATACCCAAGAAGTTCAAATTATAAAAATTGTTCTCCAGTAAGTACTTCCATGGATCCGGGAGAAAAGCTTATGCCAAATACAGGTAAACCTGTGGATCAACTCGAATACTCAAGAGCTATAGGCTCTTTGATGTATGCTATGATTAGCACTAGACCGGATATTGCTTATGCGGATGGAAAGTTGAGCAGATTTACTAGTAATCCTAGTAGACATCATTGACATGCGATAACTAGGGTATTCAAGTACTTGAAGGATACTATGAATTATGGATTGTCATATATGGGATTTCCTTCGGTGTTAGAGGGTTATTCGGATGCTAGTTGGATAAATAATGTTGAAGATTCATCCTCTACAAGTGGATGGGTGTCCTTGCTTGGGGGAGGTGCCATCTCATGGGCTTCCAAGAAGCAAACATGTATAACTAGTTCCACGATGGAATCTGAGTTTGTAGCATTAGTTGCTGCTGGTAAAGAAGCATAATGGCTAAGGAACTTGGTATATGAGATTCCGATATGGCCTAAACCGATATCACCAATTTATATCTGTTGTGATAGCAGTGCCACACTGGCTAAAGCATGTAGTCAAATATACAATGGAAAGTCTAGACATTTGGGTATTAGACATAGTATGATTAGGGAATTAATCATGAATGGGGTGGTATCTATTGAGTTTGTTCGGTCGCAACAAAACTTAGCTGACCACTTGACGAAGGGGTTAGCTAGAGACTTAGTGAAGAAGTCGGTAATTGGGATGGGATTAAAGTCCATTTAAATCTATTAGTTATGGTATACCCAATTCCCTTATAATACAACGTTAGAAGCAGAATTCAATGTGGAAAGATCATAGTTAAAGATTGGAGCAATTGTGTTTATCTTCCCAATGTGCTCAGACCTGCAAGTGATGGCTAGGTTGAAGTATATCTTCTTAATGGTTCTTTTGAAAAATTGCAAATGCAGGTGCAAGATTAAAAGGATCACCTATGTGAGCATGAAGTTTTGCCGCTTCAAGAAGCTTGGACTTGGCTTCCTATATGCTTATTAATGGATAAGGACACATGGCTTGTAAAGTGTCAAGTATGAATAGTAGAGTATTGTAAGAAACATATGTGTACTATATCTTTAGATATTCAAATGGATTGACGGGTTCAATCATTATGACACCCCGATTTTCGAATATTTGGAATGTGTATTTGTACTAAGATGAAAATTCAATCGTAAGACATTTTCTTCTATGCATTTGTTTGATCGTTATACCTGTAAAGTAAATCAAGGATTATACTAAAATGGGGGGAGTTTGTTGGTGATTTTAGTATCATCAGTGCATTTTGGTAGTAATGTGATTTACTATAGGCCAATGCAATTATGCGTTAAGTTTGAAACGAGTTAGGGTAGTGCGGAGTGCACGCTCGTCGAGCCAAACGCGTAATTGAATATGAATAATAGAAACGGGCACAACGTTTTGTTTGAATAGTTGCACCCGTTCCCAACGGACATAACGATTCGTTTGAATAGTTGCACCCGTTCCAACAGACATAACTGTTTTCCGAAAAGGTGTGTCTGTTCGTTTCTATTATTGGTCTCCTATATAAGGAGTCTTTTGGTCTCGATTTGATATATGAAATTACATACTTCCTCTCTACATTCTGATCTGTTCTCCATTGTCAGAAACAGATTGTTCTTCAAGAATTATCCCCGCAAAGATTTCGTGAACCCAGACAAGAATAGGGTCGAAATACTTTGTTCGGAAAGTGAACGAACACGATTCTTGAAGATATCCAGGATTATCATACCATATATCTAACAAACGAACAAAGTAATCTTTCTGATAATCATGGCTCGAGGAGGAAGCACCGTCAAGGAGATGACTAAAAGTTTCGGAAAATTGGACAAGTTTCAAGGACAATTTACATATGATGAACACACGAAAAATTTACATCATAAACCGGGTACGTTTTAATTTTTCTTATAGAAATTCATAAAGTTATAAAAAATCATAATATCAAGTTGAAATATAAAAATTTCTGACTGTTGGTATTAAAAGTCTTGATTATTTATATTGAAAATCTTGGTGATATTATCAATGGGCCATCAGATTGCCCATTTTTAAAGGTCGTTTCTATTAACCTTTTCGTTTCTAGTTGTGTCAATTTTAATGAAATTGGTAAACGGCTGTTACTTAGCCAACTTAAACAATACAACTGTTGGTATCCATTTTGAATGTCAAACGACATATAAACGTTATTTATTCGTGCAGAATTTAAAATAAATAGTATGAACATTAATTAGCAAGGTTCAGACTCGCAACATGTGGTTGCTGGACCAATACATTTCCATCTTGTACCATTTAAACAATTGTTATAAAAACTGGACTTTTATGTGATTTTAAATTATGTTTTTGTTTAAATCAGTGGCTGCAACTTTTATGAAAAAAATATTGCACTCGTGTTTTCTTTTTCTTGTATAATAAAAGGCACATAATTATATTAAAATTATAATATTTATATGATGCTCTAAATCCATGTGTAATATATTAAAAGTAATATTTGTGAAATTAAATTTTACATACACAATTTATAAGCCATTCAAGTATGTGAATTTGAATAATTAAGAATATTGATTTGTGATATATACTTGCATGTAAATTATATGAATGGGCTCAATGAGACTTATTAATATAAGGTATATAAAGATCATCCGAAAATAAATCATGATTTATATAGACTTATGCATTTGGAGTCTAATATAATTATTAAATTCGGAGATGTGAAATTTTGAGAACCTTATCGTGGAGGATAAGGAATTCAAGTTTTCGACAAATGAAGAACCTTGTGAAGAAAGTTCTCTGTGGATTGTTGAAAACACAAATCAAAAGTTCGTCAATGATTGTTGAAAAACAAATCAAACTTAGAATAAGTAGAAAGTCTGAAAGGCTAAGGATCTAGGACCGAACAAAATTGATTGTTGACATATATCTTTTATCTAATAGAAGAAAATAGTGAAAATTTTGTTCGTAATATTCCTATTACTCTTCAAGTGAAAGATGGTCCTAAGAATTACAATGAAGAAGTAACTTCAATGGACTTCTCTTGGAAGGATGATATCAAAGACGAAATGGATTCAACAATGTTAAACCATATTTGAGAACTTGTCGATCTACTTAAAAGATCAAGATCTATTGGATGCAAATGGATGTTTAGAAGAAAGAATCATAGTGATGGTACATTAAACATCTACAAGAATTGATTAGTAACCAAAGGCTTCAGACAAAAAGAAGGGATTGTTTATTTCGATACCTATGCTCCAGTTGCCCGTATCATTACTATTAGATTGTTCATTGCCTTGGCGGCTATTCATAATCTAGGGATTCATCAAATGGATGTCAAAATAGCATTTCTGAATGGTGATTTGGAAGAAGAAGTGTATATGAAGCAACCTGAAGGTTTTGTAATGCCTAGTAATGAGCATAAAGTGTGTAAGCTAGTTAAGTCGTTGTATGGGCTGAAACAAGCTCCGAAGCAGTGGCATCAAAAGTTTGATGAGGTTGTTTTGTCTAATGGTTTCATTCTAAACCAAGCTGACAAATGTGTATATAGCAAATTTGATACATCCGGTAAAGGAGTTTTCATTTGTCTATATGTTGATGACATGTTGATCTTTGGCACCGACCAAAATCAAGTTGATAAAACAAAGAATTTCTTGTCATCAAAGTTCTCCATGAAGGATATGGGAGAAGCAGACGTTATTCTTGGTATTAAGATTAAACGGGAGAATAAGGGGATTGTAATTACGCAATCTCATTACATCGAGAAAATACCCAAGAAGTTCAAATTATAAAAATTGTTCTCCAGTAAGTACTTCCATGGATCCGGGAGAAAAGCTTATGCCAAATACAGGTAAACCTGTGGATCAACTCGAATACTCAAGAGCTATAGGCTCTTTGATGTATGCTATGATTAGCACTAGACCGGATATTGCTTATGCGGATGGAAAGTTGAGCAGATTTACTAGTAATCCTAGTAGACATCATTGACATGCGATAACTAGGGTATTCAAGTACTTGAAGGATACTATGAATTATGGATTGTCATATATGGGATTTCCTTCGGTGTTAGAGGGTTATTCGGATGCTAGTTGGATAAATAATGTTGAAGATTCATCCTCTACAAGTGGATGGGTGTCCTTGCTTGGGGGAGGTGCCATCTCATGGGCTTCCAAGAAGCAAACATGTATAACTAGTTCCACGATGGAATCTGAGTTTGTAGCATTAGTTGCTGCTGGTAAAGAAGCATAATGGCTAAGGAACTTGGTATATGAGATTCCGATATGGCCTAAACCGATATCACCAATTTATATCTGTTGTGATAGCAGTGCCACACTGGCTAAAGCATGTAGTCAAATATACAATGGAAAGTCTAGACATTTGGGTATTAGACATAGTATGATTAGGGAATTAATCATGAATGGGGTGGTATCTATTGAGTTTGTTCGGTCGCAACAAAACTTAGCTGACCACTTGACGAAGGGGTTAGCTAGAGACTTAGTGAAGAAGTCGGTAATTGGGATGGGATTAAAGTCCATTTAAATCTATTAGTTATGGTATACCCAATTCCCTTATAATACAACGTTAGAAGCAGAATTCAATGTGGAAAGATCATAGTTAAAGATTGGAGCAATTGTGTTTATCTTCCCAATGTGCTCAGACCTGCAAGTGATGGCTAGGTTGAAGTATATCTTCTTAATGGTTCTTTTGAAAAATTGCAAATGCAGGTGCAAGATTAAAAGGATCACCTATGTGAGCATGAAGTTTTGCCGCTTCAAGAAGCTTGGACTTGGCTTCCTATATGCTTATTAATGGATAAGGACACATGGCTTGTAAAGTGTCAAGTATGAATAGTAGAGTATTGTAAGAAACATATGTGTACTATATCTTTAGATATTCAAATGGATTGACGGGTTCAATCATTATGACACCCCGATTTTCGAATATTTGGAATGTGTATTTGTACTAAGATGAAAATTCAATCGTAAGACATTTTCTTCTATGCATTTGTTTGATCGTTATACCTGTAAAGTAAATCAAGGATTATACTAAAATGGGGGGAGTTTGTTGGTGATTTTAGTATCATCAGTGCATTTTGGTAGTAATGTGATTTACTATAGGCCAATGCAATTATGCGTTAAGTTTGAAACGAGTTAGGGTAGTGCGGAGTGCACGCTCGTCGAGCCAAACGCGTAATTGAATATGAATAATAGAAACGGGCACAACGTTTTGTTTGAATAGTTGCACCCGTTCCCAACGGACATAACGATTCGTTTGAATAGTTGCACCCGTTCCAACAGACATAACTGTTTTCCGAAAAGGTGTGTCTGTTCGTTTCTATTATTGGTCTCCTATATAAGGAGTCTTTTGGTCTCGATTTGATATATGAAATTACATACTTCCTCTCTACATTCTGATCTGTTCTCCATTGTCAGAAACAGATTGTTCTTCAAGAATTATCCCCGCAAAGATTTCGTGAACCCAGACAAGAATAGGGTCGAAATACTTTGTTCGGAAAGTGAACGAACACGATTCTTGAAGATATCCAGGATTATCACACCTAATCTCTAACATTTTCTGTCTTACTTTCTAAGAATTTTTTTTTTAACACCGAAACAAATACACCCGTAATTTCATAATTGTTGTTTTAAAGTGATACTTAGATAAATTTCACACTTATCATGCACCATCTTCTAAAGTGAATTTAGACATTTTCAAATGCGCACAAGACATTGCCAACTTAAACTACGAACAAACTTTGAAGGAAAAAAGGAGATTACCTATTGAGATTTGACAGGGTGAAGAGGAAAGCCCACTAAACATACTAACAAGCTTGAAAACTACAAATAATTAGGTGTTTTCTGAATTTTTAATTTGGTAAAACTTCGTTACAACTTCAATTAATTTAAGTACGACCATGTAATAAAGTGACACGCTCATTCCTATGAAACAAATTTTTAATGAGGAAAACATCAATGATGAACTCTTTCATCAGGTGAGAGAAATGATTTTTGACGAGATACATATTCACCATCTTTTATTTGCATAAAATTCTTAAATCCTTTTGTCAAAAAAAATTATTAATTCCAATACAATATTAAAGTAATCGATCTTTTCACAAATGGAGAAATAAAACATCATCAACAAAATTAAAATCTCCCATAAATGAGATTTAACAAAATAATTTTTGTGCATATAAAGACAATATTGACATTCTTAAGGGAACAATACTCAAAATATTGACAAGACATCAATTCACAACAAACTATCTACTTCCATCACTTTATATCTTTCTTTGAAAGCATTTGCCTTGATAACATTTGCTCAAAATAATGAAATCTTGGAACTTAAAGAAGTTTGGAAAAGTTCGCTGGTGATGGATTACAAGTGCAGAAAAAACATTTTTCAAATTTGAAATAGATAATTCCTTACTTAGGGAAGATAGTCCGTTAAAAGTTGAATGCATGCAGTCCTTAGAATTTTAAAATAATGAGCACAAAATCTTTCCAACATGTTCTAGATTAGAGCAAATATGTGTTGTTCTCTAAGAACAACTACTATGATAGCACTGCATTTTTTGTAATAATGTAATTTAATATTTTGTGTAAACAATGTAATGTTAAAAAAAGCTTATACACTTTTTACCTCGGCTTTTGTCAGATCAGAGAAAATAATTTTGGCGTGATAATTTCACGAGTATCAACGCTCAAGACATTCCCAATAGGGATCTGCGTAAAACCTAATTGACATCCATTATAAAAACATTTTGAATATCAATAATTGTTAACGAAACATATAACATGAAAACTTTGAAGCGTAAAAAACTCAATAAAGTTCTCTACGATGGATTGCAAGAGTAGAAAATAAATTGTGTTTAAGATTTGTGTTCTTCAATAATCAATTTTTTTACGGTGTTCATCAATAATCATATACTCATTCATTTAACTAACCCTTTTCTTGTTTTACATCATAAACAAATTAATGTAAAAGGGATCTGAAATATATTGCATCCAACATTTTATCTTCTCCAATATTTCAATGAAACAAGGATTCAACATCAAATCTTTACCAATAGTGGAGGTGATGAATCAGATTTAAAATTTAAAATTTGGGGTCCGGATCCATACGCATAAGCATTTTCTCCTCGGTGTTTTAAAAAGTGAGGGATAAAGTCGTTATTTTTCATGACACCCTTATTTATTACCTCTCTTCTTTAGCCGAGGTAAAATGCATTTTACGTTTTGAAATTAAAAATATTTTTTTTGTAGTAGTAAATATCAGGAGAATAAAGGAAAAGAGTACCAGAACAACGCTGACAAAGACTAGGCCAAAACAAACCTGACAAAGACTAGACCAAAACAAACACAACAAAGCAAAACAACAACACAACCAAAAAACAAATTTTTGTAATTATTAGGCTAACATGTGCAGTGCCCGAGGGTCGTGCTACTTCGTCCTCATTTTTTTCAGGGATGAACAAAGTTTTAGATTCTCACCCTGAGCAGTGTCTTCCCCTACTCCATTTTTCTCAGAGCTTTTACAAGGTGGGAATGTCCATTTTTCACCCCAACCCAACACATTCCTAGACGTCCAACCACGTACTTGAGTGAGTCCAGCTCTGTGTCTAATAAAAAAATTCTCAAACTCAAAATATTGACATGAACCCAGTTCCATACCAAATTAATGATCAGAAACATATAATAATTATCCAATAAAATTTCTCAACAAAAAATAATTATTTTACATCAAAATAATCTAGACCACATAATACCATCCGCTTAAAAAAAATATACTTTTTCTACTCTAATATTGTTAATACTCCTTGTCACACATATATCCAACATATTATTAATTATAGTTGTATAAAATAATTTATTCATTTATGGATTGATCGATACCTCCTATGTATATATAAATTTAATATTCCCTACTAGTATCATTATTGTAAGAAGTATTATCTTTTTATTATTATTATTATTCAGAATATAAAAAGGACACATGAAAACCCTACTTGTTCTATGTACAATAAAAATGAAAACCAAAGGACATAATTTCCTCAAAACAAAAAGGACAACACATTGTTGGATCTCAAAGCCCTGATGAGATTGCAGTCAGATTTTTTTTGAAGTTAAGTCAGTATATTGTACTCTATCCACCCCCACCTCACATCTCATGTTATTATATGTAAGACATCAAAGGTCCCACCAAAGTTTTAAAATCGGAAGATTTTGATATCGATACTGTTATCACTGATAAATAATAAATTGTACTCATTTCACACCGCGACGACTGCAATCAGCGTCGCAATATGTGTACTAATCGAAATCGCAAAAGCCTTTACGTAATCGTAATTGATTTTATGATAAATAGTAAATTGTACTTAATTCACACCGCGACGACTGTAATCAGCGTCGTAATACGTGTACTGATCGAAATCACAAAAGTCTTTACGTGATTGTAATGCGATCAGACCTATAGTTAAAACATTGGGTCCCACATTACTAATTTTCAAATCCATGGCTGCTTTTGCTTATCTTCACCTCACTAAGAAAAATGCAGAAAAAAAGGGCAAGTTAGTGTGTGTGTCCCTCTTTGACTCTTTTTCAAAACCAAACACAAAAAACACCAAAAGTGTTTGGTTTAATCATGCACCAAAATACAACCAAGTTAGAGTATTCTACACTTCATATCACACATATCTTCAACCAAACAAAACAAAACACTCTCTTAATCAATACTTCATCTATTTATAAGCCCTAGATAGTAATTCCAGTTCATATAGCTTTTGATTAATTTCTTTGTCTTATATATAAATATTGCTTTTGTGATCTTTGTATCAATGGAACAGGATCAATGTTGGATTCAAACAAAGAGAAAATACTCAATGAGTTCTAATACAAATATTGTTACTATTCCTTCTTCTTCTACTTCTTGTTATGGTGATTCATGGGAAGAACAAGCTTTTGCTGAAGATGCAGCTGCAGGTTCACTTGGTGGATGTATATGGCCTCCAAGATCATATTCTTGTAGCTTTTGTAGAAGAGAGTTTAGGTCAGCACAAGCATTAGGTGGACATATGAATGTTCATAGAAAAGATAGAGCAAGACTAAAGCAACAAGCACCAAATGATCAAATTCTATTTCATCATCATCATCACGAGGTTGAAATCGAAAATCATCGTCTTCTTCATCAAAAGCCGATTATTCAAAGTGATCATAACTATTTGGCTTATAATAGTAACCTCTTCCCTAATCCACCTCTTTGTGGTTTGGTTTATGAGAAAACTAGCCCTAATTCTCGTCTCGATCTCTCCTCAGGCTCTAAGGATTTATTCAGAGATGAAACCCTAATTTCGTCCTCGGAATCATGGTTGAACTTACCTCGAGACGATAGGTTATGTTCGCCGAAGTTTCAACGAGAAGTTGATAATGATAATATTCTTGATGAAAAAGTCTCCAAGGGAATATTGGATTCTAGGTTAAGAGGTAAAAGGGAAAATGATGATGAAAGTGATTTATCAATGAGCTTGAATTTGGTTTTGTGTAGAGCTCATCCACTTGAAGAAGATGTGATGAATTGCAAGAAGAGGATGAAAATAGATTCTTCATCAAATCAATTATTCTCAAACTCAAAAAGCACTTTTGATCATAATCAACAAAATATCCAAGCAAAGATGTTCGAGTTTAGCCCTAATTCAATTGAAGAGCTAGATCTGGAGTTAAGGCTTGGTACAAGATCCAAGGTATAATAGTACTTTATAGTAGCATATATAGAAAGAAAATTCTTCAAATTTTCCTAATGAATATAGATTCTTCTTCTCTTATGTTCATAGCATGTTGTTGTTTGTGTTTACTTTTTCTTAATTTCTTTACTTTATAAAGATGTTTGATTTGTTTTTTCCATCAAAAAGGGTTTCAGATTCAGATATCTGCAAAGTTGTTTGTCATGATAACATTTACAGTAACTATATAGACAAAAGTTGAATTATTTTGATTGACTGAAAATTCATCATCATGACATTATAATTTATGTTTCCGTCGATATTTAATAAGATCGTATATTAAAATTTTCAACGCGTCGATAATTATTTTTCTAAGATATATATTAGTTGTTAATTTGTTAAGAAGATCGGAAAATATTACTATCAGAGATCGAACTCTGAACCTCTGACATAATATACTTCTTCAACGTCTCAATCGAAACAAAAACTAATCCTTTCGAGAACAATACATCAATAATTTTCCGACTAATAAGTTTTTATTAATATAAAAATACAACTATATATGCTTGTATTTATCTAGTAATTTATTTTATTTTCTTGCATTTCTTCGAAAATAAATAGGGTTAACTCAAGTGGTAAATATTCGAATTCATTATGATCTTTATCTTCTATATCCATAGAGAAATATCATTAACTATTGTGTCATAACCAGAAATTTTCACAGAAGAGTTATTCTATTTCCATTATGAATGAAGAAACTGAAAGCTAGAGTTCTAAATTTGGAGCAAAACTAATCCTTTGTAGTGTAGCTCATTATTCTCCATGTGGACAACAGTACTTGTTCATGTTGACATCATCTTCTGATATATATACATCAAAGCAACGTGGAAATTAATCACTGTGCAGAATTTAGAGAGAGAGAGAATGAATGTACCTTAGGGTAAAAATTTTTATAAAGTATATTGAGAATTATTTGAATTCCATGCGGGATTGCTTAGGCATTCACGCAGTCAGAACATCAGTAATATTAGGTTTAATTTTTTATTTTACACTTATAAAATACCGATCTGGAATCTGAATCATCTGATCTTAAGTGAACAAATTCGACTGTATGAATACACTAATAAAATACCGATCTAGAATCTGAATCATCTGATCTTGATTGAATGAGAGAACGCGGCTGTGAATACGAGAAAATATCTGCATGGGATAATGTGATGAGATGATGTTGCTTGCAAGCTAGCTCATTTCCCTATCCAGCACTTTAGATTACTGACATTCCATGAGACAGAAAACCAAACTAACTTATAAAAAAAATCACTTATTGAGCTTTTCACAGCCGCATAAAGTCAGATACATCCCAACATTGATTCCCTTTACATTTGTAATTATTCTCATACAAATCCATTTGCTTAACTTCACTCTTTCACCTTTTTTTCCGCTACCTTTTCTCATACATGAATCCAAAACTTTGCCACCTACTATGGAATCAAAAACCCTTTTAAAAAAATTGAAAAGATAATATGCTTTTTGCATTATAATAATCTCTCTCTGAGAATATCAATTATTCCAACAAATACTCACAGGCGCTGATTACGCAAATGCTTGTTTTTTCTTGTGTTTTATGTGAGGATTATGGAAAATGATAAATTAATTAACTCATTGTTTTGGTTTGTTCTTCTTGTGTATATCTATACGCAACGAATCAAGTGTTGTTTAGTTTAACATAATAGGTATAGAATATAACCAAAATAGGACAAATTAAGTAATCAAATTTTTATAGGAAGTGTTTACGTTTTAGTCTTCCATGACACATTGATTAGGACGGTTTTAAATAATGTTTTAAAAATCGGACTAAATTGACCTGGTGAATCAGAAACTGATCGGCTCGTTGATCGGTCTGACCTCGATTGTTCTATAATTTGGTTGAAATTAAATTGTATTGAAGTTAAATATGAGTTAAATTGTTGAACCTCTACCGGTTTTTAATTTTTTTTTTTCATTTCTATGTATTTGTTTGTCAATCATGACTTAGGTGTTAAGCCGCTTGATTTCCGGTCTTTTTTAACACAATAATTTCATTTATGATTTTAAATTGCAGTCTATAAACGCAATTTTAAATCTCAAATCTTAATATATTTCAGATATATTCTCTCTAATTTTTATAATAAAAAAAAGTATTTTTTAAATTTATTGAATAAACAATCTATTTAAATTATATTTTGTTCAACTACATTTTTATTCAATAAATTTTAAAAAAAAAAAATTCTCTTATAATTACGACACAAGTGAGTAATTTAAAATCAATTTTAAAAGTTTCTAAAATATATATATTAATATCCACGCAACAACCGCCCTCAATGTACGCCACAACAATTACAATCATTACAATTGTAATACCTGCAATTACAACCGCATCCGTGACGGCAATATCTTGGTTATGAAATATAATGAATCAAGGGTGGTTGAATGGACTTTTCAAATAGAATTGTCTATGATAAAACTAGACCTAGATAAAGAAAACAATATTACTCACTTAATGACAAATAATTAATTACAAAGAATGTTGAAAAGTGACCACTCCAACTCCCCTATCAACCCTAATATTCAACCTTATAGCCTGTCAAATTCAATGCATAAATTGTTTCAAAACACAAGGAGAGCATTCTGGCTACTTCTTTATGATCTTTAGCTTTAATAGTAATTTGATTGAAACTACCTTTGACTTAAATGAAGTTTAGTGTACCTAGCATGGTCATTCAAACGTAGCTATCACATTCACATGCACATATATATTCACAAATATTGAAAAATTTAAGACATACCAACATTGAAATTCCATTGTAGGCTAAAATATATGAGGATATTATATTTAATCATGAAATGGGGTAGGGGGGTTAGGAAATCATTTTTTTTATTTGTGTATTTGCTTTTTTTTCTTCTGAATTTTGCATTGCATGTGAATAGAAATAAATGATGATTTTTTTTTGGTAAATATAGGAGTGAAATATTTATTAGTTTGGATGGAAACTAATCTCTATCAGCTTGGTAATATGATTTTATAACTTTAAATGTTTATATAGATGAAAAATTCAAGAGAGAGAAAGACAATTTACTTTTTCTTTTAAATTAAGTTAATTAAAAATTATTTTTAAAAATAATTTAAATCTATATTAAAGCATAAATTAATTCTTAAAAATTTAAGAGTACTTGCATGAGATGAGATGGGAAGAGATATATTTCATCTTAATTAAAAACTTATCCATCAAACATGTTTGATTTGTCTGTGTTTTTTTCGAAACGCATAAAGGTTTTAGTCTCTCACCCTTTAATATATTCACCCGTCTCACCTCTTTTTTTTTTCTTCAGTTTTTTACAAGTGCGAGCATTAACAACATTTTATATAACTTTTAATTTTTAAAGATGCAAAGTTTAGGTATATACCCTTAATTATTTGTGTCATGCCCCATCTTAATTTTTACATACTTACTTGTACATAGCGAAAAGTATGTCCGTTTGTCAACCCTAAATTCGAATTCAGATATGACTCACTATGAAGGTGAAAAATGGGATGTATAATATTGAAGATATGAATGTGTAAAGAATAAGGAGATCCTATATTTGTGTAAGAAAGGTTTAAAGGCAGTTGGTGGAGTTTTGTCCTGTTTATGGATAATGAGATGGGTAGGTCTGATATAACCAGAAAGGAATCAATGAGGTTTTGGGGTGCAGTGTACAGAATGGCACATGGGAAGAAACTGTCCTCACTCTCTTCACTTATAGAAAAAATTAAGAACTATTGAATATAGTAATAGTAAGTACAATTAATATTTTATGGAATATATGCAATGTGATTTTAATGATTAAGAAATTATTAATCACTGTTTTAGAGGAGAATCAGAATTTTGAAACAGAAATTCGATCCAGTGCATTGGGGGTTGGTGTTGTCTAGGATTTTATTCTTGGTTTATGAATTTTATATTTGTTGTGAGTTGTGACAACTAAGGTCTAAAGAGTGTGTGTTTTGCATGGGGGCATGTTCCTTTGTCACGAGTTTACTTACATGTTTTTAATCTCTCTTACTCTCTCCGTCTCATAATAAGTGTCCTATTTGAGTTTTGCGCGGTTCTTAAGAAAATGATTGAATGTGTTGGTTTTAATGATAAAGTTAATATCATTTACAAAAGTACCCTTATTTGTTATAGATAATAGAGTAGTTGAAAAACGTGAAAGTTATAAATAGGGGTATAGTAGTGAAAAAAATTAATAAATGTTGCATTGGTTTTCTAAAGAGACATTTATTTTGAGACATGAAAAAAGTGCAAATGAGACACTTATTATGAGACGGATGGAGTATCTCTCAATGTGAGGGTGAGTGGTAAAAAAAAATTAAATAACCTTATGTAAAAAAAATTATTCTTTTTGAAATAAAATAATGGTGGCTTAATTTTGAATATTATTATATTATTTAGTAGTTAATGAAATTTGAAATAGTAACTTAACTATTTATAAAATATGCGACTTTTTAGTAGGGTTAAATAAGTTTTTGGTCCCTACAAATATTGTAGTTTCATTAAAATTTAAAGATGTCATGAAATCTCAACTCAAAGAGGAAAAGAGTTTGAAAAAGTGTCTCATTAAAATTCTGATTTAATAAATATAGTCTAATATTAAAGAAAAAAAATGTATCTTCCAGCTTAACTAGAAGTTTTTGGGTCGAATTCACAAAATATTCATATGAATTTGAAAATGTATTTTTGGATGCACCCTTTTCACACCAAATATATATTTAAATGAGTCACACTTCTCTCTCTCTCTCTCTCTTTTTTTTTTTTTTTTGCTTAAAATTAGTCTCAAGATACACTTTTGTATTCACCCTATATGAACCTCATGCATTTCTAACTGAGACATCCTCATTTTGACATAAATTGATTCACTCTAGACAGAATACATAAGTGCATATTTGTATTCATTATAGATAGTAAATTTTGATTAATTTTTAGAAATACACCGTAATAGACAATATCATAATAATTTTTTTATAAACTAAACCATACATTTATCAAATAAGATGAAAGTGTCATATATAAATTAATAAATCCTGAATTTATAAAAAAGTCAAAATAAATTACAAACAATAAAAGTATCCCTAATACAAATACTACACTACTGAGTATGTCTGACCCTCATGTTCTTATGCTTCCTCTTGTACTTCAATGTTGTTTGTGCCTTAGGAAGAACGACATCTACAATGTTTTTCTTAGTAGAGCCTTCTGGAAAGACTTCTTTATCTATACCCTCTCCCAAAAGATCCATGATACAACAACATGTAAGCAACACAGCAACATCAACATTTGCCCTAGTCTGCTCATCCTGTAGTATCTCCTAACGAGTTGGCCTAGGTGGATCTCCTGGAGCATTCATTGTCATAAAAGAATATAATACTCTGAAATACTACTGGACGTAGTAGAATGCACAACTTTATTCGATAGGAGCTATAATACCTCGTGCTTCACTCGGTACTAGATGATTAAGGAAATCATCATTCATGGCATCTTCATCTCTATGGGCCATAGTATGAGGAGAAAATGGGAGGGATGTCTTAGAACAAACTACATCAACCTGAACTAGCACATGACACGCTCAGACAGATGTGGATATATCAGACGTGACCGATAACTCAACCATATAGAGTAGAAGGTTATGTCATTCAAAGGACGCATCTGACAGTGATAGTTAGTATGCATGGAAGTGTATATCACTTGCAATTGTACGGTCAAAATACACTTTAAAGGGCTCAATTCCCTAATTCCCTATGAGTGGGATGAATGCTCAATTCCATGTATCATATATATCGGAGTAGGTATCGTCTAGCGAGAGTGTATAGTATAACATAACTCACTTGTACTCCTAGGCAATGCATATCTACAGACTTCTAGAAGAGTGTAGTAGTGCGGGCGTAGCTTGCATGTACTTCATTAGTTTTCCTATATGCTCACGCCTCTTAATCAAACAAACTAGAACCGACTATCACTTGGGAGAGTCAGACTCTTTCCCTACGAAGCGATGCATGCTGCGACACTTTGACGAGTCTCATTCCTTCTTGGTTATTAACCATAATGTCTATAATTAAACCACTCAAGCATTACATAGTAGAAAAAATCAAACCTGAATTAAACACAATGAAAAATAATGGCAAGCAATGCAGACGACTGAAATACAGAATTTCTAAAAAACCAAAATTTGGACGAATATGAAAATCCATTTTTTTATTAACCTGCAACTCAAAAAAACAAAAACAAAAAGACAGAAATGGATGGAAGTCCAACTTTCTCAAAATGCATTGCTTATATAAACTACATATCAACCACATTGCTCAATTAAATAACCTATTTAAAATTTCTATTACACAATCTATCAAACACATTGCTCAATTTCTACAAATGTATAAAGAAATAAAAAATATATAGGAAAATCAAAAACTTACCAAATGTGAGTTTGATGGTGAGCTCTTTGATCAACTGAATGTTGATGGTAGAAACTTGGAAGTGAATTGAGGGAGTTTGATAGTTTTAGAGAGGTTGAGAGTTTGAGATATTTTGAGAGTTTGAGAGAGTAAAAGAGAAATGAGTAAGGAGAAGAGTCTGATGCATTTTTTTTTATCAAAAACGCGTCTGTGGGTGCACTTTGGTAAGTTATACAGAGATGCATATCTGTATTAATTTTTGACATAAAATTGGGGCCTGCATTATTAATGAATGGCTTGTGTGTGAACGAAATGTGCTTGGAAGTATATTTCGGAATTTTAGAAATAGTTTTGATTTTTCATTAAGGTGTGAGAGCAATCTTTAAGTTGGAAGAAGCGATCCTTTCTTATACATGAAATTCCATTTTTTTTAAATAATAATTTGGGTTTTTATTTGTATTTTTAGTGTATTATGTTTTGTTATGTGTCAGTTATTGAATGAATTCTTAACATATAATATGATGGGGAATGCCCTTTCCACTCTTATGGGCGCACCCCACACCTATGAAAACTCGAAATTTCACTTCATACGTCTGAAGATGCATCTTCAGACAAACTCAAAATTATACAAATCTTTGTCTTTCTGTTATCCACCCCATTTTAAATAAAATATGGTCCAAAGATGCATCTCCGTATGTTATTTGGGTGTATCCAGAGATGCATTTCCGAAATACCCTCTATTCTCAATTGTTTTGTTTTTATTCACTAAATTTGATCTTTCTAGGCACACATATTTTAGGTTATTTAAGTCCAGTATATTTTAGGTCATTTTAGGCCATGAATTAGAAAGAAAATGTATACATTAACTGTTCTAACATAGCATTCAATTATGCACACAAAAAAAACATAGTACTTAATTATTAAAAAAACTCATACAAATTCAACCAAATTGCATTTTGAGACAAATTCAGAGATACATCTCCAAAAATAGCACCAAAAAATCCTGAGATGCATCTCCGGACAAAGCTATGATTCTCAGCCATGGCAGAAACGTCATTGCTGCCCTAACCTTCCAAACAATTGTCACTGTATGTTCTTGTATGCTACCTATTTCATTTCCAGTTTTCCACTACTATATCTAATGTACCTTAAACAACTAATGTAGCTTGAACAAATAACTATAAATAAAAATATAAAAAAGAAAGAATTTTGAAAAACATACCAAATCAAATGGATACTAAAGAAAAGCTTGAATTTGTGAGATAGTTAAAAAGGATGAGAAAAAGCTCCAATGATGGAAGCTTGAATGAATGTAAGAGCTCAAATGGTATTGTTTGAGTTTTTTTAGAAAATGAAGAGAGAGAAAGAGGGAAGGGTCTGGCGCGACCATATGAAACAAAACGGTCCAGAGATGCATCTCTAAACCATCCACTGATTTTTGAATTAATGGTGTTTATGAAGATGCATCTCCGGACTCACCTTTTATGTATATGGAGATATATCTCCAGATTAAAATTTTGCATAATAGAGTGCCTCATCAATTTGCTCTAAAGAATGGCTAAAAAAAGGGGCGTACATGATGCATCTTCGAAGGCTAGGGGCAGTTGAAACTTTTCACAGTAGTGGGGATCACATATAAGGAAACAAAGTAACCCCCTAATATGATATGGCATGATTAAAACAAACTCATAAACACAATATGTATTTTAAAATATGCAAAATTGATAGCAAAACTAATAGATTTTTTTAAAACAACCATATTTCCCAACTTAAGTTCCATAATAACCATCTTTCTCAGCTATATACCAAATTACCCATGTTTCAAACAAACAAAAAATTGCAACAAAGATTATGCACCAGATCAATTGGCGCATGCTCTCAAAATTGTACTCAGGCGCCAGACTAGTTGGTCTATGCATATAACAAACAAAATAAAAATTAATACATATTGGTGCAAACCAATTAGCGAATGCATATAACAAATGCACATAGGCGTCAATGGAATTGACGCATGCATATAACATTCATACATAGGCGCCATTTGATATGGTGCATGTTCTTTGCTGTGAATTTTTTTTGTTTGAAACCTGGATGGTTTGGTATATAGTTCGGAAAGATGGTTAGTTTGGAAATTAAGTTGGAAAATATGGTTTTGTTTGAAACCTGTGTAGTTTAGTATATAGTTCGAGAAGATGGTTAGTTTGGAAATTAAGTTGAAAATATGGTTATTGTGGAAAAAATTCAATCTAATAAGATAAGTTTTGTTAACGTAAAAAAAAAGAGTTTCTCAATGCACCCCATAATCTTCTAGCACATTGCACGAATATACTATAATGCCCCCAGGTACCGGAGATGTATCTCCGAACGCACCAAACATGTACTGAAACATCAATTATTTTAGAGACATATTTACGTAAAACTTTTGTAGGTATATTTCTAGAATGTTACAAAGTAGAAACAGAAAAACATAAAGGAAAAACAACAACTTGACAAAATGAAAATACCAATAATATCATAAAATCAACAATACATAAAAGATTTTAACAATAATCAAACACTACACTTCAATGTCCAGGTGGACGTTATAATATCTTGATAATATCATCGACCGATCTCGAAATAGTCGCATCCAGCTCGATCGGTACTTTTGATTCTAAACAGAAAAACGTTCTCCACATAGCCCTTACATTAGCGCCCATCTTTAGCTTATAGTTGTTGAACTCGAGCTTCCCTTCTTGTAAACAAATGCCGAGAGGTACTCGAGCTTCCCTTCTTTGTAAACAAATGCCGAGAGGTACTCGATCTTCACAATTTTGTGATTGTCGCCCTATGGTAGAAACTCCTGCAATGTCTATTAGAGATCTTCAAGAGGGGTTTACTTAGTGATCTTAAATTTTCTTGATGGTGTATCGTCGATAAAGTGAACATTTCCAAAATGCTAAATGATGTTCATTCTTGTATATTGTGTTTTGGTATGAAACAAAATGACAAGTGATCTATATTAATAGTAGTGTGAGACTAATATGAACCTCACAAACCCTATCATCATCAAAATTGAGCCTTTTCCAATGGCTACAGACTTCGTCCATTCGTATCAGGCTATCAATTTTCACCTTCTAAGATATAACACAAACACATTGGAGAACATAGTTTTGCACAATTGTGCAATCATACTTTGACATATTGAAACCTACATTATTAGCTCGTTTGGCTTCGTGAAAAATATAATTCAAAGTTGATTGAGACATGTTGCCGACCAACTGAGAATATAGAGTGCTTTATTTGAACTTGTGTTCTTACACTGTGATACTACGACAATGTGATTTTTACATTTCGGTTCTATCCCCTCTAAGCACTAATTTAGATTGATAGCGCATGTTGTACACTTGGCTGATATTTGCGATATTCCCGGGTATTTTACGCTTCAAGGTTGCAAGTATGTTTTTGGGTTGCACCAAATTCAATGTCATGTCAGAGACACATTCCTTCTCTTCTAGCAAGAGACGACGAGCAATTGGATGACAAGCTAACTTTTCATAGAAATCATGGTCATGTAAACCACATATCACATTAAATCTCTATTTATTATTTGCCAACCGATAACCATGCAACTTAAATGGACACTCACATTTTCTTGAACAGGTATCTTCTCGTTTGAAATTCTGGAGAGGATGTTTATATTTCCCACTTATTTCGCATGTCAATGTCACAAATGCACTTCTTTTATCTGAATCATTATCGGACCTTCCAATTACAACATCAAACCCTAGTTTGGATGTCTCTGTACGAATTCATTACACCACGTGTTCATAAAATTCAAACTCTTGTTCATTTTTAAAATGGTTTCCAATATCTACCTCCTTCGCTACTACAAATGAAGATTCTTGAGACACAATAGATTTGGGGGTAACATCGGGATACACCATACCTAATGAAAACAAAAACATAAAATAATAAGAAATCAATACAGACAGTTTCCGAAAATGCATTTCCGAATGAGTTCATATAGAATCCGGAGATACACTTTCGGTTACAGCGTAAGCTTTTTTCAGCTTTAAAACAAGATTAATGTGAGCAATGAGGGTTGAAATGAATGAACTTTACCTTGAATTCCAACTCCTTTTGCTCATTTTGATTTGATGAAACACAAGAATGGAGATTTGGCGTAAATAACTTGATTGAAAATTGATGAGTTCTGGGAGATGGTTTATGGAAAAAAAATGGTAATGAACTATGATCATGCAGGAGGTTGTTTTTAGCAACTTCACATTTGATTTTTCCGGAGATGCATCTTAGGAATAATTTGACATGCAAAGCTGACAGATTTCTAAATTCCCGCTTCAATTGTCCGGAGGTACATCTCAAGATAATTCCTTGTAATAGTTAATTGGCAATTTAATTTATCAAAATTCTGGAGATGTATCTCCGAAAAATATTATAATTTGACTGCAGGGTGAAACCATTTTGCACGTTTGTGTGTGTTGCAAAGGGTATGCCGAAAATGTATTTTCGAAATCAAAAGGGCATTTTCGATTTTGCATAAATTTTTTTTACAACATATAGGGTGCATTAAGAGATTCTCTTTTAAAAAAACATAACTAGTTAAAATTCAAATCTGTGAAGTTATTGATTTAGTTCCTACACCATACTTGTAACTTGAGAATTTAACTTCCCACCTCCAAAATTATACCCGGCACCCCCCCCCCCCCCCCCCCCCCAAAAAAACTATGTTTTTAGCATTATACCCTTGCTTAAAGTCACTAATTTTTAAAAAATATATGTTTCTACCGGAAATTTGGGCGGTGTACCGGAAATTTCGAAAAAAATATCAGATTTTTGAAAATTTTCGTGAGTTTTTACCTAAAATTTTGAGAAAATTACCGAATTTTTCCAAATTTCCGGTATTTTTTACAAAAAAAAAAACTGTGATATCATAAATTTGAAATTTCCAGTATACCGGAAATTTCAAATTAATTAAAATTTCTGGTATGATGTACCGGAAATTTCCAGTATTTTTTGCAAAAAAAAAATAAGTGATACCATAAATTTGAAATTTCCGGTATATCGGAAATTTCAAATTAACTAAAATTGTCGGTTTTTCTTCCAAAAAAAACAGTGATACCATAAAATTGAAATTTCTAGTATATACCAGAAATTTCAAATTTCCGATATACTGAAAAAAAATGTTATCTCAACATTTTTCAACAAGGATAAAATTGGATTAAAAAAATATGGTGGTGCCATGTAAACATGGGTGGCAAGTTAATTCCCCTTGTAACTTGTATCTGCAAAGGGAATAAACACTTTATTAGGCCCATTACTTGCTTTATTAGAGTCTTGTATGGACGATTAATAATGACAAAAAGTTAGCATCTAAATTAAGAGAATTATACATGTCACCCCCTCAAATTAGACCTGTAACCTCCTATATTTTTTTATTTTAAAATTACGCTTGAACAAGTTAGTGGAGAGTGAAGAATGAAATTTCTGGTATTTTTTATGAAATTTCTAGTAAAAATCGTGGAAATTTCTAAAAATTCAGTATTTTTTAAAATTTCCTATAAAAATGCATATTTTTAAAAAAATTAGTTAGACAAAGGTATAATGGTAAAAACATATCCATTTTAAAGGGTGACATGTATAATTTAGAAGATGACATCTATAATTCTCCTAAATTAATAAATTAGTAATTTATTCAGTTTTGATCCGAACATAAAAAATAAAAATAAAAAACACAAAAATAAATTTTTTTTTCATTTGGATTAATATAGATATGGAGTACAATGGAGGAGTACAAGAGAATTTAATTAGTATAATGTAGTATTTATATTTGAGAAACAACACTTGAGCACTTAGAAACATTTCCATTGCCTTACTTCACATTCATGATATCATTAATTAAATTTCTAAAACAATATAGATGGATTGAATTCATCTATATTCATCCATATAATTAAATTGATGGATTGAATCCAATCCACTAAATGAATTTTTTTATAGATGAATTTTGAGTTGAATATGAGGATTTCAATTTTATTTATGTACTTTTCATCTTGGAATTTTTCTACAATTATATTTTTACTTTTCAATTATATTTGTTGGTTGAATATGATGTTCATTGTTTAGAAGGGGTTTAAATAGACAAAATTTCCTTTAATCTATTTTTAAAAAAACAGAGTTACTTTGCAGAAGCTTTAAGGATGAAAATCATTTTGAAAAGGATTCATGCAATTGAAAATTTTGAATGTAACAAATCAAACACTAAAAGGATGGACATAATGACAAAGCAATATATGAATTAATCTTCTACAATTCAAATAAGGAATTTGAAGTATATTGGATCAATCAACTATTACATCTAGAATTACAACTCAACAATTTAATAAACAAAAAGGTTACTTAGAAAACTTAATATAATCAAATTAACTTTTACAAAATTTAGCACTATGAATGCAGGAAAATCTAAACATGCAAATCTATACAACTCAAGAAATTCTAAGACAAGCTACTGAATTACTAGCTATGAATCAGATCATAAACCATACCAATCAGAAAAAGCTAAATCAGTGGCAAAAACTTATAAAAAAAGCTAAAACAGAAAATCAAAAACCTCAACAATTAATATAGTAATCATGATTTCAATCAGTGGCAAAAACCTCAAAAATCTTAATATATTGCAAATTTGCAATTACAGTTACTAACTGTAATTTATAATAACTATGATTTTATCATTGCTACATCAACTACCTTATGAGAATCACACTGCAACAACCACAGCATAATCATCATCTTAATCTTAACAATAACACAATATAATTAGATTTCGAAATCTTGCAATTACTCCTAATTATATATTATCATGCAAATTATGCAAATAATATATAATAATCTCACTGCATTCTTCTCTCACACCAACATATACAACTCAAACCAACCAACACTTCCACTATGGCAGCCTCTGCCTTCTCCAAGTCAGAGTAATGCAATGTCTGCAGAAGCATCGCAGTCGGCTTCGTCTCGAATTTCGTTTTCTCCAAGTACCTCTCCGCCCGCCACCGAAGCGTGTCGTGCGCGATCGGTGACAGCCATTCCATCATCTCTTCTAGCGCTTCGCGCCACCCTTCGGCTAAAGAGTATCCGTGATTTCCATTTCCTTCCTCTTTCGCCCATCGTCCCTTCAGCTTCGCTCTCACCTTCACCCTCAGTCTCCCTGGTAACATATCGTATAAGGCCTCGCGCGCGTCGTCTCCAACTGTCGCTGGCGCGTGGAGACAGCGCTCGGCCAGTAGGATCACGTTAGCATACCTCAAAGAAAGGCCTACTCCACCAACCGTCGACGGCGATGCAAGCTTCAAAACCTTGTCAGTTTTACTACCTTTCTTAATTTTTTCAATTCCTTTGCCACCACTAGGAGCAAAATCCATTGGCATAGGGTTGTTAAGAAACTTTATCACGCCGAGGATTTTAAGCGATGTTGCTTCTTTAGAAATAGGCCCGCGCCTCTGGAGGGATTCCTCGTACCATTCTGAAACACCGCGAATTTTGCGGTGTTCCAGAAGGCAACAATCGTCGAATCCAAAACCAAAGTTTTTGTTGTCATGGTGATCTTTATAAATATATGCTCCGAAAACGGAGCATATTCTCGCATACACAATGCACACAAGCCTCGCCATGATCCCAACCGTTTTATCAAATGTTTGTTTCCATAATGATGTTTCCTTGAAACTCTGCACTTGCTTTCTTTGAAACACTAATTTCTCATTGAAATATTCCATATTCGGCTTTTGAGATGGTCTTATTCCATTCCGATGTCTTTTCTTCTCCGCTGTCTCTAACTCTGCCATGTATTCCATGGCAGAGTGGAGACTCGCAGAAGCGGAGATTAATTTCTCCGTTTTCTCAATTATCTTACCCGTGTTCCGGGAGTTGTATTGCAGCTTCCGGAGATCAATCACACCGTGTTTGAGATCAGCATACACAAGATCAAACCGTGCTAGGCCGAGGTCCGAGCACTTCTGGCCTAGCCGTGAGACGGTCGCGGCAGTGTTATCGAGCTCCTCGAGACGCTCCGCAGCGGCAAGGTTGAGGAGGAAATTCTCCTGGCTAGAATTCAAATATGTTACACCTTTAGATGTGATCACATCGGTATGAAGCCTGGTGATTTCTTCATCGGAAAGGGAGTTGAAGAGAGAGACGAGACGACACATGGTTTTCGCGGCGTCGAAAGCAAGGATGCCGAGGGTTTCTGCCTCCGGCATCGACTTGGGACGCCGTGACATGGTAGCCACGACCATCACCATCACCTCCCTAACCGAAACTTTGCTAATTTTGCTATTGCTCTTAATTTGAAATATTGTTTTATTTTTTTTATGAAACTATTTTTTTTTTTTTTGCTATTTTTCTTTTGGTTGTGAATTGTAATGTGTGTGTGAGATAATTGATTTTGTTTTGAAGGATGAGAAAAAAGTTGATGGATAATGTTTGTGATTAATTGAAGATGTATTTATAGGGTAATGGAGTAAGTAGTAGTTTATAGGATATTGTTGTGGTGAAGAATAATTGATTATATAATTAGTGATTTTGAACATTCTTTAATAAGACGCGTTTGGACAGATGGGATTAATTGGGTAATTAATACACCGATTATGCTAAATAATTGATTATTCTATTTTTTGACACACAAGATTAACTCATTAATTAGAAGTCATTGACCAATGCTATGATCATTTTTCATTGTTCTCACTACCGCCATATGGAAGGATGTGACAGGTTAATTGTTTAACGTAGCTAGCTAATTATTTCTGTTATTATTTGATCATGCAAATTGTAGAGGATATGATTGAGAGTAAAATAAATTAGTATGTGATTGTAGTTTAATGATAAGATTATGTATATATTAGTCATGATGATATTATGTTTTAAGTTATACACGTATGTGGATTGGTATATGTTGATGTTATAGTCACGTAAAATGTAAGCAAGAAAGTATTATTAAGAAAACTTGATACAAAGGGATGGAAGGCTAAACACACAGGTGAAAGGGTGAACTACAAAACGAAAGCCTTAGCTCGTTCAATATTTTACAAATTACTAGAAGAAGAGAGTCGATCAATAGAGAAAATTGTTTGCTTTAAGATTCTAGGAAAAACAAGTCTTTCTTTTATAGTTTCCTATAGTGGTGTTAGGACAAAACCACTCTACTAACTCTGTTATTCGGCTCCAAAAAAGTCTTTACAATTACGTCAGTCTCCGGATTGAGAAAAG
The DNA here is from genome assembly GCF_029867415.1 of Vicia villosa. NCBI lineage: Eukaryota > Viridiplantae > Streptophyta > Magnoliopsida > Fabales > Fabaceae > Vicia > Vicia villosa. Next base: position 16,662,849 of record NC_081184.1, on the reverse strand, counting down.
GTCTTCGATTTTTCTCAAAAAATATGTATGTAGAATTTTTCACCACTTTGCATAAGTTAGATTTTCGTACCTGTCAAATATCTCAAAACGCACAGGATAGCCTTAAACAACAAGGATTTATTCATCAATGTACTTTTAAAAAGTACAAACATTGATAAAATTAGTTATGAAAGCTTATTCAAACTTACTAGAAGATGTTGGAGTTCTCAAACTCATAATCAAATCATGACTTTCATTATAATAATTCGTCGGAAAACTTGGCATGCCAGAAATGATATCAGGTTTCAAAAAGGTAAAAAATGACTTTAATATAAACATTTTTCATGTTAAACAATTGGTATATATGACATTTACTTCTTTCAAGTTGTACATGTACTATTTGTTAGAACAAGATTTGTTCTGATCAATATTCTTAGTTTTGATGATAACAAGGATATGAATTTTGTGTGAGATAATGTGGTACTCTAATACATTGCAATTTCCCTTTCAGGAAATATATAAAGAGTATGCACAAATCAGCGCTCAGAAGCTTTGTCTCAGAAGGTTCAGCATGCAACATCAGAACATGGTCTGGCAAGACATCAGAAGATGGTCAAGGCAGAATCAGAACATGGGTCTATGGAAGCATCAGAAGAACTTGAGATCAGAAGCAGAAGCACTGAAGTTCTCATGGTATCACGCTCAGAAGCACTTCAAGGTCAGAAGACAAGAAGATGCTATGCACCAAGCTGTTTGACTCTGATGATATTCAAATATTATATTCACAAACATCAGATCAGAAGAAAGTACAAGTGGCAGGCTACGCTGACTGACAAAAGGAACGTTAGAAGCTATTAAAGGCAACGTCAGTAGACACAGCGTGAACAAGGCTCGAGGTAGTTGACAAAAGCGTGAAACATTAAATGCAATGCTGTACAGAACATGCAAAGCATTAAATGCACCCAACGGTCATCTTCTCAAACGCCTATAAATATGAAGTTCTGATGAGAAGCAAGGTTGACGATTTGCAAACAATTAACTTGCTGAAACGCTGTTCAAATTCAAAGCTCAGAAACTTCATCTTCATCAAAGCTCACTACATTGCTGTTGTCATATATTAGTGAGATTAAGCTTAAACATTAAGAGAAATATCACTGTTGTGATTATAGCTTTTCAGAAGCATTGTAAAACTCTTATTTGATTACATTAATTTGTAAGTAACTAGAGTGATCAAGTGTTGATCAGGATACTCTAGGAAGTCTTAGCTTGTGTCTAAGTAGTTGTAATTAGAGTGATCACGTGGTGGTCAGGATACTCTAAGAAAGTCTTAGCTTGTGTCTAAGCATTTGTTCCTGGAGTGATCAGGTTGTGATCAGGATACTCTAGAAGACTTAGTCGCAGACTAAGTGGAAAACCATTGTAATCTGTTGCGATTAGTGGATTAAATCCTCAGGTGAGGTAAATCACTCCGTGGGGGTGGACTGGAGTAGTTTAGTTAACAACGAACCAGGATAAAAATAACTGTGCATATTGTTTTTATCGTTCAAGTTTTTAGACTACACTTATTCAAACCCCCCCCCCCCCTTTCTAAGTGTTTTTCTATCCTTCAATTGGCATCAGAGCGCCGGTTCTAAGGTGCAAGCATTTAACCGTGTTTAGAAAAGATTCAGGAAGAGAAAAACGCTTCAGTAAAAGATGGCTGGTGAAATTCCAACAAATCCAGCTGCATCTACATCTGGCTCTGCTGAGCAATACAATGGTAACAATGGTTATACTAGACCACCAGTATTTGATGGTGAAAACTTTGAATACTGGAAAGATAAACTGGAAAGTTACTTTCTTGGTCTAGATGCTGATCTATGGGATCTTCTGTTGGATGGTTACAAACATCCTGTTAAAATAATTCGTTGAGAAATGATATTAGGTTTCAAAAAGGTAAAAAATGACTTTGATATAAACATTTTTCATGTTAAACAATTGGTATATATGGCATTTACTTCTTTCAAGTGGTACATTTACTATTTAATTCACGAGTTTATAATTATTAAATATTTTGAAATCAAATGTTGACTTCCTTCTGCACTTAGAATCATACAAGTAATTGGTGTTTTTCTAATCATAATTGGACCAAGTGCAAAACAGATGGAACTTCAAAAATAAATCCTGGAATATCAATTTGTGGTGGCATATCTAGATATATTTGGGCTATGTTTGGATTGATGGAATAGAACAAAGATGAAATGAATGGAACATGGGGGAATGGGGTGGAGCGGAGCAAAATGAAACATGTATTTCATTCTATTATTTGGGTATTTTTATAAGTTGATGGAATCGAACACAACAAATTAGTTTATTCCATTGCATACACCCTGAATCTGATTGAATGAAAATTAAAGAATTGGATGGAATGCATTACATCATGTTCCGCTCAATTTCATTCTATTTTTATCAATTCAAACAATGGAACATAACATTATTCTATTCCATTTTGTCGCATTTCGTCAATTTAAACATAGCTTTATAAACACTTTTGGCAACTTTTTTAGCTAAGATTGGAGTTTCCATCTTCTTTCAAGCTGAATTGCATGGATTCATACTTACTATCAAATATGCTAACAAATGGAATTGAAGAAATATTTGGCTTGAAACTTTCTAAATATTGGTTATTTGTGTAATTTCTAAGGTGAATATTGTCCATTTGCATCTTTTAATTAAATGAAAGAATATTTTACACATTATACATTCATTTAGATTCAAGATAGCTTACATTTTCACATAGCTGATACATGTTTTTTTGTTGATTATGACACTTTGTTGGATCGCTTTCTATTTGCACTTTAAAAAAAATGATGGATATGTTGAGTATGTCCAACTATCGTTTTTTGCTATTTGTTTGATGAGGGAAGTTTTGAACTCTCATTTGTTTTAACAAAATAAATAAAAGAAATTCTATTTTCAAAAATAATTTTTATAAAAATATTAGAAGTTTTTTAAAACTCAACTTTTTTTAATTGAAAAACTAATTTTGATATTTAATAACATAACTAAAGATTAAAGAATAGTCGATTATTCAAAATAGATTTAATTTAAGTGATTTTTTAAAACTATAATATCCCACAAAAGTTAAAGTCAAAAGGTGATATATCTAAAATAATATTTTTAAATAAAATATTTAAATTAAATTTTTATTCAAATTTAAAACAAATTATTTGCAAGTGTTTGTTTAGCAAAAATATATAACATTATAATTTTTCTTTTAAAATCTAACAAACGGGTTCTATACGTTCCCTATTTTTTATTTTTATTAAAATAATGAATATCTATAAATAATAGAAATCCAAATAAAAAGCTAAATTGATGAAATGCATTATAATAAAAATGTAAATTCATGATAAGAGAAAAATCATGATTTATTTTAGAGCCATGTTATGTTGACACTAGTTTCTTACACCGTATAGCATTGACACCGTATATGTACAATTAATTCAGTGTTGCACATGTTCTAAAGTGACATAACAATCATTAAAAAAACAGCAGTGCTATCTTTACACTGATATCAGTACACCTTAGCTTACACCGTACCTCATTTTCAACCATTTTCTGTGTTACACACAAACCAATGGAAAAAAGAATTATTAAATAAAACAAAAAGTATGTGCAAGTGTATATAAATACGGTGTGTGTGTAATTTTTGGTGTAGATTTAGCATTTCTCTAAATAAAAAGCACGTTTAATATTTCAGAAAAGCTAGGCTTACATTAAAGTTAACATATACACCGTATTAATATATGCATATATAAGCCGACATATTTAGACTATTTTTAATATATAAGAAAATATAGGCCGGTCTATAAATTTTTATAGACTTTTTTAATAGCCTAAGTCTGACCTATGTAACTAAATAGACTTTTAAAAAACTCTAAGCCTAATCTTTTTATCAAATAGACCTGATATAGTCTGGCCTTAAATAGGCTAGGCTATAAATCCCTATAGGTCAGTCTGCCCTATTCTCATCTCTATGTGTAGATAATACATATCAGTTTAAAAAAAAGTTAAGAAAAAAAAGGTTGTGATCGCTTAGTGCTTACTACTTATTGACAATAAGTAATGCATAAAAGATATTCATCTTTAAAAGCTCTTTAAAATGGTATTAGATTTTATTAGGAAGATCATAAAGTCCCACATTGGTTGGAGATAGAGCATTGAAAGAGTATATATAGAGGGACACTTCTCACTTTACCAACCGGTTTTGTAAGGATGAGTTAAGTCAAACTCTAATATGGTATCAGAGCCTATTGATCGGACTATGGGTCGTCCACCGTTAACATCAACGCACCAAGCCCAAAAAGAGTGCTGGACGTGAGAGGGTGTATTAGGAAGATCCTAAAGTCCCACATTGGTTGGAGATAGAGCATTGAAAGAATGTATATAGAGGGACACTCCTCACCTTACCAACCGGTTTTATAAGGATGAGTTAGGTCAAACTCTAATAGATTTGAACACAAAAATTAATTGTCATAAAAGATCCGTTTAGAATCACGCAAAATCGTAGGATGGCAATTTGTAAAGTAGCATCGTGTTTTGTACATCAACTTGAGAATTTTTAATAATGACAACCTTTGTTACAACGTGGAACAACTTTACCAACGATTGTATTCTCACGTACTAAAATAGACTTCCTCTAAAGGATATATGATAAAATTAAAATTTGATCTAACTCATATTTATAAAATCGGCTTATAAGATGAGATGTACTATTCTATATAAAATCGGTTTTTTTAATACACTCTCTCGCGCCTAGTACTATTTGCCTTGGTTCAGGGATATAAATCGTGGATGGTCTGAATTATCGATATGTGACTTGTTTTTTCAATATACTCATTTGCGTCTAGCACTATTGGACCAAGCATATAAACGGTGGGTGGCCCAAACTGATAGACTCGTGATATCATGATAGAATTAAAGTTTGACTAAACTCATCCTTGCAAATCGGTTTGTAAGGTGAGAGGTTTCATTCTATATAAACTATTTGTGGGTTCTATTTTTAATCAATATGGGATTTGGAGTTTTTCAAATACACCATTCACATCAACACTATTGGTCTTGGTGCATGTTAAGTCATGGATGGTCCGAATTATTGATATGTGGGACTTGATTTTTCCAATATCTGTTTGGGAGTTTGGAGGAGAAAGGATGGAAAGGCTTTCAAAAAATGGAAAAATTGAGTGGAAGGAATTAAATTTTGGTTGAGAGAGTTTTGGAGGATTTATTTTTATTCATAACACTAAAGAAACTCCTAATTTAAGAAAATCCAAAATTTATATTAAAAAAATATTTGTTACATAATTTTTTAAATATATTTATATTGTCATAATATCATAAAAATTAAAAATATATTAATAATTAACATTCTTCTATCATTCTTTAAAAAAATGTCAAATATTTTTTATATTTTTTAAAAACTCATTTTCAGAAAAGAAAAAAAAAATTGTTCATTGGTTCTAAAAATTCAGATCCAGAGAATCTTATACATATCGCGTTCCTTGAAGGGGGGAGAGGATCAAATCTTTTCAACAACAAATTATATACAAATTCTCTCTTAAGTTAACTACCCCTAAACACAATTAAGCACCCGCAAACACAACAATCAAATCCTACATTGTTAAGGATTATCCTCATTGTATTTTTTTAACAAATTAGTAACTAGATTAAATCATTTTGTTACAAAGATAGAAATTCTCAAAGTTAAAAATTGAGACAGTAACTCTCAAAGTTGGAGAAGTAAAACTTACATTAAAAGCAAACGTGTGTTCGTGTACTCGCTTGCTTCCCCAACATAAACTGTCTCTATTGGCTCAAAATATGTAAAGTAAACTAGAGATTATGACACGTCTCACCTTTATTAACTCCAAATAGATATTCTAAGTACATTCTAAATAATTTAGTAGATCAATCATTTATTGCTTGACTCTAGTACAACACAAAGTGTGAACACAAGACCAAGTGAGAAGTACTAAGTACTAACTATTTAAGATTTCGTTTGAGCATAGTGCCCTCTCCCAACCAAACATTCGTCACCTTTGTCTTGGTTTGTAATGGAATTGGTCTCTTATGTTTTGTATTTTTGAGCACATAATTGATTTCTAGTCGATTAGTCGTGTGGACTCATGACACCTCACACGATCCTGTCAACGTAGCGTCTCAAACTCAATCTATATGTCTTTCCTATTGAAAGTCATTCGTCTAATCCATTAAATTCAGCTTCACACTGAAAAAAATGATATATTTTACTTTGTTTTAAAATAAGTGTCTTTAAGATTTTGCACATATATTAATGAATAGAATAATATTGTCATAAAACACTATGTATATTTTTACTAATTTAACTTTATAAATGTATCGGAAGTCGTATATAGAGTAATCATTCAAGGGTATAGTTGGAAAAAAGTTGATATTCATTTTAAAATAAATTTTATTTGTTAAAATGATACTCATTTTAAAGTAAATTTTATGCGTTAATATTTGCTCTTGTATTTGGTACCTTTCGACTATTTTTTATCGCATATTTTTGGATCCCCATTTATTTTAAAGTAAATAATAGTATTTTAGTTAATTTAGTTTTCGTTTTCTGTTAATCTATTTTCTAGTGATTTTTGTACAGGTTTTCTTTTGTGGATAGAACTAGAGGCTTGGATTGAAGAAAGTATTGCAAAAGCAAAGTTTCAAAGTCTGCTCAAGGGCGCGTCGCGAGCTAGAGCGCGTGTCGCGCGCTGAAAGGAAAAATAACTTCAAAATCCAGTGGCATCCGCGCGTCGCGAGCAAAGGAGCGCGCGATGCGCGCTTTAGGGCGGCTTGATCATTAATGAAGAGGGCGCGTTGCGAGCTTAGGCGCGCGTCGCGCGCTGGACAGAAACTGAATTTTGTATAAAAGGGGCAGTTCTGTTTTTGAGAGGTGTTAGAACATTTGGAGAGCCAAGAAACCCTAATTTCAGTATTTCAACATAGAATCGAAGAATCGGAGCATTGATCGTCGAGAAATCACCGTTGATGCTTGTTATTCTTCCTTCCTTCCTTCTTGTGCAAGCTACCATGTCAATGGATAGCTAAACACTTTTGGTGTCAAGGCTTTGATGTAATCCTCCTTACTTTTTGTATGTTTTTCTTATGAATATTGTGTATGAACAAGTTATTAATCAATATAGATGATCTAGTTTGTTTATTCTTAAATTTCTATGGTTTAAATGTTTGTGAAATACAATATTTCAATCTTGATCTAACTCTATCATCTATCAAACATTAAGTCTAGACATAGATTTAATGGTTGATAATCGCTTTGTATCGGTTTAAAAACGTTATCTGTATTGTTCAATCGGTTGAGAAATCGTTGGTTGAACAATAAGGTAAATCTTGCTATAAAGTTGCGGAAACGAACGGTATAGACGAACGATACGTGAAGTATTGGTTAATAACGAATTCATACGCATGTTTGTAGGAAGACATACAATTTTAGGTCGATTTAATCAAGTCTTGATACTTTTCTTTAAACTTAGAACTTTCCTAGTTTTACTCTTTGCTACTAAATTTGTGAATGATCTTTTACCAAACCAAACCCAAAGTAACTTTAACTCAAGACAACATAAACTATAGAACGGCGGTGATATTGCACCAATCCCTGTGGAAACGATAAACTAAAAAGTACTCCAAAATATTTTCAACAAAATGGCGCCGTTGCCGGGGATTGTTGTTTAGATATTGAAAGCATTGCAATAGTTTGTTTTGTATTGAGTCTTATAATTAATCTCTTATTTCTAAATTCTTATTCCTTGTGTTTGTTAATTTGCTTAGTTAGCTTTTCAGAATACAGTTTATGCGAGGAAGTGTACCTGCAGATCAACTCCTTTTTGATCCTGAGATTGAAAGGACTGCGCGTAGACAAAATAGCAAGACTCATAGAAGGAGATAACTAGCTAGGGAAAGAAGACAACAACAAGAAGCTTCTTCTTTTTCAACTTCGGTTGAAAACTTAGTTGAAGGAGAGATGGCAGCACCGGAACCTAATGTTCCACCTCGAGGGCCTTGTGTTAATAGCCCTCGGTTGAATGCTCAATTTGCTCGTGATCAAAACAATGGAAGGAACTCCGAGATGAAAACGGGGTTACTTCAATTGTTATATCAAAATCCTTTCACGAGATTAGTTCACGAGGATCCTTTTACTCATCTCACGAAGTTCTATGAGATAGCCGGAACCATTGGTGCTCCGGAGGCCGAAGAAGAACAGGTGTTCAAGAGACTATTTCCTCATTCCTTGATAGGAAAAGCTAAGGAATGGTATCTTGGTCAACCAAACAATGTCATGACTAATTGGAATGAGTTAGAGGAGAAATTTCTTGATCGGTTCTTTCCACATAATAGGTTCATGGAAGCGAAAACTTCAATTTCTGTGTTCTCACAAGGTCCAAATGAGACTCTCAATGAAGCGTGGGATATGTTCAAATCTATGGTTCGAAAATGCAAAGGGCATGGATTTGATGAATTGACTCAAATCCATATCTTTAGAAATAGACTTCAACCACAACCGAAAACACTTTTAGATGCTACCGCGGGTGGGTCTTTGATGTCAACGAGTGCTGAAGAAGCAGTTGCTATCATTGATAGAATGGCCTTGAATGATCATCAAGGGCAACACAACCGTAGTACATTATAAAGAAAGCCGGGAGTTCTTGAGTTGAACACGAATGATGCAATACTTGCTCAAAACAAGTTATTGACACAACAAGTAGAATTGCTTACTCAACAAATGTTGAAACTCCCTCAACAACTTAAAGAGATGCATGAGATCCCTACTAAAAATCAACAAGTGATGTGTTGTGAATTGTGTAGGGAAGATCATCAAACTGGTTTTTGTCCTCCACCCGGTGAATTATGTTTCAAATCCTAATCAAGGCTACGGTGGACGACAACAACAACCTTACCAAAATAACCAAGGTTACCAACAAATAGTTAATCAAGGTTATCAACAAGGATGGAGACCGGATTCGGGTCCTTCGAATCGTCAAAATCCTTATCTAGGTGGTTACAATCAACAACCTCAACAACCACAACAACCTCAACAAACAAAGCTTTCAATGGAGGACACTCTTAGCCAATTTATGCAATTGTCAATTGCAAACAACAGGAGTACGGATGCGGCCATAAAGAATCTTGAAACTCAAGTTGGTCAATTAATAAAACAACTTGCCGACCAACACAAAGGTCCTTTTCCGGCCAACACACAAGAAAATCCTCGAGAGCACTGTAGGTCCTTTTCAACACCTAACCCATTACTCTACCCGTTCAAACTTCAATGGGTTGGATTTGTGTCAACCCGCAATTTGATTATCAAAACCAACCTGAACCGACCCGTTCATTTATGGGTTGGGTTCGTGGATTGTGTTTCAAATTAAAAAATAATAATTTTTTTCAATTTAAAAATATTGTAACACAATTCAATATATTTATACTCATTTTTTACACACAAAATGGATGAAGCACATCATATAATATCTAATAATATTCATCAAAATTACATAGATAATAGTATAAAATTCCACAAGACACATTATTTTTATAAAATACGTAAGTTGGAAATGATACAAAAGAAAATAAGAAACAACATATAATCTTAGAATTATATAAACTCATTGATTTAGTATTATTGGTGGAGAATAAAGTTTTTTATGGAAACGTTATGGTGTTAGTACCGAGATAATAATTTTATATTTTTATTTAAAATAATAATAAAAAATAAGAAATTACTAATGTAACATTAATGGGCTGGGTCAACGGGTCTGCGGGTTGTAAAGCTCAAATCCGATACCCGAACCAAAACTATATACGTTGTTGCGGATTGCGTTGGATATACCCGTAAATGAACGGGTTCGAAAATTTTATAAATTAATTCGGTTTGAATTAGCAGATTCGTGAGTCGACGCGCATCCATGAACACCTCTACAATTAACCATTAAAAGAAATTAATGTTGGAGTTAAATGTTGGTTCAATATCGATAAGGTTTTATTTGATGGGAAAATAATATTTTTACACTAGGGATGACACTAACACCATAGATATACGGTTTTAGTTTTTTAGAATATTTAATCATTATTTTTTCTTTTTTCTAACACACACCAACACATGCTGATGCTGTATTTCTATAGGGTGTAGATTTAAGATGTTTGATTTTTGGTGTAAAGATAGCACCTCCCTTTGTGGTGGTTGAGAAAAATTATTTCATTTATAATAATTATTTTTAAAAATAACCAAATAAGAGATATTGTGTAAGTCGGTAGAATCTATAGACATACAAGCCATATTTGCCAAAAACTTTGCCTTGTCAAAATTGAATGTTTTTTGGTTTTAATTGGCTTTGTGGTTGTGTTGGTGATGGATTTGAGATTTCAATTATGGGATATTATTAGTTTGTTTGTGGGGATGGGAATGTTGTAGGAAGTTGAGAAAATTATCTCAACCATTAAGTGTTATTTTTATATGTTTTGATGTTTTGGCATTTTTATACATTTTCATGTTATCATTTTATTGTATTTTATGTCTCTCACAATTAATCCTAATTCTATCTTAAGTTAAAATCATTTACAATGTTTTTAAATTAAATATTTGACCAAAAGTCAACCACTATCTAGCTTAATCATAAGTTAGAGACTTTAAGAAAGATTTTCATACAGGCTTAATTTGAGTCATGTATTTGTTTAACTCTAATTACGAGTAAGTCAAAATTTTGGATTTTGTTTTTGAAAAGTTTGATTTAATTCAAGATCATTTCTTACTCGAATTAAAAGGTTCCTTGATTCGAGTTATATCTTAATTTGACTGGATCATGAATAAATTCTCACTCAATTTTGAAATTTCGTTTTGGACATCTGACTTGAGTCACAAATTGGCTTGACTCAAATCACATGACTCAAGTCATGACTCAAATGACACAAGCTAGATTATGATTTTACCATCTTAATTCAAGTCACTTTTTCTTTTTACTCAAATCATCATTTTGTGAATCATATTGTTGATTTTTCACCTATCTTGTGCCTTATTTGTAGCACATATAAAAGTCAAGTTATCTCTCTCTAGTTCATAATCTTTGCAAAATTATTTTGTGGGTAACCTTAAAAAAAAAAGTTTTTGCATCTCTCACAATCTTATCAAAGAAGAAAAAGGTTGAAGTCTAGCTCAATCAAATTTCGAGACTACAAAACTCTTTGGATATTGAATGAAAAAAAATCAAACATGAAAAGAAATCAATTACAATTCACATTATGTATATCCTTAGATGCTCGAAAAATTATTCTTTTCATCTCTAATGTTCCTAAGCATTCATGCATCAAAACCACTCAATTCAAGCTTTTTCAATGTACATTTTTCAAAATGTATAGGATGGTAATCGGTTGCATAAATGATGTAATTGATTATATGTTCTTGTTTGAAATTTAGAAATTGTTATTCACTTTTTAAGTCAGGTAGCCGATTATTTGATTTAAGAAATCGGTTACATGACCGTTGCTATTTGAAATTTAAAAATTCTTTTTTAATCAAGTGAGTGTTTAACTGATTTAAGAAACCGAACATATAATGTAGAATAGTTTTTTTTTCATGAACTATTACCCAAAGGGAACAAACTCCTGGGACCCGAGCTCCCTTCCGCTGGACAAATAGCGGTTTGTCCAAATTACTCCACACTATAGTTGATATATAACATTTATTTTGACGCAATAGAAATCTAAACATCAAATTAAAATTGTTAAAATGTTACATGTTTAAAACAATGGGTCTAGCAATAGTAAATTAAGAAAAAATAAAAACAAACAAAGAAACTACATGTGAGCTTCCAGTAAATAAAACCAAAGAAACTACATTCCTCAAGTTTTTCAGCTTTATTTGGATGCAACTAAATGGACTACTGTGTAAATTTATGATGATTCAAGAGTTGATGTTAAGGAAATTTCACAAACAGGGCAATCCTGAAGATACATGATGATAACATCTTGCTGGTGCCTGTGCTGAAGATCATGCGCCTGTATCTGCTGATGCTGCTAAAAAAAGGTCCAAATTGCGTCCAAAGTCCAAACTGATTGTCAAACCGTGATTGTCATTGTTGCATTGATGCATTTCACATCGGGGTTATGCAGTATATATAAGACATGGACAACTACATGCAGTATAACGAAAAATGACGTAGTTTCCAGTGCATGATACTTACATGCAATCTTGTTTAGACTGTCGCAAAGTAACTCCCATACATTAATGTCATCACCTGCTAAAATTTCTTAAACTTCCATAGTTGATCTATTTAACCGAAATTTAGAGGAATTTGAAGCACTTTCAATGTTGTTCACAAAAAACTGAGCCTGCCCCTGTGAAATTTGATGCATATATGCTTGTTTGAACTTAATGGGTAAGTAACTTGGTTTGTAATCAAACCATTGGGATCCCTCTTTTCACCATTCAGGAATGATCACCTCTCTACCTACCTCGTCTATTTTCTTCAATGCTTCTCGTCATTTTTATACTCCACATTCATCTGCTCCTGGTGGGGTTAAACCAAGCATCTTGTTGATTGCCTTAGGCTTAAAACTGACTTATTGTCCTCTGATGTATGAAATATTTGTCTTCTTTTCGAAGCCATACTTGTAAACACTTTCCAGAAACTCAAGTAATTTGTTGATTATATATGCCTTTATTATGGAGTTTATGCAATCAGAAGCCCTCCTTTTCAACTCGGATCACGGGCTTTCAAAAGGTTCAAAACAGAAGGCTTTTTCCTTGCTAAATTCCATTCGAGGAATTTGTATGTGGCAGTTTTTATGGTCTTCAGATCTAGGGATGGCAATTTGGCCCATCCCCAATGGGTACCCACAAAAATATCCACAATGAGCAGGGTAAAAACCCGCATAAATGGGTACGGGCACGGGCTCAGGTAATTACCCACTTAAATAAGCGGGTATGGGTGCGGGTATCGGCAACTTAGTACCATACCCGCCCCATACCCGCACAACATATATATTTATATATTTTGATTTATATTATTGTATTTAAATAAATGTCTATCAATTTTCAAAAATACATCGATGTTAAACCATTACATATGTAACATAAATGTTTGTTTATTTCATAATTTAACAATAAGTTTTTTGAAAATATTTAAATGATACTAAAAACTTAAAATGATATGATATTTTATAGTTGATATACTTATTTTTTATTAGAAATGCGGGTAACGGGTACGGGTACATACATACCCAGAGGACACGGGTACAGGTGCTAAAGTTGTTACCCAAACGGGTATGGACTCGGGTACGGGGATTTTTTCTAACCGCGGGTATGGGGATGGGTACTATAGTACCCTACCCATACCCTGCCCATTGCCATCCCTATTCAGATCTAAAATTTGAAGGTGTTAGATGAAGAGGGTGGTGATGGAGCTCTACTAGAGGCTCCTCTATAGGCAATACAACCTCTTTTTGTAGCTAACAACATGTTGAAGTGAAGACAAATGATGAAGTTGGTAATAGTTTTTGGTTGCAGGGATGGTTGTTTCTAAGTGCTACAGTGCCTTTTAGAGATTAGGCGGTCCAATGGACCGGATACTAGTGGTGAAAACAAAAAAAAAATATAATCTTTGTGATAAAAAGTTGGTGTAGCTTAGCCTTAGTGTGTGCAGGTTCAGAATATTCATTACACAAAACAGATAAGAAATGGAACTTAACATTCTTTTTAAAATCTTTTACACCCTGACACATGTGATTACGAATAAAAAGTCTATGTCGGTGTCAGTGTCATGTGCCTTTTGTAATGTCTTACTTCCTGGTCGGTGTATATATTCTACGATGTAGTTTGTGATAAGATTTAATTGTTTGAACCATAATAACATTATTCCAAGGCATTTTTTTACTTTTGGCAGCACAAAAAATAAAAACTAACCTGGAAAGAACAGAGGTAGTAGAAGAGATGAGGATGTTGTGGCTCAGTGTTAGTTTCATTGCTTATGAAATCATTATTGTCATTTCTTGCATGCTATGGAAAAGTTTTCACCATAATCCCTAAGAATTGGCACAAATGCAGCTGTTACGACTCCAGTATCGTAGTTGGGGTCTCTAGAGTTGTAGATTGCATGAGGATGAGTTTTTCAGCACTACTGTCAACACAGAACACAACGTAGCAAGAACCCAACAGATCTCATTGAAGGTGGTGTCTATTTACCATATTAGAATTGAAAGAAAAACTGACAGAAATTTGTATGAACTTCACTGAAATAATTATGTCACATATTTTCATGGTAACAATGATATTCATATCGTCAAAAAAAAAACCAATGATATTCATACAAGAAACACAATCCTGTTCTACAAACTAAAAAAAAGAGATAGTCTAACAATATCACATTGTTTAACAGAAATGTAACTGAAGTGTGTCTGTTAGACTAACAAACTACAAAACATTCTAAACTATATCCATGTGTACATAGTGAGATACTATAAAAGTTTACAATCTTTGACATGACAATAAACTAACAGAACTACGGCAGCTTCTACCATACACCAAAATCATATTTGGTCCATGGCGGACAATTATTACTAAGCAATAGACTCACTTGCGTATTGCTACACTACTAATGTAATGGTGAGGCACCGTATGCATAGACCAAAACTTTTCCATCGTCTTCTTCAAACCTTGACCGGCAAGCCACCAAGCGGCCAAAATTATCAAAGTTGACTAGTATAAATTACCAAATTTTCCCATCGTCTTCTTCAAACCTTGACCGGCAAGCCACGAAGCAGCCAAAATTATCAAAGTTGACTAGTACAAGTTACCTAAATTATCAAAATTATCGAACTCTTTTGTAACAAAATTATCAAAGTTTCTTATTTATACCAGTCAACTGGTTCACAAGATCTTCTTCTCCGTATTTTCTTAGGATGTCAATTGCACTATCTCTGTAGGGAGGCCTTAGAGGAACTGCTTTCTTCAGCATTATTTTCACAAGCTTTGTGGCCTCCGTCAAGTGGTTTTTTTGACAAAGGCCAATTAAAAGAATAGAATAAATATTAGAGTCGATGGAAGACAAGAATCCCATATTCTCAATTGTATCAAGCAAGTAGAATCCATCTAGTACTCTATCCTTCAAACAAAACTCCTTTAGCAAAAGGCTAGACGCCAAAGTATCGGGTTTGATCTCACCAGCAAGCATTTCCTTAAAAAGCTTCTCTGCTTCCTCGAATCTCTTTATCCTTATCAAAGAAATCACTAGTGAACTGTAACAATCACCCCGCGAGACACAATGTTCAACCACAAATTTATCAACCAACTTGTACGCTTCTTCTACACGGCCTTCGGTGCAAAGACTCTCAATCAATGTAAAAACAGTAACATGATTGGCAAGGCAACCGAAAGCTCTCATTCTATCAAGAATACTCAACGCTTCCGTCCACTGGCGTCTCTTACAGAAACCTTGAATCAAAGATGTATAAGTAACAACATTAGGACAACAATCCCCACCTTTCTCCATTTCATCCAACAACTCCAATGCCCTTTCCATTGATCCACACCTACATAACCCATCCAAAATAGCCGAAAAAACAACCGAATTAGGCGAACAACCATGAGCCCTCATAACCTCGAGCATCGAATAAGCTTCCTCCAACCGACCCGCATTACACAACCCCTCAATCATCGTCATATACGTAATCAAATCCGGACAAACATCATTCAAACTCATCTCCCCCATCAACTTCTCCGCCATTTCAACATCACCCTTCTTGCAAAACAACCTTATAACTACATTATACATAACCGTATCCGGTTGCAAACCAAAATCCTCCATTTTCCTCAACACCCACAAAGACAAATCAACAAGCTCAGCCTCTTTACAGAGCTTCAGAACCTCCCTAAACATGTTAACATTAACAACACACCCTTCTGACTCATAAGACTTAATCAAATCACAAATAACCTGAGAATTCTTATTCTTATTCCTATCAATCCCAAGCAAGTTGCAAGCTTTTCTATACATATAACCACTATGCCTATACCCAGGTTGAAATCCAGCCCAAATGAAAAACCTAACACCCAATTCAGGTTGTTTATGACAGCATTTAGTAAGAACTTGGATAACACATTGAGAGTCCAATTTGGATTTGGTCTTTGACAATGAATTCTCAATGCTGATACCGTTGTTTTTGTGCAATTGGGTATAAAGGGTATCAGCAATTGAAGAAATACCCATTTGTTGGGTTGAGAAAGGAAAGATTTTGAGAGATTGAAAACATGAAAAAGATCGAATTTTTATGAAATTGTGCATTGGTGATGATGGAATTTAAGAATGGTAATTACTCAACATTAGGTTAAGGAGTCTTACCGAACCTTACTGTGAATCAAAGGATGGAAGAGGTGGTGGGACCGCTGGTGATTTCTCGGTTTCCGTCGTGGATTGTGCGATGCGGTGAGGTAGGGAGGATGAGTGGTGGAACTGCAGCGTTTTGGGGGTTCTCAGTGTTGGAAAGAGGGTTTAGGGTTTATTTTTTAAAATTTTTAGTTACATGAGAAATATAGAGTTTTAAAGATAGATTTGTACATTTATTTAAAAATAATTTAAAGATTTTTATAAACCAAATTTTTATAATTGGATAACGTTTTTCAACCAACAGAATTCACTCAACTCCGTATGTTTGAAGTTATTTGATCAACATGAAAAACTTTTATATGTATGTCTTCAAGACTTACGATCTGACTGATCACTCTAAGGCTATGTTTGGATACAATAAAAAGAACGGAGCAGAATGGAGCGGAGCGGGATGGAATAAATACGTCATTCTATTGTTTGGATACTTCATGATGGAATAGAGTAATTTTTTCATTCCGTCCAAATCGGAAGGTACAAAAAATAGTGGAAAGTGATGGAATGGGATGGAATGCATTCCATCCGATACCACTTCATTCCATCCGTTTTTAATCGATCCAAACGATGGAACATAAACTTATTCCATTCCATTCTGCTCCATTCCATCATATTCCATCAATCCAAACATACCCTAAGATACTAAGTGCAGGACAGGACGAGTTTTCACACTTTATCTCTTGCAACTTTATGCTTGCTTCAATATCTTGATTAGTACTTCAATTGAATTCTTGAATTATCTGACTGATGAGGCTTTAAATATCTTTTTTAACAAGTGGCATCAACAGAAATTGTACTTGAAAACTCTCAACTTCAAAATTTGTTTCACTTATGGATATGTTATCTTCAAAGTTGTTTCATTTGTTGGCATCATCAAAAACAACTAACCGCTATCCCTGCAAGTACATAGATTCACATTCTCTCCTTTTTTTATGATAACAACGCATCTCTCAAATAGGTGGTAAACAAAGAAAACAACGAGTAAAGATTTGAAGTAATCAAACTCTCACTCGCAGATAAAGAAAGTATACTCAACTCTCTTTGCGAGTATACTTCTATCCCTTTTGTATAATCAAAAAGTCAGAAAAATATCACAAACACATAGATCACATAAATAATAGCTCATAAAAAAGATGAGTTACTTGATGAAACATATGCTCTTAGAGGCACATTTAAGCAGGATATAAGATCGTACGTATCCCCCTAACGAGCATGTTTACTAAAAAGATTGTTGCCCTAGAGTTTGGTATACATTTTCACCATGGGCGCTTTGCTCTAAAACCATATTGTCTTGGTGATTAGAATTCCTCAGATTCATAACCTTGTGATGGCGTGTGACTACTGAAAACACTTGCAACTTTTGGAGTTCTTTTGAGCCTAATAAGAACTTTAGACCAATTTTCTTTATATACTTCTTATTTAAGTCTCTTTTCTATTGGACACCCACTTAAACACACATTTAATGATAAAAATAAATTGAATGTATTAAAATGATAATTTAATATTTGCTAGAAGAATAATATGAGTTTTTCAAGTTCACTCGGTACCAAGTGACTAACCTCTAACCAAAAACTAAGTTTTAAAAGACTTCTTTATGAAATTTTGTTTCTGCGGGGACAAATGTTAGACACAATGTTCGAACAACTGGTTCAACTTGTTAAATCAATAAGACGATAAAATAACATCAATAATAATACAATGTAGAATACAGTAAAATAACACGAGAGATTGGTAATCCAATTAGGTGAAACCACACCTACGTCTAGAGGGCACTCTACCCAACAAAAAAATTCACTACTTCGAATTAGTACAATTAACCCTATAAAAACATAATTAACCCTATAAAAACATCAACCCCTATGATATTCATTGTCTCTTCCTAATCCTAATTACTTTCTATATACTCTTCTTCTTAAATATGAGAACCCATCTCAGAACAAGATGTCCAAAAGATGTTACTACCTCCGTCCCAAAATAAATGTCGTTTAAGGTTGTTACACACAGATTAAGAAAAGTAATGATTGAGTCAATAAAGATAACATTTTTACAAAACTACCCTTAATTACTATTGGTTGTTATATATTGTCATGACTTGAAAAGCGTGTAGATAAGGGGTAAAGTTGGTAAAAGTTAGTTAATGTTGCATTGGGAAAGTAAAGAGACTATTATTTTGAGACAATTTTTTATGGCTAAAAAGACACTTATTTTGAGACAGAGGGAGTATATGTTTCGAGTGCTGCAAGTCAAGCCACTACAGGAATGATTCATGTAGCTGATTATATGAAGCCCATAGTGAACTTAAAAGAAAGAAAATTCCACTCTTAAAAGAAAAGATTTACATTCTTGAAAAAGAAACCTCTATTCTAAAAAGAAGAGTGTAGAACTTGAAAAAGAAATTCTTTCAGAAGCTTCTATAAACTCGGAAATCGGAATCTGTCATTAACAAATATGACATATCTTTTCAAAAGCGCTGTACTACACTTGGAATTGGAGACTGCTCGCGCCATAAGAGATCAAATTTCCCAACCACCACAAATGGCCGTAGTTCCCAAACTGCATGACAGTGGGTTGTATCTATTGGATGAATTTCTCATTCTCACCTCATATCATCACCCTACTCCACACAAACTCCAATGTCATATACTGATAATATGTTCACAGAGACATTACTTCAAACATGTGGGAAGTATTGTACTACAAGCTTCCCCCAATTTTCAATTTCTAGGGTTCAATCTTGTTAATATTCACACCATTCTTCATCGTCTTCTCCAACAAGCTACTACAAGAAACAGTCGCAGATAAGGCCTCTTTTGTCGATTCCAAAATTAGTCAATGATTATAATTTTCTAGTTTATTTGCACGTTGTCAAGTGTATGTAACATTCCATAGTTTATTGAGACGACTTTTGATTCAATCATTTCATTTCAGTTGATATCTTGTTCTTTTTGTTGATCAATTTCAGATTCATCTCTCACACTTTGACCAATTTTCATCAAATCCAATCCATGTCTTCCTTCATTTCCTGCTTTTATAGCCGCCGCAAATTCCAACCTGCATCTTCTACTACTGATGATAATGATACTACATCTCCAACGAGGAAGAGGAACAATGTATATTTGAGTTTACATGGTATAGATTATTTGAGCTCTTTTGTTTATTATCTCGTTACTGCTCTTGGTTCAGTTTCTGGAATTCTCCTTTTTGTGGACTATGACAGGCTTACAACTGCAAATCAAGAAATGCCATTCTCAGAGTCATCGCTGAATGTAATTGGAGAGTGCGAAATAGCCGTAGTTATATTTTCAAAGAATTATACTAACTCAGGGTTGTGTCTTTGGGAATTGGAAGAGATAACCAAATATTGTCGATGGAGACTGCTCGCGCCACAAGAGACTAAATTTCCCAACTTCCTCCAGTGGCAGTGGTTACCAAAATGCATCACAGAGGGTTGTATCTATTGGACGAATTTCTCATTCTTGCCTCATATCATCACCCTACTCCACATAAACTCCAATATTATATACAGATAGTGTTCAAACTCCAATATCATATACTGATAATGTTCACTGAGACATTACTTCAAACATGTGGGGAATATTGTGGAAGTTCCCCCAATTTTCAATTTCTAGGGTTTAATCTTGTTAATATTCACACCACCTTCTTGTTCTTCATCCTCTTCTCGAACAAGCTACAAGAAGAAACAGTCGTGGGTAAGGACTCTTTTGTCAATTTCAAAGTTAGTCAATGATTATAATTTTCTACTTTATTTGCAAGTTGTCAAGTGTATTTAATATTCTATAGTTTATTGAGACGACTTTTGACTCTATCAGTTGACTTGTTCTTGTTTTTGTTGTGCAATTTCAGATTCATCTCTCACACTTTGCCCAATTTTCATCAAAATCCAATCCATGTCTTGCTTCACTTCTTGCTTTTATAGCCGCCGCAAATTCCATCCTACTTATGATACTGATACTACTAATCCAACGAGGAGGAGGAACAATGTATATTTGAGTTTCCATGGCATAGATTATTGGAGGAGCTCTTTTGTTTCAAGTCTCCATACGGCTCTTGGTTCAGATTCTGGAATTCTCCTTTTCGTGGACTATGACAGGCTTACAACTACAAATCAAGAAATGCCATTCTCAGAGTCATCGCTGAATATAATTGGAGAGTGCGAAATAGCAATAGTCATTTTTTCAAAGAATTATACTAACTCAAGGTTGTGTCTTCAAGAATTGGAAAAGATAACCAAATATTGTCGTACCACCCCTGGTCTTATTATTCTGCCTTTTCTCGTAAACATGGAGGAAGGTATGTATGGAAGGGCTTTTCATGATTTTTTGGATAGAGTATGGATAGAGGAAATCTCCAAAGAGGAAGACAAGTTCATGACTTGGCTAGCAGCGTTCACTAAAGCTACCTTACACTCTACTAGATTACTATATTTCGAAGAAAGTTTCAAAGAAAGTTTCAGGTGATTTTAAAGTTGAAACTTGCATGATTCGAAATTAGGTTATGCAATCTTGATGACCTTTTTAATATTACATGTTTTGATTTGATTGTTTAATTAGTAGATTGAAATTCTTTTTTTAAATAGTTGAGATTTTTATTTACACCTCTCACCTTATTTATTTCTTCTTTCTTTAGACTTATGGCCATGTTGGAGAATTGTTATGCAATATATAATCATTTTTTGTTCATATATTATACAGGAGTGAAAGTGAATATATTAAGGAGGTAGTTGAACATGTTACTGCTGTGCTAAACAAGAGAGACATGTCCAGTGCTTTCTATAGAGAGAGAATAAATTCTTGTGCACAAGATGTGATTCAACTATTGAAACAATCAAATCATCCTCTCCTACTAGGAATATGGGGGATGGAAGGGATTGGTAAAACAACCATTGCCCAAACCATTTATGATCAGATTGGTCCTTATTTCGAGCACAAGTGCTTTGTCAAAGATATCAGGGGAGTTTGGGAACAAAGGAATGGTTGTTATTTTTTGCAAAAGAAACTTTCTGCTATTGACAAATCATTAGAAAGAAAGATAAAAATACCTATTACAATTGAATCAGCAAAAGTGTTTATAAAAGAAAAGCTTCAACATAAAAGGGTACTTATTATACTCGATGATGTTTATAAATTGGAGCAGCTAAATGCTGTGTGTGGAAGTCGTGAATGGTTTGGTCCAGGAAGCAAAATAATCATCACGACAACAAATAGGCATCTACTTAAGGAGCACGGAGTTGACCATATATACAAAGTGAAAGAATTGGCCGAAAGTGAATCACTTGAGCTTTTTAATTTAAATGCGTTCAGCCAAACAACAACTCCTCAAGGAGATTTTGGAGAACTTTGCAGACATGTAGTTGCCTATTCTGGGGGATTGCCTCTTGCTCTTGAAGAGTTTGGGTCCTTTTTGAATGGAAAGGGAGTACAGGAGTGGAAGCGTGTGTTGAGGAGTTTGGAAAGATTTTCGATTCCAGTTCCACGACTACTAAAAGGTCTAAGAGAGAGTTTTAATGCTTTGAGTGATGAAGAGAAACAAATATTCTTTGATATAGCATGTTTCTTTAATGGGATGGACCAAAATGATGTGCTCCAAACATTATCCAAGTCAACACAATATGCAGCTCTTCAAATAAGCCTCCTTGAAGACAAAAGCCTTGTAACCATTGACGAGAATAACAAGCTTCAAATGCATGCTGTGCTACAAGCCATGGCAAGAGATGTCATTAAGAGGAAATCTAGAAATGTGCCTGATCAAGTGAGTGGTAGTGTGTGTGTGGAAATCTGTTGGTTCAAATTGATTAGTAAGATAATTGAAAATTTGTGACAAAATAAATTGTCGGTAAACTCATAGTTTAAGATATGTCAGAGACCTCAATTATTTTAGCTACAATATATATAAGTTGTGATTTTCATTTTTTACTTTCCTTTGATGTTTCAGCAAAAGATGTACGACGTGTTCTTGAGTTTTAGAGGGAACGACAGTCGTGTGAAATTCATTTCACATCTGCATTCCTCTCTCCAAAATGCGGGGATTCATGTTTTCAAAGACGATGATGAGATTCAACGAGGAAATCAGATCTCAATATCATTGTTGCGAGCAATTGGACGGTCTAGAATATCTATAGTTGTTTTGTCTGCAAATTATGCTAATTCAAGGTGGTGTATGCTTGAGTTGGAGAAGATCATGGAAATTGACAGAAGCAAGGGTCTGGTGGTTGTGCCAGTGTTCTATGAGGTGGATCCCTCAGATGTACGTCACCAAAAAGGTCAGTTTGGGAAAGGTTTTGATGATCTTATATCACCAATCTCATTGGATGAATCCACAAAGAGTAATTGGAGAAGAGAACTCTTTGATATTTGTGGCATAGCAGGGTTTGTCCTCCTTGATTCCAGGTCATTTTTATTTTATTATTTTCTTTTATAGAATTGTTCGCAATTCTTTATATTTATAGGCCTTAATGGGTAATGATATTTGTGTCTATTTTAAAAATCACTCTCTTTTAAAGACTTACGTTTTAAAATTCTCTAGATACTATTGAAGTTTTTAAAAACAATCACAAAATATAAAAGTGTGACCTTAGCATTTCTCTTGTTAACATATATTTGAACTGAATTTTGTCTTACATGAAAAAACCCTAAAAACGGAGTCAGTTTTTATATAGTATAAACATGATTTTTTAGCTTATATCTATTATTTTCTCTATGATCGATCTCTAGAAATTTCAGAGATTGGTAGGTGTTCCTAAATTATGGATTTTCCATTTCTATACTTGTAATGCGTTACTTGTGGAAGCCATGAATCTTTATCTCAAATTTGTCACTCTTTTATTCTTAACTTTCCTTAACTGTAAGGATTTGCAGACCCAACACTATGTCGGCGGTATTATTGAGGTGGCATTTTAAGTTAATCACTCACGACACTATAGGATATGGTGGTGGGTTTGTACTTAAGTAAAATTATGCCGAAGAAGTGTGTTTGAGGCTTAATATTACTAATTATATTAGTACATGCACGTGAATTTATAAGCTTACTAGAGATTCTTAAACTCAACAATAAAGAGTTACACTGAGTCATGCTAAACTTAATTAACTCAACTTCTAATAAATAACAGAAAATTATTGGTTTATCAATGCTTGTATTTCTCTTTCATTTCCCATTGCGATGCAGTTTTTTCTTGTAAGATTATGCACATATACTTGCATATAATTCCCCCTCTTTTGAAGAATGCTTATATACATACAATTGATCGTGCATCTTATTATTGGTTCATATTTTATAGGAATGAAAGTGCTGATGTCAAGAATATTATTAGACACGTTACTCATTTGCTAGATAGGACACAATTATTCGTTGCTGAACATCCAGTGGGAGTAGAATCTCGTGTGCAAGTTGCAACTAAGCTATTAAACATTGAAAAATCAGAAGATGTTTTACTTCTAGGGATATGGGGAATGGGGGGTATGGGCAAAACAACCATTGCCAAAGCCATTTATAATGAAATTGGGAGCAAATTTGAGGGAAGGAGCTTCCTTCTGAATATAAGGGAATTTTGGGAGACAAATACTGATGGAGTTTCACTACAGCAACAGGTGCTTTGTGATGTTTACAAAACAACAACATTCAAGATAAGTGACATTGAGTCAGGGAAAAATATATTAAAGCAAAGACTCTCCCAAAATAGGGTGCTTTTTGTGCTTGATGATGTAAATGAATTGGACCAAATAAATGCTTTGTGAAAAAGCCACAGATGGTTTGGTCCGGGGAGTAGAATAATCATCACAACAAGAGACTTGCATCTTCTTAATTTGTGTAGAGTTGATAATGTATATAAAATAGAAGAAATGAGCGAAAGTGAATCTCTCGAGCTTTTCAGTTGGCATGCATTCAAGCAACCAAGTCCAGCAGAAGATTTTGTTACACATTCAACAAATGTGACTGCTTATTCTGGGAGATTGCCACTAGCACTTGAAGTTCTTGGATCCTATTTGTCTGACTGTGAAATAACAGAGTGGCAAAAAGTTTTGGAGAAACTCAAATGTATTCCACATGATCAAGTACAAAAGAAGCTAAAAATAAGCTTCGGTGGTTTAAAAGATGTTACAGAGAAACAAATATTCCTTGATGTAGCCTGTTTCTTTATTGGGATGGATAAAAATGATGTAATACAAATATTAAATGGGTGTGGGTTTTTTGCTGATATTGGAATCAAAGTCCTTGTAGAGCGAAGCCTTGTAACTGTCGACAATAGGAACAAGCTTAGAACGCATGATTTGTTGAGAGACATGGGAAGACAAATAATATATGAGGAATCGCCATTTGATCCTGAGGATCGCAGTAGGGTGTGGCGCCGTGATGAAGTGTTTGATATATTATTAAAGCAGAAGGTAATTACTTATTGGAGAATTTCTTGTACGGTTTATATATGTTACTGAAAAATACAACAGTAAAGGACGAGAACTAAACATTGATGAATCAGTTATTAATATTCTTTTGGATTCTTAATTACCAAATGAACTATGAAATATAGTTTTAATTTTTGCTAACTACGAGTTTCAAATGTTAAAACGATAGATTGTGTTACAAAATGTTTAGCTATCACATATAAAAGCTATTCGTTTTCAGTTTTTCTCATTTTTTTTTTTTCAATTTCAGGGAACAAAAGCTGTCAAGGGACTGGCTTTAGAGTTTCCAAGACAAGATATAGTTTGTCTGAATACCAAAGCATTTGAGAAGATGAATAAACTCAGATTGCTTCAACTTGCTGGGGTGCAGCTTAATGGAGATTTTAAATATCTTTCAGGAGAACTTAGGTGGTTGTGCTGGCGTGGATTTCCATCAACTTACACTCCTGCAGAATTTCAACAAGGAAGTCTAGTTGTCATCAAATTAAAACATAGCAATCTCAAACAGATTTGGAAAGAGAGCCGGGTACAGTTTCTGTTTAATATTTTGCTCATGATTATTTTTGTACTAATCATATTTTCCTCAAGCAGTAATTTTTCATCGAACTGTAAAGGAAGTGTAAAACTATGTTCCGCAAATATAATGGCATGTTAACTGCACATGTGTAACTTTATTTGACCTCTATACTTCTCTTATTATTCTCCTGTGGTTTTATTTTCTTGCAGATGCTAGAGAATCTAAAAATTCTTAATCTTAGTCATTCTCATGATTTGACTGAAACCCCGGACTTTTCATACTTGCCTAATCTTGAAAAGCTAGTACTCAAAGACTGTCCAAGTTTGTCTACGGTCTCCCATAGCATTGGATCTCTCCAGAAACTTCTTCTGATAAATTTGACAGATTGCACAAGTCTTCGAAAACTTCCGAGAAGCATCTATAAGTTAAAATCGCTCGAAACTTTGATTCTTTCAGGATGTTCCATGATTGACGAATTGGAGGAGGACTTGGAACAAATGGAATCATTGACAACCTTGGTCGCAGATAAGACTGCTATAACAAAAGTGCCCCTTTCAATAGTCAGATCCAAAAGCATTGGATATATTTCTTTATGCGGCTTTGAAGGATTTTCCCGTGATGTATTTCCTTCACTTATTTGGTCTTGGATGTCACCAACAAGCAATGTGCTATCCCTAGGTCAAACATCAGCATCCATGTCACCTCTTAGCACTTTCAATGACCTTCTAAAACTTAGAAGTCTTTGTCTTGAGTGTGGCTCAGATCTACAACTAACTCAAGTTGTAGCAAGAATTTTGGATGTATTAAAAGCCAAAGATTGTCCGAAATTAGAAGCAAATGTAACTACATCAGAGATCTCTGATATGTATGCTTCTCCTTTAACTGATGATTGCCTTGCTCTAGTTCGCTTTTCAGGGTCAAAGAGTTACTTGAAATCTCTCTTAATACAAATGGGAATGAAATGCCAAGTCTCCAATATTACCGATGACATTATTTTACAGGTTTGAATATCTCCCGTGTATCTACTTCTTTGAAAGCAAACTAGAATTTTGGTTCCTGAAATTACATTTTTCCAAGAAATTGTGTCATTTTTAATATGAATTAGACACCAATTTAATTCTTATAGTTTTCAAACTCATTTTACATAAGTAGTATGTGAATAACTCCATGATTAATTCACACATAATTGAAGAATTAAATTACAAGCTCAGTACATTTTCAAGATAAAAAGTACATTTTTATTTTTCTATCTTTTATGAAACCACTTCAGTTTTATTTCTACTTAGATTACATGATCATATATTTTGAAACAGAATATATAATTTTATATATCTTAAGTAGGGAAGATAAACATATACACAAACTTAATGAATGTTTTCCTTTGATCCTCTAAGTTTTTTAATATTATGGATATAAACATTTTGTTTATTATATAGACTGCAGATGAGTTTTCGCATTCGCTTTTTCTCCCCGGTGACCATAATTCCAATCGGTTAACCTTCAGTTGCAAAGGTGGTTCTATAAAATTTGATCTCCCAAAAATGAAGGGGCGTAACTTGAAGAGTGTGATGTTGTTCATCGTCTATTGTACTTCACCAGACAACATAACAGCAGAAGGTTGCCTAGGTGTGTTGATCATAAACCATACAAAACAACCATTCAGGCTTATAAAAGAGAGACACTAACCTCCTTTGAAGATGAGGACTGGCAGAGCATAACATCAAATCTAGAACCCGGTAACAAAGTGGAGGTTATGATTGTTTTTGGGGAGGGATCTATTGTAGAAAAGACAACAGTGTCTCTCTTGTATGATGAATCAATCAACAAAGAAATGGAGCACCACAATACCAGAGGTAGGGAGGGTATTATTGTTGTTGAGAATAGAATATAATTCAAGTCAGGGCAACAAGTTGCAGTTTTATGCCAATAGGTTAGTCAAATAGAACTTACAGTAGCTGAATGTAACAGGTTGACATAATAGTAAGACCGGTTATATATGAGAGTTTTTAGTTTTTTTCTGTTTTGATAATTGTACCTCATATTGTGATTGTATAAATATCTTATGGTATTTCATCAATAAAAAAGTTCATTTTTTCGCCCTCAATTAATTTTCTCACTCTCATTCTCTCACTCTCTCCCTCTCCACATGCAATTATTCACCAACCTTATGATTCCAAGTTTCAATATTTGACATCAAGAGTTTGGTTCTTTGATCAAACACCTAATTTGTGAAAATGCTTTATGTTTCCAATGAACGAATCCCCGCAAATCTCTCGATCCTTGATGCGAAAAATTATGAAAAGTGGTGCAAATAGATGAAGGGAATGTTTGGTTATCAAGATGTTCTTGAAGTGATCAAGAATGGTGTTACTCTACTTGTACAAGGTGCAACGGATGCAAAGAGGACTGCACATAAGGAAGAGAAAACGAAAGATTTTAAGGCGGTGTTTTTAATCCATCAATATGTTGATGCAGATAATTTTGAGAAGGTTGGTGATTGCACAACCTCAAAGCAAGATTAAGAAATCTTGGAGGAGACGTATGCATGAGCAGACAAGGCGATGGCTGTGAGGTTACAAACTCACAATAGACAACTTCTTGAAAGTTAAAATAACCGAACTGTAACTGAAACTGAACCAAACAAAAATTGAAAATGGAAAATGCTTGAAACAAGTTAATTTTTTTTAAAAAAAATTAAAAAATAGCTTAACGGTTCAGTTCTTTGATAAATGGTTCGGTTTGAGAAAAATTATCTTCTAACGGTTCGGTACGCTTTGGAATTTCGAAACGGTATATCAAACCAATAATTTTGATTCAGTTCGGTTCTTAATAAATTGAAACGGTTCAGTTCAGTTCGAGTGATTTTTTACTATGATTCGGTTCAGTTTTCTCACGAATTTTACCATGAACAACCCTAATCGTGATCATTCCTCCTTATACTCAAGTATTTACTAATTATGTCAATTCATTTATTCAAAATAAAATTTAAACATAATTAACTATCTGCAATAGATATTAAAAATATACTTGACTGTGTTTTATATCAATAGACATTACATATAAAACATAGTTAGTATTATCATAGCAGTTTGTATCACATATATAAGACATAGTTTACTATGTCTCACCTTAACAATTGTCTTACATATTGTGTGATAAATTTGAGTTTTGGAGAATTTCACATGTAGGGCATAGCAAACTTGTATACATTAGTTCCATAAGCAATCCACTGTATGAACTCCAAAGCTTAACTCTGTGACTGGTTGACATTGAGGGATTTGTTGGCCTTCTTGTAAGCAATAAGCTTTTGTATATATCTACATTTCACCATAGTATTTTTTATCACTATATAGTATATACATAGCTACACATGTTATAACAAAGGCTAGATATGTCCTTACCTAGTGAAGAGGCTTAGAATTCTTCCTTTTCTAAAATGGCGGCAAGTCATCCAAACCAGAATGCCAACCAGACAGGACCAGAAAGGTCGCGAGATCAGAACAGCACGAACAAGGGAAGGAAGCTTGATGAAGAGACTCGGAAATCTCTAAAAACACGTAACAAAAAGAAGGAGGAACTCAGAAACCAAAAAAAAAAATGAGAAGAAAATTTATACTATTAGTATTATCACTCACATTTTGATCTGCATTGGAAACAATTACATTCTTATATGCTTCAGCTTCAGCAGACGCGTTAGCATCCTTATCGACTTCTTTGCCGACTGGTTCATCATATAAGAGAGATACTGTAGTCTTCTCAACAATGAAACCCTCCCCGAAAACAACCATGACCTCCACTTTGTCACCAGGTTCTAGATTTGATGTTATGCTCAACCAATCCTCATCGCCGAAGGAGGTTAGTGTATCTCTTTTATAAGCCCGGATGTTTCTCTTTGTGTAATTTATGATCAATGCGCCTTGGCAACCTTCTGATGTTAAGTTGTCCGAGGAAGAGTAATAGACGATGAACAACATCATACTCTTCAGGTTACTCCCCTTCGTTGGCGGGACATCAAATATTATAGAACAACCTTTGCAACTAAAGGTTGACCATTCTGAATCATCGTCGCACGGGAGCAAAAATGAATCCCGAGTCTTATCTGCAGTCTGTAAAATGAACGAATGTTTTGAGGATCCGAGTTGGAAAAGTTCATTATTCATTATCTATATGTAGTTTATATTATATGTGAAAGAGATATTCAAACCTGTACAATACTATCATCAGCAGTATTGGAAACTTGGTATTTTGTTCCCATTTGAATGAAGAGAGATTTCAAGTAATTCTTTGACTCTGAGGTGCGATTTCGACCAAGGCAATCAACAATTAAACGGGAAGCATACATATTCGATACCTCTAACGCAGATGAACTCGCACTTGCTTCCAAGTTCTGACAATTGGTAGCTTTTAATACATCCAAAAATCTTGCTACGTCTTGAGTTAGTTGTAGATCTGAACCGCAATTCACACAAAGAATTCGAAGATTTAAAAGATCCTTGAAAGTACCAAGAGATGACATGGAGACCGATGTCTGGACTCGGGATATCACATTATTTGATGGTGACATCCAAGACCAAATGAGAGAAGGGAATACATCATAAGGAAATCCTTCGAAGCCACGGAAATAAATATATCCGATGTTTTTCAATTTGACTATTGAAAAGGGCACTTTTGTTATAGCAGTCTCATCCGCAATCAAGGTTGTTAGCGATTTCATTTGTTCCAAGTCCTCCTCCAATCTGTCAATCTTGGAACATCCTGAAAGAATCAAAGTTTCTAGAGATTTTAACTTATAGATGCTTCTCGGAAGTTTCCGAAGACCTGTGCAGTTTGTCAAATTTATCAGAAGAAGTTTATGGAGAGATCCAATGCTATGGGAGATCGCGGACAAATTTGGACAGTCTTTGAGTACTAGCTTTTCAAGATTAGGCAAGAATGAAAAGTCCGGGGTTTTGGTCAAATCCAAAGAATGACTAAGATTAAGAATCTTTAGATTCTCTAACATCTGCAAGAAAATAAAACCACAAGAGAATAGTAAGAGAAGCTTAGAAAAAGAAGAACATTTTTGCGACCGATACCATATTATCAATCACGAAGTTCATACTGAAATTTTGAAGTGTTTCTCTTGCTTACTCGTTCATCAAGAATCACATTATATACAAGAGGATGGAGGAGCACTTTAACTATCATGTTTCACACACATCAGATTGTAGCTTGTATGCCAAGTTAATTAACTAGCTACCTTGAAAGCTAAGTATAACTAACTTTCTAACTGCCTACTTTATTTTCTCTAACTAACTCTTCATTGTTTGTTAACAAGCGAAATATTAAAGAAAATTGGTACCTTACTCTTCTTCCATACTCGTTTGAGATTACTATATTTTAATTCAATGGCCACTAGACTTCCTTGTTGAAATTCTGCAGGAATGTAAGTCAATGGAAATCCGTGCCAGTAGAGCCATCTAAGATCTCCGGAAAGATATTGAAAATTCCCTCTAAGTTGTACACCGGCGAGTTGAAGCAATCTAAGTTTCTTCATCTTCTTAAATGCTTTGGTATTTAGGGAGACGGTATTTTTTAGTGGAAACTCAAAAGATAGTCCCTTGATAGCTTCTGTCCCCTGAAATTTAAACAAAATCAAAGAAAGAAAAAAATTGATTCGTCAATGTTGAGTTCTCGTCCTTTACCTTTGTGTTTTTCAATAACATATATGACTCATACTAGAAGTTCTCTAATTAGTAATTACCTTATACTTTGATAATATATCAAACGCTTCCTTATGGCGCCACAATCTACTGCGCTTCTCGGGATCAAATGGTGATTGCTCATAAATTATTTGTCTTCCCATTTCTATCAACAATTCATGCATTCTAAGTTTGTTCCTATTGTCGACAGTTACAAGGCTTCGCTCTACAAGGACTTTAATTCCAGTATCAGCAAAAAAATCCACAACCGTTCAATATTTGTATTGCATCATTTCGGTCCTTCCCAATAAAGAAACAAGCTATATCAAGGAATATTTCTTTCACTGTAACATCTTTTAAACCGTCAAAGCTAACTCTTAGCATCTTTTGTACTTGATCATGGGGAATACATTTGAGGTTCTCCAAAATTTTCGGCCACTCTGGTATTTCACACCCGGACAAATAGGACCCAAGGACTTCTAGTGCTAGTGGCAATCTCCCTGAATATGTAATCACATTCGTGGAATGTGTAGAAAAATCTTGTGTCGGACGTGGTTGCTTGAATGCATGCCAACTAAAAAGCTCAAGAGCTTCACTTTCGTCCATTTTTGGTATTGCATACACTTGATCAACTCTACACGATCGAAGAAGATCCAATTCTCTTGTTGTGATGATTATTCTACTCCCAGGACCAAACCACTTGCGGCTTCCACACAAAGCCTTTAGTTGGTCCAATTCATTTACATCATCAAGCACAAGAAGCACCTTGTTCTGAGAAAGTCTTTGCTTTAAAATATTTTTCCCTGATTCGATGTCACGTATCTTGAAAGTTGTTGTTTTGTAAACATCACAAAGTACCTGCTGCTGTAGTGAAACTTGATCAGTATTTGTCTCCCAAAATTTCCTTATATTCAGAAGGAAGCTCCTTCCCTCAAATTTGCTCCCAATTTCATTATAAATGGATTTGGCAATGGTTGTTTTTCCCATACCCCCCATTCCCCATATCCCTAGTAGTAAAACATCTTCTGATTTTTCGATGTTTAATAGCTTAGTTGCATCTTGCACACGAGATTCTACTCCCACGGGATGTTCAGCAATGAATAACTTTGTCTCATCTAGCAAACGAGTAACGCGTCTGACAATATTATTGATATCAGAACTTTCATTCCTATAAAATGTGAATCAATGTCAATGGTCATATGCGCAATCAAGGCCTAAGAATATTAAAGAATGTGCGAACAATACTCTAAAATAAAAAATATATAAACCTGGAATCTCCGAGAACAAACCCTGCTATTCCACCAATATCAAAGAGCTGTCTTCTCCAACTTATCTTTGTGGATTCATCCACTGAGGTTGTTGATATAAGTTCTTCAAAAGCTTTACCAAACTGACCTTTGTGATGACGTACTTCTGAGGGATCTACCTCATAGAACACTGGAACAACCACGAGACCCGCGATTCTGCCAATTTCCATGATTTTCTCCAACTCTAACATACACCATCTTGAATTAGCATAGTTTGTAGACAAAACAACAATAGATATTCTAGACCGTCCAATTGCTCGCATCAGTGATATCGAGATATGATCACCTCGTTGAATCTCATTATCGTCTTTGAAAACATGAATGCCCGCAATTTGAAGAGAGGAGTGCAGATGTGAAATGAATTTCCCACGACTGTCTTCCCCTCTGAAACTCAAGAACACGTCGTACATCTTTGGCTGAAACACCAAATCAAAGTATAAGTGAAAATCACAGCTCAAATTCTCGATGCTACCGATACTATCATCCCTGCAAAGTATAAGCTCACCTGATTAGTCTTATTACTTGATTCCCTCTTAATGATATATCTTGCCATGGCTTGTAGCAGAACATGCATTTGAAGCTTGTCATTCTTATCAATGGTTAGAAAGCTTTTGTCTACAAGGAGACTTATTTGAAGAGCTGCGGACTGTGCTGACCTGTTTAATGTTTGAAGTACATCATTTATGTTCACCCCGATAAAGAAATATGCTATATCGAGGAATACGTGTTTCTCCTCATCACTCAAATCATCGAAACTTGTTTCTAGAGCTTCTAGTACTTTTTGATCCGGAAAGAAAAATCTTTCAAGACTCCTCAACACACCTTTCCACTCAAGTACATCATTTTGACACAAAAACCTCCCGAGGGCTTTAAGAGCGAGAGGCAACCCCCCGCAATAAGCAACTATCTCTCTAGAAAGCTCAATAAATTCGTCTGGAGGAGATGTTGCTTTGCCGAATGCACCCCAATTCAAAACCTCGAGAGATTTGCTTTCATCCAGTTGATTCATAGGATATATATGGTCAACTCCATGCTCCTTGAGTAGATGTCTATCTCTTGTCGTGATGATTATTTTGCTACCTTCACTAAACCATTCACGATTTCCACACAAAGCATGTAGCTGCTCCAATTTATCAACATTGTCAAGTACAAGTAGTACCCTTTTTTGTTGAAGTCTTTCTTTCAAAATCACTTTTCCTGATTCAACTGTGAGAATCTTAATTTCAGCTTGTTTGTTGATATGAAAAAGAAGTTTCTGTTGTAATGAAACTATATCATTTTCTTCCCTGATGTTATCGAGGAAGCACTTGTACTCAAAATAGGGACCAATCTGACGATAAACGGCTTCGGCAATGGTTGATTTACCAATGCCTGTCATCCCCCATATCCCTAGAAGGAAAGGAGATTTTGAATGCTTCAATTGTTGAATCACTTGTTGCACACCAGAATTTACATTCAATGTATAGAAATCACAGGAAAAGTCTTTGTCCCTTACCGCGCAAGTAACACATTGAACTACACTCTGAACATGTTCATTTCCGAACCTGAATGAGATATGAACAAGCAAGTATAAAGATGCAGTAGTAGTAGTAGTATAATTTCAAATCAAGCAAGTTTGAATTTTAAAATTACCCTCGTAAGAAATCGCTTGATCCTGAATATTTGAAAGTGCTGTTACTGATTATTCCTACCCAAGTCATGAACTTGTCTTCATCTTCGGAGGAAGTTTCCTTTATCGAAATTCTATCCAGAAAATCATGAAAAGGCTCTCCTAACTTGCCTCTCTGCAATCTTCCGGACAAGTGATCAACATCATAGAGCATAGGCACAACAATGAGACCATTCATGGTTCGGCAACACTCGGTTATTCTCTCCAATTCTTGAAGACACGATCTTGAATTGACATAGTCTTTTGAAAATACAATTATAGCAACTTTGCACTCTCCAATTACTTCCAAAGACGAGGTTGGTATTGGTTGATCTTCCTTTCCAATCCTCTCATCGTCCCAGAAAACGACGATTCCATTTTCTCTGCTAAGAGTCCTATAGATACCCGTAGCAAAAGAACACGCGTCTTTAACACTGAAACTCAAGTACACATTGTACTTCTTCATCTCTGGATTAGTAGTGAAGGAAGACATGGAAGGATTTGATGAAAATTGGTCAAAGTGATCACTGAATCTAAAATTTCACAAGAAAAATATGGTTGAAAATGATGAGACATAAATAAGCCTCTTGATTAGCAAGTCCATTTTTATATCTCAAAGTCATCTAAATCTAATCAACACTATCACTAGTCAAAGGTCTAGTTACTATATTCCTACATTATCTATATCTATATAATAATGTCAAATAATAATATCATGGATGTTGACAAGCATCTTTCACATGTTTTGGAATGAGATAGGACAAATTCTATAGTCCTCAGTCAAATATTTAAAAATGTTATGCATGTGGACATGGTGCTAAGCTCAAAGTCTTGGCAGTGAAATGTTTAAATTAACATTAATAATCACTAATCCCAACATGGTGAACCAAGTTTTGAAATCCGGGGTTGAGAGAGAGAACTTATGGGAAAACAAACAAAAATTAACATAAAGAACTAATTAACATCATTGCTAAATATTATTTATCAAATCAAAATACATTTTCTGCTAAACATAAAAAACTTCTTCAACACTTGTCTTTTGTCTTTAAGGTATAAACCCATAATTTCTAAGAATAATTATTAATAAAGATAACAAAATAAAGTGCACCAGTAAAGAATTTTACTTTTATTGGACCACAAACATCAGAACCTTATGTCTCTTGAAAGATACTCTAGTCTGTCTATCAGCCATGCAATGAGAATACTTCTCCAAATCTACATTCTTTAGTTTTGGAAGAACATCCTTTTTTGCCAAAACATTCAACCCCTTTTCACTAATATGAGTAAGTCTTCGGTGCCACAAAGATGTTTCCATGCCGATAGCATTCTGTTAGGATATTGGTTTGGGCCTTAGTCCAAACCAAATAAATAGGAGTTGGCTCAATTAGTTAGTTTTTATTCCGCAAATAATTAGGAGTGGCTTAGTCAGTTAGTTTTTATCATCCAAATAAATAGGAGTTAGTTCAGTTAGAATTCCCCATATAAATAGGAGTGTATGGGGAATACTAACTGAACTAACTCCTATTTATTTGGATGATTGTTAGGATATTGGTTTGGGCCTTAGTCCAAACCAAATAAATAGGAGTTGGCTCAATTAGTTAGTTTTTATTCCGCAAATAATTAGGAGTGGCTTAGTCAGTTAGTTTTTATCATCCAAATAAATAGGAGTTAGTTCAGTTAGTATTCCCCATATAAATAGGAGTGTATGGGGCAGTAGCTAGGAGGTTATTATTTTCTGATTTTCTTATTAGGGTTAGGGTTTGGGCAGAGAGAGATTCATCTCTCCTCTGAGGAGCATTTGCTCTGGGATTATAGGGACCAGTCTCTGTAATAGTTCTTAGTTCAATCAATATTATATTTTTCATTTATCTTAATTTGCGATCCCTATCAATTGGTCCGACCTACCGGATCGTCGAGGTGCCAGCATTTGTGTCATTCAAAGATGATTGCAGAAGAAGAAGTGTTAGAAGAAGGAATGGTTGAGAGAATTGACGCAATTGAATTGAGAATGGGATGATTGGAAGAATCGGTTAAATCCTTTAAGTTGGAGTTTCGTCAATTGCTAAGGACAGAGATGGCTAAGCATGTGGGGCATATTCCCGCAGAGAATCTTAGCTTTGATTGGAGTGTGTTTCCGATACCAAATGTTATGAAAGAGAACTGTGGAACAGAGTTTCATACAGATGCAAAGTCGGAAAAGGGAGATGCAATGGAGAAGAAGGAAACCAATGGGGTGAGCAAAGATGTGATCCTTGTGGCTGAGAAGCCAGAGAAGGGACTGATGAAGTCACAGAGTTTAGAGTCACTAATATCACCTCCATCTCAGAAGACTTTGACCGCGTCGTCACCGGTCAGATATTGTTGGAAGAGGGTCCCTCCCCATTCCAAATCATCATATTCGTGGAAATCATGGATGGAGTTTCTACATATGACGCAAGCCAAGGAGAAGCACAAAAATTATATATCGGTGGCTCGCACACTGCCGCCGAAACCACCAGACATTGGTTCATTCGTGAAGCACCTTCTAAAGCAAAAACCATCGGCCAAGCCGCCAGATCTCAGCGAATTCGTGGTCAGAGAGAAGAGAGGAAAGATGAAAAAGATGAGGCGTCGCATGTGCATGCGGCTGCCGCCGCAAGATCCGCCATATGCAGGTTACAATATCAGTTTAGCGTGCATCATGGTTGCTGAAGGAGGGAAGGATCCAAAAAAGTTGAGGCAAAAGCGACAATTTCAAAGGGGTTTTAAAGAGAAAAGCTGCAGACCATCATCAAGAGATAGTAAGAATGAAAATGTGCAAAAGGTTCGATTGTTTGAAGTCGGTCTATCAAGTTCTCAACAATGGGATCCAGGGAGATGCAAAAGCTATAGTAGTGTTGTTGTTGTGTTTCAAGAAAATGAACTCCAAGTATGGTTTTGTGGTTTGCTGAAGTGCAAATTTGGTCTTGTTTTAGACCCACCATTACCTTGTAAGGGAAGTGTTTGGCATGTCATTGTTATATGTTGAAGAACATTTTCTCATCTCAACCTTGAGGACAAGGTTGTATTTTTGGTTGCCGGTATTGTTAGGATATTGGTTTGGGCCTTAGTCCAAACCAAATAAATAGGAGTTGGCTCAATTAGTTAGTTTTTATTCCGCAAATAATTAGGAGTGGCTTAGTCAGTTAGTTTTTATCATCCAAATAAATAGGAGTTAGTTCAGTTAGTATTCCCCATATAAATAGGAGTGTATGGGGCAGTAGCTAGGAGGTTATTATTTTCTGATTTTCCTATTAGGGTTAGGGTTTGGGCAGAGAGAGATTCATCTCTCCTCTGAGGAGCATTTGCTCTGGGATTATAGGGATCAGTCTCTGTAATAGTTCTTAGTTCAATCAATATTATATTTTTCATTTATCTTAATTTGCGATCCCTATCACATTCACACTGTCGCTAGCAACCAAAAATTTTGTCTAGTACAGTTTAAAAAGCCTCTCCTCTCTAGCCACAATCAAGTTACCTTTGTTGAGTTTTAACTTTCCAGAGGCAAAGTGATTGTCATAACAACAATCATCAAGCATATGCACAAAGATCAATTAAAGTGGACATATGGAGCATGTTTGACATTTCAAAGCAACAATTGTATTTTCATGTTGGTTTGCAAGCAAATATCACCAACAACAATTACCTTAAATACACCATCATTACCCATCTTAAACACTCCAAAGTCATCAGAAGTATAAGATGTGAAGAAATCATTCATCGGTATTAACATGCAATGTAGCACTAGTGTCAACTATCCACATGCTCTTGTCTGATACGAGATTAACAGACTCATGGTCACGTAAAATAACAAGATCATTATTAGTAGCAGTAGTAACACGATCATCATCATTATTTTTATCATCTCCTTGTTTAGACTCACCCTTCTTGTCTTTGTTATCCTTTTCCACGTATAGCAATACTTTTGTACGTGTCCTGTTTTGTGACAATAATGACACTCAAGATTCTTGTATCACAACTTGGACTTACTTTTGCTATTCTCTTTATCACTCTTCGGTTCCTTTTTAGGTCTTCTCCCCTATTTTCAGTGACAAATACCTCAGATTGAGATGAAGAACCCCGGGCTTTCCTTCCCATCTCCTCATTAAGAATATCACTCTAGCCGTTTCCAAAGAAACAATGCCTCTAAGAGCAGAACTTGTGATAGAAATCTGAAACGTCTCCTAAGACTCTAGTGAAGAAAGCAATAGAAATACTCCAAAAAGTTCATCATTAAATATAATACTCAATCCCGACATTTGATCAAGGAGCCACTGAAATTCACTTAAGTGATTTGAAACAGAAGTCTCATCCTTATACTTTAAACTTATGAAGCTATTCAACAAGAACAATTTATTATTCTCTGATTTAAAGGCATACAAAGACTCTATCTCCTTCCACATAACTTTTGCACGTGTCTCATTAGCAATATGATTATAAACATTATCTTCTACATATTTCCGAATAAAATGACATACCTATATATGTTCAAACTCCCATTCTTCATCTTACACAAAATTCGACTTTGCGGAATTAAACACAAATAAATGTAATTTCTTCACAAATAGTATGTCTTTCATCTTGCCCTTCCACAAATGGTAATTAGAACCATCCAACAATATCATATTCATATTTGTATTTGATTCCATTATTCAAACAAGTAAAATAGCCCTTAACCAAGAGCTCTGATGTGAAATTAACACACAATAACATACCTATACGCAATGGATATAAAATTTCCCAAAGTTGCAGCTTCAGTGCGAAACAAATATTTCTTAGCTCAGACCTTGTTTTGAAGTTTTGAACGCTCAAAAGATAAATACATGTGTTGCGATCCTGCTCTCCAAATTTGAGCTCGACCTGACGATTAACAGATCCAGAATGACCGATTTAGTGAGACTGATTGCAAAAAAAACATGAATAGGTCTCTCTCTATCTCTCTCTATCTCTATCTCTCGCAACCCTAAATGGATCCTCACCACTTAAATAAGTGAGACAAACATGCTAATCATATTTGAGTCTTTCTCCACATAGGAATAAAGCCCAAGCTCAACAATACTAAGATTACAAAATCGACCAAAAATATTCTAAAGATGTTGAAACATCCTATTTGATGATGAAATATATTTTTCGATTTACTTTAACGATTATCTATGCAGTGTTTCATTTTTAATGTATGACAAAACAATGATTGATGTTAATTTTTCTTCTCTTTATGTATTTTCGTTTTTGCATATGTTGCTTTTAATTTTTAAGCATAATCATTTTTAGAAATACATCTGTTAGAAAGTATAGGATAAGTATTTTTAGTATCGTCTCCTCAGGGATTGATGCGATATTATCGCCGTTCTACAGCTTAGTGTATTTTGAGTTAAGGCTCTGGATGTGTTTAGTATCATGATAGATAAATAGCATTAAAAGAAATTAAAGACAATAAATTCGGGTTTAAAAACGATTTGGTAAAACTGTGTCAAGATTAGTGTTCATTAGTTTGCTTCATATGTACTTTAAAGATTATATATATAAACCTATTCATGATTAATACAATCACGTATCCTCTCGATACTGTTTATCTCTAAAGCAATATCGTGATTATTATCATATTCACCGTCAGATGATCTCTCATGCCGACAATCAACATGATAATCTTAAAAGCTCGATACTTGTGAATATCAACTCACAAATCTATCTCTAGAGTTTGTTTATTGATAGATGAATATCTTTTAGGTCTAGCTTTGAAACATATCTCTCAATAGTGATCCAAAACAACAAATGAAACATAAATAACAAGATATTCACCATGTATTAATCATTAACCAAGTTCATACATAATAGATCAAAGAAAGTACATATTTACAAACTAACTACCTCTAATCTTGACACAAGATGAAACTTAGCCCTCCATATCCATGGAAGCTTCAACAACAAGCAACAAACCAAGATTTAGTGACATCAAACTCAAGAAGATCAAAGAAAGATGTTTGGAAATCTTGATTTTCTCTTAAGAACTAATGGTTTTTCTCTTCTCCTCTTGCCCTAACTTTCTATCCAAATGTGTGTTATGATAAGAACCAACCTAACCATGCTTAATCATCAATTTTATGTGGCTAAGAACAAAAGTTGAAAAAGTAGGTCCGCTGAGCGGAGGGGGTCCGCTGAGCGGAGCAGTAAAAATATCTGTTTTGTCTTCAAGGTCCGCTGAGCGGAGAGGGTCCGCTGAGCGGAGGTAAATTTTCTGTTCTTCACTGCCCACGTCCGCTTCAGCTCCGCTGAGCGGACTTGCTGATGAAAAAAAACTGTTGCATCCCTGCCTGGGTCCGCTTGGACTCCGCTGAGCGGACCTTCTTGCACAAAAATTCTTCTTTTTGCATTCCATCCTCATTGCAAGCTTGTTTTGATCATTCTTCTCATTCCATCTTGTCCAAAAATTGTTAAAACCTAAAGAAAACATAACAAGAGTTAATAAACTAACTTAATTTAGAAAATAAACATAAAGTTATTTATTTACATACTATTATATAAAAAAAGTAATCAAATTTGGCACAAGAGTTTCAGAAATACCACAAAACATATATACAAACTATGCACAAATGGGATTCTAACAACTCTCCCCAACTTTGATCTTTGTTTGTCCTCGAACAAAGCTAGCTCAAAAACATACATCATCGAATCACATGAGGTTAGCAACATCAATTGAATGGTTCAAACTTGAGTTACATACCTACAAGATAAGTCTTCCTTGCTTGTACACGATTCTAACATGACTATGAACCACTTTCTGAACACAAGCTTTCAACACAATTGCATTAAAGAGATAATGTTCATGAATGAATCACCTATGTTTCACTTCACAAAAATAATTGAAGGACAATTGCCATGATAGCATAAAGGACAAATCACACTCCCTAGTAATGATGCACATCCAAAACAATTCATATATTCATCTATACTATGCACACGAGACAATAGAGACAAAGATCACTGAGGACTTCATTTGGTTGTAACTTGGCCTGGGTTCCAAACAAGTGATATTATATGTACACGGCCATTGAAACAAAAAGGGTGAATGATCATGGAAAGCATTATTTATGTACAACACTACTAATATGTTACCCTTTTGTTTTTCACCATACAATGCATCCTTTCCTTTTCTTTAGACCATTAACACATATTTTTTTTTCTTTTATCATTGTCTTTCCTCTTTTTTTTTTTCAAAGAATGCATTGCACCACCATATTCTTTCTTTTCTTTATCTTTAAGAAACATCTCTCCCCAACTTTAAACATTTCTATCTATAAAGACATCAATGCTTTCCATTTAAGGTTCAAGTACTATTGGGTTAAGTGTTTACCAAAGAAATTGTCAAGTGAATCACTTCTCTTTATCAAAATTCATTGTTTTTTTTTTCCTTTTAGTCACTTGACAAAACAAAAATTTTAGGCTCAAAATTGGTTACAAAAGATCACACACTCACGGGTAGCCTTGTTTAAGGTGGTTTTTCTCATACTACTCAAAAAATTTGCCTCGATCCCTTCTATGCTCTAATGTCTCATACAAAGCAAGATTAAACATGAATCATTTGAGTTAACATCAATCACTAGAACACTCTTATTTTTGTACACAATGGAAGTCCACTCACTTATCTAGTTTTGTCCTATTTTTGATTCAAACACAAACAAAATTTCTAAAATGCAATGTGATCAAAACTTTGTGTAAAGTCCTTAATTCATAGTCACCTTATAATCTACAAAGCAACAAAATACTTACCTTGGTATGAACATCATCAAGAATATCATCATCACCATCCAAATTTTTGATGTTGACACACCTTATCACTTTTTCTTCTTTAGAGCATCACTTCTATTCCAAGACAAACACAAAAAAATTATATACACCTTAACATATAATATATGTATACTATTCTACTACTAACATATAATATATGTATACTATTCTACTACTAAAACACAATATTATAACAACAAGGGCATAACTTGCCCACACAAGCACACATTACTTAAACCAAATACTTAAACAACAAAGGCATAAGTTGCCTACAAAATATGTTCGGGTGGCACCCACGGCCACCAAAGTACAACAAACCTCATCCCCATATGGATGGCACAAAAGTAGTTACTAATACTAACAAAGGTACTAGAAATTATGCTACTAGTTCAACAACATAAAAGTAAATAACAGAGTATTATAAAACTAAACATAAACTACATAAACAACAATAAAAAAAATCACTGAAAATCCTCAATCCTCCTCATCATCCTGCTCCATGCCATCTCCTTCCTCTTCTTCCTCTTCACCATCCCCCTCTCTGAAAAATGGCCTCTCCGCAGGCCATGCACAATGAGCCTCATAATCCTCATTAGTAGGAAAAGAGGGAACATCCGCCGGGTTGACTTGGTGGCGATAGAGCTTGCACAGAGAATCATGAATCATCGCCTGCGATCTTCTGTTGGCATCAAAATACGCCCAATTGTACCTGCAAGCTAATTCTTCATTATACCTACCACCAGCAGGAGGAGCCATGTTCTGTGGCTGAGGATGCTGCTGGACACCTAGCTTGGGAGAGCAGTGCCTATGCACATAACCTGCGTCCACAACACTAGTGGATTTCATGCTTGCAACATTAGGGAACTCCACACCTGCATTCCTACACAGCCCCATAATCAAACTTGGAAAACCAAGCTGAGCAGATGGCTTTGTCCCTCTTTTGGTCCCACTTGAAGCCACAATTCTAATCTCCTCAGAAATGATTTGAGCCACATCCACTTCTCCACCTGTCATAATCCAAAACAAAAGGCAAGACATGTCAATGGTTAGGTCAGATGTGTGGCTTCTCGGCATGACATTGTTCAGGAGGAACACTGTGTACAGCTGTGCCATTTGAGTCATGTTCTTCCTGTCCATCTTCTGAATATAACCCGAAGGGTTAAGAGTGAACCCTCGGTGCTCAAAGGATAACAGATCAGCAATCTCCTGCATATTCCAAGTCTTTGCAGCCTTTTTTCTTGCATACTCACACTTCTCACCTGCAGCACGAGGAGACGGTCTTCCCAAAAAATTGTTAATTGCATCCCTTGAAAAAGAAATGCCCCTACCTCTCACATAGGACGTGTAAGTATACACCCTTCCCTCAACCGGAATCGCATTTGCATAGAACTCGCGCACAAGGTCTGCATTGATTTGAGTATCTGGAGAAATCAGAGCTTCCCAATGGCGTTCCGCGATATTTTCCAGAAACTGATGAAAGTTACCTCTGTGTGAGAGGTCAAACACCTTTTCTGGCCAAATCTTCCGACCAACCAATTTCTCAAACCTCTCCTGCTGCTCTGGTCCTAGAAACCTATGGGAATCGAAGGGTGGTTGCGGAGCAGCTCCTGAACTTGAACCTGTCAATTGCCTAGCTCGCTTTCCCCGATCACTTCTTGACGACATCTAAAAAAAACAACACAACATCGAACAAACATCGTCAAAAGCAACATTTATAGCAATTTACATGTCCATTAGTAGTGTGAATCCAGGCCCTAAACCATTACATAACATTCAGAAAACAGAACTGAAATTCTGCACTCAGCAGGGTCCGCTCAGCGGAGGGGGTCCGCTCAGCGGACCTGCGCAGAAATTCAAAAACACCTGCAGAAACAGGTCTGCACCAGAACAGCCATGGGGTTTCAAACCCCTCTCAATCACAAGTAAACATACTACAACAAACTATGAGAGGGAGGATATTCACATACAATTGATAAAACCCTAAAACTCAAAATCTAATCTAACCTAAATCTGAAACATAAACAAAATCTACTACTAAAGTCAAACCTAAAACACAATCTAACCTTAGTTCTACTACCAAAACACACTAAATCCTAAGAGAAACATAAATCTACAACCCTAAAATTTAAACACAAGATTGCAACAGAAAAGAGCACATACCTTATCTGAAATTTGAAGAGAAAAAGACTTTGAAGCTTTGAAAATGGTGGAGATGGAATCAAGTGGAATCAAGATGGAGATGGAGATGTTTCAAAAGTGTGGTGAGTTAGGGTTCTGAACCCGCTCAGCCACAAATTCCTTTCTTAATTGGGCCTTTGGACCGGTTTGGTCCATTGGGCCTCTTTTTTTTTCTGGTTTTTAGCAGGTCCGCTCAGCGGAGGGGGGTCCGCTCAGCGGAGCAGTAAAATTCTGGTTTTTCTGGTTTTTCAGCAGTCTGTTCCACCCGATTTTTTCTCCACCGACTTTTCAAACATCCCAAAGTACATAAAACAGAGAATACTTACAATGTTGGGGTGCCTCCCAACTAGCGCTTTGTTTAACGTCGGTTAGCTCGACGGTCCGAGGCGGCTTTACGGATCAAAAATCGGAACGGATTCCGAATTTCGATCGACTTCACCACCAAGATACGGCTTGAGTCTTTGACCATTGACGGTCCAACTTTCATTTGTTGTCGGGTTTTCAAGCACAACCGCTCCATAGTCTTTTACTTCTTTGATTCGGAACGGACCCGACCATTTGGATTTCAATTTGCCCGGAAACAACTTCAACCTTGAATTGAACAATAGAACCATTTGGCCTTCTTTGAAATCCTTCACCACAATCTTTCTATCATGATATCCTTTCACTTTCTCCTTGTAAATTTTGTTGGAT
The DNA here is from genome assembly GCF_029867415.1 of Vicia villosa. NCBI lineage: Eukaryota > Viridiplantae > Streptophyta > Magnoliopsida > Fabales > Fabaceae > Vicia > Vicia villosa. The sequence continues at coordinate 16,618,184 of NC_081184.1, read as the reverse complement.
TCATAGGCTTGTAATCGCAATTCTTCCATCTCAAACAATTGCAATCTTCTCATTTCACCACTTGCCTTCGGATCAAAGTTAAGCAACTTCAAGGCCCAAAATGCCTTATGCTCCAACTCCACGGGTAAATGACAACTCTTCCCGTAGACCATTTGAAATGGAGTAAAACCAATCGGTGCCTTGTATGCCGTACGGTAAGCCCATAAAGCATCATCCAACTTTTGTGACCAATCCTTTCTTGACGACGAAACTGTTTTTTCCAAGATTCTTTTGATTTCTCGGTTGGAAACTTCGGCTTGACCATTAGCTTGTGGATGATAGGCCGTGGTTACTTTGTGCTTCACACCATATTGTTGTAAGACTTTTTCAAGCTGTGTGTTGCAAAAATGTGAGCCACCATCACTAATGAGAATCCTTGGTGTTCCAAACCTTGTAAAAATGTTTTTCTTCAAGAATTTGATTACGGTCTTTCCATCCGCTTTTGGACACGCTAACGCTTCCACCCATTTTGAAACATAATCAACCGCAACCAATATATACTCACAACCAAAAGATGAAGGAAATGGTCCTACAAAGTCTATTCCCCAACAATCAAACACTTCCACTTCTAGCATATTTGTCAATGGCATTTCATTCCTTTTACTCACTCCACCACTTCTTTGACAATTGTCACAACTTTGTGCATGCAAGTAAGCGTCTTTGAATAACGTCGGCCAATAGAACCCGGATTGAAGAACTTTTGCCGCCGTTCTTTGCCCACCATAATGCCCACCATAAGGTGAATTATGACAATGCCACAAGATTCTCATTGCTTCTTCTCTCGTCACACATCTTCTTAGCACACCATCCACACCAATTTTGAACAAGTATGGATCATCCCACACATAGAATTTGGCATCATGGAGAAACTTCTTTATTGCACTTTTACTCCAATCTTCCGGCATCCAACCCGATGCCTTATGGTTAGCCATGTCAGCAAACCACGGCCTTTCTTCCACCATGAACAACTTTTCATCCGGGAATGATTCCAAAACCTCTTCTTCTTTGTTTGTTACCTCTTCATTCACCAACCTTGATAAATGATCTGCCACCAAGTTTTCCGCTCCTTTCTTGTCTTTAATCTCTAAGTGGAATTCTTGTAGCAACAATATCCACCTAATGAGCCTTTGCTTTGAATCCGGCTTGGTAAGCAAATACTTTATCGCTGCATGGTCAGTGTAAACAACAACTTTCGAACCAATTAGATAGGACCTAAATTTTTCTAATGCATATACAATAGCTAGTAGTTCTTTTTCAGTTGTTGCATAATTAATTTGTGCTTCATTAAGAACCTTACTAGCATAATGTATAGCATGAAAAATTTTTCCTTTTCTTTGACCCAACACCGCTCCTACCGCATAATCACTAGCATCACACATTAGTTCAAAATCAAGTTTCCAATCGGGTGCTATGATTATGGGTGCGGTGGTCAATCTTTGTTTTAATTCATTAAAAGCTAAAAGGCATGCATTATCAAAAATAAAAGACTTATCTTTGTTGAGCAAGTTGCTCAAAGGCTTTGCAATCTTTGAGAAGTCTTTGATGAATCTCCTATAGAATCCCGCATGGCCTAAGAAGCTTCGAATTCCTTTGACATTCGTTGGCGGTGGTAACTTCTCAATAACCTCCACTTTTGCTCGATCGACTTCAATTCCTTTGGAAGAAACTTTGTGACCAAGAACTATGCCTTCAGTAACCATGAAATTGCATTTTTCCCAATTGAGGACCAAGTTGGTTTCAACACATCTTTTCAACACGGCATCCAAATTCTTCAAACAAAGATCAAATGAGGCTCCAAAAACGGAGAAGTCATCCATGAAAACTTCCATTGTCTTTTCTATGAAGTCCGAGAAGATAGCTTGCATACATCTTTGGAAAGTGGCCGGTGCATTACACAATCCAAACGGCATTCGCCTATAAGCAAAAATTCCAAAGGGACAAGTGAACGCCGTTTTCTCTTGATCTTCCGGATTGACCGAAATTTGGTTGTACCCGGAGTAGCCATCCAAGAAACAATAGAACTCTTGACCCGATAACCTTTCCAACATTTGGTCCATAAAAGGTAAAGGGAAGTGATCTTTCCTAGTAGCTTGGTTAAGCTTTCGGTAATCAATACACATCCTCCAACCCGTCACGGTCCTTGTCGGAATCAACTCATTCTTTTCATTTGTGATCACGGTCATTCCTCCTTTCTTTGGTACCACTTGGACTGGACTCACCCATGCACTATCGGAAATAGGATAAATCATTCCGGCTTCCAATAGTTTCACCACTTCCTTTCTTACAACTTCTTTCATTGTAGGATTCAACCGGCGTTGAGGTTGAGCTACCGGTTTAAAATCCTCCTCCATCATAATTTTATGCATACAATAGGCCGGACTAATTCCTTTTAGATCGGAAAGAACCCATCCTATCGCCTCCTTGTTAGCTTTCAAAACATGAATTAATTTCTCTTCCTCCTTTTTAGACAATGAACCACTAATTATCACCGGCTTCTTACCACCTTCTTCAAGAAAAACATATTTCAAATGGGGCGGTAACATCTTCAATTCTAATTTGGTTTCTTCCACCTTTGGCTCATCTTTCAACTCCTCCATCTTTGCTTCAAAAGGACTTATCTCTTCAAAAACATCAAGATCTCGCAAACACTCTTCAATCTCTTTTTCTTCTTCTTCATTGAGAACATCAAGAGCTTTGGTTAATGTTTTCTCAAGAGGATTGAACACATGAGCTCTACTTTCAACTTGCATGATAACTTCCTCCATAGCATCAATTCTAAAACAATCACTTGTATCATTTGGATGTTTCATTGCTTCCGAAAGATCAAAACACACTTCCTCATCTTGGAACCTCAATTTCATCAAACCATCATCAATGTCTATCATCATCCTTGCCGTCTTCATAAAAGGTCTTCCTAGAATCAACGGGGTATCAACATCCTCCTCCATATCAATGACAACAAAATCAACCGGAAAGAAGAACTTGTCAACTTTCACAAGTAAATCTTCCGCTATCCCAAAAGGCATAGTTGTAGACTTGTCGGCTAATTGAAGTGTCATTCTTGTATTTTTCATATCCACAATGCCTAACCTCTTGACCATGGATAAAGGAATCAAATTGATACTTGAACCCGTGTCAACCAAACCTCTTCCAATATGAATGTCACCAATAGTAACCGGCAAAGTAACTCTTCCTGGATCTCTTTCCTTCCTTGGTAAAGTACTTTGAATGATGGCACTACATTTAGCATCTAGGACAACCGTTTCGGGCTCAGTGTAACTTCTTTTCTTTGTGAGAATGTCTTTCATAAACTTGGCATATTTTGGCATTTGCTCTAAAGCTTCACCAAAAGGAATATTAATTTGCAATTGCCTAAATATGTCAAGAAAACGAGCATATTGCTTCTCATTATCTTTCTTCGAAGGCGCACGAGGGTACGGTAAATTACGAACGGGAGGACTCATAACTTTCTTCTTTCCCTCTTTAATCTTTCTCTTTTTCTCTCTATTTTTTTCTTCTTCTTCCTCACTTTTTTCTTCACTCTCATTTTCAACTAAGACTCCCTCATTTTTCTTTGGTTCTACTTCACTTTCCATCTCTTTCTCCTTTTCTATCCTAACTTCCTCCTCCTCGACCTCCTTCTCCACTTCACTTTCAAGCACCCTCCCACTCCTAGTTACAACCGCTTTGCAATGCTCCTTAGGATTGGTTTGAGTGTTTGCCGTGAATGATGGTCCGGGTTGCTTCTCGGCTAATTGTTTTGCAAGTTGGCCGACTTGAGTCTCTAAATTCTTTATTGCCGCTTCATTACTCTTTTGATTCGCCATTGATGCTTGCATAAATTGATTTAGAGTCTCCTCCAACTTTGAAGGCTTGTCTTGAGAAGGTTGTTGTTGTTGATAAGGACTTTGTCTTTGTTGATAATTATCTTGTCTCCACCCTTGGCCATATTGCGGTGCATTAGGCCTTTGTTGGTATCCACCTTGGTTTTGGTAAGGAGCTTGTCTTTGTTGATAGCCTCCTTGATTTTGATTCGCCATGTAATTCACTTCATTCACCGGTGGACAATATCCGGTAGGGTGGTCTCCACTACAAAGCTCACACGAAGCAACTTGTTTGTTCTTGTTAGGATCATTTAATTCCTTGAGTTGTTGAGGTAACCTTGCCATTTGTTTTGTAAGCTCCTCCACTTGTTGAGAAAGAAGTTTGTTCTGAGCAAGAATAGCATCATTGGTTCCTAATTCAATAAGTCCCGGTTTCTTTGGAACAACTCCTCGGTTATGTTGCACCTGATGATCATTTCTGGCCATTTTCTCAATTATCTCTATTGCCTCCTCCGCGGTCTTAGCCATTAAGGAACCTCCAGCTGTAGCATCTAAAAGAAGCTTCGGTTGAGGTTGTAAGCCATTACGAAAAATGTGAATCTGGGTGAGTTCATCAAAGCCATGACTCGGACATTTTCTCAACATTGACTTATACCTTTCCCATGCTTCATTAAGAGTTTCATTCACACCTTGAGAAAACACTGAAATTGCTGTTTTTGCTTCAAGCAACCTTGACTGAGGAAAGAACCTATCCAGAAACTTTTCTTCTAACTCATTCCAATTTGTCATGGTTTGAGTAGGTTGATCAAGGTACCAATCCTTTGCTTTACCAATCAATGAGTGAGGAAATAATCTTTTAAACACTTGCTCTTCCTCCCTTTCAGGTGCTCCGACTGCTCCGGCAATTTCATAGAACTTTGTCAAGTGTGTATATGGGTCCTCATGATCAAGTCCTGAAAAAGGACTAGCATAAAGTAGTTGGAGAATGCCAGTCTTCATTTCAGAATTTCTTGCATTGTTGTCATTTCGTGCAAACTGGGCTGCTCTTCTTGGACTGTTAGCACATGGTGCTCTTGGAGGTGGTGGTGGTGGTGGATCCTGATCTCCATTCCCTGCCATCTCTTCTTCTATAACTTGTGGTGTTGATGAAGTAGTTGCTTCTTGGGCTAATCTTCGTTCTTTGGCTAGTTTCCTTCTTCTTCTGGTTTTACTGTTCAATCTCCTTGCAGTTCTTTCAATTTCTGGATCAAAAAGAAGCTGATCTGCTGGGACACTCCCACGCATAAACCAGAGCTGAAACACTAACCAAAAAGTGAGCAAAGACTAGGTAATAATAATAATATTTATACTCAAAACACACAAAAACTATTGCTATGCTTATAATATCTTAACGCCAATCCCCGGCAACGGCGCCATTTTGTTAGAAAGTATAGGATAAGTATTTTTAGTATCGTCTCCTCAGGGATTGATGCGATATTATCGCCGTTCTACAGCTTAGTGTATTTTGAGTTAAGGCTCTGGATGTGTTTAGTATCATGATAGATAAATAGCATTAAAAGAAATTAAAGACAATAAATTCGGGTTTAAAAACGATTTGGTAAAACTGTGTCAAGATTAGTGTTCATTAGTTTGCTTCATATGTACTTTAAAGATTATATATATAAACCTATTCATGATTAATACAATCACGTATCCTCTCGATACTGTTTATCTCTAAAGCAATATCGTGATTATTATCATATTCACCGTCAGATGATCTCTCATGCCGACAATCAACATGATAATCTTAAAAGCTCGATACTTGTGAATATCAACTCACAAATCTATCTCTAGAGTTTGTTTATTGATAGATGAATATCTTTTAGGTCTAGCTTTGAAACATATCTCTCAATAGTGATCCAAAACAACAAATGAAACATAAATAACAAGATATTCACCATGTATTAATCATTAACCAAGTTCATACATAATAGATCAAAGAAAGTACATATTTACAAACTAACTACCTCTAATCTTGACACAAGATGAAACTTAGCCCTCCATATCCATGGAAGCTTCAACAACAAGCAACAAACCAAGATTTAGTGACATCAAACTCAAGAAGATCAAAGAAAGATGTTTGGAAATCTTGATTTTCTCTTAAGAACTAATGGTTTTTCTCTTCTCCTCTTGCCCTAACTTTCTATCCAAATGTGTGTTATGATAAGAACCAACCTAACCATGCTTAATCATCAATTTTATGTGGCTAAGAACAAAAGTTGAAAAAGTAGGTCCGCTGAGCGGAGGGGGTCCGCTGAGCGGAGCAGTAAAAATATCTGTTTTGTCTTCAAGGTCCGCTGAGCGGAGAGGGTCCGCTGAGCGGAGGTAAATTTTCTGTTCTTCACTGCCCACGTCCGCTTCAGCTCCGCTGAGCGGACTTGCTGATGAAAAAAAACTGTTGCATCCCTGCCTGGGTCCGCTTGGACTCCGCTGAGCGGACCTTCTTGCACAAAAATTCTTCTTTTTGCATTCCATCCTCATTGCAAGCTTGTTTTGATCATTCTTCTCATTCCATCTTGTCCAAAAATTGTTAAAACCTAAAGAAAACATAACAAGAGTTAATAAACTAACTTAATTTAGAAAATAAACATAAAGTTATTTATTTACATACTATTATATAAAAAAAGTAATCAAATTTGGCACAAGAGTTTCAGAAATACCACAAAACATATATACAAACTATGCACAAATGGGATTCTAACAACATCTTCACATTTTTTTAAGGTTTATGTACGTCAAAAATGTATTTTCGAAATTGAAGGACATTTTGTGTTTTTCACATGAGTAACCTAGGTGAAAAAATAACCCAAAATTTATCCTTATTAACTATGAAGGTATATTTTGACTAAAATAAACTAATTCAAGATGGTAAATTTGTTGGAAAAAAAAATAGTGAAATTAAAAAAAATGGGAATAATATTTTGCTTAAACCCTAAGAAAGAAATAATTGTCAAAAAGTAAAGGAGGGATTTTTGTAACGAATGCAAGTTTAAATCCAAAAGCCAAAGCCATGTGGGCAGTTTCATCAGCAACAAAGACATTACTATTCCCCAAATTCAATTTCCATTTCAACAACCACAGCCATTCGCACTTCAACTTCACTCTTCCGCTTCTTCTAATGTCGAATCCCAAAACCGCTAGGGTTTCTACTTCTTCTTCTCCTTCCTCTACCCCTCACGCGTCTCTCAAGCGCGTCGGCACCCACAATGGAAGCTTCCATTGCGACGAAGCTCTTGGCTGCTTCATGATTCGCCTCACTCGCAAGTTCTTCAACGCTGAAATCGTTCGCACTCGTGACCCTCAGGTGAGAGACGACCCCTTTCAATCTTATGAGAAAAATATGATTCCTTTGTTTGTTTGATGAAAAAATGTTTTTTTTTTTAATTTTTTTTTGTTAGGTTGCTGAGAAAATGTGATGTTTTTTGTTTGGTTAATATGGAGGTGTGATTTTATTGAAGTTTCGTTGATGAGAAAATATGATATATTTTAGGGTTTTAGGGTTTATGGTTTTTAGGGTTTAGGGTTTAGTTTGATTGATGTACAATTACAATACTCTTGTTTTTGTTTTGTTAGGTGCGCGAAGAAAGTGTGATTTTTGTACTTGTTTTTCGTGACTTATTAGCGGCCTAGTAAGATATTAGTTTGTTGTTGAGTTTCATGATTTTGTATTTTTTGTTTGGGTTGCTGAGAAAATATTGACAAGAATGATGCTTTTTGATTGTTGGTGGAGTTTCTTTTGTTGGGAGTGGCATTTGGAATTTAGTTGGGAGGGTCATTTGGAATTTAGTTGGGAGAGATATTGAATAGAGTGGAGTATTGTGTGGTTTTTTAAGGTCTGCGTGATTTTTTTGTTTAAGCTAATTTGTGAATCTGTAGGTGTTGGAGGGTTTGGATGCTGTTCTTGATGTTGGAGGTGTGTATGATCCTGCACGAGATCGGTATGATCATCATCAGAAAGGATTTGAGGAGGTTTTTGGGCATGGTTTCTCCACTAAGTTGAGTAGTGCTGGTCTTGTTTATAAGGTAAATTTCTCAGCTAAAATAAATACCTATTTTATGAAGTGTTTGATTGAAGCAAAATGGATGCAGGGGAGGGTTTATTTTAATCTATGTTGTTTGGTTTAATACTCTGAAGGCGATGGGAAAAGAGAGGAGCAAAATTGCTACTCTCTCAATTTTGGTTTTGAATTGTTTCTATCTTAATAATTATACTATGCCTTCTTTTTTCTATTGTAGCACTTTGGAAAGGAGATTATAGCCAATGAACTTAAGGTAGATGAAGAGCACCAAGATGTCAATTACATATATTTGGCTGTTTACAGGAGCTTCATGGAGGTAATAAATTTTAAATCGTAGTCAATTCCACCTTTTTGTAGGACCTTGCTTTGTAAAATTCTTTTCTACTTAATGATTCATTTTACTTCGTTTTACTACTGATAACCTTGTTAATTTTTTCAGGCAATTGATGCCGTAGACAACGGAATCAATCAATACGACACAGACCAGCCTCCAAAATATGTGAATAACACTCATTTATCCTCAAGAGTAGGAAGGTTTAATTTGGATTGGACAGATGCTGACCAGTCATCTGAGAAAGAAAACGAGGCCTTTCACCGTGCCATGGCTCTTGCTGGCAGTGAGTTTCTGGATGTGAGTATTCACTGCTCTTTCTCTTTGATTCCTATGAGTTGCAAGGGGTTTTTAAATTTGTTTTTGCCTGTTTTACCTTTTCATTTTCTGAACAAGTCCCCCTTTTCCCTTGCAGAGTGTTCGCTTTCATGTAAACTCATGGTTACCAGCAAGGTCAATTGTAATGGAGACTGTTGCGGCTAGACAAACTGTTGATCCTTCTGGAGAAATTTTAGTTTTGAAAAATTTCTGTCCTGTGAGTTAATTATTCTTGTCCCCTCTTCTAACATTTGTATGATATTTTTGAACTTTACTTATTTGAAACTTTGAATTATGTCTAGTAACTGTCATATGCTCCGAAATCATGATTTGAAGCTTGAATATGTATTTTGACTAACATTTTGAACACTTAATCCTGTATACAAGCTGGTGGGAACCTGATTTTATAATCTGTTTCTTGAAAAATAAATATATGGTACAAATATGACTATCAACTGCCTGCTGCTGTTGTTTTGCCGTAGAATGGTCAAATGTTATGTTATATAGAGGGAATATTCTTTAAATGTTTTCTCCCATATATTAAATTTCTCCATTAGAATGATCAAAATATTTTAACTTGTTTTTGTTTTCTGCAGTGGAAGCTTCATTTATTCGAGCTTGAGAAGGAGTTGAAAATTGACCCTCCAATCAAATATGTTCTGTATGCGGTATGTACTTTTTTCATTTTCTAGTTAGATATGAATTTGAAATGGATACTTGGGCAAGATATATTTTGTATCCATTATTAGAGTATGCTGGTTCTTGCTTATGGAGGGGTGATAGTTATGTTTAAAATAAGCAAAAATATATGTTAAAAATTATGTAAAGAGTGAAGTCTCATTACTCTCACAAAAATCACAGAACCCGGGCTAGTCCATGAGAAATAAAACGCAACTTTTTGGTCCCTCACAATAAAAGTTGCGTCATTTTTCTTCCAAGGGGCTAACCTGGTTTAGTATATTGTGAGGAATCAGATTAAATCTGTCTGGTTTGTTACTTTAGAACTATGTTTCTTAAGAATGTGTAAATTGTAAAATCTCAGCTGAGTTCTTCACATGTACATTTCTCATTGTCCTTTACAGGATGAGAGAAGCAAACAGTGGCGTGTGCAGGCGGTCTCGGTATCTCCTGATAGATTTGAGAGCCGAAAGGCTCTACCATTGCAGTGGCGAGGTTTAAGAGATGACGTACTGTCAAAGGAAGCTGACATTCCTGGATGTGTTTTTGTTCATATGAGTGGATTTATTGGCGGAAACCAAACCTTTGAAGGCGCCTTGGCCATGGCAAAAGCTGCTTTGAAGCTGTAGACAAAGGATTGTAAAATCATCCATTAATTTTGCAGATTCTTTCAGTCTAGTTTTATGATTGCATTAAAGAGACAGGAGGTAAAGCCAAATATTGAGTTATTAACTTTACTTGCGCGGGTCTATCTTATCCAAAATTTATTTCTGTAATTTAACTTTGTATACATAATGTATTTTAGAATCTGAATGCTCTTTCTGATAAAATGTCATGAGTTTTGTTTAAATCAGGATGCTTCAATATAACATGAATTTGGCGACATTCCTTTGCAAACTTGACCAAATCTATCTTGCCCAAGTATCTCTTTGTCCTTAAGACCTTTTGTAGCTTTCTTGCTCATCTTGGTAGAAAATTGACACTATGTCAAACACGGACACCAAGCATGACTGACGCGTAGGCACTAATAACTATGAAGTGTTTGTGCTACACAAATCATAATCAACCCAAGTTAAAATTTGTTTCTCACCTTTGATGTCAATTCCAGCATGGTTGTCATTGATGTCCCTAAACAAAGTTGCCTTTTTTGAATCTGTATTAATTTTGGTTAGGGTTGAAATTTTCTCTATAAATCATGTAATTCATTCATATGATAAATGAATCTCATGCAAACTGTCTATGTGTTTATTAGTTTTTTTGGTTTAAAGAAAATCAAATTTAAAACACGAATAAATAATATTTTGGGTTAATAGTTATTTTATCTCCTGTCATACGGGGAAATCCCAAAAATCTGTATATAAAAACACAGATTGCGTCTATAGTTTCAAGATTCATTCAATTTTGGTTCCTGAGACCACTCACATCGGTGGGTACTTCACGAAATTCAAGAAAATTATGTCAGTAAATTCAACTTTTGGACGGTTTATATGTTGCTTTATTTTTTAAAGGTGGCCTTGCAGGGCACCATGGTAATATGGCACATCAGCAATATTGAAACAAAATATATAATAAAAATTAATCTATAACAATATAACAATAAATGTGATAGTTGATAAATATAATAGTTTTACTTTGCAATATTAAATATTATAATTTTATTCTTCAACGGCAAAAATTTGTATAATTTTCAAACGGTCATTTTTTAATTTATCACTGTGGCTTTACAATGTAACAGCTATATTTTCAAACGGTCATTTTTTTGTTGCTATATATACTTATATAATTTTTTTAAAACTTACATACTTAACTTCAAATTTTATTTCATTTCATTCAAGAAAATTTCATCTTATTTTTTTCAATGAACCCCAATCATCATAATTCTTGATCTAATTTTATACAAAATGGTGGCAATCTTCCTTCTATCTCAAATCTACGAAACACCACATATTTTGAAAGTGCATCTCATAATCCATATTCACACCATAATCCAAATTTTCAAAATTATATTTTGGGTTAAACGTTATTTTGCCCCCTGCCATTTGGGGCGAATCTCAAAAACAACCCTGTAAAAATAAAAACACAGATTTCGTCCTTGCCATTTGTAGATTCCTCTGTTTTGCCCCCTCTATGAATGTGGTCAACAAAAATGATGATGTGGCGTGCTGTGTTGGATTTTTTTATTGCTGACGTGGCTGCCAACTGGATTTTTTATTAATTTTTTTAAAAAAAAATATTTTTTTAAAATATTATTATTTGTCAAATTATTATTTTTAAATTTTATATTCACACTTTTTAATTTATTTATATGAATTATTGGTTTAAATGATAAAATATGATAATGTACTCAAAAGTTTAGTATGGTGAGAGTTGAACACACCACCTTGGCATTACAATACTAACAAGGTATCCATTAGGCTACATGATTTTTATTATAATACCAATGCACTTAGTTATTTTTATAGCATGCAAACGCTTTTTAAAACTGAACCAACTAAGACTAATAAAATAAGACTAAATTAATTAAAACTAAATTAAATAAATTAAATTATAATTAAACATAATTAATTAAAACTATACTAAACTAAATTAATTAACACTAAACTAATTAAAAATAAATTAAACTAAACTGAGTTTGATTTAGTATACATACTAACGTTAATTTTAAAATAAATTAATATATTAAACTACAACTAATATAAATTAAAGTGGATAAATTAAAACTAACTTAACTAAATTGAGTTAAATAACACATTTTAACGTTGAATATATAAAACTAACTTAATTAACACATTTTAACGTTAAGAAACTAAACAAAATTAAATAAACTAAATTAATATTGTTATATTCATTTTTTTAATGTTAAAAAACTAAACTAAATTAAATAAACTAAATTAAAATACTTAATAATAATAAATTAATAAAATTAAAATAACTAATGTTAAATACTTTTACTTTAATTTATATTTTTAGTTTATTATAATTTTATTATTTTCAGTTTATTATAATTTTATTATTTTCAGTTTTTAAATAATGTTTGTTTAATAATTATTAAATTTATTTATAATAAACTAAATAGCGTTTTTAGCATTTTAGTAATTATTCATTTTAGTTTAATATTTATTATTTTTATGTTAATTTTATTATTAATTATTTTTTTAATTTTTAATTTCAGGTTAATGAATTTTTGTAAGTAATTATATATTATAAACCAGTTAAATTTATTTTGCCCAAAAATAAGATTTAAATGAATTCAAGACTAAAAATAATGCTGGAATCATAAAATCCTAGACTAGAAATTAGAAAGTAACCAATCATACCAATTGCTAGGATTCTCACGTGTATTTTATTTTGCTTTGCTTTATTTAATATTAACTAGATAATATATAGCGTTGTAGAGAATACATAATATAAAAAGCAAATTGGTATAGTGGTAAGTACTCTTGTATTCAAGGGCAAGGTCTTGGGTTCAATACCTTGTTACTACAAAATTCTTAACTTTTAAAACTTGCAATTATATATATTTACGCATGAAAATAAATAAATTTGGCCAACATGAAAAAAAATTAAATTTAAAAAAATAATAATTTTTTTAAAAAAAAATATAAAAATTAAATTTAAAAAAAAATAATTTTTTTTAAAAAAATAAATATATCCAGTTGGCAGCCAGGTCAGCAATAAAAAAATAAAAAAATCCAACACAGCAAGTCACATCATCATTTTTGTTGACCACATTCAGTGAGGGGGCAAAACAGGAGAATCTACAAATGGCAGAGACGGAATCTGTGTTTTTTTTTACAGGGTTGTTTTTGAGATTCGCTCCAAATGGCAGGGGGCAAAATAACGTTTAACCCTTATATTTTTATTCCAAATTCACAAAACAACTCGTACTTTATAAATTTCACACATCAAATGCCACATTTTCCAAATCAATATCAACAACTTTCATCTCAATCAACTAATCCTATTATGTCTCATCAAGTTCATATGGGTACTAGTGGTGTGAAATCAAATGACCAAGAGTCTGAAACTCTACAATTTTGCACTCAAGATGGGTTGAAAACTATCAACTTTGATGAAGATGTTGGAATTACATCGATTGTAAATATGCCGAAAACAAGATTTCAACCAAAGGAGGATGAGCTTCTCATCTAATCATGGCTCAACATTTCAAAGGATCAAATTGTTGGGGTTGATAAAAAAGGAGATAGCTTTTGGAAGAGAATTGGTGAAGCTTATAATAAGCATCGCGACAAGATTTTTCAAGAGAGGAAACCAATGACATTAAAAAGTTGATGACACAAAAAGATTAACCCCTCTGTTAATAAATATTTTGGGTGCCATAAGAAAGCCATGAATTTTTTTAAAAAAAAGGGAGAGCTTCGAAAGCAACATCATTTCAACTGCATATGATATTTATTACCAAGATGAGCGTGAAAAATTTACATTTGAGAGTGCATGGAGATTATTAAAAGATGAACCCAAATGGCTTGCAGGTTCATTAGAACCTTCTGCAAAAAGAACAAAGAATTCGGATTCTGAAGCATATTCTTCATCTTCTAACCCTCCAACACCAACAAGCAACGAATGCAATTAGATCACAATCACCTTCTTCGTTACGTCAACCAATCGGTCAAAAGGCAACAAAAATAAAGGAGAAAGAAAAACTAGTGGAAAGATCAACACCCGATGTCAAATTTAATACTTTGCAGGACGACTTCCAAAAGAAAAATGAATTGATGTCACAGTTTGCACGTGATTATGCACGTATTGAGAGTGAAAAAGATGAGATAGAGAAGAAAAGAATCGATACAGATAAACATAAGGCTGAGAGAGATATGGTAAGATTGAAGATCAATGATTTGCAAATACTTTCAAAAGACACCTCATACATGGATTCAAGACAACTGCAAGCTCATGAGTTATTGTGTGACGTGAGTAGAAGAGAATATGGGTTTGACTAATATGATTATGTATGTTGAATATTTTTTAGTATATCACTATTTATTTTTATATTCCTATGTATTTTTAGTATTCAATTTGTAGTTGTTATTCAAAGTCAATATTATTCAAACTGGCCGTTATTCAAACTAGTCGTTATTCAAACTAGCCGTTATTCAAACTAGTCGTTATTCGTAGCCCTATAAATACTCTTAACTGTAGTAATAAGCTTCACACTCTTTTCCAACTTATCTTCCTTTTAATTTAATATTAGAATTCTCTTCACATGGATCCTTCCAACCCTTCTCACATTGCAAAAATGTTCATGGATTATATGAATGATGGCATGGATGAAGAACTTGTGAGACTTTACTTTGAAAGTGAAGCCCAAGAAGAAGTTGCGAGTTCTAGCAAGCCTAGACGCCGAAGAAGAAATATAGAGCGGAATCGTGAAGAAGGACGTGCACGTTTATTTAATGATTATTTTTCAGAAGCACCAGTGTACATAGATGAGCAGTTTCGTCGAAGATATCGAATGCATAAACATGTATTCCTTCGTATCTTTGAAGCTCTTGGTCAACATGATGAGTATTTTTGGCTTAAGGTTGATGCAACTGGTAGATCAAGTCTTTCACCACTACAAAAGTGCACTGCAGTTATTTGTATGTTGGCATATGAATCATCTGTTGATATTGTAGATGACTATTTTGAATTGGTGAAACAACAACACTAAAATATGTTGATAAGTTTACAAAAGGTGTTATTAGTGTATTTGGGCCACAATATCTGCGAAAGCCAACTATTAAAGACGTCGAATATCTACTGTAAATGGGGGAGGCGCGCGGCTTTCCAGGTATGTTGGGGAGCATTGATTGTATGCATTGGGAATGGAAAAATTTCCCCGTTGCTTTGAAAGGGCAGTATGTCTGAGATGATCATGGTAAGCCTATTGTTATGCTTGAAGCAATCGCTTCACAAGACTTATGGATCTGGCATGCATTCTTTGGGGTAGTTGGTTCAAATAATGATATCAATATGTTGAACCAATCTGATGTTTTCAACGATGTTATGCAAGGGAGAGCTCTCAAGGTCCATTATTCAATTAATGGCACTGAATACAACATGGGTTATCATCTATCAGATGACATTTATCCTGAATGGTTAACATTTCTGAAAAGTATCTCAATGCCACAAGGAGATAAGAGAAAATTATTTGCCCAAAATCAAGAAGGTGCAAGAAAGGATACTGAACGAGCATTTGGAGTTCTCCAATCCCGATTTACGATCATACGTAACCCTGCTCGACCTTGGCACTTGGATGCAATAAAGCGGACAATGGATACATGCATCATACTGCATAACATGATTGTTGAAGATGAATGTACTACATATGGTGGCAATTTGATTATTCTTATGAGCATTTAGGCAATGACCCGACTGCACCACCAGATGATTCTGATAATGATTTTCAGGATTTTCTACGCAGAAGACATCATGTTCGTGACAAGGAAATTCATCGACACCGTCAACAAGACTTGATAGAACATATATGGGAACATTTTGGACATGAGAATAACCATAACTAAAAATTACTTTAAGTGTTTAGTATATTTTATGCATGTTTAGTATATTTTCTACTATTAGTTTGTATTATGTGTTTTTCTTTTGCCTTTATTTATTTATTTTTGGATATTTTAATTTATTTTTAATATATGTTGTTTCCTTTTTATTACATTTTGTTATAGTTGAATTACATTGTTTAAATTATATATTTATATACTAATGTAAAATATAAATTTGGAATATATTGTAAGTTTAGTGAGACCCATTTTAAAATTCTAGATGAGTGGTATGGATATTTGAAAAATATAGTTGAGTGGTTTAAGTAATTGGGAAATGTGAAATAATATATTATATTAGATGGAGACCATTTATACCACTAAATTGGGTGGCATGGGTATGGATTATCTTAGAGCATACATGTCGGTGCGTGGGTGTTACACCAATTTCATTGTAAATGTGTAAGTGGAAATGAATATTTTATTATGCAAGGGATGGTTTATCAATGTCATCGTAGTCAAGAAAAGTCAAGGTGCTTTAAGGATTTAATTTGCCTTTTACATATACTTGTGAGTATGTAGTGGGATAAGTGAGACTTAATTTAAATTTTTTGATAAACGTGGCTTAGATATTTATAAAATGTATAAAGTGTCTTAAATTATTAAAAAAATATAAATAATTAAATGGAGTCCATTTAAGATATTAGATTGGGTGTCATGGATGTGGATGCTCTAAGTGAATAAAGTCAACAAAAAAAGTGACATGACACTACTGTGTTGACTTTTTTTTTATATATTTATTTTAGGATTACATAGAAATTCATGTGAAATTTTTTTTATATACTGCCAACTGCATTTACTTTTATTTTTATTTTAATTACATCGGCATTTCTTATTTTAATTACACATTATTAAAGGGGCACCTACCACTGGGCCAATTTATTTTAAAAGAAATAAATAGTACTAATGTGTTGTTGATACTTATAAATCAACAATTTTTATAAAAAAAATAATAAAAAAAAAGAAATATAATAATAATAATAATAATAATAATAATAATAATAATAATAATAATAATAATAAGTACTCATGTAAAATAATACTCATGTCAAAAATTTGTATTATTAAATTAAACAAATTAAAATTACATATTTATTAAATATTTTAATTTATTAAGTACTTTAATTTGTCAAAAACTTAAAATTACAAAAATTAAAATTACACAAAAATTATTTAGTAACAAATTAAATTTTTAATTTTTATTATTTATTAATTTCAGTTTAATTTTAAGTTAAAAATTTTAGTTTAATATTTATTATTTATTTTATTAATTAAAGTTGTTAATTCATTGAAGTATATTTTACAGTCAAAATTAGGGTTATTTGAGTAATTTCATTTATTAATATTTATTTATTATATTTATTTATTTAATTATTATAATTGATAAAAAAATTCCATTATACTTTTAATAATTAACCACTAAATAGCTCCGTATTTTGGAGCCAAAATTTGGATTATTTGAGTAATTTCATTTATCAATATTTATTTATTATTATTAGTCAATATTTTGTTATTTATTATTTATTTATTTAATTAATAAAAAAATTCCAATTTATTTCTTTATTGATTTATTATTATCATCTAATATATTCTCAGGTTTTCTTAAAAATTTAACTAATGACTTTATAATTTCTTAAATATAATTTAATTTATTTGTTCATTACAATATATATTCCTGCAAATAATTTTTCATGCAAATAAAAAATTACTAGTATAAAAATGGTTAGATGGTTAAATCTATAATCCACCTCCTCAATTAATCCCCACTTCTCCATAACTAAAAAACCTAACACCCCACTTATCAATTAATCCTCACATATCTAACCTCCTCCCAAATACTATAAACCCACGTCTTCAATTAATCCTCACATATTTAACCTCCTCCCAAATACTATAAACCCACGTCTTCAATTAATCCTCAGATATTTAACCTTCTCCAAAATATTATAAACCTACCTCTCTTCAACTAATCCTCATAGTCAATTTCATCAATGAGGAGGGTGGATCAAATCCAAACTCTCTTCTCGCCATTTTTCATAGTTTCAATCCTATTTATTATGGGTCTGTTTGGTAAAAATAGCGGTTGACTGATAAGCTAGCTGATAGTTTATAGTTTGTGACTGATGGCTGATGACTGGTGACTTATAGCTTATAGCGGATGGTTGAGACTGATAGCTTATAAGCTAATTGAAGTGTTTGGTAAAATTAGCGGTTCAATTAACTTATAAATTAATGACGTAAAAGATATTTAATATATATTTATTTTATTTTAAATTAAAATAAATTAAAAGGGTTAAAAATAAATTTTAATTAAAATAATAAGGATAAAAAAGGAAGAAAAAATGATAAGCTATAAAATATAAGTTAAAACGCTATTTGAAATAGCGTCTGGAAAATAAGCTATAAGCTAGTAAAATAAGCTATAAGCTCGTGATGAAAAGACCATTATCAAACGGGTCTAAATTATCATATGAGCTTATAAGACATAAGACATAAGCTATAAACTCGAAAACTTGACTTACCAAACAGAGCCTATATTTTCTTAATCCTTCTCAATCCTACTTATTATATTTTCTTAATCAATTTAACCTTTCTCTATTTTTCCATTTAACTTTTTTTTTTCATTGATTTATGTCATAAACTTATAATGTTCTATGTTGATTTTTTCAGGACTGGTTAGATTTGAACATGATATCATGTGATATAGTAATCATATAATTTTACTATCTTCAACCACAAGCTAAATATTTGAGTAATCATGTTATTATGTGATATAGTAATCATATAATTTTACTATCTTCAACCACAAGCTAAATTTACATGTAATTATGTAATGTAAATATTTAATAATAAGATGCTTCATCAAAAACCTTTGTGTTTCTATTTATTTTATAATATCTTTCATGAAAAGGAAAAAGAATGTTGAACTTTTTTTTTATAATTTTTATTCAATCTCCAATCTTCATTTGGTTTTAAATATTTAGACTTTGTATTTTAAAATTAGAATCCTGATTTAAGTGATGATATAATATTGACAAGGGATTTGATGATAAAAAAAAAGAAGTTAAGCTTTCACCATTAATAATTTATAAATGGTGAATTTTTAATTTATTATTATTATTATTATTATTATTATTATTACTATTATTATTATTATTATTATTATTATTATTATTATTATTATTTTCTTGCATTTTTTTCAGCTAACTAGTATGATTATGATTATTGTTGATGTTGTTATGTAATAATTAAGTATTGTTGATGGTGAATAATTTAGTTTTTAATACAAAATAAAACTATCAAAATAATGTAGGACTTTCCAAAAAATAATTTTATCCCATTAACTTCTAATGTTATTAGTTTTTTTAATTTTTCCTAAAGCTAACTTTATTTCACTAACTTATTATTTTATTTTATTTAATTTTTCTTAACCCACATTTTCAAAAAATACCTCTTTTTTCTATCAAATTAATAGCATCATTTTTTTTAATTAATTTTTAATCATCAACTAACAACAAATAACCACATTTTTTTCATTATTAATCTTTTTACCTCTTTCTGTTTTGGAAGTGGGTTTTTTTTGGGTTGTAATTGGCGGAATAACCCTTATACTCCTGTTTGTTTTGGAAGTGGGTTTATTATAATATTTGCCTACTAAAAAAATATTATGTTGATCATTGAAAAATATAAATCAATTTTCATCAATTTGAAAGTTGTTTATTATAATATTTGCCTACTAAAAAAATATTATGTTGATCATTGAAAAATATAAATCAATTTTCATCAATTTGAAAGTACTAAACCCTCATTCTCATTTGATGTAACCATTGAGAAATTACAATATCAACACCTCAAATCATGTTGACATAAAACTGTATTTTAGCTACTTGTTGCACTGACCTGAATTATGTTCTATTCTCAACAACAATAACATCCTCCCTATCTCTGGTATTGTGGTGCTCCATTTCTTTGTTGATTGATTCATCATACAAGAGAGATACTGTTGTCTTTTCTACAATAAATCCATCCGCAAAAACAATCATAACCTCCACTTTGTTACCGGGTTCTAGATTTGATGTTATGCTCTGCCAGTCCTCATCTTCAAAGGAGGTTAGTGTCTCTCTTTTATAAGCCTGAATGGTTGTTTTTGTGTGGTTTATGATCAACACACCTAGGCAACCTTCTGATGTCATGTTGTCTGATGAAGTACGATATACGATGAACAACATCACACTCTTCAAGTTACGCCCCTTCATTTTTGGGAGATCAAATTTTATAGAACAACCTTTGCAACTGAAGGTTAACCATTCGGAATTATGGTCACCGGGGAGAAAAAGCGAATCCGAAAACCCATCTGCAGTCTATATAATGAACAAAATGTTTATATCATAATATTAAAAAACTTAGAGGATAAAAGGAAAAAATTCATTAAGTTTGTGTATATGTTTATCTTCCCTACTTTTGATATGTAAAATTATATATTCTATTTCAAAATATATGATCATGTAATTTAAGTAGAAATAAAACTGAAGTGGTTTCATAAAAAATTGAAGAAAAAAAAGTACTTTTTCTCTTGAAAATGTACTGAGCTTGTAATTTAATTCTTCAATAAAGATTGAATTAATCATGGAGTAATTCACATACTACTTATGTAAAGTGAGTTTGAAAACTTCAAAATTGGTGTCTAAATTAATATTAAGAATGACATAATTTCTTGGAAAAATGTAAGGAACCAAAATTCTAGTTAACTTTAAAAGTAGATACATGGGAGATATTCAAACCTGTAAAAGAATGTCTTCGGTAATATTGGAGACTTGGCATTTCATTCCCATTTGTATTAAGAGAGATTTCAAGTAACTCTTTGACCCCGAAATGCCAACTAGAGCAAGGGAATCATCGGTTGAAGGAGAATCATACATATCAGAGATCTCTGATGTAGTTACACTTGGTTCTAATTTCAGACAATCTTTGCCTTTTAATACATCCAAAATTCTTGCTACAACTTGAGTTAGTTCTAGATCTGAGCCACACTCCAAACTAAGACTTCTAAGAGATGACATGGATGCTGATGTTTGACCTAGGGATAGCACATTGTTTGTTGGTGAGATCCAAGACCAAATAAGTGAAGGAAATACATCACGGGAAAATCCTTCAAAGCCGCATAAAGAAATAAATCCAATGCTTTTGGATCTTACTATTGAAAAGGGCACTTTTGTTATAGCAGTCTTATCTGCGATCAAGGTTGTCAATGATTCCATTTGTTCCAAGTCCTCCTCCAATTCGTCAATCATGGAACATCCTGAAAGAATCAAAGTTTCGAGAGATTTTAATTTATAGATGCTTCTCGGAAGTTTTCGAAGACCTGTGCAATCTGTCAAATTTATCAGAAGAAGTTTCTGGAGAGATCCAATGCTATGGGAGACCATAGACAACCTTGGACAGTCTTTGAGTACTAGCTTTTCAAGATTAGGCAAGTATGAAAAGTCTGGGGTTTCAGTCAAATCATGAGAATGACTAAGATTAAGAATTTTTAGATTCTCTAGCATCTGCAAGAAAATAAAACCACAGGAGAATAATAAGAGAAGTATAGAGGTCAATTAAAGTTACACATGTGCAGTTAACATGCCATGCCTACTATTTGTTATACTATTATATTTACGGAACTGTTTGAGGAAAATATGATTAGTAAAAAAATAATCATAAGCAAAATATTAAAAAGAAACTGTACCAGGCTCTCTTTCCATATCTGTTTGAGATTGCTATGTTTTAATTTGATGACAACTAGACTTCCTTGTTGAAATTCTGCAGGAGTGTAAGTTGATGGAAATCCACGCCAGCACAACCACCTAAGTTCTCCTGAAAGATATTTAAAATCTCCATTAAGCTGCACCCCAGCAAGTTGAAGCAATCTGAGTTTATTCATCTTCTCAAATGCTTTGGTATTCAGACAAACTATATCTTGTTTTGGAAACTCTAAAGCCAGTCCCTTGAAAGCTTTTGTTCCCTGAAATTGAAAAAATAAAAATGAGAAAAACTGAAAACGAATAGCTTTTATATGTGATAGCTAAACATAACATAATCTATAGTTTTAACATTTGAAACTCGTAGTTAGCAAAAATTAAAACTATATTTCATATTTCATTTGGTAATTAAGAATCCAAAGGAATGTTAATAACTGATTCATCGATGTTTAGCTCTCGTCCTTTACTGTTGTATTTTTCAGTAACATATCTAAACCGTACAAGAAATTTTCCAATAAGTAATTACCTTCTGCTTTAATAATATATCAAACACTTCATTACGGCGCCACACCCTACTACGGTCCTCAGGATCAAATGGCGATTCCTCATATATTATTTGTCTTCCCATGTCTCTCAACAAATCATGCGTTCTAAGCTTGTTCCTATTGTCAACAGTTACAAGGCTTCGCTCTACAAGGACTTTGATTCCAATATCAGCAAAAAACCCACACCCATTTAATATTTGTATTACATCATTTTTATCCATCCCAATAAAGAAACAGGCTACATCAAGGAATATTTGTTTCTCTGTAACATCTTTTAAACCATCGAAGCTTATTTTTAGCTTCTTCTGTACTTGATCATGTGGAATACATTTGAGTTTCTCCAAAACTTTCTGCCACTCTGTTATTTCACAGTCAGACAAATAGGATCCAAGAACTTCAAGTGCCAGTGGCAATCTCCCAGAATAAGCAATCACATTTGTTGAATGTGTAGCAAAATCCTCTGCTGGACTTGGTTGCTTGAATGCATGCCAACTGAAAAGCTCAAGAGATTCACTTTCGCCCATTTCTTCTAATTTATACACATTATCAACTCTACACAAATTAAGAAGATGCAAGTCTCTTGTAGTGATGATTATTCTACTCCCCGGACCAAACCATTTGTGGCTTCCACACAAAGCCTTTATTTGGTCCAATTCATTTACATCATCAAGCACAAAAAGCACCCTATTCTGGGAGAGTCTTTGCTTTAACATATTTTTCCCTGACTCGATGTCACTTATCTTGAATGTTGTTGTTTTGTAAACATCACAAAGCACCTGTTGCTGTAGTGAAACTCTATCAGTATTTGTCTCCCAAAATTCCCTTATATTCAGAAGGAAGCTCCTTCCCTCAAATTTGCTCCCAATTTCATTAAAAATTGCTTTGGCAATGGTTGTTTTGCCCATACCCCCCATTCCCCATATCCCTAGAAGTAAAACATCTTCTGATTTTTCAATGTTTAATAGCTTAGTTGCAGCTTGCACCCGAGATTCTACTCCCACTGGATGTTCAGCAACGAATAATTGTGTCCTATCTAGCAAATGAGTAACATGTCTAACAATATTCTTGACATCAGCACTTTCATTCCTATAAAATATGAACCAATAATAAGATGCACGATCAATTGTATGTATATAAGCATTCTTCAACATACGCTTCAGTCAAAAGAGGAGGGAGAATTATATGCAAGTATATGTGCATAATTTTACAAGAAAAATCAAAAAACTGCATCGCAATGGAAAATGAAAGAAACACAAGCATTGATAAACCAATAATCTTCTGTTATTTATTAGAAGTTGAGTTAATTAAGTTTAGCATGACTCAGTGTAACTCTTTATTGTTGAGTTTAAGAATCTCTAGTAAGTTTGTAAATTCACGTGCATGTACTAATATAATTAGTATTTTGAAAGCCTCAAATACCCTTCTTCGGCATAATTTTGCTTTAGTACAAACCCACCATATCCTACAGTGTCGTGAGTGATTAATTTAAAATGCCACCTCAATAATACCGTACAGCCAACATGGTATTGGGTCTGCAAATCCGTATAGTTAAGGAAAGTTAAGAATAAAAGACTGACAAATTTGAGATAAAGATTCATGGCTTCCACAAGTAACTCATTACAAATCTAGAAATGGAAAATTCGATAATTTAGGAACACCTACCTATCTCTGAAATTTCTAGAGATCGACCATAGAGAAAATAATAGATATAAGCTAAAAAAGCATGTTTATACTATATAAAAACTGATTTCGTTTTTAGAGTTTTATCATGTAAAACAAAATTTAGTTCATATATATGTTCACAAGAGAAATGCTAAGGTCACACTTTCATATTTTGTTATTATTTTCAAAAACTTCAATAAATATCTAGAGAATTTTAAAACTTAAGCCTTTAAAAGAGTGATTTTTAAAATAGACACAAATATCATTACCCATCATGGCCTATAAATATAAAGAATTGCAAACAATTCTATAAAAGAAAATAGTAAAATAAAAATAACCTGGAATCAAGGAGGACAAACCCTGCTATGCCACAAATATCAAAGAGTTCTCTTCTCCAATTACTCTTTGTGGATTCATCCAATGAGATTGTTGATATAAGATCATCAAAACCTTTCCCAAACTGACCTTCTTGATGACGTACATCTGAGGGATCCACCTCATAGAACACTGGCACAACCACCAGACCCTTGCTTTTGCCAATTTCCATGATCTTCTCCAACTCTACCATACACCATCTTGAATTAGCATAATTTTCAGACAAAACAACTATAGATATTCTAGACCTTCCAATTCCTCGCAACAGTGATGTTGAGATCTGATCTCCTCGTTGAATCTCATCATCGTCTTTGAAAACATGAATCCCCGCATTTTGGAGAGAGGAATGCAGATGTGAAATGAATTTCACACGACTGTCGTTCCCTCTAAAACTCAAGAACACGTCGTACCTCTTTTGCTGAAACATCAAAGGAAAGTAAAAAATGAAAATCACAACTTATATATATTGTAGCTAAAATAATTGATGTCTCTGACACATCTTAAACTATGAAGTTACCAACAATTTATTTTGTCACAAATTTTCAATTATTTTACTAATCAACTTTTGCGGTTCTTGTAATGGTCGTGAAACCAATTTTGAACCAACAGATTTCCACATACACACTACCACTCACCTGATCAGGCACATTTCTAGATTTCCTCTTAATGACATCTCTTGCCATGGCTTGTAGCATAACATGCATTTGAAGCTTGTTATTCTCGTCAATGGTTACAAGGCTTTTGTCTTCAAGGAGGCTTATTTGAAGAGTTGCATATTGTGTTGACTTGGATAATGTTTGGAGCACATCATTTTGGTCCATCCCATTAAAGAAACATGCTATATCAAAGAATATTTGTTTCTCTTCATCACTCAAATCATTAAAACTCTTTTCAAGAGCTTTTAGTAGTTGTGGAACTGGAATGGAAAGTCTTTCGAGACTCCTCAACACACCCTTCCACTCATGTACTCCCTTTCCATTCAAAAAGGACCCAAGCTCTTCAAGAGCAGGAGGCAATCCCCCAGAATAGGCAACTACCTGTCTGCAAAGTTCTCCAAAATCCCCTCGAGGAGTTGTTGTTTCTCTGAATGCATTTAAATTAAAAAGCTCAAACGATTCACTTTCGTCCAATTCTTTCACTTTGTATATATGGTCAACTCCGTGCTCCTTAAGTAGATGCCTATCTCTTGTCGTGATGATTATTTTGCTACCTGGACCAAACCATTCACGACTTCCAGACACAACATTTAGCTGCTCCAATTTATAAACACCATCGAGTATAATAAGTACCCTTTTATGTTGAAGCTTTTCTTTTATAGACACTTTTCCTGATTCCATTGTAATAGATATTTTTATCTTTGTTTCTAATAATCTGTCCATAGCAGAAATTTTCTTTTGCAAAAAATAATAACCATTCCTTTGTTCCCAAACTCCCCTGATATCTTTGACAAAGATCTTGTGCTCAAAATAAGGACCAATCAGATCATAAATAGTTCGGGCAATGGTCGTTTTACCAATCCCTTCCATCCCCCATATCCCTAGTAGGAGAGGATGATTTGATTGTTTCAATAGTTGAATCACATCTTGTGTGCAAGAATTTATTCTCTCTCCATAAAAAAAACTGGACACGTCTCTCTTGTTTAGCACAGCAGTAACATGTTCAACTACCTCCTTAATATATTCACTTTCATTCCTGTATAATATATGAACAAAAAATGATTATATATTGCATAACAATTCTCCAACATGGCCATAAGTCTAAAGAAAGAAGAAACTAATAAGGTGAGAGGTGTAAATTAAAATCTCAACTATTTAAAAAAAGAATTTCAATCTACTAATTGAACAATCAAATCAAAACATGTAATATTAAAAAGGTCATCAAGATCGTATAACCTAATTTCGAATCATGCAAGTTTCGACTTTAAAATCACCTGAAACTTTCTTGGAAACTTTCTTTGAAACTTTCTTTGAAATATAGTAATCTAGTAGAGTGTTTGGTAGCTTTATTGAACGCTGCTAGCCAACTCATGAACTTGTCTTCCTCTTTGGAGATTTCCTCTATCCATACTCTATCCAAAAAATCATGAAACGCCCTTCCATACATACCTTCTTCCATGTTTACGAGAAAAGGCAGAATAATAAGACCAGGTGTGGTACGACAATATTTGGTTATCTCTTCCAATTCTTGAAGACACAACCTTGAGTTAGTATAACTCTTTGAAAACATGACTATTGCTATTTCGCACTCTCCAATTATATTCAGTGAAGACTCTGATAATGGTTTTTCTTGATATGTAGTTGTAAGCCTGTCATAGTCCGCGCAAAAGAGAATTTCAGAATCTGAAGCAAGAGCCGTATGGAGACTTGAAACAAAAGAGCTACAATAATCTATGGCATGGAAACTCAAATATACACTATTCCTCTTCCTTGTTGGATTAGTAGTATCAGTATCATCAGTAGTAGAAGATGCAGGTTGGAATTTGCGGCGGCTATAAAAGCAGGAAGAGAAGCAAGACATGGATTGGATTTTGATGAAAATTGGGCAAAGTGTGAGAGATGAATCTGAAATTGATCAAACAAAAAGAAGAAGAAATCAACTGAAATGAAATGATTGAGTCAAAAGTCATCCCAATAAACTATAGAATGTTGCATACACTTGACAACCTGCAAATAAAGTAGAAAATTATAATGATTGACTAATTTTGGAATTGACAAAAGAGGCCTTATCTGCGACTGTTTCTTGTAGTAGCTTGTTGGAGAAGATGATGAGGTGGTGTGAATATTAACAAGATTGAACCCTAGAAATTGAAAATTGGGGGAAGCTTGTAGTCTTCCACAATATCCCCACATGTTTGAAGTAATGTCTCTGTGAACATTATCAGTAGTATATGATATTGGAGTTTGAACACTATCGTTATATAATATTGGAGTTTATATGGAGTAGTGTGATGATATGAGGTAAGAATGAGAAATTCATCCAATAGATACAACCCTCTGGCAGGCATTTTGGTAACTACTGCCACTGATGGTAGCTGGGAAATATAGTCTCTTATGGCGCGAGCAGTCTCCATCTCCAAGTGCACCGTTGCTCTTGGGATCGCTTCGATTTAAATGAGGGAAATATAGCTAGAGATTTTAATGGAGGGAATGAAATGAGAGGGGGAGGAGATTTAATTTTAGTTTAAACTAGTAATATACCCGTGCGGACGGGTAAAAATTATTTAGTAGTATAAAATTATACTATAAATTAAGAGTTATTTTTATGCATATTTAGTTGCAAATTGAGAATAAAAATTTTGTGTCTCAACTAAAGACAAGTTTTAATTTTAAAAAAAAAGGTATTTTCCTGATAATATCCCGTGAGAAAAATAAAAATTTTGACATTTGAAAATAAAAATTTTGTGTTTTAAATAAAGGCAAATGTTTATTAAAATAAAATATGTATTTTGTTGATAGTGGCCTGTGAGAAAAAGAAAATAATTTGACATTTGAAAATATAAATTTTGTGTCTCAAATAAAGACAAATTTTAATTAAAATAAAATAGGTGTGAGAAAAAGAGAAATTTAACATACAATGGTTAGTGAGAAAAGAGAAATTGTAATATTTTAAAATAAAAATTTCATATAAATTTTAAAAGTATATTAATTATTATTTTTAAAATAATAAATAAATAAAAATGATTTTATATAGTGTAAAATCTATTTAAATTTAAATATAATTTTAAAATAAATTATTTAATTGTAAAATGAATAATAATAATAATTTAAATTCAATTGTATTGAATAATTTTATATAAAAATAAATAAATAATTCGTAAGATAAAGAAAGGAAAAAAGTGGAAATTTTAATGTTTGAATTTTTTTTTCATTAAGAAATTCAAACCACAATGATTTTAATTAAGTGATTTTAGTGAAGAGGGATAAAAGCTATTTAGAAGTGAAGTGAAAGTGTGTTGAAATGGGAGGGTGGTGTACAATAGTTTTAGTGAAAAGAAAATATATGTTTGAGAATTACTGAATTGTCCATTGATAAATGATGGAAAGATAGAAAAATAGGTTGATTATGAATAGACCATTTTAACCTTTGTGCTTTGTAAATTTAAAAATAGAAAAGAACATTTTAGGGAGTATGGTGGTATCTTCTATTAATGGTTAAATAGTTGACTAGATAGTTGATGATACATTTTTAGTCCTCCTGCTCTAATTAACTTATGAAAATGATTCAAATCACATTTTAAAATTTAGACTAATTATTTTATAAAATAAGAAAACTAAAAAAATGTGAAAATTTTATATAACCATGATCCCTAAATTAATTTTATTTAATTCAATAAATATAAAAATATATATTATAATTGAAACATTATAAATTTTCTTATAATAAAAATATATATAATTAATTTAATTTAATATTACAATTATAGTTTTTAAGAGATTAAGGGCCTGTTTGTTTCAGCTTTAAAAAATGGATTTTTTTTTATTACTGAAAATAGATTTTCCAAAACTATTTTTTAAAATATTACAACTTTTTTATTTTTTGTTTTTTCTAAAATAAAACACTAATTTTGACATCCTATAACATAAATATACATTATTGAATACCAAAATTTAGTTAAAATCTTAATTTTTTAAAAAAGTTGAATTTCAATTTTTATGAAAATCTATTTAAAATAACTTCAAAATTAAGTGATTTTTTGAAATTTTGATATCCAATTTTTTTTCATAAATAGATGAAATACCTAAAATCACATTTTAAAAATAACTATTCAAACAAAATTTTCGTTTGAAGCTTTTATAAAAGTTTCTTTGTAATTTTTTTTTTCACAAAATTATATAACACTATAAAAATTACTTTTTTTAAAAAAAAACAAAACAAAAGGGCCATAAATGAGATTAAACTAATAAAAATGATTTTTCAAACTACATCCAGTTTTTTTTCTCACGCTTTTCTGCAAACCCTCACCCCATCTGCAAATTCTCTCCCATTATGCAAATGATCTTAAAACCATTTATTCTCCAAACTTCAGCGGAAACAATAAGGATGAAGTTTGATTTCAACATAGAAGATAACGTGAAGTTTGATTTCAACTGGTTTTCTCGAATTTTGTTGAGTTCACGCTCAAATTCCTTCGATTTTAGGTTCCTTAATCTTTTGTTTTTGAATCACATTAATCCCTTCGATTTCGCTGTTCATGACTCTAATCTCACTAGTGAAGAAGGTAGAGACTAACTTGTTCCGTCAAGGTGAAGACCCATTATTGCGTTCAAGTTGGTGCTTTGAGAATGGCAAGATGGATATTGGGGAACTGAAGGAAGAAGAGGATGGTGACAAGGTTTCTGAATTAATTTAGGGATTGGGGTTATATAAAATTTTCACATTTTTTTAATTGTTTTATTTTATAAAATAATTATTCTGAATTTTAAAATGTAATTTTCTAAATAAGCATTGCCACGTATGCCTTTTTGCCACGTATGCATTTTTGCCACATCAACGTTTTTGAAGGAGGAAAATGGAGATAAGGACCAGTTAGTTGATTTGGAAAAGGCAAGACCACTTCCGTAAGTTGATCAAAACACGATGACAAAAAGTGTATTTAAGCCTTTATATATATGTTTGATTCAAACAAGTGGTGGGAATGAAAGAAGAGAAATTTTTGTTAAAAATATATTTGGTTCATGAGGGGAGGAGAGAGATTCTATTAACAATTTATATTTTTATCTTTATGATTTTATATAAGTGATATAATATTTAAAGTTGAAAATGTCATAAATACTTTTTTAGAAATAATATTTGTAATATTTGAGTGATTAAAAAGTTATAACTTAGAACATAACGTAAAAAAATTGAGTACACTTTATTCGTATTATAACTTTCGACACAAAATAAACTATGTATTGATAATAACTTTTAAATATATAAAATAACTTATTATCATATAATAAATATATATATATATATATATATATATATATATATATATATATATATATATATATATATACACACACATATATATAGTGGCGGATCCAGAAATTTTTGTTAATGGGGGCTAAAAAATGATGTATATTAATTAAAAATATTACAATTTGTTTCACACACACACGCACGCACGCACGCACGCACGCACGCACGCACGCACACACACACATAATAGAAAAAATGGATAATTTAAAATTTTATATAAAAAATACATAATTGAATACATAAGAAAATTAAAAAATTAATATAAATAAACATAAAAAAATTATATCAAAAAAAAAAATTGGAGTGATGATCGCGACAAAGTGGGTATGTCTATGATTATGACTGCAAGTGCACAGTCTATCACGTAGCTTTAAAGATTATCGAACCCAAAGGACTAAGAATCGACCTACGGTATATAATTGTTACTACAAAAATCTAAAGCTAATATATGATTAATTAGAATCAGACGGGGGAATAAGGGAAACAAAATTAAACTAAATTATAGGGGAATATGCACCGGTATGTAATGGTCGGACGTCCGGGATCTAGTAAACTATCAACGCAGTTCGTAATTCAAAATACTTTTCCATAGAAATCATTTGCTTAAAAACCTTCCTCTTACACTCTTGTGTTTATTGATTATGATCTTATTATTAAACCTAGCACTCTCGCTATATCAATTAAAGTTTAAATTAATTTTTGAAAACAAATGAATACTGATTAACCTTAAAGCACTATGGCTGTATTTAAGGTTAATACTTAATTCCTATTGTCCAGTTAAAATCTCAAACTCTCGTTTTTATTGATCCTAACTTCTATCGCTTTTTACTTTCGTAACAAAGCGGTTTAATTAAGTATTAGAAATTATAACCAGATAAATAAATTCTCATTAATAAAATATGTTGGCAGCATTACTAGATTCCCTCAGTTATGTGACCTCACATATCGGTGTAAATTATTTAGCCGAACATAGTTTTAAAGCTTAAAACAGAATAACAATAACAATTGCAAGCAGGTAATAATTCAGGCATATTTAATAAACCAAAGTATATAATAATTATGACTGAAAATTAAACCTGAATTGAATACTGAATTGAATACTTGAAAGCTGGTATACCAATATCTTGATCCGGAACAGAAATTAAATTGCGGCAACAAAATTAAATCCTAAATCTAAAACGAAATCTGAAGCTGGCAAGAGAAAATAAAGTGGCAGTAGAGTTCCGGTGAGGAAATCTAATGCTTAATAGGTTGGGAAAAACTAAATCGGAGTTGAACTAAATGGTTGGAAATTAAAGGGTTTGCAGAAAAAACGGCGGAAGAAAAACTGAAGAAGAAGGAGAGCCGCCGTGTGAGATGTACTTCTCCTTTTATAATGATGCCTTGCTAGGTTACGTTTTTCAGAGTTGCTTTCTCGGCGAAGAAGAAGTAGGTTGAAATGTAGGAGTGAAGTGCTGAGCGATTCGTTTATGGGCTTTTCTCTTCTGGGCCAAGTATGACTAATGTCATACTTGGGTGTGTGACGGACGACACTCCATGGGGGTGACGGTTGGCATGATGGGGTGCCTGACGAACGGCCCCTTTTGCCCCACGTTAGCTTGTGCTATGTGTGGGCTTGGGCCTATGCTTCATGTGTTGGCTCTTTTGTTTGGACCTTCGTTATTCTTTTGCACCTCATAGTGCTTTTTACTTCATTTTTCTCCTTTTTTCTCAATGTTTTCTCAAGCAAGCTCCTAAGTAATAAATTCCTGAAACATAACAAAATATCGGCGTAATATCGAAATAAAATAATATAATTGAAATAAAATAGGAAAATAATACTTGTAAATTAAGCCAAATATACGATACACTTTCGTGTTATCAAGTGACACGATAGAATAAGTTGGTGGTGAAGAATAATTATAGTAAATTGATAGAAACAATCGAGAAAAATTACAAAAAAAAAACAGGGACAACACGAAAGAAAATAATAATTTTAAAATAATAAAATAAAACTGAGAATATTTTAGTAAATATATTAATTTATTAATTATCAAAACTCGCATTCTCTCCTCCTGTCCTTTGAATTTCCTTGATTCGGGGAACGTAAAAAGTATGATTTTGAGGGATTTTGCTTCCCTCTCCTTCGAATTTCCCAGATTTGAGGGACGCAAGAAATGTGATTTGGAAGAATTTTTTTCCCCTCCCCTTAGTTCTCCTCCTAAAAATTGAGTGTCTAATATACTTGACGGGAATACTTATCTCGTTCCCAAGTCAAAAGTACTTTTACTGTGTTTGGATATATCTTTAAGGGTGTATTTGGTTTGAGGTAGATGGGGAGAATGATAAGGAAAGGGAAGGGACAGGAGGAAATATTTCTAATTAAATGTGTTTGGTTCAAATTTTAGGAAAGTAGAAGAGCAAAACCCCTCAAAAATACTTTTTTTGCATCTCTCCTAATCGGGAAATTTGGAGTGAGAGAAGGTAATATGATTTTTATTATTTAAATTTATAAATATTTTCAATTTTATTTTACCATTTTTAAATTATTCATTTTTTCGCGTTAGTGTGTCTTTTTTGTATGATTTTATGTGTGACTTCTCTCTCAATTTATTATAAGCTTAAATACAGTTTTAGTCTCCCTATTTTATTTTATTTTTACTTTTTATCCTCCCTTTAAAAAATCATTTTCCTTTTTTTTTTCTTCATATTTCTTTATTTCTTTGGCGGTCCCCGTCTAATTTTATATAGTTACCATAATAAGAGAAGGAGGACACTTAAGTTTCAAGAGGGAGATCATGTGTTTCTGAGAGTTACTCCTATGATTGGCGTTGGTCGAACTCTGAAGTCAAAGAAGTTGACGCCGTGTTTTATTGGTCTGTTTTAGATTACAGAAAGAGTGGGAGAGGTGGCCTATCATATTACTTTACCACCGACACTTGCGAATTTGCACGATGTGTTTCATGTGTCTCAGTTGAGGAAATACATTGCGGATCCTTCTCATGTGATCCAAGTGGACGATGTACAAGTGAGAGACAACCTGACGGTTGAGACATTGCCCATGAATATTGAAGATCGAGAGTTGAAGCAGATGCGGGGTAAAAAGATAGCATTGGTCAAAGTAGCTTGGGAGGACCAGCAGGTGGTAATGTTACTTGGGAGCTGGAGAGTCAGATGAATGACTCTTATCCTGAGCTCTTTACTTGAGGTATGTTTTCGAGGACGAAAACTCTTTTAGTGAGGAGAGT
This sequence comes from Vicia villosa, assembly GCF_029867415.1. Taxonomy (NCBI): domain Eukaryota; kingdom Viridiplantae; phylum Streptophyta; class Magnoliopsida; order Fabales; family Fabaceae; genus Vicia; species Vicia villosa. The sequence goes on along the minus strand of NC_081184.1, from coordinate 16,584,865 downwards.
TGCAACACCCCATAATTTACATTATTTGATTTAATTGGAATTTAAATTATCAATTGGATTATTTAGAGTTTTTTGTGATTTATTGGAAAATTATGAAAAATAAAGTAACTGGGCCTAGTGTGATAGTAGTAAAGGGGAGGTGTAAGCAAGTAGGCCTTACTAAGTTAATTTTATTTTTCATATATTAAGGGAATTTGGAAAGAAAAGAAAGTAGAAAACAAAGAGGAGGAAGAAGAAGAACTCAAACGTACGTAAAAAACAGAGGGAGAGAAAGCACTCAAGGTTTTGGCTAAGGTAAGGGGGGACTAATTTCTTTTAGCCTATATTATTGGTTTGTGAATGATAGAATTGATTAGGTGTGTTGTTTTTCCCAATTGAATATATTAGAGGTTTTGGGGTTTTGGAACCTATAGGGTAAATTGGATGTGTTTATGATGACATGAATGATGTATGATTTTTTGTACAATTGATAGAATTGATGTGTGTATTTGAATAATTACATAATGTTGGTGTGGAACTTGAAAAATTAGGACTTATAATGATTTTCCGGTGTGTAAAAGATGGGTTTTTGGGGTTTGAAGGGAAAATCTTGTAGTAGAAGAAAAATACAGATTTTGACACTTCTTCAGTGATGTAACCGATTACATGGTTGATGTAACCGGTTACATGTGTGAAAAAAATGGTGAAAATGCAATTTTTAGGCAATTTTGGGTGATGTAACCGGTTACATGGTTGATGTAACCAGTTACATTGAAGAAAAATGGGGTATTTTTGTTTATGGAACTGATGTAACCGGTTACATGAATGATGTAACCCGTTACATCACTGTGTTGGCAGATTTTTTTCTAAACTTCGAAAATTCATAATTTTCAAATCGTAAGTCCGTTTTGGTCGCCGTTTTGGGTGTTGAAAAAGTAATCGAGTATTCTATCTACTAAATAGGTTTAACGGGCAGTGGCTTGATTTTATTTTTAAAATATCTATTTATTTTATCGGGTTTCATGCTCTGGTCTTGTAATACTAGAGAACGTTCTTTTATTTTAGAGTTATTTAATAAACTCTTATTTTAGTTGTTTGGATAATTTTGATTGGATTATGAGTCGATGACTCTTTGGTGCTGATAACCGATGTTTAACATTATTCTTTTTTTTTTAATTTCATTCTATTGTGTTACACATGTTTTAGTGAATAATGTTGATTTATGTTCCTTAGAAAAACATGACAAATGGTTTTTAAATTGTTATTAGGAGTTGTAGCATCCTTTTTACATGTTTTACTCTGAAATTATTTTGTATTCCGTGGGGGTTTAGAAGGGTGTTACATATTTCTGGTTTGTACCGGAGATATAACTACGGTTTTTTGCTATACGGAAACCAAAAAAACATCATTAAATAACACCATTATCACAACAAGAAAATGTTACATAAGGATTCATAACAACAAGAAAAATAGGAATCATAACATAAACATAAGCAATAAGGATTTTAACAACAAGAAAATATTACAAATCAACATCTGCATGGATGTTGCAACATCATGATAATATCAACGACTGATCTTGAAATGGTCGCAACTAGGTCGATCGAAACTTTCTCCTCGAAATTGGTACGAGTATTCCACATAGCCCACATATCATAGATGTTATTCAGCTCACGATTGATGAACACAAGTTTCCCCTCTGTATCAACAGATGGTGAGCGTCACTCGATCTTTCCAACTTTGCGATTGTCTCCATAAGGTACAAGTTCCTGCAATGTTAGATGCACTTCTTCAATTGGGGTGTACATGGTGATCTTAAATTCCCGTGATGGTGTGGCACCGGTAAAGTGGACAACTCCAACATGCCATTCGATGTTCATTTTCATGTTCATTTCTGGTTTTTGGTGTTGTGCTAAGAAAAAATATGACAAATGAGGTTATTTATAGTAGGTGGATGCAAACATGAACCATACAAATCCTATCTAATTTTGTCAGAAGGAAAAACGAAGGTGTAACTCCAGTTCTAAACCGAAAATATATTTTCGGTTAGTTCCTTGAAGCTAATAAAACAGAAACAACAACATTAGAAAATAAAATTCATATATTGAAATATTGTATTTTGGCCAAACTACAAAAATGAATATATTTCCACAACATAATACATGAATAATATGACATTTACAATAAAATGAGATCTAACTATGCAAATGACCCGAAGAAATTATTGTCGTCCAAATCCACCGGAGGCACCCCTTTTGACTTTTCTCTATTTTCTTTTCTATTTCTATTTTGTTCAACTTGTTGTAGTCTTGCATCATTTCAATGAATTGGTCCGGGCAAGTCTCGGATGACATTGTGAAATGAATCACCCACTCTGGTGATGTAGGTGGTATATGTCATCTCGATTTCAAATACACTTGAAAACATGTTGTGGATTTGAAACCCACCTAACACATGTGATAAGATCATTAGGGTTTGCACTTGGAGCAGTTCACAGAGGAAAAAAAGTCTTTGAGAAACCGTATCTCGTAAGATTAATACACACCCTCTCATACACACTTGTTGTTAGATGGCTCATTTCAGGGAAACACATTCACTTATCCTCTGGTGCGAATCCATTCACGCTTGGTACAAGAGAGTTATATATTTTTTCAACTTTCTCTTTACTCCCGAACACACATGTGTATAAATCTCTAGTTCCCCTCAACTCTTTGATCAAGGTATGTCAGACAATAATGTAATCTTATTCCCCTTTCCCGAGCAAACTGGAAACAGCTCGAAAACCACAGTTACCGTCGCCCCCTCATTGACGATTCGTTCAATGTACTTATGCATAAAAACCGGCATGTGATCGATGAATGGTATTTTTGGTGGAGTCGGTGTTGTAGGTGGTTTGCTAATACGAGGGCCTTTGAAAGCACTTTTCTGAGATTTTAGAGTAGGTGAATTGGGAAAAAATTTGTCAACGTGTTCAAAATATGATGGACTCCTCGTAGTTGAATTGTTGCTCGGTGTCGATTTCACCTTCTTAGGTGCCCCTTTAGCTTTTATCGGTTGAGATAGTGGTTTCAAATCTATGGTCTCCCGGAATGCAATCTTCCTTAGTTGCTCTTTGTTATGGAGTTTGGTGGCACCATCGACTTTCAAAAATATTTATTGTATCGCTTCCCAGTCAGTCAAGATGGAAATACATGATCTTTCATCTTTCGTTTTACCGTCATCTTCAAATATGAGTCTCTTCCCATGGCTAGAGACCTCGTCCACACGAATCGAGCAATCAACTTTCATCTTCTCAGATATGACATAAGCACAAGGGAGACCATATATTTTCACAATTGTACAACCACGGTTTGAGCTGTCGGAATCGACATTAGAAGCTTGTGTGGCTTTATGAAAAATATTTAATTCAGAGCTGCCTGAGATAAATTACCGACCAACTGAGAATATAAGGTGGTGTCTTTGAACCTGTGTTCCAAAACCATGATACTACGACCGAATGATGCCTGTATCTCTCTATGTTTGTTTAGTATCATGTAGTTCATATTATCCCAACTTGTTATCAAATCACCCTAGCTATTTGCCAGCCAATTCTTCAGGCAAGCATGAGCACACTCAACTCAGTTTGTTATTGTATTTCAAAGATGCATAACCTCACCGGTCCAAGCACAAGCAAACTTCTCCTTTACCTGATCAAGTATTGTGCATTCAACATATTTCACTTCATCGGGATATTCCACACAAACATTCATGAATTGTAAAACAACATCAACATATAGCTCTTTTGTAAATGCATTTACTATCACAGTCCATGCATCCATAATTTTCTCCACAATAACGCCCACCTTGATCAGTTTTCCATCTTCACCTGCAATTTGTTTTGTCCCCATCGCCCTTTTAACCCGACTTCTCACGTTTTTAGTAATATAGTACTTACATAATAAGGCGTAAGAAGTAGGAAATACAATTGCAATTGAATTCATTGATGTTGTATCTCGGTTGATAACAATGACTTTTGTCATATCTTGTTGATCCTTCAACATTGACCTACAAACCTCTAAAGCCCATGCAAAGTTGTCCTCTTCTTCGCACTCTAGAAATGCAAAACCAACATAATACGTCTTCTCAGCCGATGTAACACCAATAATTTCCAACAACGGAAGCTTGTACTTGTTGGTCTTATCTGTTGAATCAATTATAATCACGGTGGGAAACGTATTGAACAATTTAATGGAGTCGGGATGAGTCCAATAAATATCTCTTAGCGTAACTCCATCATCACTTCGTCGGTGCCTACAAACATAATCGTTTTTATCTAGAAGTTTCATGAGGTGTTGCATCTTGGTTCGATCCCCCATAAGCGCTAGTTTTGATTGACGACACCTATTATATACCTACTTGATATTTGTTGTATTCCCTGGTCTTTTTCGCTTCAAGGTTGCAATAATGTTTTTGGGTGGTATTAAGCTCAAAGTCATGTCAGAAACACATGTCTTCTCATCCGAAAGAAGCCAACATGCAATTGGATGACCAACCAACTTTTAACTTAGATCATAGTTGTGTAAACCATATATCACATTAAATCTCCATTTGTTATTTGCCAAATGATAACCACACAACTTAAACAGGCATTCACATTTTCTTGAACCGGTGTCGTTGCATTTCAATTTTTGGATACGACAGATATATTTCCCACTTATTTTGCATTTCAAAGTCACAAATGCATTTCTTCTAGACGTACCAATATCGGACCTTCCAATCACATAACCAAATCCTAGCTTTGTTGTCTCTAGGCGAATCCAATGCAACATGTTATAAAGTAATTCAAACTTTTCGCCATTTTCAAAATGCTCTCGAATATCTATCACCTTTGTTATGATAGTAGATACAAGTGGTGAAATAACCTGAGATAATTGAGCTTTGGGAATGTTATCCAGATGCACCATACCTAATGTAATAGACAACATAATCATCAGTTCTACAGGAAAATAAACACAGACAGAAAACCAGAAATGTACTTCCAATTTTGTTCAACTGCAAATTGGAAATATATCTCCGGTTATCGCGTGAACTGTTTTTAAATTCAAAAACAACATAATGTATGGAATGGGGATTGAATATAAAAAACTTTACCTTAAATTGCACTTCCTTGAGCTCCTTTTGATATGATGAACCACAAAAATGAAGATTTAGAGTGAAAAAATGAATTGAGTACGGGAAGGATTTTGAGTGACTTTAAAGAAATATGAAGAAATGGTGTGATCAAAAGGTGACCATGATGATTATTGTTTTAGGCTATATATAGTTGTCATAATACCAGAAGTATACTTCCGGTAATATATAAAATCACAAGGTGTTAGAATTATTCGCTCTACTAACCGGGGGTATATCTCCGGTTCTAAATCAGAGATATATATCCGGTATGGTTTTTGACATTTTGAGGGGCCAAACCCAATTTAGCCTATTTGTGCCAAATGTGGTGCGTACTAGAAATATATTTCCGGTTTTTACAGGGGCAGAAACGGACTTGCACAAGGTCTTTCTTAGGACCATGGGTGGACTAAGAATTACCCTTAAATTCTAAGAGAAGGCATTTAAGGGAAATCATACTCTTCTTCTTGTATTTTAGTTGGATAGTTGATAACATATTTTCAACAACTTTGACTTGTTCAAATTTCAGCGATGTTTCGCTCGAAGCTATATGAGACGAGTTTGACTTTGGGCAATTTCAATTATGGTTCACTCCAAGCGTGAATACTAGCACAAAGAAACCAGAACTTGTTATTCAAACAGAATTTTGCAATTTCAGATTCACTCATTCGGAGGAATTTTCCATCAAATCCATCAATGTCTTCCAAATTTGAATCAAGATCTAGTTCTGGTCCAAACCAGAGGATGTACAACTTGTTCTTGAGGTTTCTGCCCTACAAATGTTGGACATTTTATTCCCAATCTCGATAGGACTCTTAGTTCAGAAGCTGGAATTGTTGTTTTTGGAGAAGATGAGAGGTTTCAACACAGGGAACAGGTAGAGTCAATGCTAAATGTAATCAGAGAATGCAAAATTGCTATAGTTGTATTTTCAAGAAGTTATGCTTATTCAAGCTCGTGTATTAAAGAATTGGAGAAAATAACCGAATGTGCAAAGGTTCATGCATAAAAATAGTATATCTCATATAATAATTAATATAGTTTTAAAAAAACCTAATTTAGTAGTAGTGCAACCTATTGCTATTATTTAATTAATTATAATATTACTTCATTACAATTACAAGTACTATCATTATTATTTATACTTTTATTTATTTATATGAATTAATAAACTAAATCAATTATTCATAAAACTAATAAAATACGATCCCCCGCAACTGCGATCGGGAGGAGGATGGATCCACTTGATGCCAGAACTCTCCCCCGAACCGGACTAAACCGGTGGTATAAAGCCAAAAATAAAACCAATAAAATATATTTTTAGATTTTCTTCGTTTTAAACAAAAGACATCATAGAGTAGCAGAATACCAAAATATTTAAAAGTGTGAAGTCCCATTTTAGTCCCTCACAAAAACTGTAGAGGTCGATTTAGTCCTGAGAAAAAAAAGTCCATATTAAATCCCTTACAAAATTTAACCGAGCCATATTAGTCCCTCAACTAACATTTTTTTAAAATCGGTTTTTTTTATACTTTTGAACCGTGACTGGAGTGCTAATAAAGACACATTTAAATCCCTCACAAAAAAAGAAAAGTCCAAATTAGTCCCTAAGAAAAAAAAGGTCTATATTTAATCCTTTATAAAATTTAATCAAGCCATGCTAGTCCCTCTTTTAGTATTTTTTTTTTCAAATCAATTTTTTTTTAAATTGTGACTGGACTCCTATTTTACGACTGTTGAATTGATATTATTTATGAAGGGATTGTAGATAAATCATCGCGATACCACGATGTTCTTTTCTTTGTTTGGTTTATTATCAGGCTTATAAGTGGGTGACTATAATTTTTGTTGTTATGTATTCTTGTGTATTAGGTGTCGTTATTGTTTTAGTTGTTAATGATCTTTTAGGAAGATTTAGTTTTAGTACTAAGGTGATTTATGATAATTTCTTTCTTTTGTAAATAATACTTGTGGCAAAAATAATACACATGGTATGTTGGAAGAAAATTAGTTTATACCATATCCCTTAGGTTTTTATGATAACAAAGTATTTAATGAACAATTAGGTACACTAACATATGTTCAAGTGTGCAGGATCATCAGGGGCGGCCCTGAGCACGGGCTCGTAGGGCGGGAGCCCAGGGCCCCATAATTTTAGGGGCACCAATTTTTTTTTACCCCTATATATATTAAAAGAGAATTTTCTATTACAAAAATACTTACTAAAAATATTTTTTTAAAAAAAATACTGGTTAACAAAATTATAGGGGCACCACTTAATAAAATAATGTAATTTGTCATAAATAAAATATAGAGTAGAATAAAATCAATTAATATATCCAACATTTTAGCAACTAAAGAGTTTAATTGAGACACTAAAATTAAAACAATGATATAAAAAATATTTTATATTATTGATTTCAAAATTAAGAGTGAAACATTACTTCAACTAACTAAACAAGATAATGATCCCTAAAATAAGAGTGAAGTCGAATCTTTAGAATCTCATGAAATTGGAAACTTTGAATTTTTAGTAGCTATGATTATTTGGTTTGAATTATTAACTGTTGTTAATGAAATTAGAAAAAGTTTGCAAAAAAAAAGACATGTGTATTGATGTGGCTATAGAACTGGCAAAATGTTTGATCAAGTATTTGAAAAAATATAGAGAATCTGGATTTGTAAATGCTAAGGCTAGTGCTGAAAAGATTGAGAATGAAATAGAGATTGAATGTGTGTTTATTCAAAAACGTCAAATTAGTAGAAAACAACACTATGATGAAAATTAATCTCAACCCACACAACTGAATCTTGAGTCTACTAAAAAGTCTTTTCAAAATCATTATTTCTTATATATTGTAGATCAAACAATTGGTTCACTTGATAGAAGATTTGAGCAGTATAGCACATATGCAAATATTTTTGGGATTCTTGTTTAGTATAGAAAGGCCTAGATCATTATTTGATAGGAACTTGAAAGCATGTTGAAAACATCTTGAAACTTGTTTAAAACATGACGATTCTCTTGATCTTGATGGTGAAATTTTATTTGAGGAATTGAAATTTATTAGAGAAGTTTTAACAGTTGAATCAAAATCAAGCTATATGATGTTGAGTTCTTTAGAGACTTTTAATTGTTTTCCTAATGCACACATAAATTATAGAGTAATATTGACTATTTCCATCGGTATTGCATCTGCTGAAAAAATGTTACTAAATTAAAATTATTAACATCTTATTTGAGGTCAACTATGTCACAAGATAAATTAAATAGTCTTGCGTTGATTTCAATTAAAAATAATTTTTTGAAGAACCTTGATTATGAAAAAAATTATTAACGATTTTGCAACAAAAAATGCTAAGACGGTGATATTTAAATAATTTTAAAGGTTTGGTCAATTTTTTTATAGGAAAAAAGACGAGATCAAGAAGAAGAAGAAAAATATGTCTCTTTATAGTGGTTTATATTATGATGTAGTATAAACATTTATTCAAAGACCTATATTTCTATTCTTTTTGCACAATATCAAATGAAAATGTGTTTTTATCCAATTATTTTTTTATCCTTATGTATTTATTGTTAAAAAATTATAGGGGCACCACTCTTTTGATTCGCCCAAGGCACCTAAATTCCAAGGACCGACCCTGAGGATCATTAGTAAAAGAATTTATCGGACTCTGACTCTGATAGGAACATATGAAGAGAAGCTTGAGACTCAGATTCTAAAAGATCAGAATATGATTACTCAAATTTTGAATGATAATATTTTAATGTCTCACATCTAGGGAACCCAGCTTCTGGTGGAAACTTAGACTCTGAAGACCATGTGCAAAGGAACTCAACCTCTGACCCGTACTCAATTTCTAAAACTAGGTTTATCTTGTCAAGTCTAGTCATAGTTTAAAAATACGAAAAAAATCGTTTGAAAAAATATTAAAAGAGGGACTAACATGGCTCAGTTAAATTTTGTAAGAGATTAAACTTAATTTCTAAAACTAGGTTTATCTTGTCAAGTCTAGTCATAGTTTAAAAATACGAAAAAAATCGTTTGAAAAAAATATTAAAAGAGGGACTAACATGGCTCAGTTAAATTTTGTAAGGGATTAAATAGAGACTTTTTTTCTCAGGGACTAATTTGGACCCTCCTTTTTTTGTGAGAGACTAAAATGAGTCTTCACTGGTGGTCCAGCCAAAGTTCAAAAGTAAAAAAAAATCGGTTTAAAAAAAATTAGTAGAGGGACTAACATGACTCAGTTAAATTTTGTAAGAGATTTAATAGAGACTTTTTATTTCTCAGAGACTAACATGACCTCTACAGTTTTTGTGAGGGACTAAAATGAGACTTCACTCTATTTAAAAATGGAAAACGAAAGGTCTCCTTTCTAATTGGGGTACCTCCTTTCCTTCAAGTTGTTCATAGTAAGAAATCACCCAAAAAATCAAAACCCACAAATTATTTCCGTCAGTTCACCCATTACTTTCTTTTTAATGTTGGGTTAAAAATCTCATTCCCTTACTTTTGGAAATTTCATCCTATTACTTACCCACCTTTTCATAATGTAGGTTTCGAGTTATTCTAGAATAGTCACCAATGACTTAGACTTTGATTCAAGAATGACACTATTAAATACCTATAACATGTTATTAAGAACAAAGTAACATTTTGTATGTATCTAAAATATGATTTACTCCAAATTCAGTGTGGAGTCTTCATCATATGTTTAAAAGCCTCTTCATTAATCACTCTTATTCCCTTCATTTCTCTTATTTCTCTTATGCATGTGGATAAGTTGATTTTCTAGCCTTCCATATGATTTCTTTCAACAAATTTCTAGGATACTTATTCCTAAAATTATTATCCAAGTGTCTCGCACGTAATCTTTGTTCAATATAGGTAGTACTAGTAGCTCATTTATTGTAGGTAATACACTCGAGTCCTGACAATACAATTTACAATACAACAATAATAAATTTAGCATAACATAAATAAAAGACATGAATGAAAACTTGTAATACAACATACCTGTTGTTGATCAGAAATGAATGTGTAAGAAAGACACTTGTTCCTACTTCCAAGATGATTAGTCAGAAGTTCCAAAAATCATATCCAACTATCTTTTATTTCCCTATTCACAACAGCAAAATCTATTGGTAGCATCTGATCATTAGGATTTCTACCAATAGCTGCCAAATTTTTTTCCTCACAAAGACCCTTTTAAAAGAATCCATCAAAATCAATGACATGTCAATGGTTTTAAATTGCGGTTGTAGTTGCGGATGTTGCGATTGCGATCATTGCGATGTGCATTGCGATGTGAATTTCTATAGGGAGGTGTTTGAAATATAATGTTGAAAAACGCTTAATGTTAAGTTTTTTAATTACATAAAAGTAAATAGAGTTTTAGGATTCTAATATTTTAATTTTTAATAAAAATATTTGAAGAAACATAATTGAAATTGTCTTATGTGGTTTTTAATACCGCCAAAGGTGTAATTTTAAATTCACACCACAATTGCGATCCGACATAATTGCAACCGTCGTGAATTATGTATCGCGACGGTTCTAACCGTCGTAAACTACTAAAATTAACCGTTGCAACTTGCCAAATTTCTTGTAGTGTTTGGTGATCAAAATAAATTTTGAATATATGAAATGTTCTTGAATCAATTCTAATACATAAATTGATTTTCTCTTTCAATGTAAAATTCAAATATCATAATAGCTTTTGGTTAAAAAGTATAAAGTTAAAGGAGAGTACACTTTTAATAAGAAAAAAAAGAATTTACTTTTTTCTATAAGACCACTCTACTTTTACTTCTACTTAAGGCTCTGTTTAGTAAAACTAACTGATAGCTGATAATGAGTAATTTATAGTTGGTAGTTGATAGCTAATAGCTGGTGATTGATAGCTGATAAGCTAACATGAGTGTTTGATAAATTAGTTGTTTTATTAGCTGATAAATACAAAATGACATAAAAGGACATTTTAATTAATTAGAATAATAATATATTTTGTTAAAATAATAAGGGAAGAAAAAATCACAAGTTAAAAACTACAAGCTCAAATTAAAATAGAAAATGTATTTTGTTGATAATGCCCCGTGAAAAAATAAAATTTTGACATTTGAAAATAAGAATTTTGTGTCTCAAATAAAGACAATTGTTAATTAAAATAAAATATGTATTTTGTTGATAGTGATCCGTCAGTAAATAGACACTTTGACATTTGAAAATAATTTTTTTAATAATTATGAATAATTTTTTAATAATCATAAAATAATTATGTTTTCGGTTGAGTAAATTTTTACGTGTTCCTCTTGTTCTATTAAAAAAGATTTAATTTATTTATGATTAGAAAAATAATAAAAGAAAAAGAAAATTGAGAGAGAAAATATTAAATTGAAAATTATGAAGTGTGTAGAGTGTTTAATAGAGAGAGTGAAAGATATAATTAACTTAATATGAAAAAGGAGGGAAAATGTAATTTGAAATGAGAAAGTGGTTTTGTATTGCCAAATGTCAACATTTTATTAAATAGAGAGTGTGATTATATTGATTTTTATATAAATACTAGTAAAGGACCCGTGCGCCCGCACGGGTCAAGTAAAGTCGGTAAAAATAATGAATAAATATAATATTGTTTTGGTTAAAGAATTATATTAAAATATATATTAATTAAGAGAAACAATTTTTTCAATGATGATTATCAAATCAATATAAATTTAATTTGTCAATTTGTAATTGTTTTTGCTATAAATATAAAGTCATATTAAGTAAACTTACACTTTTAATAATCTATCAAACCAAATAATTAAAAATTTGTATATCATTATATAATAAATATGACTCAATATATTTTTTTCCCACACAATTAATAAATTAAGTTATATATGAATAGTGTGAAATTAATTATTACTTTTAAAAAGAGTTGATTATATTTACTTCTGCATGCACAGAAAAAAGGCATTTCAACAGTTTCCAAAATCTTGTGCACGTTTACCTACTAAAAGGAAGTCTAACAGGTAAAGGGCATTTGAGTATATATTGTGATAATGACCTATTAAGTCCCACGCTTAAAGTATCAAAGCAGTAAACCTAATCTGTAAGTGGGAAGAAAAATGGGTAGCTTCTCCCAAGTTGCAAAAGCTTGCAGGTCCTTGATCCGTTTTTTTCTGTAATCCAATCTTTGTCTTTCGTTTTTTTTCTATGAAATGTGACTTTCGCTGATGATTGTTTCTGATTATGTAGATCTTTGAAATTTCTTGTGGTTCAAGACCCAGTGGAAAGATTCGCGATTAAACGGAAGATGAAGCAAAGATCGAAGCTGTTGCGAATGAGGTTGAAGATGAAGAAACAACGGATTACCAAGTTGTGCACTGATTGGGCTTTGCATGCTGTGGACCGTCCTTTCGGGCCATACCCCTCCGTGGCGTGGGATACGTGAACTGACTCCTTTTTGTCGATCGGACGCTTTCGCGTCGCTTTTGAAAAAGTTTACAGAGTCGCCACCGACCTTTTATTTTATCCAATGAAGGAAAGGTTTATAAAAGAAACAGAAAAAAGACCTTTGAGAGATTCTGGGTAAGGGGGTAGGTTATACAAAGGGAAGGTGTTAGCACCCTTTGTATCCATGGTTATCCATGGGCTCTTTAGTTTGCTTAGCTCATTTGCTTTACTTTTCAATTGATTCGGAATGCTTTACCTGTGTTTTTGAAATACCTTTGCAAATAGAATTTGTAATGATCCTTGTGCGGATATATACAAATGCTTGTTTATCTTTCGAAAGATGTTTTGAAAAGATCGTTAATTTTGTAATGATCCGTGTTTGGATGTATACAAAATATTGTCTTTTGGAAAATTTGTTTTGAAAAACAACAGTGTATGAGAATTTTGTTTGTTTTAATTTTGAGCAAGCAAACTAGGAGGTCTACCCTGAGTTGTAAGGTCTTTATCCTTGTTCCCTTTAAAAATCTATCCATTCGTCGGATATAAACAAAAGGTTCGATTTTGTACTCGAAACAGTAAAAATGTAACTTTGATTTTGAAAAGAGTGAAAAGGGGTTACCCTAGGAGGTGCAAATGTGATTGTGATTGAATTCAGATATTTATCTTTGAAGTTAGTGATCTGACGGTTCAGTTTTATCTTTGACATACACGCAGTTTATATGGGTGCTGGAAATTAAAATGCGGAAATGTAAAGTGCGGAAAGTAAATCTACACTATTACATCGATTTTGCGGGAAACGTAAACTGACCTATTTACATGAATTTGACATCCTATACATTTATCTAGGAATTTTAAATTGCAAGAAATAAAAGGCATATTTTTGTATTTTTGTGATTTATTTTAAATATAATTAATGCATTATTAATTAATTTAAAATAAAGAAAAGATGGAAATATGATTAAACCTAGCAAATAAGTTTAAAAATATGTACAAAATGTTTGTTAATTAATTTTAAAACAAAACTAATTTTTTGGAATTTTTTGGAATTGATTTAAGTTAATTAAAACATAATTATGTAAATAATTATACAAATAATTAAAACTTAAAAAGAAAATTATTCAAAATATGTACAAAATTAGTTTATAATATATAAACAATATTTTATATAAAGAACAATTTTTTTTGGGATTTTTGATTGGTTAGAATAATTAAAAAGCAAATATATAAATATATACTAATTAATTATGCAAAATATTGAAATTTTGAAGAAAAATAAAATATTTTTATTTCAGAAAATAATATATTATTTTAGAAGTCTAAAAATATTTTTTGTGTATTTTTTGGATTTTTAAAACTATTTTTAATTAATTTAACAAAGAAATTAAAATAAAATAGAAAATAAAATAGAAAATAAAAGGATACTGATCCTGTGTGGTGATCAGTGAGGGAGCATGGTGGGGAAGAGTGATCTGGCGCGTGGGATTGATTTTTAGTGGAGATCAAGGGCTGAGATTTTGAGTCACATGGCACACGTGATTAGAGGTGTAGCATGAGATCATGCTGACTTTGAGAGTCCAGCGTGGGACCCACGTTCAATTGACTGGCGAATAGGAAGACAAGGACAGGCCACGCGTGCAGTCAAAGGGTCCTCATCACTATTCATCATCTTCTTCAATTTACCTATGGAATTTGCTGCGGATTTTCCTACAACTTTACCTGCGGATTTTGCTTCAGATTCTCATGCTTTCAAAAACCTACAAAAATGGTCATTAACAAAAACAAGGGGCACCCAGGTCGACTTAAAATGACCTCCTGAACACGATGGTGGCATTAGTTTTGGCTAAAAACGCCTGCATCATGGGATTCGAAAGTTCACATATTTGGAACCTCAAGAATGGCACATGTGTATTCTCACGTTAAGACTTGCATGTGAGGGTTCAAATCTTCCCTAAACCATCTTAGCAACTTGTTAGAAGCGTTAGTTGGCGTTAAAACATGCTTAGTTATGAGATTCGAAAATTAGAAAAGTACATGAATATGTAACTTTTTAAAGCATGAGTTTTATGTACATGTAACCATGAATTATGATCTTAACTTACTATATTAGATCCCAGGAGATGATTGGAATGATTGGTTTGTATTGATATTGATTGGAATATTGAATTTGAAAATCACAAAGTGTATGGAAATTTTGAGAAATTTGATGAGTTTTCTTGCTATACTCTTGCTATATTTCGTGGGTGTCTTTGTTGTTGATGTATTCCACTTCTTTTATAGGCCAAGGGCTGCTTGGAAGTGAAGCTAAGAGCATTGATTGCTTGGTTGAAAGTTTGATTTTTAAATATTAAAAATCCTTGAATATTTGACCAAGTCTTCTTCTCCTTTACTTCTCTTGCCTTGCTCTTCAATTTTCTGCAGAAAAATGAAGATTCCTTGATGAGTCATGCTTAAGATTTAAGCCATCCATTATCCTTGCATTTTCCTTTTAATTTTAATCTTAAAATAAGATAAAATCATGCAAAAATGGATAAACAAAGGTATGGGCTTAGTCTTGGTCGTGGGAGGCCCATAGTAACATGGAAATGATGTTTGAATGCTGAAAACTTGGCCCCATTTGGAAAAAATACATTTTTGAACAATGTTGATTTCATGCATTTTCCCAAAATTTAGCCAACTTCAACAAGGTGTAAATCCTTCAATTTTTGTCATATGAAGGAGATCTTGCACTTTTTAGAAACCTCAAAGAGTCCTCTAACCAATGTCTTTGGTCTCATGTCAAAATGATTTTTGAAGCTCCTTGTGTGTCCTTTTGAAAAAAGTGTCTTTTTGTTGACTTTGAAAATGACCTGTAATGTCTTTGATCATATTTTTCAAATGGTGAATCCAATGACCATGGGATCAATGGCATTTGAAAGATAATTGAATTTCCTTCAAAACAAGCTTTGGTTTGAATTTTTTGGATGAAGGATGAGAGAGTTATGATCAGTCAAAGTTGAGTTGACTTTTCAGGCAAAAACCCTAATTTTGAATCTTAGGGTTTTGTTGATTTTTGATCTTTCCTTGATGAATTATGATCATCCAATGATCAAATGTTGAATCCTTTGACAAAATATGGACTTTGACAAAAAATTTCATTTTTGACTGTCAGTTGACTTTTTTGGTCAAACGGGTCGTCTGTTGACTGTTTGAGCTGCTGACGGTGCGTCTGAGTGAATTGAAGTTTGAAAATTTGTATGATGGTACTTTGAGATGTATGGATGTGTATGAAATCCATTTGAGCTCTCAAAAACTTGTTGCTCCTGTAAAAACAAGAAAAACCCTGATTAGGGACTGTTTGTGTAGGAGACAGTTAAGCGTACCTGATTTTTGTGCAGTGCTGAGTTTCTGCTAATCGTGTGATATTCAGAAGACTTCTAACACAAAAATCTTTGAAAATTTGAATTGTGAATGATTGATTTGATTGATTGTACAAATCACTGTGAATTGTACTGTCTGCAGTTTGTCTGTCAACCGACTGTTCGTGTACTGAAGCAGCAGTTAAAGTGAAAAATCAACTGTCAAAGTTAATTTTCTTTTCTTTTTTGTTGTTATTTTTGTTTTTGTTATATGTGAAGCATGAAAAATTTATTTACATGACTTGTTAGAAAACAGAAACATAATAACAGATATTTACAGTATGCGGGTAAAATTACCGATAATAACCTGAAAATTGTTAAATGCACAGAAATAGAAATATTTGACTGGCAGAAACACACAAAATATTATCTTAGTAATTAAGCAATATTATGACAAATAGTACAACATTTAATACTGACAGTATAAATATTACATACTATTGAACAGTACGACGAATAGACGGTACGTTTAAGAAAATAAGAAACACGGCAAACTTTAAAAATGACGGTTGATGAACCATGCTATGATCAATAACATGTAGATGATTGGGAGCATAACCATTGCAGGTCCACACTCCTCAGGACTATGCAGGCAGAAGAAAGTCATGATCACCGTAGCAATGGTGATGACTGTAAGAAACAGTGTCTCTATCCACTTTGCCATTCTTGTCAGGGAAGAAGAGAAAATAGATATGAGGTAGGAATTTGAAAGATGATTTAGAATTTGATGTGAGATTTGTGGGAAGAATGAGAGGTATTTATAGAATGGAAAGATGATAGAGACGTTGGGGAATGATGTGATTCCGTACAAAAGGAAATTTGAGTGGAAGTGAGATTTGAAAGAAAGTGTATGATATTGTTGGGAAAAGAGAGATGTGTAGAATAAAGTTGAGATTTGAATTTGAAAGGATAGATTTGAAAAGATTTTGAAAATAATGGAATATAGCACAAAAGTTAGTGGGAAAACAAAAACAATTGTTACCAGTACAGTGTGAGTTTCCTGCTTTTGCGCCTGCAAAAAGATTTAACCCTGCATGAACTGTGTTAGTACTATTTATCTATAAAATAAATAAATAGTATTTGTGATGTAATGAACAGTATTTGGCGTTTGCGTAAGAATAAATTCCTCTGTAAGCCAAGCTACTGTATAAGAAAAGTTTCTGAAATTTAAGTACTTCATATGCTAGGATATTTGAAATAAAAATCCATGATTATATGAAACTCTTAATTTTCAGATTGGAGTTTTCTTGAAAAAAGATGTGGGCAAATTTTGGGGTATAACAGTTGCCCCTATTCAATCTTCTTAAACCTGAAGAGATTGTCTGAAATCTGAAGGTAGAAGATGATTGAATAATTAGATGCCCTGAAAATTTGCACTTACCTTGATCAGAAGAGATGTTGGAAGCTGCATTTGAATGTTGTCTGCGAAATGTTGTTGGCAGATTGAAACATTACCTGAGATGGGCTTTTCAGATGCCATCTGGAAAATGTGTTGAGGGTTTGTTCATCAGAATGAATCCATTGATTATATCTTGATGAAGGACTTGAAAGTTGATCATTGTGGAACCGTCTGAGGTATCACTTTAGATCTGCAAGATTAGATCGTTCTGGAACCGTCAGAGGTATCGCCTTAGATCTGCAATGTTAGATCGTTCTGGAACCTTCGGAGGTATCGCCTTAGATCTGCAATGTTAGATCGTTCTGGAACCGTTTGAGGTATCGCCTTAGATCTGTAATGCTAGATCGTTCTGGAACCGTCGGAGGTATCGCCTTAGATCTGCAATGTTAGATCGTTCTGGAACCGTCTGAGGTATCGCCTTAGATCTGTAATGCTAGATCGTTCTGGAACCGTCTGAGGTATAGCCTTAGATCTGCAATGTTAGATCGTTCTGGAACCGTCTGAGGTATCGCCTTAGATCTGTAATGCTAGATCGTTCTGGAACCGTCGGAGGTATCGCCTTAGATCTGAAATGCTAGATCGTTCTGGAACCGTCTGAGGTATCGCCTTAGATCTGAAATGCTAGATCGTTCTGGAACCGTCGGCGGTATCGCCTTAGACTAGCAATGTTAGATGATAAATGAGTTGAGAATGAGAGTTCTTCAGAGTGAATCTTTGGTTTGATTGTATCTGAAAGGACTGCTTGTCTGAATAAGATTCAGGATGAACACTGCATGTGAGTGAGAACATCTTTGCTGAAGACATCTGTCTACCTGAAAAATCAAGTTAATAATATGCGATGTCTATGATGCATGTATGATATGAGATATTCCCGGAGAAATATGCATGTTATGTTGTGTATGAATATGCGCATGATGCATGATGTATGAATGTATGAATATGATGTATGAATATGATGTATGAATGTGAATATGTGAATGTGAATATGTGAATGTGATGTCAAGCTTCTAATTGGAAAAATAAATTCCCACTAGTCAGCTGGACATGAATGTATTGTGATCGTTGATGATCTTTTGTCTTGCTTGAGTACCCTCGTCTGGGGAAATTCTTTGAGAACCAGGATATTCTATTGAAGGATCTTTGACTACTGCTTGGGGAACCAAAGGTAACTGGAAGCTCTGATGCCCTTTCAAATGGGAATGAGGAAGATGCATAATCCTCCGATGCACTATCTGACCAAGTCCGGGTGCGGGGATCACACCTTCTGAAGATAGTAATCTGGAACAACCCTGCTGAGGAATAAGACTTCTTTCGAAAGAAAAATCTTTTTGAGGGATTTGTTGAGGAATGTGTCTCCATTGGGAAAACTTCCTTCTGATGCTGGTTTAGGATAATGTCCAAATAATTGGGACATGTCCGGAATGCTATTCCTGTTTTTCCTGGTAAACATCAATCATATTCAAATGCATATGTTCATTCAAAATATCATTGGGATGCTCGCGTATTCAAAACAGAAAAAATGAAAATGTTAGTTATAAGCTGCATTGATTTTTGAAAAGGTGCCGTGATAGGCGGATTAGTATAGGGAGACAACAATCCTAGAAGTAGGAAATTGTCAGAAAGTTTTGAAAAGTATTTATGAAAAGAAATAGCTATGTGAGAACGATCCAGTCAAGTTTCAATTCTGCTATTGCCAATCTGTCTTCGAGCATCTCATCCCTCACTTGTTGGAAGAAAGTGATTGGACTGATCGGTGTCTTTGAGGTGTTGAACCTTGTCGGTGAGTAGGCAGCTGAGCGGGACATAGTTGTATGCTTTATTCCCTAATTTTTGCCTAGGCTGCCCTTTCAGGTTTTCAGCCTACCGGGATTGTATTTGTTTTGTCTCTAATTTTTGCCTGGATCGCCCTTTCGGGTTTTCAATCCACCGAGACGCTCATTTTTGCCTAAGTTGCCCTTTCAGGTTTTCAACTTAGCGAGCTGTATTATTTTTTTTTTAAGCAAAGTACTTTTTGACTATGTCCGCATTCACAGGGTGTGGGAAATCCTCGCCATCCATGGTGGTAAGCAACATGGCACCGCCGGAGAATATTTTCTTGATTATGAATGGTCCCTCGTAGGTGGGGGTCCATTTGCCTCTGGGATCACCTTGTGGTAAGATGATGCGTTTGATAACCAAGCCACCAGTTTGGTATGCTTGACTTTTGACTTTCTTGTTGAATGCTTTGATCATGCGCTTTTGGTATAGCTGGCCATGACAGATAGCTGCAAGTCTTTTCTCATCGATCAAGTGTATTTGGTCGAATCGAGTTTGAATCCAATCGTCTTCGTCTAGATCGGCTTCTTTCATGATCCTTAGGGAAGGAATCTGAATTTCAATTGGAAGAACTGCCTCCATACCATAGACTAAGGAAAATGGAGTTGCCCCTGTTGAAGTACGCGCAGATGTGCGATAACCATGAAGAGCAAAAGGTAACATCTCATGCCAGTCTTTGTAGGTTACTGTCATCTTTTGTATGATTTTCTTGATGTTTTTGTTGGCGGCTTCGACAGCGCCGTTCATCTTTGGTCGATATGGAGAAGAATTATGATGTTTGATCTGGAACTGCGTGCAGAGTTCAGTAATCATTTTGTTGTTTAGATTCGTGCCATTGTCAGTGATGATCCTTTCGGGGATGCCGTACCGACAAATGAGATTGTGCTTGATAAACCTGGCTACCACATTCTTGGTGACAGAAGCATATGAAGCTGCCTCTACCCACTTTGTGAAGTAGTCAATAGCGACCAGGATAAAGCGATGTCCGTTGGAAGCAGTAGGTTTGATTTCTCCAATCATATCAATACCCCACATTGCGAAAGGCCAAGGAGCCGTCAGAACGTTTAATGGAACTGGAGGTACATGCACTTTGTCGGCATATATCTGGCATTTGTGACAAGTTTTGGAATGATGATGGCAATCTGTCTCCATGGTAGACCAGTAGTAACCTGCTCTCAAGATCTTTTTAGCCATTGTATGTCCGTTGGAATGAGTACCGAAGGTACCATTGTGTATGTCTTCCATGATTTGTTCTGCTTCCTTCTTGTTTACGCAACGAAGTAAAGTCGAGTCATGGTTGCGCTTGTACAAAGTTCCATTGCTTAGGAAGAATTTGGAGGCAAATCTCCTTAGAAACTTTCTGTCGTTAATGGATGCCCCTTCAGGGTACTTCTGGGTTTCGAGATACCTTTGTATTTCATGGAACCATGATTTGTCTTCCATTTGTTTGGTATCGATCTCATTGCAATAGGCTGGTTCGTCTTGCCTGTAAATGGTGATCATAGGAGCTTCGTCGTCCCAATTGACTTTGAACATGGATGACATGGTAGCTAAGGCATCAGCTAGTTGATTTTCTTCGCGTGGGATGTGTTCGAAAGTGATCTCCTCGAAGTAAGGAATCAAACTCAACACATGTTCTTTGTATGGAATTAGATTTGGGTGCTTTGTGTCCCATTCCCCTTTGACTTGGTAGATTACCAAGGCCGAGTCTCCGTAGACTTCAAGGAAATTGATTTTTAGATCAATTGCAGCTTTGAGACCCAGAATGCATGCTTCGTATTCGGCTATATTGTTGGTGCAATTGAAGCATAACCTGGCAGTGAAGGGTGTATGACCTCCTGTGGGGGAAATGATCACAGCTCCGATGCCATTGCCGAGCGCATTAGAAGCTCCGTCAAAAACCATAGTCCATCGGGATCCTGGTTGTTTGTAGTCATTGACTAGCATAATGTCTTCGTCTGGGAAGTCAAAGTTCAATGCCTGATAATCATCTACTGCTTGATGAGCTAAATGATCAGCTACCACACTTCCTTTGATTGCTTTTTGCGAAGTGTATTGAATGTCATATTCTGTTAGGATCATTTGCCATCTTGCAATCCTTCCAGAGAGAGCAGGTTTTTCGAACACGTATTTGATTGGATCCATCTTGGAGATCAGGAAAGTGGTGTGATTTAGCATATACTGTCTTAGTCGGCGAGCCGCCCATGCTAAGGCACAGCAAGTTTTTTCGAGTAGTGAGTATCTTGTTTCACAATCGGTAAACTTTTTGCTAAGATAGTAGATTGCGTGCTCCTTTCGACCGGAATCGTCATGTTGTCCGAGTACACACCCCATTGAATCTTCTAACACAGTTAGGTACATTATCAGAGGTCTGCCTTCCACAGGAGGTAACAAGATTGGCGGTTTTTGAAGGTATTCTTTGATTTTATCAAAGGCTAACTGGCATTTGTCATTCCATCTTTCCACTTGATCTTTCTTCAGTAATTTGAAGATTGGCACACAAGTAGGAGTCATATGGGCAATGAATCTGGCTATGTAGTTTAGACGTCCCAAGAATCCTCTGACTTGTTTCTCGGTACGGGGTATAGGCATTTCTTGAATGGCTTTGACCTTGGCAGGATCAACCTCAATACCTTTACTGCTGACGATGAAACCTAAGAGTTTACCGGATCTTACTCCAAAGGTACACTTGTTCGGGTTCAGTCGCAATCTGTATTTCTTGAGTCTGTCAAACAGCTTGTGTAAATGACTCAAATGTTCTTCTTCGGTGTTGGATTTTGCGATCATGTCATCGACATACACCTCTATTTCCTGATGAATCATATCATGAAATAGTGTTACCATTGCTCGTTGGTAGGTAGCTCCAGCATTTTTTAGACCAAAGGGCATTACTTTGTAACAAAAGGTTCCCCAGGGTGTTGTGAAGGTTGTTTTTTCCATGTCTTCGGGTGCCATCTTGATTTGATTGTACCCTGAGAATCCGTCCATAAAGGAGAATACCTTGCATTGTGCGGTATTGTCAACCAGTACATCGATGTGTGGTAAAGGGAAATCATCTTTGGGGCTTGCCCGGTTCAGATCTCTGTAGTCTACACACATTCTGACTTTCCCGTCTTTTTTGGGTACAGGCACGATGTTAGCTATCCAAGGAGGATAACTTACAACTTTTAGGAATCCGGCATTGAATTGTTTTTCAACCTCGTCTTTGATCTTTTTTGACATATCAGGCTTACTCCTTCGCAGTCTCTGTTTGACCGGAGTGCTTCCTTCTTTGATTGGCAGGCGATGAACTACAATGTCCGTGTCAAGGCCAGGCATATCTTGATAAGACCAGGCGAATATCTCGGCGTAGTCTTGCAACAATTGAATCAGTCTTTGCTTGACACTGTTTTCTAAGTCAGCCCCAATTCTGACCTCTTTCTTTTCTTCGTCACTGCCCAAGTTGATGACCTCAATCGGCTCCTCATGAGGCTGTATGGCTTTTTCTTCTTGTTCTAGAAGTCTTGCAATTTCTCTTGGCACTTCACAATCTTCCTCACTTTCGTCCTCAGTTTGGTAGATCGGATTTTCAAAGTCATGACGGGCAATAGCAGAGTCGTTATTGACTGGATCCAGCGTGTATGTGAATCTGCATGGTAGATATGTGAGTGTGTATGAAGAGAAAAACATAGCTATTTGAAAGCGAATAAAGAAAGAAAAAGGATCACAAAATTTTGAACATGCAAGCATCCCATGATTTTATTGAATGCACATAATCATGATATGACAAACCCTTTTTATAGAAGGACCGTTGTGCTAAGGCACACGGCTTTCAAGCTCATGGTTCGATTGTTCAGGAACCACTTTTATCTTTGCACAATATACACAAAGAAAACAGGAAATGGCATTTACTCCTGATCAAAGGAGATCACATCCTCTGCTTTCCAGTTGTTCAATCCACCGTTGTTAGCAGGGAGCACCCAGCTGTTCCAGTTGCAGTTGTTCTTTTCGTCTTCCGTAGCATTGATTCCGCTAGTGGGAAAATGCGTAGGTAATTCCTCAGGATAAGTTGGATGATTTGTTGGATATGAGAATCCAGGTGGAGGTCCCTCCGTTGGCTGAGCGAGATGCTCGATAAGGCCGTCCCATGCAGTAGGAATGATGTTTTGAATAGAGACTTGTGCATCCTGATAAGGAGTGTACTGTGACAGAAAATAACCTTCGTTGTTTGGCATCTTCCTGGCTTCTTCAAGAGCGAAGTTGTCGTCGTACTGTTCGTCCCATCCAGTCGGGACAATGTCTTTGATGGGAGTTGAAAAGCTCGGAGGAGCGGAATATTTCACCATATAGTCGTATTTGCCGCTGGGTTCTCCTAGCGTGTCCCATACTTCTTTGGGTGGATTTTGATATTGCTGAGTGACGGGACTTGTGATACTTCCGTCATTTTGATTACCCTCTTCTGTTGGAGTAAGATCTTCCAGAGCAATGTAAGAATTCTGAGGTGTGATATACTGGTAGTTGTAACCGTCATTTGGTCCTCCCACAGCATCCCACATTCCCATGGTAATGGGTGGAATTTCGTCTGGATATGGCTGAATGATGTGGTTCAAGTATGTCCCTTCATCATCAATGGCGTTTACTTCTTGGCTGGCGAAGTGTGATATTAACCCTTCAGAGCGAGGATTTTGATCATTCTTTTGATTTTCACCATTATAGCCCAGACCTAGCTTGTCGGACTTGTAGGGTATATCAGGGAGTTGTCCCCATACTGTGCGATCACCCTGTTCAATCATGGCTTTGGCATCTTTGAGAGAAGCCATAGTTGTAGCTGGAGTAGCAGGAATATGCTTGGTGGTAGAGATATCTGGAGATACAACCTCAAAAGCTTGATACGGAGTTTCGATGGATTCGCCTTCCATCTCAACATACTTGTCGTTGCTCAAGTGACTAACCATATATTCTTCTTCGCCATAGACTGTGACAACCTTTCCTTTTACTGGGTATTTTAACTTCTGATGCAGGGTAGAAGTTACAGCGTTTGCCCCATGTATCCAAGGGCGTCCTAGTAAACAGGAGTATGTTGGAAGAACGTCTATTACGGAAAAGATAACATCGAAAGTTTGAGAGCCCACTCTGATTGGGAGCTTAACTTCTCCGTACACCGTTCTTGTTGACCCATCGAAGGCTCTTACAACCACATTACTTGGTTGTAGCACAACTCCTTTGAAGTCAAGTTTTTCCAGTATTACCTTTGGTAACACGTTTAGAGAGGAACCATTGTCTATTAGCACATGAGACAGAGTGGTGCCGTTGCATTCGATAGAGATGTGCAGGGCCTTGTTGTGATTTCTTCCAGCAGGAGTTAGATCCACATCAGAGAAACCAAGACCGTTGGGCACTGTAAGACTGGCGACACAATTCTCAAATTGGTCGATTGGGATTTCTTGAGGCACATGCGCAGCTTGAAGGAACTTCATTAGAGCTTTAGCATGAGCTTCTGAATATTTTAGCAGAGATAGCATTGAGATTTTTGAAGCAGTATGCCCCAGTTGTTCGACGATATTGTAATCACTTTTGCAGATGATTTTCAATATTTCGTCCATCTCTTGCTTTGATGGATCCTCAGCAGTGATCTCTACCGGATTTTGAACTGGTTCGATCAGTGGCTCTTTGCCTCGAGTGTTGATATCTGGAATAGGAATTGGAACCTGGATTGGACTAGCAGCAATATTTGGAGAAATTTCTGGTGAAAAGATTCTTCCACTTCTCGTGATCTTGCTAGTGCCTGCAATGTTACTTACAGCTGAAGTAGTTAGTGTTGCGTCCTCTTTAGTCGAGGGATCCTGCTTAACTCCATGAATGTAAACATTAGTGTCATATCCCCATGGGACAGCTTTGTCTGAGGAGTATGGAAATGGAGTTGGTCTAGCAATGACTACTGATGCCACTTTGAGTGTAGCAGAAAGTTTGAATGGAGCCTTGGCAGAGATTTTGAATGGTAAGCTGGATATCACTGAGGCATCCTCTATTCTTATCCCGTTTGCAAAGACTTCGCACAGTACGTCCATAGAAGGGAGCCTCTCAAACATAATGATACGGCGATCCATCCATTTTTGAATTCCCATCCTCAGATTTTCACAACCATTGGGCAGGCAAGTGCAATAAAAGCAGTCGGGGTCACACCCTGGAAAGTAACCAGCTCGGATTAGCTTTCCTTTGACTTCGCAGAGTGGAGTTGATAATTCGTTCACATCATAGATGTAAACAGTGTCCAGGATAGCGTTAACAGTTTTGTCATGCTTTGGCATAGGTGCTGTGATGACATTTGGAGTTTCTGGAGGATCGAACTCAATTTCACCAGCATCTATCATGTCTTGGATTTTATTTTTCAGGGCCCAGCAGTGATCTGCGTCATGTCCTGGACAGTTTGAATGATAGGCACATGTTGCATCAGGGCGATAATTCAGAGAAGAAGTATTGACATTCTTCGGAGGACCCCTTAATGTGATCAGATCCGCTTTAAGCAAGTGCTGCAATGCCTGAGAGATTGGCATGTTGATTTTGGTGAAAGTTCTTCTTGGTGCATCTGGTCGATGCGTATATTTTGGCTGTTGATCTTTTTGAGGTGCAGATGCGGAGATCATAACTGCCCCTACAGATTGATGCTGATCACTTTTGTGACTTGTCTGAATTTGTGCTGTATTGACCTCATTTCTGATGGGCCTTTTTGTAGTACCAGAGGAGGATCCTACTTGAATTTTTCCATTTCGAATGCCGCTTTCGACACGTTCTCCGGTCAGTATTAGGTCAGTGAAACCTGATGATGAACTTCCCAGCAAATGGCTATAGAATGGGCCAGTTAAAGTGCCCATGAACATGTCGACTAGTTCGCGATCAGATAAGGGTGGTTGAACCCTTCCAGCCATATCTCTCCACTTTTGTGCATACTCTTTGAAACTTTCTTTTGGTCCTATGGACATGCCTCGCAATTGAGTACGAGTGGGTGTAAGATCAGCATTGTATTGGTACTGTTTGTAAAAAGCAGCAGCTAATTCTTCCCAAGTATGAACCTTGGTATTTTCTAGCTGGTAGTACCATTCGAGTTGTGTACCTGACAGACTTTCTTGGAAAAAGTGAATCCACAATTTGTTATCTGTTGTATGAGGTTGTATCTTCCTCACATAAGATCTCAAATGTAGTTTTGGACAAGAAACTCCATCATACTTTGCAAAGGTTGGAACTTTGAATTTTGGAGGGATGACAACATCCGACACGAGTCCCAGATCATTGAAATCTAAGCCAGGTATTTTTTGTATTTCCATAGCTTTCATACGATCCTCCAACTGTTGGTATTTGTCATCATCCTGTTCGTCTCCAGAATGATCTTCTTCTTCATTTGAAGAGAGAGAGGGTTTAGCAGAACCCTGGTTGCTTTGATTATCTTCTTGTTCACCATCACCGACTATTTCAGGGATTGGTGGCTTTTTGATCTTTTTGACAGGGATCTTGATCTTCCTTCTCAGGTAACTCAAGCCTGCAGATTCTTTAGGCTTTTTCTTCTTCTTGAGTATCAGGGCTTTCAGCTCTTGCTGCCCCTTTGCCAGTTCCAGAATTGCCACTTGAACTTGGGCATTCTGTACTTCGAGATTCTTGATGCTTGCCTCAGATTCCATCTCTTCTGACTGAAATAAACAGCGAAGAGATGAGAAACCCGTCATGAGAACCTGTTATGAAATGTGTATGACTGGATGCCATGTGTATGCAATGTATGAAATGCAAATGCAATGTATATGAATGCAATGTATGAAATGTATATGCAATGCATGAAGTGAAATGTGTGTGCAATTTTTCAAGGATCTTAGAGTTTAGATTTGTTAAAGAAGAAACAAACGTTAGTTAATCGATTTATTTCTTTTTTCTTTTTCTGCTTCTTTTTTTTTTATTCTTTTTTATTTGCCTCATTTGGGCTTACAAGACAGAAATAAAATGGAATGATCCTTCAGGTCTCCCGTGGACGCTTTCTCTTTGTCCCCAGGAATGCGTTGATTCTTTGTTCTTCTTGAAGCTGTCTGGTGAGCTCGAATAGCCTTCTCTCATAGTCCTGACAGTGTTCTTTGAAGGTGTCTCTTTCCTCTTTGAGTTGAACCCAGGATTTTTGCAACTCTTCCAAGTCAGTTGGCATATCCGGGTGTAGAATAACTTGAGGTTCGTAACCTTCGACTTCTGATTTGATAGTCACAGGTAGAACAGCGGGATAGGGCATCATGAGTTTTTGAGCATGAGTACGCACCCATCTGAGGTAAAGTTCCATAGGAATAGAATTCCATTGCCCCAGAGTTTTGCTTTCTATTCTATAGACACTGTCCCAAGCCTGTATGAATCTTCGTCGGTGTCTGTGAGAATCATTCTCGTAATCAAACACAATGCCACGGATAATCATGTCATGAGGACCGTTGCTTCTTGCATATCCGAATTGGCGTAGAGCTAGAGAGGGATTGTAAGTGATACCTCCTTTAATGCCAAGGAGTGGCACATTAGGGTATTCTCCACAATGATCAATGATAGTAATGTCTCTTTGAAAGAAGTTGTTCCATCGGATATCTGAATGAGATAAAGACATGATTCTGTAAGACCATTGTGCTCTTTGTTCATTTCTCAGTACTGATCGGGGAAGATGACATGTAAACCACCTAGCCAGTAGTGGTATACAGCACATGAGAGTTCCTCGTTTCTTCATGGTACGAGTGTGTAGAGAGTGTAGGATGTCTCCCAGCAATGTTGGTACCGGGTTACGGATTAGGAAAAGGTTGATGATGTGTACACTTATGAACTGGTCGGGATTTGGGAATAAAACCAACCCATAGATTAAAAGTGCCATAACTTCTTCAAAAGCTGGATAACTTTTGTTTTCTAGCAGTAGTCGAGCCTTTTCCAGTAAGAATTTGGCAAGCAAACCCTCAACTCCACTCTTTGTTTCCCAATTGGATTTGATTTCTGACTTTTGCAGATGTAAAGCAGCAGCAATGACTTCAGGTTTTGGTTTTCTTTCTAAACCAGTGAAAGGTAATTGATCTCGGATTGGTAATCCAATTAATTCAGAGAATTCTTCCAAAGTGGGTACCAACTGGTAATCAGGAAATGTGAAGCAATGATGTTCAGGGTCGAAGAACTGGAACAGGACCCGTATCATGTCTTCTTCAAACTTTGAGGTAACCAAATGGAGTAGGTGACCATGCTTTTCAGTGAATTGAGCATTCCTGGGGAATTCTGCTACCAAGACTTTGAGTTCAGATGGCACCGTTGAGATATTGATTCGGATGTAATCTCTGGTGGCGGGAGCCATTACCTGCAAAAACAAAAGTAAACTCTTTGATCCTTGAAATGTGTAGTGAAAAATGATGTGTTTATGATGCAAACATGTGGCACACAAAAACAAATCAAACAATAGCCTTAGGTTTAAAGGCTTGCATGAGGTTGATAGGTGATACCCTCCCCTCTGAAGTTGAGTTGGTTGAAAACCTGTCCTAGAATAGTATTCGGGTTCTATGATCCTTGGAGACAACATCTCAATACGGCGCTCGGACGGCCGATCAAGAATATTCCTCGAGGATAACTAGCTTCGATCAATTTCAAAGCTAGCCACTTAATAGGCCACAAGTCAAGTTCAACTAAAAGGTTCTAAGACAAATTAGTGTTAATGACACTTCGGAAGCCTAATATACTCCTTGATCGCTTTCAAGGGACATCAGTATAAACCAAAGTATCACACTAACGATGACTACCAGATCAACCGTATCGGTACATGCCGTACAGTTTCCTTGGTCTATTGTCATATACTTAAGGTATCTCGAGATTCGGGTTAGAATCTTTCACACAAGCAAAGTACCCAAGCAAACCTGTGAAAAGTAAAGCAATCAGATCAAACAATTGAAAACATCGAAATGATCTATACTCTAAAGGTAACCCCTTTTGAAAACATTTTGAATTTGTATTCCCCAGCAGAGTCGCCAGTTCTGTGGACCGTCCTTTCGGGCCATACCCCTCCGTGGCGTGGGATACGTGAACTGACTCCTTTTTGTCGATCGGACGCTTTCGCGTCGCTTTTGAAAAAGTTTACAGAGTCGCCACCGACCTTTTATTTTATCCAATGAAGGAAAGGTTTATAAAAGAAACAGAAAAAAGACCTTTGAGAGATTCTGGGTAAGGGGGTAGGTTATACAAAGGGAAGGTGTTAGCACCCTTTGTATCCATGGTTATCCATGGGCTCTTTAGTTTGCTTAGCTCATTTGCTTTACTTTTCAATTGATTCGGAATGCTTTACCTGTGTTTTTGAAATACCTTTGCAAATAGAATTTGTAATGATCCTTGTGCGGATATATACAAATGCTTGTTTATCTTTCGAAAGATGTTTTGAAAAGATCGTTAATTTTGTAATGATCCGTGTTTGGATGTATACAAAATATTGTCTTTTGGAAAATTTGTTTTGAAAAACAACAGTGTATGAGAATTTTGTTTGTTTTAATTTTGAGCAAGCAAACTAGGAGGTCTACCCTGAGTTGTAAGGTCTTTATCCTTGTTCCCTTTAAAAATCTATCCATTCGTCGGATATAAACAAAAGGTTCGATTTTGTACTCGAAACAGTAAAAATGTAACTTTGATTTTGAAAAGAGTGAAAAGGGGTTACCCTAGGAGGTGCAAATGTGATTGTGATTGAATTCAGATATTTATCTTTGAAGTTAGTGATCTGACGGTTCAGTTTTATCTTTGACATACACGCAGTTTATATGGGTGCTGGAAATTAAAATGCGGAAATGTAAAGTGCGGAAAGTAAATCTACACTATTACATCGATTTTGCGGGAAACGTAAACTAACCTATTTACATGAATTTGACATCCTATACATTTATCTAGGAATTTTAAATTGCAAGAAATAAAAGGCATATTTTTGTATTTTTGTGATTTATTTTAAATATAATTAATGCATTATTAATTAATTTAAAATAAAGAAAAGATGGAAATATGATTAAACCTAGCAAATAAGTTTAAAAATATGTACAAAATGTTTGTTAATTAATTTTAAAACAAAACTAATTTTTTGGAATTTTTTGGAATTGATTTAAGTTAATTAAAACATAATTATGTAAATAATTATACAAATAATTAAAACTTAAAAAGAAAATTATTCAAAATATGTACAAAATTAGTTTATAATATATAAACAATATTTTATATAAAGAACAATTTTTTTTGGGATTTTTGATTGGTTAGAATAATTAAAAAGCAAATATATAAATATATACTAATTAATTATGCAAAATATTGAAATTTTGAAGAAAAATAAAATATTTTTATTTCAGAAAATAATATATTATTTTAGAAGTCTAAAAATATTTTTTGTGTATTTTTTGGATTTTTAAAACTATTTTTAATTAATTTAACAAAGAAATTAAAATAAAATAGAAAATAAAATAGAAAATAAAAGGATACTGATCCTGTGTGGTGATCAGTGAGGGAGCATGGTGGGGAAGAGTGATCTGGCGCGTGGGATTGATTTTTAGTGGAGATCAAGGGCTGAGATTTTGAGTCACATGGCACACGTGATTAGAGGTGTAGCATGAGATCATGCTGACTTTGAGAGTCCAGCGTGGGACCCACGTTCAATTGACTGGCGAATAGGAAGACAAGGACAGGCCACGCGTGCAGTCAAAGGGTCCTCATCACTATTCATCATCTTCTTCAATTTACCTATGGAATTTGCTGCGGATTTTCCTACAACTTTACCTGCGGATTTTGCTTCAGATTCTCATGCTTTCAAAAACCTACAAAAATGGTCATTAACAAAAACAAGGGGCACCCAGGTCGACTTAAAATGACCTCCTGAACACGATGGTGGCATTAGTTTTGGCTAAAAACGCCTGCATCATGGGATTCGAAAGTTCACATATTTGGAACCTCAAGAATGGCACATGTGTATTCTCACGTTAAGACTTGCATGTGAGGGTTCAAATCTTCCCTAAACCATCTTAGCAACTTGTTAGAAGCGTTAGTTGGCGTTAAAACATGCTTAGTTATGAGATTCGAAAATTAGAAAAGTACATGAATATGTAACTTTTTAAAGCATGAGTTTTATGTACATGTAACCATGAATTATGATCTTAACTTACTATATTAGATCCCAGGAGATGATTGGAATGATTGGTTTGTATTGATATTGATTGGAATATTGAATTTGAAAATCACAAAGTGTATGGAAATTTTGAGAAATTTGATGAGTTTTCTTGCTATACTCTTGCTATATTTCGTGGGTGTCTTTGTTGTTGATGTATTCCACTTCTTTTATAGGCCAAGGGCTGCTTGGAAGTGAAGCTAAGAGCATTGATTGCTTGGTTGAAAGTTTGATTTTTAAATATTAAAAATCCTTGAATATTTGACCAAGTCTTCTTCTCCTTTACTTCTCTTGCCTTGCTCTTCAATTTTCTGCAGAAAAATGAAGATTCCTTGATGAGTCATGCTTAAGATTTAAGCCATCCATTATCCTTGCATTTTCCTTTTAATTTTAATCTTAAAATAAGATAAAATCATGCAAAAATGGATAAACAAAGGTATGGGCTTAGTCTTGGTCGTGGGAGGCCCATAGTAACATGGAAATGATGTTTGAATGCTGAAAACTTGGCCCCATTTGGAAAAAATACATTTTTGAACAATGTTGATTTCATGCATTTTCCCAAAATTTAGCCAACTTCAACAAGGTGTAAATCCTTCAATTTTTGTCATATGAAGGAGATCTTGCACTTTTTAGAAACCTCAAAGAGTCCTCTAACCAATGTCTTTGGTCTCATGTCAAAATGATTTTTGAAGCTCCTTGTGTGTCCTTTTGAAAAAAGTGTCTTTTTGTTGACTTTGAAAATGACCTGTAATGTCTTTGATCATATTTTTCAAATGGTGAATCCAATGACCATGGGATCAATGGCATTTGAAAGATAATTGAATTTCCTTCAAAACAAGCTTTGGTTTGAATTTTTTGGATGAAGGATGAGAGAGTTATGATCAGTCAAAGTTGAGTTGACTTTTCAGGCAAAAACCCTAATTTTGAATCTTAGGGTTTTGTTGATTTTTGATCTTTCCTTGATGAATTATGATCATCCAATGATCAAATGTTGAATCCTTTGACAAAATATGGACTTTGACAAAAAATTTCATTTTTGACTGTCAGTTGACTTTTTTGGTCAAACGGGTCGTCTGTTGACTGTTTGAGCTGCTGACGGTGCGTCTGAGTGAATTGAAGTTTGAAAATTTGTATGATGGTACTTTGAGATGTATGGATGTGTATGAAATCCATTTGAGCTCTCAAAAACTTGTTGCTCCTGTAAAAACAAGAAAAACCCTGATTAGGGACTGTTTGTGTAGGAGACAGTTAAGCGTACCTGATTTTTGTGCAGTGCTGAGTTTCTGCTAATCGTGTGATATTCAGAAGACTTCTAACACAAAAATCTTTGAAAATTTGAATTGTGAATGATTGATTTGATTGATTGTACAAATCACTGTGAATTGTACTGTCTGCAGTTTGTCTGTCAACCGACTGTTCGTGTACTGAAGCAGCAGTTAAAGTGAAAAATCAACTGTCAAAGTTAATTTTCTTTTCTTTTTTGTTGTTATTTTTGTTTTTGTTATATGTGAAGCATGAAAAATTTATTTACATGACTTGTTAGAAAACAGAAACATAATAACAGATATTTACAGTATGCGGGTAAAATTACCGATAATAACCTGAAAATTGTTAAATGCACAGAAATAGAAATATTTGACTGGCAGAAACACACAAAATATTATCTTAGTAATTAAGCAATATTATGACAAATAGTACAACATTTAATACTGACAGTATAAATATTACATACTATTGAACAGTACGACGAATAGACGGTACGTTTAAGAAAATAAGAAACACGGCAAACTTTAAAAATGACGGTTGATGAACCATGCTATGATCAATAACATGTAGATGATTGGGAGCATAACCATTGCAGGTCCACACTCCTCAGGACTATGCAGGCAGAAGAAAGTCATGATCACCGTAGCAATGGTGATGACTGTAAGAAACAGTGTCTCTATCCACTTTGCCATTCTTGTCAGGGAAGAAGAGAAAATAGATATGAGGTAGGAATTTGAAAGATGATTTAGAATTTGATGTGAGATTTGTGGGAAGAATGAGAGGTATTTATAGAATGGAAAGATGATAGAGACGTTGGGGAATGATGTGATTCCGTACAAAAGGAAATTTGAGTGGAAGTGAGATTTGAAAGAAAGTGTATGATATTGTTGGGAAAAGAGAGATGTGTAGAATAAAGTTGAGATTTGAATTTGAAAGGATAGATTTGAAAAGATTTTGAAAATAATGGAATATAGCACAAAAGTTAGTGGGAAAACAAAAACAATTGTTACCAGTACAGTGTGAGTTTCCTGCTTTTGCGCCTGCAAAAAGATTTAACCCTGCATGAACTGTGTTAGTACTATTTATCTATAAAATAAATAAATAGTATTTGTGATGTAATGAACAGTATTTGGCGTTTGCGTAAGAATAAATTCCTCTGTAAGCCAAGCTACTGTATAAGAAAAGTTTCTGAAATTTAAGTACTTCATATGCTAGGATATTTGAAATAAAAATCCATGATTATATGAAACTCTTAATTTTCAGATTGGAGTTTTCTTGAAAAAAGATGTGGGCAAATTTTGGGGTATAACACATGCAGTGAACGATATTACATGTGTCTGGTAAAGGGGGAGGAAGATTAAGAATATATCAAGGGTGTGGCAGAATGAGATGCTTGGAATCAAATGGTCGGGGAAGCGTCAGGAAATCAGGGCTGGTTTGAGGTTTGCTTTACTTGAAGACGTCCAATTTGTAGCTGATGTTATGGGAAGTGTTGTAACACCCCATTTCTACCCGGCAAATATATATAAATCAGAGTTTTTTTCAAAATTTCTCAATAAACAAATGAGGCGTCACATAATCAAAACAAAACAAATCACCTCGTCGCATAAAGCGGATACATAGCACCTTTGAAATAGAATAACTTATTTTATTAAAACACAGCGGAATCACTTAAGAATGTATTCAATAAAATATCTTCAGTTAACTTAACATTTTGTCCAACCAAAATTAAACAATTAGATAGCAACATCAATAATAGTATAAATCGTTCCCCCCAGAGTGCTACGTATCAGAGCGACAACCGACTCGAGTAACGGCAACTAAATCTTCATACTTGAATACCTGCACGTTGCCAATATAAAGGCAACGGCGAAACAAGAAAAAAAAAGGTGAGATATCAAATCATATAAGTGGGCGCATGATAAATTGCATGCTAGGATTCAGACATATAAAATCATTACATCGCAAGTATCAACAGTTACCATACACATCATACTTCCACATTTCATTAATCTCTCATACTTTTCATCGCACAACAAGTCATAATTATGTAAATAGTATCATCTAATAAATTTCACATATTCAAGTAAGCACAAAATTCAATAGTATAATACTCAAAAGATTCAATACTATT
Organism: Vicia villosa; assembly: GCF_029867415.1. Lineage (NCBI taxonomy): Eukaryota > Viridiplantae > Streptophyta > Magnoliopsida > Fabales > Fabaceae > Vicia > Vicia villosa. The sequence continues at coordinate 16,550,136 of NC_081184.1, read as the reverse complement.
ATCCCAAATATATACACAATCCATCATTATCACATATTCACACGTTTAACCAATTATATATCAAAACATCACCAATATCAATTATCACATCTCATGTACACATGACAATCACATAAATGCATATATTCAAACATCACTTAACCTCAATGTGACTCAATGCAAGACATGTGACTCTATGCATGTGGTACCCAATATGGACCCAAAGTTCCACCGCTTCCGATTCATATAGAATCTAGCCACGCTTCAGATCCGGACAAGACCAAAGCCACCAAATGTAAACATATAGTTTACCGCTTTCCGATTCACTCTAGAATCCAAGCCACGCTTATGTTTCAAAGCAAACCACCTTTGTTTCAAGGCATCCATGATATGAATGTATGTACAATATTAATCAAACATATGCAATTAAGATCATCTCTACCATCTTAATATTTAGCATATCACAATAATTCAACTCGATGAATTATCCACCAATTGTACACAACATTCACAACACATACATATCATTCACATATAAAAGGTCAATTAATCAATTACGATTCACAAAATCCAATTAACACTAGTAACCATACTATCTCATGTTAATTCTCATTTTGCCCATTATATATGAACATACACATTTAAAATCAAGCAATTAATCATTAAAATTAATGCTATCCAACTACCCACAGAGAATCAATATCAAAACAAAATCATTGACATAATAATATATATTTCTCAACATACATATTCAATCAAAACACAATTACGGATAAATTCTCAAAATATCGTAATTTATCGACAAACCAAATAGTTAATCTAATTCCAAATTATATTCTAATCAATTAAACACATTGAAATTAATTCAACTATTAATTTAATCAACCAATTAATAATCACACTATATTAATTTAATTCACTTCTATTTCTACTCCATTTCCAATTTTCTAGCATTCTACTGCTCAAGACCATTTTTATTAAAAAGAATATCGCGTTAGCTTTCTAACGCCTCGAACGGAGACTCAAACGGAGTTACGGTTCAAAAGATATAAATTGTTAAAGTTCCAATAAAAAAACAAACACCGACGTTATACACTGACAACTCTAAACATGTCAGAATTACTCAAAACAAATAAAAATATGACTCTTAATAATTCAAAACAACTCTGACAACTTATTGTCGACTTTAACAACTCTATTGACAACTCTAACAACTCTATTGACAATTCTATTAAGTTATTATAATTTATTTATAAAAAATATTTAAACCAAACACAATTTTAGTCCATTCGTAAAATATCACAATTTCAACAAAATAACACCACCATGTTAATCTACTAATTAAACTTAGCTACCACGTCAATTTTCATCAAATTCCGGACAACTAATTATACCGCTTAATTCGGCTATTTCGATCAAACGGAATTGTTTTGCATTTTATTAGTTCTACATATACTACTGTTATACACTCTACTGTTTCTAATTATATCACATTTCATAACCATGTTTCATTTCTATTAAAATTATACATATCACATAATTGATAATTGGTTCATTAATAATATTTTAATCATGTTTTATTAATAATATTTTTAGTCATGTTTCAATAATAATATTTGTAGATACTAGAATGATCAAACTAAATGTCTCAATTATAATACAAGCACATAGGATATGCTTATAGCAGGTGGAGAACGAACATATATTGGCTAACACACTGCCCACCACCAATTCATAATGCCGTGTCAATTTGGAACCAAAACCACACTTAAGAGACTGTTATCATTAGAAGTGACGACCTGCTACACTCATGATTGGCACTTGTCATGGACATTTCTTATATATCTCAATACTCACAACAGCAACAAACGACAACAGATACAAAATTCAAGTTTTTGAAACAATTTAACACACAACCATAAAACCTAAATCCCTAATTTCCAGCAATAATTACCACAAGCAAATTCAATAAATCTACATACCCAATCCCCACATACAATTGTTCATGAGCCCCATTATAGGAAGAGAACCCCACCCTTACCTTATGAATGGAAGCAACTTAATGGGTCTCTAATTGCACCTTCAATTGACACCATGGGTAGAAATCTCCAAGCTTCTTCTTCTTCTTCTTCTCCAAGACTTGCCTCTTTCTCATCTATTCTTGTTTCCTCCCAAAATGACAACTACCCTTTTCCATCTCTAAAACCCTAATATAAAACCAATTGGGCTTAGTGTTTAAATCCTCTCTTTATTTAGTATCCTCCAAAATCAATTTAGGCCCAATAAGAGATATATCTCAAATAATCAATTATATCACTTATAATAATAATTTCTTCAATATAATAATTCCGACTTATAAATAATATTATTCTTAATATTATTTTCTGACTATCCGACTTTGATTTATATAATTCCAAATACGCCCTTAAATAACACCGACAATTCAAATTCGACTAAATCAAATATTTAAATCTTTCAATAATTTAATTAAACAATTTAATTAATTTCGGGGTGTTACAAGTGTCGGACTGCAGATAAATCCCAGAATGATAGAAATATCCAATTCAGTTTATATTGGGAAGATTGCCTTTGAAAACGAAAGGTATAAGAATCGTATTCAAAGGTTTTCGAAAAAGCATGATATTAGGTTAGATGACTTTAATTCAATTTCATGCATGAAGTAAATGTTTGTCGTTTGATGACAGTGAATGGATGATATGGACAGATTTGGTGAAGAAACTAAAAACAATGGTTAGGAATATCTTTGTACACATTAAATACTTTGTTTGTTATTCTGTATGTTTCTGGAAATTATTTGAAATTATGATTATTGTGTAATGCAGGTTTAAGTGAAGATGTATTGTTGAGGTGTTGATGGCTATACTGGATGAAGGATTGTAGAGTTTTGGAAGAACAATAGTTAGTTTTGAATGATGTTGCTGGGTTTTTTGTTTTAATTCTATGAGGTTTCATGTGATGTTTCAGACTGTTTTTATTTATTTTTCATAGTTTCTATTTGGATTGTAACAGTTAATGGTTTGATAGCCAACTTATAATTTTAATATAATACTGGTATGATTTGCACTAATGCATGAAAATCAAAATGATGAGCATGGTTTACATTTAGTATTATCTACTGGTGTTATTATAATGTGGTTATGTTTAAGATTTTACTAATTTGTGTAAGATATGTAAAGTTAATATGAGAATGGGGAATATATGTGTGTGTGTGTGTGTGTATATATATATATATATATATATATATATATATATATATATATATATATATATATATATATATATATATATATATATATATATATATATATATATATATATATATATATATATATATATATGTATGTATTATTGTTAACATGATGATTAGTTTGGATACATCTGTTAATAATATATTTGTGGAAAAATATATATAAGGATATCATTATGTATAAGAAATATTGTAACATGAATTATAGTTCAGTAAAATATGTATACCAAAGGATGTATAAATTGATTTTTTTTTTTTAAATATAATATTAAGTTTAAAAAATTATTAAAAGTAGGTTGTTTAAAAAAAAAGATCCGTATGATATTTAAATGAGTGGGATCAATATTAATAGTAATATTATTAGAATAAGATTAAATATTAAATAAATTTAACAGTTTGGAAAATATAAATTTTTTTATAATTTTATGACACCTCTCAATTTAAAATTCCAACAGTTAAGCCCAAATAATAAGTGTTTTGATATAATAATAATTTGAAATATAAATTTCATCTCTATGTTTGAGTCAGTGATTTATAATTATTAGCTGGGTGGGAAAAAACAACTGGACAACTTTTGTTTGTTAAATTTATTCTAACGTTTTTTTAATATTTTTAAAATATTATATATGGAGTATTTATCAACTAATATTTGCTTTAATTTTTAATTATGATAACATATGTTTTAATTATCAAATGTGATGATAAAAAGTAATAGTTGATTTAAAAATAATTGATAAATTATATTGATTATCCATAAAAAGTGGATTCTAATAAAAAGGTAGAATATAAATATAAAATATAGAAGCTTTGTATTTTAAAACGTGAGAAAAAATAGTAAAGAGGAAGTAGTAAAAAAAAACAAAGGAAAACTGAATATAAAAACACTGCATGGTATTGGTAAAGCTAAAAGAATTTGTATATGCATGTATGTTTGAAGTTAACAGATAAATATAACTTAAGTGCCTTTTTTTAGTTACACTACAAAGCGTTGTTTCCAAATGGTTTAGTAAATGCTTTGGTTACACGGTGGATCATAGGTAACAGTTATGATTGATTGAGATAGGTGTCATTTATTGAAGACGTCTAGGGAAAAATGAAGCGTGCAAAGTTGAGTCACAATATATTTTGGACTGTTCACATTACAACACTTCTCTCGTTTTCATTCCTCTCGTTTAGAAAAAACTGATATCACTTCTGGAGATTTCAAGAAATGACGACAATGAGGGGTGGAAGAAAGCCAACACATGGGTGGTTATCAGACGTAAAGAAGAAATCATCAGGTTAGAAACATGAATTCCTGTTTAATTTCTTCGTGTTAGCATTTTCTTCATGTCCGATCTATTTAGGTTTTAGGGTTTTTTGATTTCTGCTGCATGCTAAAATAGATTTGTGTAATTTTTTGAAAATGATGTGAATGGAGTTTTTTGTTTACTATTTCCTAGATCCGGTATTCGGAATATTGCGAAAGCTCTATTGCATCTTTATTTGCCTGATAGTGTTACTCTATAAAGTATAAGAGTTTTATTTTCAGTCAAGAGTGTCGTCTTATATATATTTTAAAGTTGTTAATCTTTCAATCTTTCGCTGACTTAAGTAAGACTTGGGGTTATTATTCTTTATTTGACATTCATAATGTCCTCATGGACTTATAATTGTTCTTTCAGTAAGGAGACAACAATGAATGAAATACAAAAACTCGTGGATAAGGTTGCAGAGGGTTCAGTAAAACAATCTTGTGTCAAGTCGGGTAGAAAGGGTAAAGCAAATTCTAAGAAATCTGTTACCTTTGCAGAAACTTGCAAGAATGCTCCTGTAGTTGTTCCAAATGTCAACAACACTGTTGTTCCTATGAGAAGTGTTAAGGTTGAAGAAGAAGATGTCCACCTTGTCTCTGGGAACGATAATGTACCAAGTAACAAAAAGACTGAGAAGTCCAAAACTGTTGTTGATAAAACACCTGGGAAGAAAGCAACTGCAGTTGAGAAGAGAACAAATTGCAAGAATCCGGGCAGCACTGCCAACAAAAGAGCCGTTACAGATGGGAATAATAAGAGAACAATGAAACTTGCGAAGAAGGGAAAAAATCTTTCAAATGTTAGGATAAGAATGTGGGGGGGGGGGGGGAAGCCAACGTACTGCTGGGATATTGCTATAAAGAATTCAAAAGTAAAAAAGGATAATGTCCAGGTAAGCATACTCAAATCTTCCTATTGTTTTAATACTTTGCTGATCTCAAGTGTTTATTCAATATATCTTTGTGTTGTTGCAGCATTTCCCTAAGCAGATAGCAATAGACTGCTTGGCAAGTAATCAGAAGGAGGTAACTATTAGAGATTGTGACTTGTATAAACAATTCAAGTGCACTGTGAAGACGGCATACCGCAACGGGGCTCCAAGTCCGTCTGAGAAATACATGACACAAGGATGGTACGCTTATGTGAAGGCCAAAGGGTTCAAGAAAGGTGACACACTGACTTGTCAGTTGGCGCGACATGGTACTTTCATTTATGTTACAATGAAGAAGAAATGATGGTGCTGTTGAAAAGTTGTGGAAGAAACTTGGTTACTGTTATGTTGTTTAATTAGTTTCAAAGACTAAACTCTTTTTAATTTTTTTGTATCTGGTGGTTAATGTTATAACTTGTTTAAACAATCTTGTTTGACGACCCTATGGGTTGGCACTTTTAATGCAATGCTGCATAACTTTATCAAAACTTTGTTGGTGGCATGGAAAATTTCTAATGGTAACTTATTTTGGTCATCTTGATGTTCTACAAAATTAATAGTTGCTTGTTTACATTGGCCATCATTATTGGCTCATGTGTGTTAGAATAATTTATTTATATGTTTTAAAAAAGCTAACTAAATATAATAGTTATAAAGTTAATATGAAATGTTTTTTTAAGAAATTTTTGTTCGATAAACAATTTACCATGTTAAAACGAAATAATAGTTTATAAATAATACATATTATACAGTCAACTTGGATATATAGCAACTTCAATTTACGTAACCAAAAAAATTTACACCAAAATTTTTATTAAAGGTACAAAGCGAAATATAGGCCCATGGATATTTAAAGGCCTGATTTATAACATCTATAAATTACTAAAATAATATATATATAAAATAATAACTTTTTGTTGTTAAGACTCGTTTACCTAATATTTTGGAAAATTGTACATATAAAATATGTAAGCTCATCACTATTGTTTGGCCCAATTATATGGAGTATTACTATGTATATATAGAAAGTATTGTCATAGTGCATCAAACTATTGTCTTATAAATTTTAATTCTGATATGGTGAAGTGGGGAGTTCCATTTGTCCCTTCTCCATCAAGCAGGTAAGTATTGTTTGCATGCATCTTGTAATAAAAAAAACTTGATTCCCTTGATTTCTCATCTTTTTGCTTAATATCAGTGTTATTCTTTAAAATATATGTTTCAGTGATCCTGAGAGAGACAGTCTTGAATGGGCACGTAACATTAACAAAGAGTTTGAGGAAGAGCAGGAAAAGATGTTTGGAACCCTCATAAAGGATGGGTTTCTTACAGAAGATGAATGCATGGTTGATCACACCGGGGAGGTAAAGTGGAAATCTAATGTCACAGAAGCGAACATGCGAGGCCAAAATGCTCTGGTAAGTTCAAAACCCACTTATATCCACTGCCGTATATAGATGTATAGATCTCTGAGATTAAAAAGTAGATAGTTGCAATGCAGAATATTCCAATGGAAATATCAAGGACATGTTTTCGTAAAGAACAAAATGCAATAAGGATGGTAGATCTTATTGACGGTAAGGGATATCACTGTCGCATTCTTAGGGATGGAAGGAATGAGTATGAAAAACATATTGGAGTTGGATGGTACGATTTTGCAAAGTCAAAAAATCTTGAAGTTGGAGATTTCATAGAATTCTCCATGATTCCATTCTCAGATCTGATGTTTGTGTACTTAGGGAAAAAAAGTAGCCGTTGAATATGCTTACAACTAGTTGGAGCTTTAAATTTGGTGTTGATGGTACTTAGATTGTAATCATTGATGGTTCTGTAATGGATTTAAAGAATGGTTATCAACATCATTTTTTGCCTTTGCTAATGTTTCTAGTGATGGTGCTCTCTAATCATTGATATTATGTGAGCTAATATTCATCATCATTTTTCAATCCAGCTGTACAAATAAAAATACGTTATCAGTATGCAAAGGTCATATGCAATCTTTAATTCATGAGAGTTAATAAATTGTTTAAGTTGTAACCTAATTTTAAGCAACCAAGCACAAAATCTCTACCAATAACAACATTGCCATAGATATTGCAAACACATATAGACTACACATTTTCAAACACTTCTTTGAAGACCACATTTGTTGTGGTGGTCAATGGATGTTTCTCCTTATCATGGATCAAGATTTTAAGGCCTTTTCTGCTCTTTACTCTTGAAACTGCAACATACAACTGCCCATGGCTGAACACGCTCCTCGGCAAATATATGCCAACATGATCTAACGACTGACCTTGAGATTTATTAATAGTCATAGCATAATAGACCGTTATAGGAAACTGTCTTCGTGTCATCCTGAATGGCCATGGCGTTTGCGTTTGAGTAATGTCCATGCGTGTAATATAAATATTACAGCCGATGTTCTTGCCTGAAATTATTTTGGCTTCAATAACATGATCAGCCAATCTTGTAACGATTAGACGTGTTCCATTGCATAAGCCTTCTGCTTGATCAATATTCCAGAGAAGCATGATTGGAGTATTTACTTTCAATCTGATCTTATGATTAGGAAGTCCCGACGTTCTCAATCCATTCAAAAACTCGGGAGTTAAAACATCAAAACATTCATTGCCATCACCATCATGCGTATCGACTGAATCAGAGCTTAAGTATTCCTTTTCGTCCCCTGAAAATGGAGTGACGTTATATTATGATTTGTTAAAGATGGAAGTGAAAAAACTTCGGATAAATGTTCACACAAATTTTAATATTACCTGGAAGATTGTCTAATACATAGTGATTTATTTCATCTACTGTCTCAATTGTTCCAGCCAATATTGCCCTTGACTGCAGAAAAGCCACATTATTGAAGTTAGCTTCAAAATTTGGATAAGTGTTTTCGAATATTGCTCGAAGGGGATCAACAAAATTAGATATCAAAATATTTGCTGGGATATCCATATCAGCATAGCCATCATTAGGTTATGCTAGTTTTCCATCTCCAACTTTTAATATCCAATTTGAAAACCGTTCTAAATCGGATGCTGATGTAGTCGTCCTAGATTGCTGAAGCCTCGTGTTTTTTGTTAGTTTCAAAACCTTACAATGATCCCAAATGTATGATGAATTGATAGTTGCATGAATTATATCTGAACGGCTGCCTCTTGGAATAACCGGCAGAATCTGTCTGAAATCGCCACCAAACACAATTACCTTCCCACCAAATATTTTATCTGATGACCTAGATCTACCCATGAAGTCTCTGAGGGTTTTATCCAAAGCATCAAAACAAAATTTGTGACACATCGAAGCTTCATCCCAAATAATCAATTTTTATACTTTTAGCAAGTCACCCCTGTCACTACCCTTGTTAATGTCGCATGTCGAAGATTCAAGTGTGGGAATCGGAATTTTAAATTTAGAATGTGTCGTTCGACCACCGGGGAGCAACAAGGATGCAATACATGAAGACGCAACTGTCAAGCATATTTGTCTTCTTGATCTTATGTAGGAAGTTAATGTTCTCCACATGTATGTTTTGCCTGTACCGCCGTATCCATACAGAAAGAATACGCCTCCGTTCTGGGTATCAACAGCCGTCAAGATTTGTTTGAAAACATCTCTTTGTTAATCTGAAATTAATTGAACATATAGTTTAGATGCCTCATATTAGCAATATAAATGTGTAAGAAATTTGAAATTCTACTGCCTAAATGATGCTATCTGCTATTTAGACCTGTTAGGTTATTATACAACGTATTAAACTCTTGAAGTTGTCCACCAGGATCGTAGTTTCTCTCTTCGTAAATTAAATTATTTCCAAGCTCCTCAATTATGTAACCATCTGGTTTTGGCATTCCAGGAAAATCACTTAAACTCTTTCTACTTCGTCGAAGTAGTTTTTCAATTTCAATTAACGTTAGATTGAGAATTTCTTCATTTGTTAGCCGCAGACCTGTTAAAAAATAATATAAACAAATAGATGGTAAATATTGGAACATATCTTCAAATTAGAAATTAATTAATCTGATCACAATTGAAAATATACCTCTGTTGTTTGCAATCCTTTGCTGAGAATAAAGAATTCCATCAGATAACAGATGTCGAGTTTTACTCCATACATGCTTAGGCCTATTAATGCTACTTGACAATAACATGTGAACAAAAAGTAATCTCAAATAATGTCCAGAACCCCAATGAAATGCTTCTGTTATTGCAGATATGAATTCTCGATCATCCCCAATAAATCCCATAACAAAACATGCATCACGGAAAGTATCGTACTTAACATTGTTTACTGTCTTTATTTCATCATAGCTTTTCGGTCCTTTAACATGTGTTAGCATCATCCTGAGATAGTACAATTCCCCAGTAGTTGGAGGAACCCAAATTAGTCTTCCAATTGTGTATCCCTTTTTTCTGGGCTTCCACTCTCTCTTTTTCTTAACGTATATAAACTTCAAAACAAAATTTCTATACGTTAGTTGGCGCGCTTCGTCGTATTTCTTGGTTGCTTCAAACCAAGATGTAAACATCGACTCAGTAACGCTCGATTTATCAAGGACTGTGGTAATAGGGCTGACATCAGTATAGAAAACAGAATTTTGTCTCTCAGCATGAAAGTGAAGTCTTTCTACAGCCGGTTTTCTTCCATGAATAGAAAAACCATAAATTCTCCAAGCAGCTTCACTCGGAGAAACGTACCTATAGTCAATATACTGCTTTATTTCATCAACGGCGTCATGTTGCGAAACAGATCCATCTTCATTCATGACAATTGCAGCAGTTATTCTGTCATATCCTTTGTTGATGTATTTGAACAAATATTTGACGGATGTGCTTTGATTGCACCATTCTATATTAATATGAGCTCTGTACTTCAACAATAACTTTGAATTGTAAGGAACAACAAATCTGTTGTCAATCTCAATTCCATTCTTAGAAATTGTGCGTCCGTTGTCCCTTCGTCTATAAACCGGATATCCATCTTGATCAACGATCGTATCACGTCTGAATTCTTTAGGGAAGTATTTAGAACATTTTCCTTCCTTCATACATTGAGAATTACGAAAAGCATTTCCGCAAGGTCCGTGTATCATGTGAGTTTTGACCAAGTTATATAACTCTTCGTCAGTGTCTTTGTTTGGTATTTCTGCTGATATGATACGATCAATGTCAGCAGGTGTTGGATACTTGCTCGACGGATGAAGGAAAATTAATATGTGCGCATGGGGCAGACCTCTTTTTTGGAACTCAATTGTGTACATATCTACAAATATAAAATTCAGATATTGAATTATAATATCACATTCAAAATGAATAAGGAAATTAAATTAATCAAAGTTATCAATTACTTACACGCAAGAACCTTTCCCATGATACTCTTTTTGGTCAAATAGGACAATAACGCATCAAATTTTAATTTGAAGATTCTTGTTATGAGATCAGGACGATCAGACGCTTTCAGATTTGCAGAACTTAATACGTGTTGTATTTCCGGCCAATTGGGATTACATGTGAATGTAATAAACAAATCAGGAAATCCAACATAACTACAAATTGCCATGCCATCAAAGTATAGCTGATCCATAAATCTACGACTTCCAACATATGACGAAGGTAGGACAACTCTTTTCCCTGTAGCTGCACCACGTGTATGTCCATTTGTCCTGGCATCTGCAAGATGATCATACTTGCCTACTCGTAGTTTAGACTGATTTTTTCTAAACCATCGAAGTCTTTCAGATTCCATCATTGTAAAACCATCTACCAAAAACTGCTGGAACAACCTCCTTGACCTGAGAATTGTCTGTGCCTCGTTTTTTCTTGACTGGATCCTAAAGGAGAACCACTCTCTAATTGTAAGTCTGTTTCTCTTGGTTGCTTCCTCCCATGGAACATCCTCAATTTCCGATACAGTAGCCGTTGTTTCTGCATTACAAACCGTGTTAGATCCTTTATTGCAATGTCGTATGTTTGGTCTGTAACCATCTTCACCGTAAGGGAAAAGTAAAGGATATTGAAATCCCAAATAAGACGTATGATATTCATCTATTCTCTGAAGTTGTCCACATTGTTTTTGCATTATAATATCCCTTTTTCTGCAGTATCAACATCACCAACAATGAGAGCAACAACTTCTGAAACTGTTGGTTGATTATATATTCTTCCATCATTTTGGCGCTCGGAAATGAGACGGAGTTTTAGATCTGCCACATTGCCTTCAGAAAGTCTATCCCTTGCCATCTTAAAAGACTGAGCATGAACATTATGTTCATATAACATTGAAGACAAATTTTCCACTATATTAATATCCACTCCGCTCCTTCTTCTGCAAACATCCAACGTATAAAGTTTAGATTCTTGATAATTGCAAAAACAAAATAATAAACAGTGATGAAACAAAGATAGCTAAAGTAATAAACCTGAAAACATCAATTATATTCTGAACTTCATGTTCAGTATCAAATATATAGAGCTGGGAAAAATGGGCCTTTTCACCTAGCAATGGTAACATGCTGCCTATACGATGACATGATTGACCTTGAATATGATAGTTAGGAGGACCTCTACCATTGTTAAATTTGTTGTCCATTTTAGCACCCGGAGAATTAAATGCGAACATCATATTGTAAAGACGAATTTGTTGTTGGAATAGTTTTGATTCACTTTTGTTTTGGTCGAACAACAGGCTCTGCAATACGGGTGAGGGTTCTCTCAACAAAGGTATTTGAACCTTTCCTTCTCCACAACACATTGAGAACTTTGGATTAGCACAGTGTCGAAACTTGTTCTTCCTCTCCATATACCACATATTTGCACCACATTGCTGACACTCAAATGATGGGTCACCTAAATCGTAGTATTCTCCTAAATGAATATGTACATTTGTTAGGTAAAATACATAATACATCATGAAATTTGAAAGTAAGAAACATATTTATAAAATAATCTTCAACCTGAACTTTGAACATCAATTTCTTCAATGTCAGTGTCGAAACCTACGTCATGCTCGTCCATTGAATAGTTAGAAATTGAACTGCAGGCTACAACAACACAGTAAAAAAGATTTCGCAAATATTATGTTATTATATATTGGTGAAATGTATGAATATTCAATATCGGTTAATAATCCAAAAAAAAAAGTTACTTACCATCTGAAGAATTACTGGAACCTGCATCATCTTCACTGTCATCTTGGAAAAGTTCGTTGATATTGGAATCTGGATTAGGTGTATGGCTTGAAGATGTTGTCGCACCGCGCATAAACTCGTTATCAAATCTCCTTCCCAGGTTAACTCCTAAATTGTTAATGTTCCTTGCAGAAACAACTCTTGGGCGTTTTTTGTTAATGAACTTGCAAATGTATTCAGAGTTGATATACTATTAGTTTTATGCTTTGTATTTCGATCAGTTATGCTGGAACTTGGAATATTTAGAGAAATAGAAGATAGTGGAAATCTGATATGTGAAGATATAGTATCAGTAGGAGGTTGAGTTTGATCTGCATTTTCTTTGTTCATTGCCGCCAATCTCTTGGCTCTCTTAGCTCCAAGCACACGCTTTTTATGCTGTCTAGCATCAAATTGCCTTTTTCTTCTGACAACATTTATGAAGTGATCATGCTCGACACTTTGTTTCTTTTCCATGTTTTACTTTGAACTTACAATCATTTTGCAAAATATGGCTGAATAAGGAGGCAAGCAGCAAATATATGGACAAAAACTCCCTCCAAACTTTTTATATGGAGGGAAGCAGCTGAATATGAAAGGTTTATGTTAATTATTATTTTATTCAGTTCAAAATCTTGTGACTTAATCATTAAAATAAGCTAATCATTAATGCACCAAGCAACCATAATTGCATGAAGCGTGCAGAGGAAATAAGAACAAAATCTATGCATTGGTAAATGAATGCATGGACAACTAAGATAATAATTTAGTGCAAGTTACAGGTAATAGGTTTGGTAGGTATGATGGTTGACATCATACCTCGTTAGTATTTATTTACATCATGCATGCTGTTTGCAAATTTTGTTGATGAATTAAAAAAAACTTGCCCAAGATGAAACTGTTGAAAAATGTCTTTATAGTAATTTTTTAAAATTTTGATGCTTGAGATGTCAGTATGGAAGTTATACTGCATAAACTGACTGTAAACATCAATTATAAATATATGGTTGATTAAAAAAAATACTCTGCAACTAAGAAGGATTCTGATATACAATATATTAATCAAAAATTTATTTTCACTTGAAGGTTAAATATTCCATTATGGGAAAAAAATATGCAGTATTAAGACAATTAACTTGCAAGTGAGAAGAAATATCTTGTACGGTGATTAATTCAAACTTTTTTTTCAATTGATATGGATCGTTTGTATAGTCGGGCAATATTATATGCAGTATTAAACACAAATGACAGTTAATCTATTTAGCATTGGAAGATCAAAATATTATAAAAAAAACCTTGTTTTGCAGAAATTATAACAAAACCCAATTAAACATTGATAGACAATGCTTAGCAAATAATTCTTGTCTCTTGTTCCAAAAAAGTAAAACAACAGGAAACAAATAAATCCAAAATAATAGAAATGTTGGCACATAAACTGGTTCATAGGAGTCTTCAGGCATCAGATTCAATCTTAACTTTCTTTGTAGGCTTTGTTCCTGATAGTTGAGTAGTTCCATATGCTTGAAATTCAGATTCTACAGCATCAAGATTAACGGGACTTCCTTTAGGTGGAGTATTGGTCACAACTTTATCAGGATCATTTTCTCCGTATGCAGACAACGACTCCTGGAAGAAAAAAAATAACAATAAGTACCAAGAAAATGATGTAATTTACTTCTTAATGTTCAGGCAACAATAACATACAATGGAATCATCGACACGATCAACGACTGGGTTTTGGTTTAAAGGTTTGCTGAAACCAAATATTGAACAAGATACAAATATTGAGAGGAAGATCAAGATACAAATATTGATAAAAGTCATATGTATATGTTCACACAAAAATTTCCATACTTCATCAGTAATATAATCTTTCTCAATTTCCTTTACAAATTCTTCGTCGTAAGAAAGTTTCCAAACAGATGTTTGGCCAAATGTTGGCTGAACTTTAGCCCTAAACGCCATTTTTTTACCAAGAAGCATGTCAAGTTCATCTGGATATATCATAGGGTCGTCGTCACCTTCCTACACATTAATTTTAATGTAAGTACAACACTTAATACAAATAAATATTAAAATATATAATGAATTAAACTTAACCTCAAGCATTGCTTTATAAATACTATCAGCAGACTTTCCAATAATGTCGGCACAGTCAGTGTCCCAAAACACAAAGCGAAATTTTGATTCACCATCAACTACATATATGTCAACTCGATACCTTTTAGAAAAATGAATAGCAAAAAACTATTAGAACATAACAAATATTGAAACATGACTAATGAATTAATCTGATGAACAATTGAAAAATATAACCTTGGTATGGCATGTTCTGCATTCTGTCCACATGAACATTTGTATGGATTGTTCACATCAGATGCCTTTAAAGAACATTTAGTACATCCATAATAAAACCAACCATGTTTTGAGACAAAAAACCTTTGAGTTGTTCCAACAGTAACGCATAACATGTCCTAAGATACAATAAGTTAAATATTAATAAATGCAACACTCTTACACAAAATCATTTGTATACAATAATATTGATCTTACTTTTCGAAATTTTTCATAACCATTTACCTGTTTCACCTTGCAAAGGTCACTCAGAGATATACACTTTCCCTTATGAACGAAACTTTCAACTGGGGTGAATTGAGAGGCACCAGACCAAAGAGACATTCCCTTTGAGGACTGCGAAGGCTTTTCAGTCTGCTCATTTAGGTAACCTGAAACGTTGTACCAAAATGAATGTAAATGATGATAATTTTTAAAGGAGCTTATTATATTGTAAGAATATAACAATTTGTGTATACTTTGATAAATACTCAGTTATCTCTGGAATGTCTTCGTTAATAAGCAATTTAGATCCACTCCATCCATTTGAGACTGAAATAGATAAAAATTACAGTATCAATTTAACTACAGACATCTATAACATCTTAATAATAGGAGTTTATAGATACAAACCTTGTGATTCCTTTATCATTGCATGAGTTAGTACAATCACAATAGCACCACAGTTTTTTTCATTATGGTAGAAATCCAAAAATTTATTCCGTAGCCCTCCCATAATGTACAGTTAACGATGACACCTCTGCAGAAACAAATATAAAAAGATCAATATGATAATAATAATGGCACACACTTATAATATTTGAATTCAGATTATTTACTTCAAGTATTTAAGACTCAATGAAACAAATGACTTTTTTCCATAACTGTTATATTGAAAATTGTTGATTTCCTGAACCACACCAATGATATTTATAACACCCCATAAATTTCTTTATTTAATTTAATTAATTTTTTTAATTAAATATTAGAATTAATTGAATTATTTGAGAAATATGGATTAATAAGGCTAATGGGCCAGTGTCGCAAGTAGCAATTGGGGGGTGTGTCAGTTGCAAAGCCTTTTTCTAAAATAAGGTTATATTTTCATAAAATAGAAAAGAGGAGGATTTTGTGAAAAGAGAACCAAAAGGGAGAAGAAAAGAGCTGAACGTGAAATTGGGAGAAGAGCAAGTGTGAAGAGCAAGGGCATCCAAGAATTCGACATCGAGGTAAGGGGAATTCTTCTCATTAACCTCTATTATGGGTTGTATGAATGATTCAATAGAGTTTGTATGTTAGGATTCTGAATTGGGTTGTATGTCGGGTTTGGGGTTTTTGGGGTTTATAGAACTTTGGTTCAATTTATGTTGGGAATGATGATTGGTGTTGAATAATGATGTTAAAGCATGATTAGAAGTATGTGTAAATGTGCATTTTCGTGTTTGTTGATGTTGTTTGATGTTGCAATACGTTATGGTACGTTCTGGTATGGCTTGGAATTGATGCAGGTGCTGAAAAAATGGAATTTTGGGGTTTCTGGTACGAGGTAACCGGTTACCTGGGGAGTGGTAACCGATTACCTGAGGTTATGTCACTAAGATGGCCTACTCGTTGTGAAGTAACCGGTTACTTGAATTGGAGTAACCGGTTACCACTGTTGGATTTTGTGTTATGTGGTTCTGCTGGGATGCAGTAACCGGTTACCGCTGTTACGAATAGACTCGTTGGTTACTCCGTAAGGTAGTAACCGGTTACTTGAATTGGAGTAACCGGTTACCACTGAAGCTTTTTGAAAAATTATTTTATTTTCTAAAATCCATAACTTTCAAATTGTGAGTCGGATTTTGGTGCCGTTTCGAGCACAGCGAAGCTAATTAAGCGATTTACGCAATAAAATAGTGTTTTGAGTTGTGACTCGATTTTATTTTAAAACACTTGATTTAATTGGTTGTGGTGGTTTATGCGTACAAGTGCACTGGTGAATGTTTTGTCTATTAACTCGTCTTGGTTGTGATTGATGATTAATATACATGTGTTGCTGATGTAAAATGTATGTTGAGATGGTTGAAAAATAGCATAACTATTGTGTGGCTATTGTTGTTGCATTAGTTGATGATTATGATTGTTCAGTTGTTTGGTATTGATGATTAGCATGCCGTATATGATGCATGCATTTCATAATCATGTTGTGGGTTGTATCCCTTATGGTGGTGGGACAGCGGTAGCTAATTCCCATTGTGTGGAATTGGTGAGAGAAGTAGCCGAATCTTTATGGTGGTGGATTGGTGAGATGGGTTATCGCATGTTTGGTACCACATGCATTTAGTTGCATTGCATTAGGTTGTTGTGTATAATTGTAACATGAATGGAAGTTGTCCAATGTTATAATTTGTGTGTATTTGGTATGGATGATTGTATCTGATGAATGTTGCTATACTATCTGAATATAATTGAGTTTGGGTGAATAATGTATGAATGAAGTTGTATTGTTTATATTCCTATAACATTTGTTAATGCGAATGAAACTCACCCTTACTGTTGTTATTTTTCAGATTGAGGAGTAGCTTGTGTTGTAATACGGTGAACTGACTTTTTATCGATCGGAATGTCGCGGTTAAGCATGAGTCGCCACCGACTTTTATTTTATCCAAACTAAATCGGAAAGGCTAAAAGAAACAGAAAAAAACCTTTTAAAGAAATTTGAGTTCGGGGGGTAATTTATGCAAAGGGAAGGTGTAAGGCACCCTTTGCATCCATGGTTTTCCATGGGCTCTTAATTGCTTTGCTCGCTTTTGTTTTCAGAAAATGTAGATGAAAGAGGTAGGGACTTTAGCTTGTAAATAAGCGTTGCCCTTTTGAAGAATTTTGAGAAAGAATATAGAAAAAGATTTAGAGCAAGGCAAAGCAATTAGGGGCGATTACAACTTAGATGATAGGTCTCTTTTAGCCTTTCAGAATGAAATGGTCTATCCTTGCCATAAGAGGGCAGGAAACCTTTCATTTGGAGGTTGAAGGGTCGTCGAGTTATCGTTCGCCCAAAGACTGACCCATGCCATAGAGAGGCAGGTAGTCTAAGAGGAAGGATCAGAATAGCCTTTTTCGTAGGCAACCAGAAGATACCTCAGCATTTTTCGTAGGCAACTTCCGAGGGTCGAGGTCATGTTAGTGTATCAAAGGCAGCATCATTAGGGACCATGACCTTTAATTGAGGCAACATGGCTGAAGTATCCTCGTATTTGAGGGACTGGCTATTCTGCAAAAAATACACAAGGCAACAGGCAACAGAGAGGGTTACCCAAAAGTGTGCGTGTGTGCACCAATCATGTGATTCAATTTGAAACATATTATCTTGTAATTAAATGGCTCTAATTCAGTTCAAGATTGCACTCCCTAAATTACTAACCACGCAATTTAAACAATATAATCAACAAATACGGGGGAGGGAAATTGTAACCAGCGGATCCCTTAATAGGGTTTGACATAAGTAATAATAAAGCATAAAATATTAAGGTTAGGGTTTAGGGTTACCAACACTCGTAGCCTTGGCGGTCAACAAACCATGAAAATTGAAAAGGAAAGAATAAACAGGAGAGAGTGAGTGTATTATTTGTTCAGAGGCAACTATGGTTAACCCTAAAAATAGACATAATAATACAGAAAAAGGGTAAAAGAAACTTAGCTTCGATTGATGAAGGTTGAGAATTGGAGGTAGCTTGAAGCATTGACTCTGACCATTTGATAGTTGAATAGAGAAATAAGAGGAAGTGAGTGCAGAGGGATTTCATTGACAGGGCGGAACAAATATATAAAAAAAAGGAGTGAAGGAAAAATAATATTGTATTAAAAAAAGAAATAATAAAATTAATCGAGACTTAGCTTTGTGAACGGCGTGACGCGTAATCGGAAGTCATATGATAATACGCTGAAAAAGGAATGCACAAAGAATATTTTTTAGTGTAGGGAGTGATCTTCGTAAACCCTGATTAGGGTACGAATTAACCAAGTTTAATAGAATAAACAAAATCGAATTAATTAATTATTAGTTTTCTACCTAATTAATTAAATCGAAAAAAATAAGGTTTTGTTTTAACCAATTAATAGAATATTTATAATTAATTAAATGGTTTAATCAATTTAAACTAATTTAAAATCTTTAAACCAAATTAAATTAAATAAATCTTTTAGTTATTTTTTATGTTCTTAGTAGAAAAAGAATTAATAAATAAAGAAAAAGGTTTTGAAAGAATAACAATAAATAAATGGAAACACTCAGCTTTTATCCAGTGTGGTGAGGTCTCTGATGGTGCATGATGGACAAGCATCTCTTGGAGCGTCAGATTTGGGTATTGGAGAGATCTATCGACTGACGCGTGAGGGTGCACAATGATCTTGAATAGATCCCCCACACTGGATTGATACAGCCAGCATAGCAAAAGTGATAGAAAAAGCAAAAGTGATAGAAAAATAAACTGCAGCGAACAGGGGTCGAACCCCGTCCCATGTATATAATCTCTTGTCACGCTCAATCTCCACCAAGCTAGAAGCCTCTCGCTGTTAAACATTTACCTTGTAATTTTTATATAAAATAAAACGTTCAAACTTTAAAATAAAAAAAGAACTCGCGCGCAGCAGCCAAGGAGCATCTTCTTCATGGCCTTTTTTTCTGCAAAACGTGGATATTATACCCACGGTTTTCATGACTAACTAAAAACCTGCAATCATCAAACTCGCCATATATTCCAGATAAATTCCAATTGAACACATAAATCGAGTAGAAACTACCTCCTGAACATGATGAGGCTATTAATTTTGGCTAATTTTGTCCCTATTTACGGTTCCCAAATCAAAGGTCATGAACCCTAATAATGGCGAATCACTCTAATCGCAACAATCAAATTAAACACAAAGACACGATCTAAACATTAACCTGAACATAAACACATAACCAGAATTCGTTTATGATGCATAAAAGACCGTAATCAAAAAATTATAAAAATTGCAAACCGTGAGGGTTGAATGAGTCAATCCGGAAAGCTCTGACCGTTGATATTGATCCGGTTGGCTTCAGAAAACGCCCAAGAATCTTGCTTGATGCTTGGAACGATTTGACTAGGCTTGGAATTCAGTATGCAAATTGCTTTTTCTTCACGTTTTTTTTCTTGTTTTTTCACAGAGTTCTGCCACCAAAAATCCTCTCTCAATTCGTCCTCTGTTACGGTTATATATTGGAGTCCATTAGGCTAACTATTCTTGGTCCAAATCCTTGCAATTATGGAGATTGAAAATATGATTGAAAGAGATTTTAACATTTTATCAAAATTTTCTGATTTTGTATCCAATTATCCCAATAAGCTCCAATCAGCTTCTTTGGCCTTTTAAAATAAATATTTGATTAAATAAATCAAATCATGCGCCTCTCTCCCTCTTTAATTGATATTTATTTGATTTATTTATTTTTTATTTAATTTGTATTTAAACAAATAAAATCCAAAACAAATAAAATAAATAATGTAGCTATTGCAAGGTGGGTTTAGAGGTCATGGGCCTGGATCAATTTAAGTTTAATGGACTTCATTTCTATTTGCACGCTTAAAAAGAATATGGAGGGCAATTTTTGGGGTATGACATGTGTACTTGGTGAGGATTAGCTCGTCAAGTAGTTCGTTAGAGTCAGTTGGGTCTGTGTCATGCTCTGGTCGTGTAACACCGGGAACGTTATTTTAGAATTGGCTGATAAACTTCTGTTTTGTTTATGGTTTATGGTTGAATCATGAGTCTCCGGCTCTGGATGTTTAATTATTCAGTTGTTAAGAATATTCCGCTGTGTTAACATGATATCTGAATAATTTTTGGTTTATCGTTCCTTTATGGCATGACATGAATATTTGTTTATTTTATTGGAGTTGTAATACCCTTTTTCATGTTTACTCTGATTTTTGTTAAATTTTCCGCGGGGTTTAGAAGGGTGTTACAATAGTGGTATCAGAGCATAGTCAGTCGTTTGAGTCAGAGTCTTAGTGTCGGTTAATTCTTCGTATACGATTAGTGTAAGGTTGACACTATCGATACTTCTTGTTCTAATGAATATTGTTTGATATTTAGCAGAACAATGGCCGGATGAGGAGGAAGAAACGACGATGCGATTGCTGAGGCTCTGGGCATGATTGCTGGTGTATTAGGAGGGAATGCCAATGGAGCTGGTATAGGTGCTGAAAGGCAGTTGAACAGTTTTCAGAGGAACAATCCTCCGTTGTTCAAAGGCACGCATGATCCTGAAGGCGCTCAGAGGTGGCTGAAGGAAATTGAAAGGATCTTCAGAGTGATCGATTGTGCTGAAAACCTGAAGGTGAGGTATGGGACTCACATGCTGTCTGAAGAGGCTGATGATTGGTAGATGGCTAGTAGAGATGAACTTGAATCTGCAGGTGTAGCGATCACTTGGGCTGTATTCAGGCGAGAATTCCTGAGGAGGTACTTTCCTGAGGATATTCGGGGCAAGAAAGAAGTTGAGTTTTTGGAGCTGACACAAGGTAACATGACGGTACCGGAATATGCTTCAAAGTTTGTTGAGCTGGCCAAGTACTATGTCCGCTATAACAATGATGAAGCGAGCGAATTTTCGAAATGTGTTAAGTTCGAGAATGGTCTCCGTGATGAAATTAAGCAGGGAATCAGGTACCAAAGGATTTGTCGGTTTACTGATTTGGTAGATTGCAGTAGAATCTATGAAGAGGATAACCTCAAGCTGAAGTCATCTCACTCCCGCGAGTTAGTTGACAAGAAAGGGAAGAAGCCTATGGATCGTGGTAAACCATATGCTAGAGGTAATTATAAAGCTGGAAGTTGGAAGAAGCCTAGTGGGGGAGACTCTAGTGCCCCTGTTAAGTGCTTTAAGTGTGGAGAACCTGGACATCGCGTTCACGAGTGCAAAAGCGAAGAGAAGAAGTGCTACAGGTGTGGTAAAGTAGGCCACATTGCTGTTGACTGCAAAGGAAGGACTGTGACTTGTTATAACTATGGTGAAGAGGGCCATATTAGTCCACAGTGTCCTAAGCCAAAAAAGAATCAAGCTGGGGGTAAAGTTTTCGCTTTATCAGGTTCAGAGACTACTCCAGAGGATCGATTGATTAAAGGTACGTGTTTTATCCATGGCACTCCTTTAATTGCAATAATAGATACTGGAGCAACTCACTCGTTTATTTCGTTGGATTGTGCTAAACGTCTGAACTTGGAAATATCTGATATTCATGGAAGTATGATCATTGACACTCCTGCGTCGGGTTCAGTGACTACTTCGTTTGCCTGTTTGAACTGTCCAATTGATATTTTTGGTAGAGAGTTCGGAATGGACTTAGTGTGCCTTCCGTTGGAACAACTTGATGTCATCCTGAGTATGAATTGGTTGCAATTTAATCGGGTTCATATCAACTGTTTCACGAAGACAGTCATTTTTCCTGAAGATGTCAGTGTCGAGAATTTCGCAATGACTGCTAGACAAGTGGATGAAGCAATGAAGGACGGGGCTGTCGTGTTTATGTTGATTGTATCCATGGAAGTGAAGAAGAAAGCGGTGAGTAGTGACTTACCGGTATTATGTGAATTCCCAGAATTCTTTCCAGAAGATGTAAAGGAGTTACCGCCAGAGAGGGAGGTAGAATTTGCTATTGAGTTAGTTCCTGGAACTAGTCCTGTGTCGATGGCACCGTATCGTATGTCAGCATCTGAACTAGCACAGTTGAAGAGTCAACTAGAAGAGTTACTGGAAAAAGAATTCATTCGTCCTAGTGTGTCGCCGTGGGGTGCGCCGGTGTTATTGGTAAAGAAGAAAGAAAGCTCTATGAGATTGTGTGTGGATTATAGACAGCTGAATAAAGTTACTATCAAGAATCGGTATCCATTACCGAGGATTGATGATTTGATGGATCAACTGGTTGGTGCAAATGTGTTCAGCAAAATTGACTTGAGGTCGGGATATCATCAGATTCGGGTGAAGACGGACGATATTCAGAAAACGACATTTAGAACAAGGTATGGCCATTACGAGTATACAGTAATGTCATTTGGAGTAACTAATGCGCCGGGGGTTTTCATGGAATATATGAATAGAATCTTCCATCCTTACCTGGATCAGTTTGTGGTGGTATTTATCGATGATATTCTAATATATTCTAAGAGTGAAGAAGAACATGCAGAGCATCTAAGGGTGGTATTAGAACTACTGAAGGAAAAGAAACTTTATGCGAAACTGTCAAAGTGTGAGTTCTAGCTAAGTGAAGTAAGTTTTCTTGGGCATGTAATTTCTAAAGATGGTATTGCCGTTGACCCAACGAAAGTGGAAGCAGTGTCTCAATGGGAAGCTCCAAAGTCAGTTTCCGAAATCCGTAGTTTCCTTGGTCTTGCGGGTTACTATAGAAAGTTCATTGAAGGTTTTTCAAAGTTAGCGTTGTCGTTAACTAAGTTGACTAGGAAGGGTCAAGCATTCATCTGGGATTCGAAATGTGAAGAAGGATTCCAAGAATTGAAGAGGAGGTTGACTAGTGCGCCGATCTTGATTTTGCCGAATCCGGCAGAATCTTTTGTTGTATATTGTGATGCTTCATTGTTGGGATTAGGAGGTGTACTAATGCAGAATCAACAAGTAGTCGCTTATGCGTCGAGACAACTCAAAGTGCATGAGAGAAACTACCCGACTCATGACTTAGAGTTGGCAGCAGTGGTATTTGTGTTAAAATTGTGGAGGCATTATCTATATGGTTCGAGGTTTGAAGTGTTTAGTGATCACAAGAGCCTGAAGTATCTCTTTGATCAAAAAGAGCTGAATATGAGGCAAAAAAGGTGGTTAGAGTTCCTCAAGGATTATGATTTTGGACTGAATTACCATCCGGGTAAAGCAAATGTGGTTGCCGAGGTTTTGAGTAGGAAGTCCTTGCATATGTTTATGCTTATGGTAAGAGAATTGGATTTAATTGAACAATTCAGAGATTTGAGTTTAGTTTGCGAAGGCACTCTTGTCAGTGTTAAGTTGGGTATGCTGAAGCTGACTAGTGGTATTCTAGAAGAGATTTGAGAGGGTCATAAAGCTGATGTAGAGTTGGTTGATAAGTTGACTCTGATTAACCAAGGCAAGGGAGGTGAATTCAGAATCGACGAGAATGGTATTATAAGGTTGGTAATTGTGTTTGTGTTCCTAATGTTTCCGAATTGAGGAAGAGTATCCTTGAAGAAGGACATCGTAGTGGATTGAGTATTCATCCTGGTGCTACCAAGATGTATCATGATTTAAAAAAGCTGTTTTGGTGGCCTGGAATGAAAAAGGAAATAGTTGAATTTGTCTATGCTTGTTTGACTTGCCAGAAGTCGAAGATTGAGCATCAGAAACCGTATGGAGATATGCAACCGTTATTTATTCCGGAACAGAAGTGGGATAGTATATCTATGGATTTTGTTTCTGGTTTGCCCAAGACGATGAAGAACTATGAAGCCATTTGGGTTATTGTAGATAGGTTGACAAAGTCTGCTCATTTTATACCAATGAGAATGGATTACCCAATGGAGAAGCTGGCTCAATTGTACATTGAGAAGATAGTGAGTTTACATGGTATTCCTTCGAGTATCGTGTCAGATAGAGATCCAAGGTTTACATCCAAATTTTGGGAAGGTTTGCAGAGGGCTTTGGGTACTAAGCTGAGATTGAGTTCTGCTTATCATCCACAGACGGATGGACAGACAGAAAGAACTATTCAATCGCTAGAAGATTTGTTGCGTGCTTGTGTGTTAGAAAAAGGTGGTACTTGGGATAATTATCCACCCTTGATCGAATTTACCTACAATAATAGTTTTCACTCGAGCATTGGTATGGCTCCGTTTGAAGCTTTGTATGGTCGGAGGTATAGGACGCCTTTATGTTGGTATGAATCTGGCGAAAGTGCTGTGATTGGACAGGAGATTGTTCAAGAAACAACGGAAAAGATTAAGATGATTTAGAAGAAGATGAAGGCTTCTCAAAGTCGTTAGAAGAGTTATCATGACAAGAGGCGGAGAACACTTGAATTTCAAGAAGGAGATCACGTGTTTATGAGAGTTACTCCTATGACTGGTATCGGACGAGCTCTAAAGTCAAGGAAATTGACTCCGCGTTTTATTGCTCCGTTTCAGATTTCAGAAAGAGTAGGAGATGTGGCGTATCGCATTGCGTTGCCACCGACGCTTGCGAATCTGCATGATGTATTCCATGTGTCGCAGTTGAGGAAATACATTGCTGATCCGTCGCATGTGATCCAAGTAGATGATGTACAGGTAAAGGATAATCTGACAGTTGAAGCTTTGCCTATGAGGATTGAAGATCTGAAGGTGAAACAATTGCGTGGCAAGGAGATAGCGTTGGTCAGAGTAGCTTGGGGAGGACCAGCCGGCGGAAATGTTACATGGGAATTGGAGAGCCAGATGAAGGACTCCTACCCGGAACTCTTTGCCTAAGGTATGTTTTCGAGGACGAAAACTTTTCTAGTGGGGGAGGGTTGTAAACACCCCATAAATTTCTTTATTTAATTTAATTAATTTTTTTAATTAAATATTAGAATTAATTGAATTATTTGAGAAATATGGATTAATAAGGCTAATGGGCCAGTGTCGCAAGTAGCAATTGGGGGGTGTGTCAGTTGCAAAGCCTTTTTCTAAAATAAGGTTATATTTTCATAAAATAGAAAAGAGGAGGATTTTGTGAAAAGAGAACCAAAAAGGAGAAGAAAAGAGCTGAACGTGAAATTGGGAGAAGAGCAAGTGTGAAGAGCAAGGGC
The DNA here is from genome assembly GCF_029867415.1 of Vicia villosa. NCBI lineage: Eukaryota > Viridiplantae > Streptophyta > Magnoliopsida > Fabales > Fabaceae > Vicia > Vicia villosa. The sequence goes on along the minus strand of NC_081184.1, from coordinate 16,524,358 downwards.
ATCCAAGAATTCGACATCGAGGTAAGGGGGGATTCTTCTCATTAACCTCTATTATGGGTTGTATGAATGATTCAATAGAGTTTGTATGTTAGGATATTGAATTGGGTTGTATGTCGGGTTTGGGGTTTTTGGGGTTTATAGAACTTTGGTTCAATTTATGTTGGGAATGATGATTGGTGTTGAATAATGATGTTAAAGCATGATTAGAAGTATGTGTAAATGTGCATTTTCGTGTTTGTTGATGTTGTTTGATGTTGCAATACGTTATGGTACGTTATGGTATGGCTTGGAATTGACGCAGGTGCTAAAAAATGGAGTTTTGGGGTTTCTGGTACGAGGTAACCGGTTACCTGGGGAGTGGTAACCGATTACCTGAGGTTACGTCACTAAGATGGCCTATTCGTTGTGAAGTAACCGGTTACTTGAATTGGGGTAACCGGTTACCACTGTTGGATTTTGTGTTCTGTGGTTCTGCTCGGAGGCAGTAACCGTTTACTGGTTTTGAAGTAACCGGTTACCGCTGTTACGAATAGACTCGTTGGTTAATCCGTAAGGTAGTAACCGGTTACTTGAATTGGAGTAATCGGTTACCACTGAAGCTTTTTGAAAAATTATTTTATTTTCTAAAATCCATAACTTTCAAACTATGAGTCGGATTTTGGTGCCGTTTCGAGCACAGCGAAGCTAATTAAGCGATTTACGCAATAAAATAGTGTTTTGAGTTGTGACTCGATTTTATTTTAAAACACTTGATTTAATTGGTTGTGGTGGTTTATGCGTACAAGTGCACTGGTGAATGTTTTGTCTATTAACTCGTCTTGGTTGTGATTGATGATTAATATACATGTGTTGCTGATGTAAAATGTATGTTGAGATGGTTGAAAAATAGCATAACTATTGTGTGGCTATTGTTGTTGCATTAGTTGATGATTATGATTGTTCAGTTGTTTGGTATTGATGATTAGCATGCGGTATGTGATGCATGCATTTCATAATCATGTTGTGGGTTGTATCCCTTATGGTGGTGGGACAGCGGTAGCTAATTCCCATTGTGTGGAATTGGTGAGAGAAGTAGCCGAATCTTTATGGTGGTGGATCGGTGAGATGGGTTATCCCATGTTTGGTACCACATGCATTTAGTTGCATTGCATTAGGTTGTTGTGTATAATTGTAACATGAATGGAAGTTGTCCAATGTTATAATTTGTGTGTATTTGGTATGGATGATTGTATCTGATGAATGTTGCTATACTATCTGAATATAATTGAATTTGGGTGAATAATGTATGAATGAAGTTGTATTGTTTATATTCCTATAACATTTGTTAATGCGAATGAAACTTACCCTTACTGTTGTTATTTTTCAGATTGAGGAGTAGCTTATGTACTTGGTGAGGATTAGCTCGTCAAGTAGTTCGTTAGAGTCAGTTGGGTCTGTGTCATGCTCTAATCGTGTAACACCGGGAACGTTATTTTAGAATTGGCTGATAAACTTCTGTTTTGTTTATGGTTTATGGTTGAATCATGAGTCTCCGACTCTGGATGTTTAATTATTCAGTTGTTAAGAATATTCCGCTGTGTTAACATGATATCTGAATAATTTTTGGTTTATCGTTCCTTTATGGCATGACATGAATATTTGTTTATTTTATTGGAGTTGTAATACCTTTTTTCATGTTTACTCTGATTTTTGTTAAATTTTCCGCGGGGTTTAGAAGGGTGTTACAATAGTGGTATCAGAGCATAGTCGGTCGTTTGAGTCAGAGTCTTAGTGTCGGTTAATCCTTCGTATACGATTAGTGTAAGGTTGACACTGTCGATACTTCTTGTTCTAATGAATATTATTTGATATTTAGCAGAACAATGGCCGGAAGAGGAGGAAGAAATGACGATGCGATTGCTGAGGCTCTGGGCATGATTGCTGGTGTATTAGGAGGGAATGCCAATGGAGCTGGTATTGGTGCTGAAAGGCAGCTGAACAATTTTCAGAGGAACAATCCTCCGTTGTTCAAAGGCACGCACGATCCCGAAGGCGCTCAGAGGTGGCTGAAGGAAATTGAAAGGATCTTCAGAGTGATCGATTGTGCTGAAAACCTGAAGGTGAGGTATGGGACTCACATGCTGTCTGAAGAGGCTGATGATTGGTGGATGGCTAGTAGAGATGAACTTGAATCTGCAGGTGTAGCGATCACTTGGGCTGTATTCAGGCGAGAATTCCTGAGGAGGTACTTTCCTGAGGAGAAATAATGAAAAGGTAGTGTTTATTTATTATGAATGTTCCAATGCAATAACAGCATAGAACGTAGTGCAGGTTTTTTAATATTCCCATAAAGTAGTTTTGCATTAAATTGACTGTTGGAATGTAATGATGATTAGATGTGTAATTATTTTCAGGGGTATGTAAAACCCTGTTTAATTGATTGTGATTAGGATAATTAAGGGAAATTGGTGGTAATTGATTTTTATATATTAAAGTAGATTCATATGCCCTTTTTGCTTTGTAAATTTTAAAAGAGTGAAAGACATTTTTGATAGAATGGTGACATCTTCTATTAATAGGTAGATAGTAGATGTGAGCTGAAAAATTAAAAAGTTAAAAGTTAAAAAGTAAAAACTCTTTCTTGAATTTTAACCTGATAAAAAAAGATTATATCGTCTTTTAAGTAACTTTTGGACGTAAAAGACGAAAACCAAATTGACAGCAACTCACGTGAACAAATTATAAGCCTTTGAAATATCTTATCTCCCACTTCCCTTCTATATCTACTCCAAACCGAACGAATAGCTACATTTTATCCAGACTCACTGTACTGTTTTGTGGCTGAAACACTTTATCAAGACTCACTGTAGTGTTTTTGTGGCTGAAAAAATATCAGCCATATGAGACGGCTTTTTTGACTTGTACTACTTTCAGCTACGTTTTGTTCCAAGTGTAAATACTGACATCAAGCAACCAGAGTTCCGCTTCATCGCTTCACTTGATTTCTTCTTCTTGTGCAATTTCATCAAATCCACCCATGTCTTCTAAATTTGAATCTACATCCAGTACCGGTCCAAACAAGAGGAGGTACAACGTGTTCTTGAGTTTCTGCCCTACAGATGTCGGACAGTTTGTTCTCCCTCTCTATGACGCTTTTTTTGCAGAAGCTGGTATCTTTGTTCCCAGTCTCTATAGCGCTCTTAGTTCAGAAGCAGGAATTGTTGTTTTCGGGCAAGACGAGAGGTTTCAACACGGGGAACAGGTAGAGTTTGTGCTGAATGTAATTGGAGAATGCAAAATTGCTATAATCGTATTTTCAAGAAATTATGCAAATTCAAGTTCGTGTATTAAAGAATTGGAGAAAATAACCGAGTGTTGCCGAACCTCCGATTTGAGTGTTCTTCCGGTGTTTTATGATGGTGTTCGTGCCTCATACCAAAGTTTAAGGAGTGATGAGTTTGGAGAGTCTTTTCCTAATTTTATTGATAGAATATGGATGAAGGAAATCCCTAAAAATGAAGATAAGCTCATGACTTGGGTGGCTTTGATCATGAAAGCTACCAACTATTTACAATCAAATGATCGCATACCCAAACCCGTGCCCAGGTAATTTCAAATTGTGGTTTTTCTAATAAATAATCCATGTTTTGATTGTGAGCTAAGCAAATTTAAGATCTTTCTATTATAATTGTGACTTGAGATTTTAATTTAAGTTCTTTTGACCTATGAACATGTTGGATACTTCTTATATTTATACTGTAATCATCTCTTATTCATGTGTTATACAGGTATGTAGGTACAGTATTTATTGAGGAGATAGTTGAACATGTTAAGTATGTGATAAAAGAAAGATACTTGTTAGCAATTCCCTATGCACCGAGTGTACAATCTAGTGTGCAAGATGTGGTTCAACTATTGAAACAATCAAAATCTCCTCTTCTACTAGGGATATGGGGGATGACAGGCATTGGTAAATCAGCCATTGCCCATGCCATTATTGATCAAATTGGTCTTTATTTTGAATACACGGGCTACTTCGACGACATTGGGGAAACGGCATTTGGGACAGAAAATACTGGTCTATTTTCATTGGAAGAGCTACTTCTTGGTACTCTTCACGGACCACCTGAAAAAGAGAATCCTATATCCGCAGAACCAAGAGTGATTTTAAAACAAATTCTTCGAAGTAAAAGAATACTTATTGTACTTGACAATGTTGATAAATTGGAGCAGCTAGATGTGTTATGTGGAAGTCGTGAATGGTTTGGTGAAGGTAGCAAAATAATCATCACGACAAGAGACAGACATCTACTCAAGGAGCATGGAGTTGACCACATATATCCAGTGAAACATCTGGATGAAAGTAAATCGCTCGAGGTTTTTAATTGGGGTGCATTCAGGCAAGCACAGAGTCCTCGAGAAGATTTTGTTGAAGTTTCTAGACAACTAGTTGCTTTTTGTGGGGGATTACCTCTTTTTCTTGAAGCCCTTGGGATGTTCTTGTACGGAAAGGAAGTACTTGAGTGGAAGGGTGTGTTGAGGAGTCTCCAAGGATTTTCCATTCCAGTTCCACGACTACTAGATGCTCTAGAAAAGAGTTTTAGAAAATTGAGTAATGAAGAGAAATGCATATTCCTTGATATAGCATATTTCTTTATAGGGATGAACCAAAATGATGTACTCCAAACATTAAATAGGTCAACACAATCCGCAGCTTTTCAAATAAGTCTCCTTCAAGACAAGAGCCTTGTAACCATTGATGAGAATAACAAACTTGAAATGCCTCTTCTGCTACAAGCCATGGCAAGAGATATCATTAAGAGGGAATCAAGTTATAAGACTGATCAGGTGCGTGTGTGGGTGAATGATGTGTCACCATTGTATGATTTTTTTGTTTCATTAATGAAAACAGTTTATTAACATTTGGTTTCATATTAATCAAAAGAATATCGGAAGTTAATTAATGAGTCTAAAGTGATAATTAATAGCAATGCATTATGGGTAACCTCATAGTTGATGATGTATTAGTGGCATCAAGAATCTCAACAACCATATATCTAAGCTATGTTTTTTTTTATGCTTCAGCCAAAGATATACGATGTGTTTTTGAGCTTTAGAGGAGAAGATAATCGGTCAAAGTTCGTGTCACATCTCCATTCCTCTCTTCAAAATGCAGGGATTTATGTTTTCAAAGACGATGACGAGATTCAACGAGGAGATCAAATCTCAATCTCACTGTTGCAAGCAATTGGACAGTCTAGAATTTCTATCGTTGTTTTGTCTACAAATTATGCTAATTCTAGATGGTGTATGCTAGAGTTGGAGAAGATCATGGAAATTGGCATGGTCAAGGGTCTGGTGGTCGTGCCAGTGTTCTATGAGGTAGATCCCTCAGAAGTACGTAACCAGAAAGGTCTTTTTGGAAAAGCTTTTGAAGGTCTTATATCAACAACAATCTCCGTGGATAAATCCACCATGAGTAATTGGAGAAAAGAACTCTTTGATATCGGTGGCATAGGAGGGTTTGTACTCGTAGATTCCAGGTTATTTATTTATTTATTTACTTGTTTACTTGTCTTTTAGAATATTGTCCGTGATACTTTAAAATTCTTTGGCCTTCATGTGTAATATTTTCTGTCCATTTTAAAAAATCACTTTCATTTTAAAAATGATCACCTTTAAGAAATTTTAAGATACTTATTGAAAGATTTTAGAATAATTACAAAATATGAAAATTTGATTGTAATGAAAATCTATTTTGACTTTTTGAGTAGTTTTTAACTAGAAAACACATAATTCTATGAAGTATGGTAAATGAGAATAAAATGTTAAATGTATTTTCTGTGATTGTGAACATATATGGATTAATGTTTATTTTTCATAAACATCTCTAAAAAATTCAACATTTTCTATGTAATGTCGATAATATATAAATAACGTTTTTATCTTATATGATGGATCTCTTGAAATTACTCATATAAATACTCCCTCCATTCTCTTTTATAAGCAACTTTTACTTTTTAGATTCATTAAATAATTGATGTATCTAGTTTATATATAGTCCAAATACATCACTTATTCAATGAACTTAAAAAGTAAAATTTGCTTATAAAAGAGAAAGGAGAGAGTGTGTATTAGTCAGTCCTCCATTTGGAATTTCTAGAATTGTTGACGAGTAGTTTGTGGAAGCCATGAAACCTTATCTCAAATTTCTCCTACTCTTTTATCCTCCACTTTTCTTTTCTGCAAGGATTTGCAGACCAAATAAAACAATGTTGGTATTCTTGAGGTTGCATTTTAACCGAATCATCACTATGGCACTACAGGATACAGTGGGCTTAATATTGATCCTCTATTATAATTATTATATCCTCCACTTTTCTTTTCTGCTGTTTGAGTAACTTTTCGTAAATTTCATTAACTTAACTTATAATAATGACAACAAATTAGTGTTTTACTGATGCTCGTGCTTTTCTTTCATTTCCCATTCTAATGCATTTTTTTTTCTGTTAAAAATATGCACGTATATTTTTAAAAATAATTTTCCCTCCTCTTTTTGATACATACAATTGATTGTGCGCCTTATCCGTGTTTCATATTTTATAGGAATGAAAGTGGTGATATCAAGAATATTGTTGAACAAGTTACTCGTTTGCTAGACAGGACAGAGTTATTTGTTACTGAACATCCAGTGGGAATTGAATCTCGTGTGCAAGTTGCAACTAAGCTATTAAACATCCAAAAAACAGAAGATGTTTTACTTCTAGGGATATGGGGCATGGGGGGTATGGGCAAAACAACAATTGCCAAAGCCATTTATAATCAAATTGGGAGCAAATTTGAGGGAAAGAGCTTCCTTTTGAATATAAGGGAATTTTGGGAAATGGATACTAATCAAGTCTCATTACAACAACAGGTACTTTCTGATGTTTACAAAACAACTTCGTTCAAGATACGTGACATCGAGTCAGGTAAAAATATATTGAAGCAAAGACTTGCCCAAAAAAGGGTTCTTTTTGTGCTTGATGATGTGGATAAATTGGACCAACTAAAGGCTTTGTGTGGAAACCATGAATGGTTTGGTTCAGGGAGTAGAATAATCATTACAACCAGAGATATGCATCTTCTTAGATCGTGTGGAGTTGATCGAGTGTATAAAATAGAAGAAATGGACGAAAGTGAATCCCTTGAGCTTTTTAGTTGGCATGCATTCAAGCAACCAATTCCGATAGAAGATTATGCTACACATTCATCCAATGTGATTGCTTATTCTGGGAGATTGCCGCTAGCACTTGAAGTCCTTGGCTCCTATTTATCTGACTGTAAAATAACAGAGTGGCAAAACATTTTGGAGAAACTCAAATGTATCCCCCATGATCAAGTACAGAAGAAGCTAAGAATAAGCTTCGATGGGTTAAAAGATGTTACAGAGCGACAAATATTTCTTGATATAGCTTGTTTTTTTATTGGGATGGACCGGAATGACGTCATGCAAATATTAAATGCTTGTGGATTTTTTGCCAATATTGGAATTAAAGTCCTTGTAGAGCGAAGTCTTGTAACGGTTGACAAAAGGAACAAGCTTAGAATGCATGATCTGCTGAGAGACATGGGAAGACAAATAATTTATGAGGAATCCCCATTTGATCCTGAGAACCGCAACAGGTTGTGGCGCCGAGAGGAAGTGTTTGATATATTATCAAAGCAAACGGTAATTACTAATTAGAGAACTTCTATGTTTGTGTAGAAAATAAATATGATGTATTTCAAAGTAGTAAATAGTTTACAAACCTATGTTGCACTGATACCTCTGAACAAAGGTTTGTCAGGTATCCAACTTGTTTCAGTGTCCGACACTGACATGACACTGACTCGTTCAATTTATTTATTTTTTCAAATTATGACCGGTGTCAACATGTTAGAGTCAGTGTCAGTGTCATATCTGGTGTCAGTGTCATATCTAGTGTTAGTGTCAATGTTTCGGCGATACAAACGCTAAGTTGTTTATCGAGATTATTCTAAACCCAATAAGTCTTAGCAGGCCGAAAACAATTAGTACTAATAATTATAAATTATTAATAGTAATTACAAATACACGTTATTTTCAACATTTTTCTTGAAGTTGGTAAACTAATATATATATATATATATATATATATATATATATATATATATATATATATATATATATATATATATATATACTAGTTTACCAACTTCAAGCTTACAAGGAAATTGGTTGAAACTGTAAGATAAGTCAGTACAGGTTATATATATATATATATATATATATATATATATATATATATATATATATATATATATATATATATATATATATATATATATATATATATATATATATATATATATATATATATATATATATATATTAGTTTACCAACTTCAAGCTTACAAGGAAATTGGTTGAAACTGTAAGATAAGTTAGTACAGGTTATACTCATGGCCTGCATTTAGGCATGTGCTAGAATTAGTATGCCAGCTAGCTGTTGTAACATCCATAACTGAATTACAGAATTAGTTATGAGATATAGTCTATAAATAAATGCTACTGCATCATAACAAAATCTCAATGTAATAATTCTAACATTCAATCAATAGAATTTTTTATTCTCATCTCAATTCAGTTTTCAGTTTAATATGGTATCATAGAGCTTCAGTTTGATCCATAATGGCTGAAACTGAAATCAATTCTCCTTCTCCACCTCCACCACCTCCCTCACCTACTCCAGTGATTCTCGTTCCTCCTTCTGATGGTGACTTGCCTTGCGTCAAGTTTCATCTAAAGATCTCAGAAAAACTCAATGAAAAGAATTTCCTAATTTGGCGCCAACAAGTCAAGCCAATTATCAATGTTCACAATCTTCAAGATTTCATCCACTATCGGGCCACCTAAGTGAGACTCTTTAACACACCCCCTCACGCCCAAGACTGGATTTCTGGAGCGTGAACATAAATGGTGGGTGGCTCGATAGCATAAATCTAATAGCAGGTGGCTTAATGGATCTTGAAAGAGGCTCTGATACCAGTTGGAATTAGAGTTCGACCTAACTCATCCCTAGAATACCAACTTTAAAGGTGAAGATTGTCTGCACGTATAAACACATGTTCAGACCATATATTGTTCAATGTGAACTCTTAACAATATGAGTTATAATGTCAAAATTATAGACTACATTACAAGCATCTTCCCCACTTATAAGCACTTGTTCGGGTCATATATTGTCCAATGTGACACTCTTAACCATATGTGTTATAATATCAAAATTATATACTACATTACAAAGTTTTTAGCTACCAGATCTCAAAGCTGTTAGCTTTATGTTACTCTGTATTTTTAATTTCGGGGAACAGAAGCTGTCAAGGGACTGACTTTGGAGTTTCCAGGAAAAAATACAGTTTGTCTGAACACCAATGCATTTAAAAAGATGAATAAACTCAGATTGCTTCAACTTGCTGGTGTACAGCTTAACGGAGATTTTAAAAATCTTCCAGGAAAGCTTAGGTGGCTGGACTGGCATGGATTTCCGTCAACTTACACTCCTGCAGAATTTCAGCAAGGAAGTCTAGTTGTCGTCGAATTAAAATATAGTAATCTCAAGCAAATATGGAAGAAGAGTCAGGTACAAATTATATTTATTATTTGGCTCATGATTTATTTTACACTAATCATATTTAAATTTATTGTCTCATCTAGCTCTTTAATGTTAAAAAGTCACAAATTTGTAGATACAAGCACTTTTGTAAACTAAATCATTTCAAATTATCACCTTGACAAATTATATATTCACCTCTACTTAAAGCAAAATCAATATTGATATAACCATTAAAGTTTAATGATTAAACAGTCCTTAGGGATAAAAAAACCAACACTAAACAAATATGTGATTGATACATACCAGGGTCTACGCTTAGTGGTAAATAGTATAAATTCCAAATTCCAATCTATTTTTTATCATTTATTATTATTTATTATTATTATTATTATTATTATTATTATTATTATTATTATTATTATCTTGTGGTTTTATTTTCTTGCAGATGCTAGTGAATCTAAAAATTCTTAATCTTAGTCATTCTCGGAATTTGACTGAAACTCCAGACTTCTCATACTTGCCTAATCTTGAAAAGCTAGTACTCAAAGACTGTCCAAGTTTGTCTAAGGTCTCCCATAGCATTGGATCTCTCCGTAAAATTCTTCTTATAAATTTGACAGACTGCACCGGTCTTCGAAAACTTCCTAGAAGCATCTATAAATTAAAATCTCTAGAAACTTTGATTCTTTCCGGATGTTCCATGATTACCAAATTGGAGGAAGACATGGAACAAATGGAATCATTGACAACCTTGATTGCAGATAAGACTGCAATAACAAAAGTGCCTTTTTCAATAGTAAGATCAAAAAACATTGGATATATTTCTTTATGTGGCTTTGAAGGATTTTCACGTGTGGTATTTCCTTCTATCATTCGGTCTTGGATGTCCCCATCAAAGAATTTGATATCCCTAGTTCAAACATATGTTCCCATGTCATCTCTTAGTACTTTCAAGGACCTTCCAAAGCTTCGAAGTCTTTGTGTAGAGTGTGGCTCTAAACAACAACTAAGTCGAGATGTAGCAAAGATTTTGGATGTATTAAAAGCTACAAATTGTCATAAGTTGGATGCAAGGGCTACTACGTCACAAATTTCTGATACATTTCCTTCTCCTTTAATTGATGATTGCCTTGGTGAAGTTCGCACTTCAGGGTCAAAGAATTACTTGAAATCTTTCTTGATTCGAATGGGAATGAAATGTCAAGTATCCAATATTGCCGAAGACAACATTTTACAGGTTTGCTTATCTCTTCCGTATATTTATTTTATTAAAAGTAAACTGGAATACGGGTTCCTCAATTTAATTTCCCCCCTACTAAGTTATTTCGTCCTTAACTTTAACTAGACACTAATTTAATTCTTAAAGTTTTCAAACTTACATTACATTAGTAGTTTGTGAAATGAGTGTGAGTAACTTTTTGATTAATTCACACATAGTTTAAGATTTAAATTTTAAGTTAAAGCAGAGTATACTTTTAACAAGAAAAAAAAATTTGTTTTTTTTTTTTAAGACCACTTTACTTTTACTGCTACTTAGACTAGATGATCATATATTTGAAAAGAGAATACATCATTTTATATATCTTTCAGTAGGGATGATAAATTATGAACTTTTCTTTTCCTTTGATCCTTAATTTAGCCATTTAAGCATTGGTATATACGTTTTTGCCTTTCCGACAATAAATCTGATTCTTCCAAATGGTTTTGATAATATTGTGTAGAGGAGAATCATCAAATTTTTTTGTTTGGCTCTATAGAGCTAGAGTGTAACATAGTATTTAAATTCAATTGCATTTCTTATTCTTAGCATAACTAACCTTTATCTCAAATTTCAAAACAAACATTTCTATAAGACTTAATAAACTCTCAATAACTAGTTGTTACTTTGTAACTAAAAGATTTTTTTCATTGTACAGACAGCAGATGGGACTTGGAATTCATTTTTGCCCCCTTGTGACAATATATCCGATTGGTCAAACTTCAGTTGTGAAGGTAGTTCTATAATATTTGTTGTCCCGGCAAAGAAAGGTATCCTGAAGAGTATGATGTTGTTTGTCCTCTTTTACTCTTCCCCAGACAACATAATATCAGAAGGTTGTCATGGTATGTTGATCATAAATTACACAAAGACAACCATTCAGGTCTATAAAAGAGATACACTAGTCTCCTTTGAGGATGGGGATTGGCAGAGTATAACAGCAAATCTAGAACCTGGTCACGAAGTTGAGGTTATGGTTGTTTTTGGGGAGGGTTTTAAAGTAGAGAAGACAACATTATCTCTCTTATATGATGAAACAATCAACCAAGAAATGGAAAACTGCAATGCAGTCGACGAGGAGGATGTTATTGTTTATTATGGTCATGATGAGGAGGATGTTCGTGTTTTTGATGGTCTTGGTCAAGATGAAACTATAAGTGAAAGTAGGCGCTTGCTGCATGCAGTGGATACGAATTCTGATGATGATGCCATAGCAACAAATAAGAAACGTGCCTGCTGTTTCTGGTGCTGGTGATATGCCCGCAGACAAGAATGGTGCGGTTTCCAGGGTAGATGAAAATGTGAGTGATATTAACAACTGGGATGCGGTAGACCGTAGACAAGGATGTTAATGTTTTTGGGGAAGCAGGGAAGAATGTTGTTTCTGGTGGAAATGTAAATGTGACTGATAAGAGTATTTTTTTCCCCCTTAAATAAAAGCTTTCTTCTTTTCATCCTATGATGCAAGCAGAATTCAACAAATGAAGCTGTTGGACAAACTGAATTGCTCCCACTGTTACAAATAGGATTTAAGCGTTACGTATGTGGTTTTATCTGAGATATCGTGGTTTCTTCACCAAGCTTCCTTCCGTTGTTTGAGCTGTACTGATCTCGCTGCTTTTCAGGCCCCGTCAGGTTGGCATTCTGGTTTGGAGCACTTCCAGCCGTTTTAAGAAAGGAAGAAGTGCAAGCCTTATTTTGTTTGGTTGAGAAATGTGAAATTTGGTTCACAAGCTAAGGAAGGAGATTTTGAATAAAGATTTTTCTGTGTATTCCCATCCCTTCCGTGTGATATACTGATATTGAGATAATCTCTTCCCTACCCTTTTCTTCATTTTCTTCAAAGATGTGCACTTCAGTTATGGGGCCATCTTTAAGCAAACACTGGTCAATGCCACTGGTTGGCTTTGGTCTTGTTTTTTATGCAAGGAGAAGTTGAATTTTAGGATATAGTATTGTCATTTTATCTATTTTAAATGACTTTTGATTAAAGAAAACATCTTTTATTAGTGGATTCATATGGCTGATTAGGCTCAGAAATTTATTGGAGTGTAGTTTTCCTTTCTAGGACAAAACTTAGTTGCATTTCCTAAAGTGTTTTTCGAATGGTTCTAACCTATTAAGAGTCTCACATCGGACAATATATAAACTAAACATGTGCTTATAAGTGGGGGACAATCTTCATCCTACAAGCCGGTTTTATAGGGTTGAATTAGGTCCAACCATATTTCTTAACATGGTATCAAGAGTTTTCTGAGCATGTACAATATCATAAAAAATAAACACATACAACTAAATTTTATTATGTGCTTTTCCCAAAATAAAAGTTATCATTAAATGTTTACCAAAACCTTGCTTTTGTCTTTCTTTATATACCTTTCAATTGTCTTGTTTTACTCGCAAAGTTGTTAGCAGCTATGTATATACTGATAAATAAATATTATGAGTAGTGTAGACATACCCGAAAAGGTAAATGGCTTGTGGATTACGCACAAAAGTTCATTACTTATACAAGACGGTCAACAAAGTTCGCAATGTTGGCGAGTTCTTGAGAGTTGATGCGCATGGTTGCTTTTTGCACCACATTGTTATGAGTCTGAAAAAGGAGTAGACAAGAAAGATCATGTAATATATGTAATATTATCATGTAATGGTGATCTTGTCTCAGACCTGTGTACAGAGAGGTAGGCATTCAACAAAAATAATTCGTGACTATACAATTTATGATTTTTGAAGTGAAATGACATACCGGTTTTCGTTTTATGTTCTTTCTTTAAATTTGAGGTAATTGGTGGATGTTGTAGGTTGAAGTGAAAGGTTCTCAGATCTCACTCTTACATATTCCCAAACTTCAGAGGCAGGCCTTACTGCAAAGGCAACATATGGTGGGATCAACAATAGCTTCATGTAAGTTTCAACACGACACAATAGGAGAATATTGAAGTTTCCCCTTGTGCTCCCATGGTCAATCACATTAGGAGGTGCTATGCTATATGTTAATGTTCCTCTGGTTATATGAATAACATCATCAAAATTAATTTTTGATGGCGGCTTCTTGATAACCTAGGTCCATCAGGTTTCGGAGGGATAATAATGACCGTTGTGCTCCCATTGTAAATCGCATTTGGAAGTTTTTATCTCAAAGTTGGACTATTTCTTTTTAGCATACTTTTTTAGCATAATTTAGCATACTTTTTAGCATACTTGTTAAAACATGTCATAATAAAACAAGTCATGCATTTGCGTTATGAAAACAAGTGCTGCATTGTTAAAATAGGTCATATTAAAACATGTCCTGCATTTGCATTGTTAAAACAGGTCTAATTGCACAGGTTTTGATTTGCATTGTTAAAACATGTCATATTATTCAAGCCAAATTCAATACACAAACTAATTCATCACACAATATCAATATTATGAACCACGTTTCAATAATGTCAGTGATATTTCACAAACATATTCAATACTCATTACAAATTCATTAAAAAGTACAAACACAAATTACGCAAGCTCCTTCAATGTACACAAGTCAATTATTACATAATTTCAAAATACATACTAATTAAATTACTTCAATACACAAGTGTTAGCAACTAATACAAAATACAAGTAACGGGATAAACACCAATGACAGATTAAGAACCATATTTCAAAATACATCACTTAAGTAAACACCAAGTCATGTTAAAATAATACCTAGGGGTCATGCTTAGAAGGTATGACCTAGTAGCATCAAACAAAGTCAAACAATTGCATAGTAGCTAGTAAGGTTTCATGTATCATGTGTTTAACCTATAATAACAAAGGGAATGAAGTGAGGTCGGAGGGATGGATTGACATACAAGTCATTATCATACACATCAAAAACTTAACATTATCATCAATTTTTTTGGGTGTTTCAACCTGCACCAAAGGTTTTGTGTTTTGCAAACCTATTATTCAAATTGATGGAGCATGGTTGTATGGGAAACACAAGTGAGCATTATCAATGGTAGTGGCACAAGACAGAAACAATAATTTCTTTCCAATTGTTTTTTCTCTAGTTGAAAGTGAGACGAATGGAGGTTTGAGTTTCTTTCTCAAGAATGTCATAACACTTGTTGCTCAAAAATCCAATCTCTTTTTGATTCCATATATAAATGCATTTATTTGGAGTGCATACAATAATCCTAATAATGTTTGGCAAAATCCTCCTTCTGCCTATCTAAGACAAAAATATTTTAAAAATTGTGAACACATAATGTGCTTTAAATCAGCCATCATTCAAACATTACTGCGAGGAAATAATATTGTAAAATGTGGAGGCAAAGGAAAGTGGATAATATTCTTGTGGAGAAGTGGACAAAGGCATTTGACAAGGGTCGATGAAGGGGCCACATGAAAACAAACTTTGTGGAATCAATGAACTCTTTCTTTAAAAGCACTAGAAACCTACCTATAACTGCATTGGTGGGAGCAACCTATTATTGGTTGGCATCATTGTTCGCTAACAGAGGTTCAAAGGGGAGTTCAATGTTAGAATCAGAATTTTTTTAAGTGAAAACTGCATGAAAGTTATGAAGGAGGAAAATATGAAATATCTGGTCACAAGAGACATTAGACCACAATGAGGGGGTGGCCAATGGGATACCTTCAGGTCAAACAACATAAAGGTTTGTGTGACTTCAAAAAGTTTCAAACCTTTATTTTGGGCCACATAAAGGAACTAGCCGTTGTCGGGGACGGAGGCCAAGCGTGCTCGGATAGTCCAGACCTAGTCAACTATTTCCTATATTTTGGGCCCTGGAATTACGCCTAGGCCCATAAATATAGTGCGACCTAGTCTACTTCAAGGAGAACACTACAAATAATCCAAACTTTTCCCAAACTTTCATACTTTCTGTTGTACCTTGGTTCTCCTTCTTACTTTGGCATCGAAGTGCCTTGCAGGTACAATCCCCCTTTTTTCTCTCAACCATCACCAAAGATCAAGCTACCTGTTGTCGGCCACCTGTTCAGCACCAACTGAACAGTGGCGCCATCTGTGGGAAGTTTAAAGGTTAGTCGTGCCCGGTCGAAGGGTAGATGTCCTCCTGCTGGCCCTATGGATTGGGCCAATGCTTATTGGGCCGTTTATACCTATAAGCGGATTGGGCCAATTGGAATATTTGGGCTAGACCAGAACAAGAATCATAAAACAAACTTTGAGGGAAGTTGGAATGTTCTCAATGGTCAGTATCAAAGAATAGTAGGAAAGCTGATTTACTTGGCGTATGTTAGGACGGATTTGTCATGAACTTAGTGTAGTGGGTCAATTTATGCATGATTCAAAGGTGAGAAACTTGCAAGAAGTAGAACTTATTCTACAATATCTCAAAACTACTCTAGAAAAATGAGTTTAGTTTAAAAGGTGAAAGCCTAAATGTGAACACTTACACAGATGTTGATTATGCAGGTTCAATAAATAATATAAGATCTACTTCGAACTATCACACCTTCTCGTGTGGGATCTAATTACTTAAAAAACTATGAAACACAATGTAGTTTCTCAATCAAGCGCAAAATGTACTAGAAGGTTTGAAGATACAATGTGGCTCCTATGAAGTTATTTTGTGGTAATAAATTATCATCACTAACATAACAAGATAAAACACATTGAAATTAATAGGCATTTCATAAAAAAAAAAGTAGATGATAGATTAATAACTTCAACCTACATTCCTTTTGAATATCGGATGACATACATGTCAACAAAGAATTTACCAACAAAACGACGATTCAACTTACTTGTAAGCTTGGAATGATTGATATCTATTATGAAAGTGTATTAGATTTATTTTTTTCTCTACTTAAATAGACTTATTTAAGTACTATAATGAGAACTTTAATATATATATAATCTATTTTACAATATTTCAAAAAACACCCAATGCAACACTAAAAACCAAGTAAACTATACTCAGCTTTAGAGCATCTTCAATGGTGGTATTTTCTTTTGAGTTCTCCACCTAGACATGCCACATCATAGTACCATTGCATTGCAATGCAACTATGAAAAAATTGTGGTACCCAATCAAATTAGTTTATGAGGTAAAGTTGTGGGCCCAATAATAACTTTTTAGAATTATACAATTAAAATAAAAATTATAAAAATTATTTTAAGATGATGTGGCTAGTGGGACCCATAAAGAACCCAAAAATGGGTTACACCATTGGAGATGCTCTTAGGAGGAAAGTTAAGGGCATATGAACTGGCCTCTTACTTGCTACACTCTCTCAACCTAGTAATATGAATGTGAAAGTGATTAGGCATTGCAGAGTATGTGCATCCCATTACAATGATCTCACTTTGTTTTTCTACTCATTGCATGCCCATGCTTATCATCACTTAAAGCTTCATCTTGCTCTGAACCAGTAACAATATCGTCCATTGGGACATCAATATTATCACCACCAGAAACACCAACATTCTTATCATCATGAGTAAAAGCAATAACACTCTCCTCGCCTATTGCATTGCAGTGTTCCATTTCTTTGTCGATTGGTTCATCATATAAGAGATATACTGTAGTTTTCTCAACAATGAATCCCTCCCTCAAAACAACCATAATCTCTACTTTGTTACCAGATTTTAGATTTGATGTTATGCTCTTCCAATCTTCATCCTCAAAGGATTTAAGTGCATCTTTTGTATAGGCTTGAATGATTGTCTTTGTGTAATTTATGATCAACACACCTTGACAACCTTCTGATGCTATGTTGTCCGAGGAAGAGTAATAGACAGCGAACAACGTCATATTCTTCAGGTTACTTCCCTTTATTGTTGGGACATCAAATATTAAAGAACAACCTTTACTACTGAAGGTTGACCAATCAGATATATTGTAACATGGGAGCAAAATTGGATCCCAAATTCCATCCGCCGTCTACACGATGAACAAATATGTAAATGACTAAATTACGAATTAAAAGAAAATAAAGTTCACTATAGGCTATAGATGTGTAATTTATTCCTTGTAAATATTTATGTTGAATTTACTCATAAGAGAGAGACATGCAAACCTGTAAAATGTTGTCCTCGGCAATATTGGTGGCTTGGAGTTTATTCCCATATGAATCAAGAAATATTTCAAGTTATTATTTGACTTTGAAGTGGAAGCTTGACCAATGTAATCGTTAATCAAACGAGAAGGATAGATATCAGAGATATGTGATGGAGTTGAACTTGCACTTGCTTCTAATTTCTCACAATTTGTGGATTTCAATACATCCAAAATTCTTGCTACATCTTGAGACAGTTGAAGTTTTGAGCAACATTTCACACAAATACCAAGAGATGACATGGAACCAGATGTTTGAACTAAGGATATCACATTATTCGATGGTGACATCCAAGACAGAATGAGAGAAGGAAATACATCACGTGAAAATCCTTCAAATCCAGGTCAAGAAATATATTTAATGCTTTTAGATCTTACTATTGAAAAGGGCACTTGTGTTATAGCAGTCCTATCCGCAATTAAGGTTGTCAACGAATTAATATATTCCAAATCCTTCTCTAATTTGTCGATCATGGAACATCCAGAAAGAATCAAAGTTTCTAGAGATTTTAAATCATAGATACTTCTCGGAAGTGTCCCAAGACCTGTGCAGTCTGTCAAGTTTATAAGAAGAAGTTTATCGAGATCTCCAATAGTATAAGAGACGGAAGATAAACTTGGACAGTCTTTAAGAACTATCTTTTCCAAATTAGGCATGTAATCAAAGTTTGGGGTTTCAGTCAGTTCCAGAGAATGACTAAGATTAAGAATTTTTAGATTCTCTAACATCTGCAAGAAAACAAAGCCACATAAAAATAGTAAGACAAACTTGGAAAAAAATCTCTTAGTAGAGATAAATAACTGTTACCCCTTTCCTCTCTATTAGTTTTTTATCTAAGCTAGGGTTTGAACCTGGTATTATAAGGTTACCAACCAATACTCCACAAACTGAGCTACAGCATCTTGCTGATTACAGAGGCTTTTATTTAGTTTTTATATATATTAACTCAGTAATTTATATATTATATATTAACATTTTATATATATTAACTCAGGATTTTTTTTTTAAAATTGTTTTTTTGTTTTATATGTAATTAACGTTTTTTATAATATTTTTTTATAACAATTTTTTATGACGTTTTTTTTATAACATTTTTTATAATATTTTTTTATAATGTTTTTTTATAAAGTTTTCTTTTACTCAGTATATAACGTTTTTTATATAACTTTTTTTTTGATATTGTATTTTTTAAACATATTATTTTTTATAAACTATTTAGTATATAATTATTTACTCAGTATATAATTATTATTATATACTGTACTTTTTAAACATATCTTTTTTCATAAACCGTATTAATTTTTTTTTAAAAACGTTAATATATACACTATAATAAAACATTAATATAATAATAAATAATGTTAGTTCATAAATTTAAATATTCAAAATCATGCAGTTTGTTAATTTATAAAAAATGTTTGTTAGTTTATAAAAAATGTTAGTTTATAAATAAAATGTTAGTTAGTTTAAAATTATAAAATATAAAATATAATTTATTAAAACGTTAATATTATATATATATATATATATATATATATATATATATATATTGCATTTTTTAAAATTATCATTTTTATAAACTGTATTAATTAATTATTTTTTATAAAATTCAATTTTTATATGTTAATATATTTTTTATGACTTTTGTTTGTTTATAAATTTGTTTTAACGTTAATATATATATATATATATATATATATATATATATATATATGAGGAGGGATATTCTTACTCCAGGAGTAAGTTATTTACACTTACTCCAAATCTGGATCATTGATTCTTCTCAATCTAATGGTTAAAATTATTAAGTAATTAAATGTGGAGAGAGAAAATCATTACTTATTACTTTTAACCATTAGATTGAGAAGAATCAATGATCCAGATTTGGAGTAAGTGTTAATAACTTACTCCTGGAGTAAGAATATCCCTCCTCTATATATATATATATATATATATATATATATATATATATATATATATATATATATATATATATATATATATATATATATATATATATATATATAGGGGCGACGCCAGCATCCAGCGACCTAGGGCAGCTGCCCGGGCTCTTCCTTCTCTCGACTGAATCTCGAAATCTCATCGCATTGGTCTCTCTCTCATTCAAGAAATCAAAATATCAAAGCCAATCGTTTCTCTCTCACTCAGAAACAATGATGTGATCGTGTTTAGACGAATCATCGCGACTTCTATTCTTCTTCTTTTTTCACTTTTAAGCTCAATTTTCGATGAAGAATTATTGTTGTGATGTTATTCATTATTGTTGCAGGTTGGAGTTTATGAATCGGTGAAGAATTGTTGCTGAATTTATCGTTTCGTGCTATGCATACCAAGTGTTTGGTGAAATGCCTGAACCATGTTTTTTTGTTTTTCTGTCTTGAAATCACTTTTAAGGTACGAGTTACTGTTATCGGTAATTATGAGTTGAAAAATCAAAAGATAGGAACTTTGCTTTACTATTTTAAATGAATATCCAGAAAGTTTCGTTTTTGGAATGGGCGCTGAAAGTTGTAACCTCAAAAATAAATAGTTTGGTTTTCGATATCGAGGCGTGAAAATTCGAGTGTGGTTGAGAAAACTATAGGTGTTGATATAAGTTTCTGCAACAATGTTAGTAGAGAGATGGAATCAAGTGCATCTGAGGAGTATCTTGAGTTTCCAATGGATCCATCAAGTGTGGACAGTTTTTCCTCCTATACCAGATGCAAGAGTATAGCATTTATGAATGGCTGCTTCAAATGTGAGTGCCTTTTTTAATTGTATTACAATTTGTTTTTTTAATTGTTAGTTGGGAATCTTGAAAGAGACTTGTTCAATAAGTCCATTTATGTTTTATGTAAATCAAATATCTTTCTAGTTTCCTACATTTCAATGATATGTATATAAATGTTTATTTGGATTGACACTGTATTTGGCAATGATGTGTCACTGTCATGTAAGGAAAATTTACATTTTGAATCTTCAACAATGTTGATGTTCTATATGGAAAACATAATAGCTATATAGCATAATTCACAATTTAGACAACAAGGGCAAGCTTAGAGTTAAAACACATGTGGAAAACAGAATAGTTCCAAATATATTATTTGTTACTTATTACTTACCATAAGTATTATCAGGGGTCTCTGTAGAACACAACTGCCATTGTTTTAAATATGAGCTTTTTAAACTTGCAGCATGCTTACTTGCATGCTCCTCCATCATCGGAATATCTGAACCGTCGACCAATATTAGACATAAGTTTTTGCCCAAGCTTTATAACTTTCCTGGCTTCGCCACTATATATATATATATATATATATATATATATATATATATATATATATATATATATATATATATATATATATATATATATATATATATATATATATATATTTTTCATTTTAAAAAAACATATAGTTTCATAGAAAAATATAGTTTAATGTAAAAAAATTATCATAACTATATATTTTATAACGTTAAAAAATATGTTTTATAACATATAGTTTAAGTTAATATATATATAGTTCATATTGTTTAACGTTAAACATATAGTTTTATAAAATATCATAAAAAAAAACGTTTTTATAAAATTTTAGGAGTAAGATTAAAACAATGAAATGACATGGTCCTTGGTTCAATCCTTATGGAAACATATCTTAGGTTAGAACTTGCTGCTTCTAGGTAAGTAATATGATCACTGAAAGGAAAAAAAAAACATAAGCAAAATTTAAAATAGAACTTGTACCTTTTGGCCCGACGTCCATGTATATTTGAGATTACTGTATTTTAACTCCATAGCAACTAGACTTCCTTTCTGCAATTCTATAGGAACATAAGTTTATGGAAATCCATGCCAGTAGACCCACCTAAGTTCTCCTGAAAGATTATTAAAATCTCCATCAAGTCGTACCCGACCAAGTTGAAGCAATCTGAGTTTATTCATCTTCTTAAATGCTTTGGTATCTAGACAAACTTTGTTTTTTGTTGGAAAATCTAAAGCCAGCCCCTTGACAGCTTCTGTTCCCTGAAATTAAAAAAATTGGAGAAAAATAGCTTTGATATTCGATTGATAAAAAAATTGTAATGCAATCTATAATTTTGACATTAGAAACACGTGTAAAGAATCGATTTATCCAAGTTTAGTCGTCTTCCTTAGCTGTTGTATTTTTCAAAAAGAAGTTTTGTAATTTGTAATTACCGTATACTTTGATAATATATCAAACACTTCTTCTGGACGCCACAACCTACTACGCTTCTCAAGATCAAATGGTGATTCCTCATAAATTATTTGTCTTCCCATGTCTCTTAGCAAATCATGCATTTGAAGCTTGTTCCTATTGTCAACCGTTACAAGGCTTCCCTCTATAAGAACTTTAATTCCAATATCAGCAAAAAATCCACACCCATTTAATATTTGTGTTACATCATTTCGGTCCATTCCAATAAAAAAACAAGCTATATCAAGGAATGCTTGTTTCTCTGTGATATCTTTTAAACCATCAAAACTTACTTTTAACTTCTTGTGTACTTGATTATGGGGAATACATTTAAGTTTTTCCAAAACTTTCTGCCACACTGGTATTTCACAGTCAGACAAATAAGACCCAAGGACTTGAAGTGCTAGTGGCAATCCCCCAGAATAAGCAATCACATCTGTTGAATGTGTAGCAAAATCTTTAGTCGGACTTGATTGCTTGAATGCATGCCAGCTGAAAAGCTCAAGAGATTCACTTCCGTCCATTTCTTCTATTCTATGCACTCGATCGACTCTACACGAATTAAGAATATGCAAATCTCTTGTTGTAATGATTATTCTACTCCCCGGACCAAACCACTCGCGACTTCCACACAAAGCATTTAGTTGGTCTACTTCATTCACATCATCAAGTAAAAAAAATATCCTATTCTGGGAAAGTCTTTCCTTCAAGATATTTTTCCCAGATTCGATGTCACGTATCTTGAATGTCATTGTTTTGTAAATATCACTGAGTACTTGTTGCTGTAAAGAAACTTGATTTTCTGTGTCCCACATTTCCCTTATATTCAGAAGGAAGCTCTTTCCCTCAAACTTGCTTCCAATTTGATTATAAATTGCTTTTGCAATGGTTGTTTTACCCGTGCCCCCCATTCCCCATATACCAAGAATTAAAACATCTTCTGATTTTTGAATATCTAGTAGTTTAGTCGCTGCTTCTACACGAGATTCTACACCTACTGGATGTTCAGCAACAAATAACTCTGTTCTATCTAGCAAATGGGAGACACTTTCAACAATATTCTTTACAGCTGCACTTTCATTCTTATAAAATATGAACCAATGATATGGTGTAAAATCAATTATATGTATAAGCATTTTCCAATAGATGCATCCATCAAAAGTGGGTGAATTACATACCAATTACATGCATAGATTTAAAAGAGAAAATTATTTGTAAAAGGACTCGCATATTCTTCCACCACCAAGCTTTGAGAACTTAAAGTATCACAAACAATAGGATAAAGAAAAATAAGAAAATAAATAAAACAACCTGGTATCTTTGAATACAAACCCTGCTTTGCTACCAATATCAAAGAGGTCTCTTCTCCAATTAGTCTTTGCGGAGTCATTCACTGAGGTTGATGATCTAAGTTGTTCAAAAGCTTTCCCAAACTGACCTTCCTGATGACGTACTTCTGCGGGATCTAACTCATAGAACACTGGCATAACATCCAGTCCCCTGGCTCTACTAATTTCCATGATCCTTTCCAACTCTAGCATGCACCATCTTGAATTAGCATAGTTTGTAGTCAAAACAACGATAGCAATTCTAGACTGTTGAATTGCTCGCAAAAGTGAGATTGAGATCTGATCTCCTCGTTGAATCTCATCATCATCTCTGAAAGCATAAATGCCTGCATTTTGAAGAGAAGAATAGAGATGTGACATGAACTTTGCACGACTGTCTTCCCCTCTGAAGCTCAAGAACACGTCATACATCATTGGCTGAAATATCAAAGTAAAGAAGGGGGTAAAGAATAACACCTTAGATATATCATTAATGAAATTCTTGATTCCACAGTTACATAATCAAACTATGAGGCTACTAACATTTTATTTTGTTACTAATTTCCAATTCATACGATAGTTAACTTTTGAGGGTTCTTGTGATGATACATAAATCCAAGATAGCTCCAAAATCATATATATGTTATTCTCACCTGATTAGTCCTGCTGCTTGATTCCCTTTTAATGATATCTCTTGCCGTGGCTTGTAGCAGAATATGCATTTCAAGCTTGTTATTCTCATCAATAGTTACAAGGCTCTTATCTTCAAGAAGGCTTATTTGAAGAGCTGCGTTTTGCGTTGACCTATTTAATGTTTGGAGTACGTCAATTTGGTTCTTTCCAATAAAGAAACTTGCTATATCAAGAAATGTTTGTTTCTCGTTATCACTCAACTCATTAAAACTCTTTTATAGGATATTCAGTAGTCGAGGAGCTGGAATGGACAAATTTTTTAGACTCCATAACACACCTTTCCACTGAAGGGCTTCCTTTCCATGCAGAAGTCTCCCAAGGGCTATAAGAGCAAGAGGCCATCCCCCAGAGTAAGCAACTACCTGTCTGGAAAGTTCAGCAAAATTTTCTGGAAGAGTTGTTTCGTTACCGAATGCACCCCATTTGAAAACCTCAAGCGATTCACTTTCGCCTAGCTGTTTCACTGTATATATATGATCAGCTCCATACTTCTTGAGTAGATGTCTATCTCTTGTCGTGATGATTATTTTGCTACTTGCACCAAACCATTCACGACCTCCACACAAAGAATTTAGCTGCTCCCATTTATTAACATCATCAAGTATAAGAAGTACCCTTTTATTTGGAAACGGATTCCCTAACTTTTGAGCGCGAACTGCACTCTGCATTTCACATATTTTGGTTCGTCCGATAAATCAAACCATGCATGTGATGCCACATGGACACAGTGAAACACACATCTTCACTAAATGAATTGAACCAGACCCATTTCTGTTGTGACCCACATGAAGCCATCTTGCCGCGACGGCTTCTCCGGCCTTCGTCGCTCTCGCCTCATCTTCTTCCACCTTGCATCATCTTCTTCCTCTACTTTTTTCTTTTGAAAATCTAACAACAAATCCAAAAAATATATAGAATGGCTGTTAGAAGAGATTATGATGGAGATGAAAGGATGCCGCCACGACCGTGATAGAAGTTGGACGTGTTGTGGTTTATGTTTGGAGTTACCTGATTTTAATTAATTGGATTTTTAGATTATTGATTTGGGAGGAAGCTGTAGAAAATGAGATGTAAGAAACAAATGGTTTTAACCAAAAGAAGAGTAATGTCGGCGACGGAAGGGAAGAAACAATTTTTTATTTTTTTTCAAAATCACCAATATGGCCACATGGCGTCCTGTCAACCGGTGGATTTATCAAACGAACTAAAACGTGTGAACTGCAGAGTGCAGTTCCCGCTCAAACGTCAGGGAATCCGCTTCCCTTTTATTTTGAAGGTTTCCTTTTAAAGTCTCTTTTTCAAATCCAGTGGCATTGTTGACACAAAAAAGAAGTTCTTCCTGTAGAGAAACTGGACCAGTATATCTTTCCCAAACTTCACTAACATTATGGAGCATGCACTTGCCCTCAAAATAAGGACCAATCATATCATAAATGGTTTTGGCAATGCTTGTTTTACCAATCCCAGCTATCCCCCAAATCCCTATTATGAGAGCAGATTTTGATTGTTTCAACAGTCGAAGCACGTCTTGCACACCAGATTTTACACTCGGTGTATAGAAAGTACTTGACAATGCTGGTCTTATCTTGTGTAGCGCATAAATAACACGTTCAACTACACTCTTGACACAGTCACACATGTTCCTGTATATTAAAATGAACAAAAGATGAAATACAACCATGATTAGATGTATAACAAACCATAAGAACTGAAAAGGAAAAAAGAAAGGAGGAATTAGGGATGACAATGGATAGAAACTGGGTAGGGTATTATAATATCTGTCCCCATACCCGCAGTTTAAAGAAACTCTCGCATCGGAGTTCATACCCGCTTGGGCTATCAATCGATTATAATTTGTCATGTCATTTTAATTTTTTTTAATAACATTTTTAAAAAATCAAGAATGTTATTGGTGAGTTGAGAAATAAACAATGACTTTTATTAAAGCGAATACAAGTTTAATAGTGATGTATTTAATAAAATTGATAAGAATATATATGTTTATAATAATAAAAGTAAAAATATATAAATATATATTTGTGTGGATATGGGACAGTCTAGCACCTAAACAAAACACGTATTAATATTTTTTCTATACTCCATACGTTCCACAATGAGTGACTCAGCCCATCATTTTACACATATTAAGAAAAGTGTATAAAAGTAAGAAAAAGAATAGTGTTATTTCTATAGTACCCTTGTCATGTATTGAGAATTATGAAATTTTTATAAATTAGAGAGTAAAATTGAAAAAAGTGTATTGAAAATTGAAATTGGTCATTCATTTTAAAACATCATTTTATTTTAAATTGGTCACTCATTGTTGAACCGAGGGAGTAATATGGATCTATAAACCTGAATGGTGGTAATAATACAATTTCAAATCAAGCAGAGTTAAAACTTTAAAATTACCTGTCAGTGGGTATGAAATCTATTGGATATTGGGTAGAGTTACTAATGGCTTCCACCCAAGTCATGATCTCGTCTTCTTCTAGGGATTTTTTCTCTATCCCGATTTTGTATAAAAAATAATGAAAAGACACTCCAAATATATCTCTCCGAAATCGTTGGTGGATGGGATACAAGACAGTGAGAACGATAAGACCAGGTGTGGTTCGGCAACACTGGCTTATTTTCTCCAACTCTTGAAGACACGATGGTGAATTTGTATAATTTTTTGAAAGTATGTTACAACCATTTTGCACTCTTCAATTAACTTAAGCGATGCTTCTGAAGGTGTTGTATTCTGATCTGTAGTTTGAAGCTTGGTATGATCGAAGAAAATAAGAGCTCCTGGAACATACGTAGAAAGAGCCTTACGCAGTTTCCAAATAAAAGGACCCTCGTGTACACCGCTGAAACTGAAGTAGACATCATAGTACTTTTTCCTCTTTGGATTAGTAGTAATGGAAGAAGACATGGTTTGGATTTGATGAATTTGAAAATGCACAGGAAGAAGAAATGAACAACTGAAATGAAATGATGTTTTGAATACCAATGGTGCTTGCTTGCTATAATAAACTACTACTACTACTTGTATTTAATTATTGATTTAGTGATAAATAAAAGAATTTGAGTGCTGTGAACGGTTAGAATTGATTAAAAACCGAATGTCGTTTCTGGGCTAATAAAAGCCATCCATCACATTGTAGATGGAAGGAGGAATGACGGGATTTGGCCGATGATAGTGGGAAATGGCTTGGGTGGCTTTCCTTTGCGAGAAAGTCACTATAACTTTAGTGCAATTTTGTTCGTTTATGAGTAACAAACAAAGATACCCCCTTTTAAGCCGGTCCGTAAATTTTTATATTTTATAATTTAATTTATTAGTATATCATTTACAATTTTAATCATTAACAAAGAAATTGACAAAAATATTCTTTTAATCGAGAGTGTCAAGATAAATAAATAAATAAATAAACAACACATATTATCTCAATACTGTTTTAAAACTAATTACTAAAAAAAATTCAATTAATCATTTGTACAAGAGAAACAATTATAACAATTATAGTACATAAAATATAAGAGAACTTTTTTATAGCCCCCTACTCTTCTTGGTCACCCGCGGCAAAGTTCTCAAAATGTCTCTTTATTTTGGAAATACATTTCCGAAACACCTTTTTTTTTACCTAAAAAAATGATTTCAGAAATACATTTCCGAAAACACCATTTCAAAAATGCATTTTCGAAAAAAATGCGCTTTTGGCTATTTAAACAAAACAGCCTCCCCCTCCCCCCCCCCCCCCCCCCCACCCCATTTTCATTTTACCCTAAACTTCAAATTTTCTGGATTTCTCAAGCATTTGCAGAAGCACACTACAAAGGCTACTTGAAAACAACATTCTATTGCTCTCCAACATTCAAATACCACTTCTAAAGCACCTTCAACAACACCTCAAATCTGTAAGTTTTCAAAACATGAAATTTAGGATTGAAATTGACATTAAGGGTGTTAGAAATTAGTACATTGTAGTATATT
The DNA here is from genome assembly GCF_029867415.1 of Vicia villosa. Taxonomy (NCBI): domain Eukaryota; kingdom Viridiplantae; phylum Streptophyta; class Magnoliopsida; order Fabales; family Fabaceae; genus Vicia; species Vicia villosa. The sequence continues at coordinate 16,496,198 of NC_081184.1, read as the reverse complement.
TAAGTTATTATGTGTCATTGAGTATAGTTAGGGCAAAGGAGAAAGGTTCTGCAACAATGGAGGTCGAATGGGGTTTCAGAAGTACATTTCTGAAAACACCTCCCAAACCAGTTTCGGAAATGTACTTCCGAATTTAACCAGAAATATTTTTTTTTATTTTTGATTGTTTCGCATTCTTATGGATTTCAATTTTTCAGGAAAATGGCAGGCAACGAGTTAGACAAGGCAGAGAGACGCAGACGACGTCAGCTAGACACGAGCGGGCGGCGCAGCTGGCATCGACGCAGGGACGGGGTAGAGTACGAGTACCCGTCTAGATGGATGAGGCTGGTTCCTCATCTGGATCGAGGAGTCGGCTGGCTCGGATGTCTTCTTCCCGCCAGGAGGAGGTACGGGAGGAGGAGGAGGTGAGATACCAGGAGGATGAGGAGATACCTGATGTTGACCCTCCGCACGGGGAAGAGGAAGAGGAGGAAAAGGATGGCTTCACGGGGGGTCTTAGGGACACTTCCGTGCTGATTTCCTACCACGAGCACGTCGCTCGACGTGTCTGGGAGGGAGAGGTATTTTTTTTAATTTAACCGACTTTATTATTTAACCATTTTTTATTTCACATTTTCTTCACGGTCTAATTAACAATCTTTTTTGTTTTTGTTTTTGTTGTAACAGGAAAGGGCGGCGCTAAAAATGGTGAACCACGCGCGAAAGGTTTTTGATCTGTTTAAACCAGAGGCGCAATGGTTTAATAACGTGGTGACTGCTTCCGAGCTCGGTGGGTTGTGCATGACCGGGTATACCACTATCAGCCACGGCATGCAGGGGGCTTTCGTGAAACGGTGGCATAGAGAGACGTCTTCTTTCCACTTACCAGTTGGGAAGTTGACGATCACCTTGCACGATGTTCATTGTTTGCTCCACTTGCCGATCAGAGGGAGACTGCTGCACCATTCCTGGATACGGAGGGTCGAGGAGATCGAGTGGATGGTTGACTATTTGGGTATGGACCCAAACATGGCTGACTATGAGTGTAGGGCGACGAGTGGGGCCTATATCCAGTTCTCCATCTTGAGAGAGCTGTATGAGAATCACTTGATGGCGGCGGCCGAGTCCGAGCAGGAGGGGGACGAGCTTTTTACGGAGTGTCATCGTGCCTGCGCTTTCCGGCGCTGGTTTATGTTCTTGGTAGACACTGCACTCTTTGTGGATAAGAGTGCAACCTACATCGACGTGGCTTATCTTCGCTACTTCATGGACCTGACTACCATTTACCAGTTGAACTAGGGGCCAACTATTCTGGTATACCTATACCATAAGCTGAATGAAGCCTCCAACTAAAGGACCAGGCAGTTGACTGGATCTGCTACACTCTTGACGGTACGTTTCCTTTTAATTGTTACATATTTATTTATAGTTCATATTTATTTTTAACATATTATTGTATTTGTGTCTCAGAGCTGGATCATCTCCTACTTCCCACGCATCCACGGCTTCGCCGTTGATTCTGCGTACACCGACGACTTGCCCAGGGCCGCCCGATACGTTCTCCAAAGGGGGAACAACGCAGTGCTACCATATCGCATGTACCTTGATAGCACAACCCACGATGACATCCGTTGGACGCCGTTCACCGACTACAGTGATGTTGTCCCGTTCGAGCGCATCGCGTTATACTCTGGCTGGTTGTCATGCGGGGCCAACATCATGGTGAGGTATCTGCCTGAGCGGTGCATGAGGCAGCTTGGGTGTGTGCAGCTGATATCGAGGTCACCCTTTGAGGTTGCTCCCGACATAGTTACCCGAGTGGAGCCCACTGCTATATTTTAGGAAAGGGCGAATCATTTGGTCCCGGAGGAGTATCGGCGTATGCAGGCCACCCATGAGTGGCATTATGTGGATGGATACGTGACATGGTTTTATCGCGTGTCACATCCTCTACTGAAACCTGACGCACCCGGAGCTCCTAGGCAAGCACACGAGGAGATCCTGGAGAACCAGCAGGCTGAGTATGACCATGCCACTGATCTCCTGCCGATATGCCAGCGGATAGAGATGCTTGGGTGGGACGGATTGGAGCGAGGTATCATTGAGCATGGCGGTCCAGAGGCAGTCGCACGTCATGGAGAGGATGGTCAGTGACGTGGGCGGTGCGGCGGAATATACGAGGCTAAGGAGGTCCCAGGGAGATAGGTTAGGCATACTCAGTAGGGGAGTTCCGGTTTATTTTTCTTTGACTTTATTGTATTCGACTTGTATTTCTTGACATCTACGTACACTTTCGTACACTATTAGTTATATATATAATATTAGTATTTTATGCTAATATGTCGCTTATTTTATTCGAGTTATATTTTATTTATATGAAACACTGTTTACTGTAAGCGTTTTTCGTTTAATTAAAAATACGGCACTAAACGTTGTTTAGAAAAACAAAAAAACAATTTCTGCATATTTCGGAGATGTATCTTCGAAAACACCCAAAAATGTGAAAAAGGTGTTTTCGGAAATGCATTTCCAAACACCCCCCCCCCCCCCCCCCTCATTTGATATTTTCGGAGATGCATTTCCGAATTCTGGGAAAATCTGGAAAAAAATTACTTCGGAAATGCATTTCCGAAGTAGGAGTATTTTTGGATTTTCGTTAGAGGTTCTCCCCATAGGGGGTCTACAAAGAAATTCTCAAATATAAATAAAAAAATATCACAAAAACAATTATATTTGACTAATGGACCCCTTTTGGGCTTAGTATCACGTGAGAAACTCAAAACATAAGCCCATTACTCAAAAGTTGGGGATTTGCCAATTAGGGTTTTGTCTTTTTCTTGAAAATCGACCAAATTGTACCAAGCGTATCTCTCTCGATTTTTATGGTATGGAAATTTTCTAGGATTTTTTGAAAGCCCAAGACGTCCTCTACAAACCACTTTGGTACCTTTTTTGCATTTGGAGATTTTATCCTGATGATATTGCCCTTGACAAAAAACAGCTTTTTGTGAACTTCTAGAAGGACCTGTAACGTTTTGGCTCATATCTCTCAAATGATGCATTTATTGAGCTTGGTCCTAACATCAAAGTTTTAGAGAATTGAATTTCGTTGAAAATGAGCTTTGGTTGGACAATTTCTGATGAACTATGTGAGAGTTATGTCTGGTCAAAGTTCAGTTGACTTTCTCCTTAAAAACCCTAATTTAGAAACTTGGTCTTTTGATGATCTTTGAGCTTTTCTTGAGGAATTATGATCAACCATTTCTCACATGATGAATATCACCTCAAAATGTTGATGTTGACCAAAAAATAAAGAGTTTTGACTATAGGTTGACCATAGTTGACTTTCAGTTCAAACTAGTTGACCATTAGAGCTTTTGTTTGGGCAATCTTGTGAATCCGAGCTTGAAACTTGGTGTGAGGATTCTTTGAGGCATATGAGAAGCCATGAAGACCACTTGAGGCATTAGGACTTGATTTTGTCTTGAGAGAAACAAAACCATAGTTGTGGGCTTGTTGCTTAGGAGAAGGTTTATGCACTCAACCCTTGAGGAACTTCTTGAGTATGGAGATGTGTAGGAGTCTGAGGAGACTACTTGAGCCAACATATCTTGAAATATAATGGGCAAATTTTGGGGTATGACTGTAGATGTTGTTGATTGGCTGTAATTTTTGGTAAAACTCATTGTGATTTTATCATGTCAAAACTGATGTCATGACATGTATTGAAGCCTTTATTTGTGCAGGCCTTGACCTGATGTCAAGGCCGATGTCATGACATCCGTAGGTGCTACATATTATTCTGTTACTAATTCTGTAGGTGTGATCTGTTACGATATGCGCTTTATTTGGAAATATTGGACTAAGCCTTACTTGGAAATATTAGATTATGATCTGATTGGACTTTTCAAGAACGTACTTGATTGCTATTATCTTTGGCTCCTTGAATTGTGGAAATTAGTTTAATTAGGTTAAAGACTAATTTGGATCCAAGGCCCAGCTGCTGCGTTTTGAAGACTCTATATATTACTGAAGAAGCTGCTGCCCTAAAATAGTTTTTGAGAGATAGAAGTTGTTTGGTGATTAGGGTTTTTGAAGTTCTAGTTTTCTTGTGAGCCAAACAATCATCGTGATGGTTGTCTTTGTCTAGGTGCTTTTGTTTGTGTTGTAAGAGGTACTTGAAGCTTTTAAGCAAGAGTACCATTATACTTGATTGAAGCTTTTAAGCAAGATCAAGTTGTGTCCTTGAAGTGTGTCTTCTTTTCATATTTGTTGAGTGTTATTCATCACTGCTGTGATTGAGGGGGAGCGAGTAGGATCTCTGATCTAAGTAGCTTAGATTGAAGTTGCATTGGGTAGATATTAAGTGAAAGGTGTAGTCTTGATATGTATTACTCTGAATTGATACTACTTATAGTGGACTTCCTCCCTGGCTTGGTAGCCCCCAGACGTAGGTGTATTTGCACCGAACTGGGTTAACAAATCACTTGTGTTATTTGTTTTATTTCTTGTTCATTATTATAGAATTGTTCAGATAGGTAATGTCGTGACATCCTTTTCGACATCACGTATCTGATTCCAGAATTTCAATTGGCATCAGAGCAGGCACCCTGCCTGTTTGGTTTACTGGGTGAGATCTAGGGACAGTATTTGCTGGTACTATGGACAAGGAAGGTGGTGGATTTGTGATTAGACCACCCATTCTGGATGGTTCCAATTATGATTATTGGAAGCCTCGCATTGTGGCTTTTCTGAAATCCGTGGACAGTAAAGCATGGAGAGCTGTAAACAAAGGATGGGAACATCCTGTCACTACTGATAAAGATGGCAAGAAAACTCTTAAACCGGAGGAAGAATGGGACAAAGATGAGGAGGCATTGGCGCTTGGCAACTCTAAAGCTTTAAATGCTTTATTCAATGGAATTGACAGGAATATATTCAGACTAGTACACCATTGTGAACTAGCCAAAGATGTCTGGGATACCCTAAAGACCACTCATGAAGGTACTTCCAAAGTGAAGATGTCAAGACTTCAGCTGCTAACTACAAAGTTTGAACATCTAAGGATGAAAGATGATGAAAGAATTCAGGATTTTCACATGAATATCCTTGATATTGCTAATACCTCAGGAGCTTTGGGAGAAAAAATGTCTGATGAAAAGCTGGTGAGAAAAATCCTTAGATCCCTGCCTAAGAGATTTGATATGAAAGTTACAGCTATAGAAGAGGCACAGGATATCAGCAAAATGAAGGTAGAAGAGTTAATTGGATCTCTTCAAACCTTTGAGATGGGGATCAGTGACAATTCTGAAAAGAAGAACAAAAGCATAGCTTTTGTGTCCAACTCTCAAGAAGAAGCAGAGGAAAGTAGAGAAGAAAATCTATCTGAATCTATAGCTATGAGAAGAATGGATCAGAAGCCAAGACCTAATGTCAAGAACATCTCATCTGACACTAGTAGATCTTATGACTCTGGCAGAAGAGCTAAACCAGAAGAAAAGTACAATCACAGCAAAGGAATTCAATGCCATGGATGTGAAGGGTATGGACATATTAGAGCTGAATGTCCTACTTATCTCAAGAAACAAAAGAAAGGACTGTCAGTCTCCTGGTCTGATGAAGATTCTGAGAGTGACTTTGAAGAAGAATCAGCCAAACATGTCACAGCCCTTACTGGTGTTTGTAATTCTGATGAAGACTCTAGTGAAGATGAGCTAACCTTTGAAGAACTGGCAGCCTCCTATAGGAAGCTGTGTATCAGAAGTGCTGAAGTCTGTCAACAAGGTGAAAAGCAGAAGAAATACATAGTTCAGTTGGAGGCTGATAACAAAGGACTTAGTAAAACAATATCTGAACTAAATAGTGAAATTATCATGCTACAATCCAAACTTGATCAGATGTCAAAATCTGTAAAAATGTTGAACAGTGGCTCGGATATGTTGGAGGAGATTCTGCAGATTGGAAAGAGTTCAGGAGATATGTCTGGTATAGGTTTTGTTGGTACAAAGAAACATTCCCAAGATGGTAATAGGGCTAAACCTGAAACTGAGATGTTGAACCCGATGTCAAAACATGCGACTCAACATCAAGACAAAAGTAAAATGAAGAGAAAATTTCAAAGATGGAGATGCCATTACTGTGGAAGATTTGGACACATTAAGCCCTTTTGCTTCAGATTATATGGATACCCAGATCAAGCTCCATACTACAGACCTAAGCAGATCATGCCCATCCAGAAGCAACAATGGATACCCAAAAATATGGCTTTAATAGCTCATACATCTCTTAGAGTATCAGCCAAAGAAGATTGGTATTTTGACAGTGGATGTTCCAGACACATGACTGGAATCAAGAATCTGCTTGTTGATATCAAAAATCACTCTACTAGCTATGTAACCTTTGGTGATGGAGATAAAGGAGAAATCAAAGGAGTTGGAAAACTTGACTGTTCAGGAGTTCCAAATCTAGAGGGTGTTTTGTTGGTCAAGGGCCTGACTGCTAATCTCATAAGCATCAGTCAACTCTGTGACCAAGGATACCAAGTTAACTTCACTAAAACTGAGTGTGTGGTTACTAATGAAGAAAAGGAAGTAGTAATGAGGGGAGTCAGATCCAAAGATAACTGCTACTTGTGGGTGTCTCATGAATCCAGCTACTCAACTGTATGCTCTAAAGAAGAAGAAGCAAAGTTGTGGCACCAAAAACTTGGCCATCTTCATCTAAGAGGTATGAAAAGGATTGTCTCTTTGGAAGCTGTGAGAGGAATTCCTAAGCTACAAATTGATGAAGGAAGAATATGCGGTGAATGTCAGGTAGGAAAACAAACCAGGATGTCACATCCAAAGGTTAGACATCTGACCACTTCCAGAGTTCTAGAACTGCTTCATATGGACTTGATGGGACCAATGCAAATGGAGAGTCTCGGAGGAACGAAATATGCTTATGTGGTTGTGGATGACTACTCCAGATACACTTGGATAAACTTCATCAGAGAAAAGTCAGATGTGTTTGATGTTTTCAAAGATCTGTGTCATAGAATTCAAAGGGAAAAAGAAAATGGTGTTGTGAGAATTAGAAGTGATCATGGAAAGGAATTTGAGAATCAAAAATTTGCTGATTTCTGCTCCTCTGAAGGAATACATCATGAATTTTCATCCCCTATTACTCCACAGCAAAATGGGGTTGTTGAAAGAAAAAATAGAACTATTCAAGAATCAGCCAGAGCTATGATTCATGCTAAGAAACTTCCTATCTACTTCTGGGCTGAAGCCATGAATACTGCTTGCTATGTTCATAATAGAGTTACCTTAAGAAAAGGAACCTCTACCACCCTATATGAGATCTGGAAGGGAAGAAAACCCACTGTCAAATACTTCCATGTGTTTGGTAGTAAGTGTTACATTCTTGCTGATAGAGATCACAGAAGGAAGATGGATTCCAAGAGTGATGAAGGGATTTTTCTGGGCTACTCTACAAACAGTAGAGCCTATAGAGTGTTCAACTCAAGAACCAGAGTAATAATGGAATCCATAAATGTTGTGGTTGATGATGTCCACAATCAAGCAGATGTCACAGAAGATGTCGGAACATTCTGGGAATTTACAGCTGAAGGATCTACTAAAGAAGATGACTGCAGTCCTACTATCACAGAGTCTGAAGCTGAACCTCCTAACAAAGGTCCATCTATAAGGGTTCAAAAAGACCATCCTAGTGAACTTATTATAGGAAATCTCAACAGTGGAGTTACTACAAGGTCAAGAGAACTAGTTTCAAATTCTTGTTTTGTGTCAAAAATTGAACCTAAGAATGTTAAGGAAGCATTGACAGATGAGTTCTGGATTAATGCTATGCAAGAAGAACTAGGCCAGTTTGAAAGGAATGAAGTATGGGAGCTGGTACCAAGACCTAAAGGTACTAATGTCATTGGAACAAAATGGGTTTACAAGAACAAGTCAGATGAACTGGGAACTATTATCAGAAACAAAGCAAGGCTAGTTGCTCAAGGATACACTCAAGTTGAAGGGATTGACTTTGATGAAACCTTTGCTCCTGTAGCTAAACTTGAGTCAATTAGATTACTGCTAGGAGTTGCTTGTATTCTAAAATTCAAACTATACCAGATGGATGTGAAGAGTGCTTTCTTGAATGGATACTTGAGTGAGGAAGTTTATGTGGAACAACCTAAAGGTTTTGCTGATCCAAACCATCCTGACCATGTGTACAAACTAAGAAAAGCTCTTTATGGCCTGAAACAAGCCCCTAGAGCTTGGTATGAGAGACTAACTGAGTTTCTTACTAATAATGGGTACAGGAAAGGAGGGATAAATAAAACTCTTTTTGTTAAAGATGAAGGAGGAAAGATCCTGATTGCTCAAATCTATGTGGATGATATTGTGTTTGGTGGGATGTCAGACAAGATGACTAGACACTTTGTTGATCAGATGCAATCAGAATTTGAAATGAGTCTAGTTGGAGAATTAACTTATTTCCTTGGGCTACAAGTTAAACAGATGGAAGACTCAATCTTTCTCTCTCAGAGCAAGTATGCTAAAAACATTGTCAAAAAGTTTGGAATGGAAAACGCTACTCACAAAAGAACACCAGCACCTACTCATTTAAAACTGTCCAAAGATGAAAAGGGAACTAGTGTTGATCAAAGTTTATATAGAAGCATGATAGGAAGCCTGTTGTATCTTACAACCAGTAGACCTGATATTGCCTTTGCTGTTGGGGTGTGTGCTAGGTATCAAGCAGATCCCAAGGTCAGTCACATAAACCAAGTCAAGAGGATCCTGAAATATGTGAATGGTACTTGTGAGTATGGAATGCTCTACTCTCATGGGTGTGAACCTATTCTCACTGGATATTGTGATGCAGATTGGGCTGGAAGTGCTGATGACAGAAAAATTACTTCAGGAGGATGTTTCTTCTTGGGGAATAATCTTATTTCATGGTTCAGCAAGAAACAAAATTGTGTATCTTTATCCACTGCAGAGGCAGAATACATTGCAGCAGGAAGTAGATGTTCTCAGCTTGTTTGGATGAAACAAATGTTAACAGAATACAATGTCACACAAGATGTCATGACATTATATTGTGACAACCTAAGTGCCATTAACATTTCAAAGAATTCTATTCAGCATAGCAGGACCAAGCACATTGATATTAGACACCACTACATTAGAGATCTTGTTGAGGATAAAATAATTGCCTTGGAACATGTTGCTACTAATCTTCAGCTGGCTGATATTTTCACAAAAGCCTTGGATGCAATTCAATTTGAAAATCTAAGAAGTAAGCTAGGCATTTGTCTTTGTGAAGAATTATAGCAATTAACCGGGTGTGGGGCCAACAGAATCCTTCTCTCGAAATATTTGTTATCATTACATATTAAAGTGTATTTTCCCCCTCTTTTACACTTTCTCCAAACGGTTCCCATTCCCACAAAACCTATTTTCGGCATTCACGTTACCTCTCTGATTCGCTGCATACACAAACCTCTCTCCATCATTCCATTTTCTCTCAACATGTCTCAGAGTTCTCCCTCAAAGAAATCGTCTCCTCCCTCTGAAACAGCATCAGGGTCTAGGGCACCAAATGTGGTGAGTGATCAAGATGTTGTGTTGAATGTTGTGCCATTGAACACTGTTCAAGCTACCGATCCTGTTCGTAGTCTTCCAAGAAAGATGCATGCAAGAAAATCGACTGGTGGGTCTGTTCCAGAAACCTTTTCTGCTCAGGGTAAAGAGGGCTCGGCATATGTTCACAATGCGATCGCAGGTCTTGTCACAAGAATCTTGAATGAAGGACATAAGGTAGAAGGAATATCTGTTCCTTTAGCCCAAGCTCCGGCCTCTGAGAACAGCAGAGACAATCAAGATGATGCTATCAAAGATCAGGTTGATGTTGAGACGTCTGAAGATAACAATGTTGATATCTCTGGTGCTAAAGATGTTGAGACATCTGAAGCTAAAGATGTTGAAACATCTGGAACTAAAGATGTTGAGATTCTTGAAACGGAGAAAGCTGAAGAGGTCCCTGCTACTCCTTCTAAAGAAACTCTTAAAGAAGGCCCTACTGTGAATGATGTGGTGGATCTGGATAGTCTGGCTGATCCTATTGACATTGCTGATGATGAGCTCATATCTAGCATCTCTCATAGAGTCAAGACTCGAAAGGGAAAACAGGTTTGTGATCAACCTCCTTCCAAACCTAAAGCTACTCCTCAAACGAAGGTTACCAAAGAAAAGATCAAGAAGGCCCTTACTGAACCTTCAAAAACTGGGAGCAAGGTTGCTGTGAAGAAGAGGAAAGAAAGAAGTGCTTCTGTCCCTGAAGACAATGTCTTAAGTGATGTCCCTGACATCCCTTCAAAGAAAAGGCATGCTGTCACCAAAGCCTCCACTACTGTTCCTGATATTCCCTTGAACAACATCTATCTGCACTATGCTTCAAATGCTATGCAATGGAAGTATGTTTTTCAGCGAAGATTGGCTTTGGAAAGAGAACTTGCAAATGATGCTCTTGAATGTCAAGAAATCATGAAGCTCATCAAATCTGCAGGTTTGCTTAAAACTGTTACCCATTTTTCTAAATGCTATGAAATGCTTGTGAAGGAGTTTATAGTCAATTTATCTCAAGATTGTGCTGATGGGAAAGCTGAGGATTTTCATAAGGTGTATGTTAGAAGAAAGTGTATAGAATTCTCCCCAACTGTTGTTAACCTCTATCTAGGTAGGAATGATGAGGCTCAACTTGAGCTTGAAGTGACTGATAATGAGGTTAAGAAGTGGCCCATAAAGAGTAAACTGTCTGCTAGTTCTCTTAATGTCAGGTATGCATTGCTACACAAAATTGGTGCTGCTAACTGGGTGCCTACCAATCATACATCTACCATTGCAGTTGGCCTGGGAAGATTCATATATGCTGTGGGAACCAAGACTAAGTTTGATTATGGAACTTACATATTTGATCAAATTATGAAGCATGTTGGTACCTCTGCTACAAAGATGCCCATTGCTTTTCCTTCCCTGATATGTGGGATTATTCTTAATCAGTACCCTGGGATTCTGAAAGCTAAAGACTCTGTGTGCAAGAGGGAGAGTGCCTTGTCCTTCCACCATAAGTTGCTCCAAAGATCAGATGACATGACATCTGCTGGGACATCACAAACCAGCAAATCTGTCCCCAAACCCTCCCTTATTACTGAGCTGAAAGAGACTTGTAAAGAGTTGGACAATAGGAAGATGAAGCTTGAAAAGCTCATTCAGAGTCTTGAGCAGTCTGCAGATGATGACCATGCTGGTGGAAGTGAAGGTGCTGGTAGTGGTGATGATGAAGATAATGGTGCTGATAGTGGTGATGATGAAGAGGCTAAGGATAGTGAAGGTGCTGAAGAGACTGAGAGTAGTGATGCTGGTGAAGAGATTGGTGGCTCTAGTGCTGAAGAAACTGATGAATCTGACAATTAGTCCTACTTCTCTTATGTTGTTTCTCTGGTGATTGACTTAGTGTTGTTTTTTTGTACTCTTGTGTGGTTTGGCTCCTTTTATGGCTAAAAAGGGGGATTAAATGATGTGTTTTTTTGGTGTTGTATGGTCTATTTGACTATGGATATTGGTATTATGTAACAGATGATTAAATAGCTGTTTTCTGGTTTCTCTAGTGATTAAACAAGCTGGTTGTTGTTTACCTCTGCTACAGAATTTATTTTTCTGTATTCTTGGTGTTGTGATCTGCTGCTTGTGCTCTGATATTATATGGTTGCATTTATTCTTGTTTTATCCAAAAATTAGCCAAAGGGGGAGTTTGTAGATGTTGTTGATTGGCTGTAATTTTTGGTAAAACTCATTGTGATTTTATCATGTCAAAACTGATGTCATGACATGTATTTAAGCCTTTATTTGTGCAGGCCTTTACCTGATGTCAAGGCCGATGTCATGACATCCGTAGGTGCTACATATTATTCTGTTACTAATTCTGTAGGTGTGATCTGTTACGATATGCGCTTTATTTGGAAATATTGGACTAAGCCTTACTTGGAAATATTAGATTATGATCTGATTGGACTTTTCAAGAACGTACTTGATTGCTATTATCTTTGGCTCCTTGAATTGTGGAAATTAGTTTAATTAGGTTAAAGAATAATTTGGCTCCAAGGCCCAGCTGCTGCGTTTTGAAGACTCTATATATTACTGAAGAAGCTGCTGCCCTAAAATAGTTTTTGAGAGATAGAAGTTGTTTGGTGATTAGGGTTTTTGAAGTTCTAGTTTTCTTGTGAGCCAAACAATCATCGTGATGGTTGTCTTGGTCTAGGTGGTTTTGTTTGTGTTGTAAGAGGTACTTGAAGCTTTTAAGCAAGAGTACCATTGTACTTGATTGAAGCTTTTAAGCAAGATCAAGTTGTGTCCTTGAAGTGTGTCTTCTTTTCATATTTGTTGAGTGTTATTCATCACTGCTGTGATTGAGGGGGAGCGAGTAGGATCTCTGATCTAAGTAGCTTAGATTGAAGTTGCATTGGGTAGATATTAAGTGAAAGGTGTAGTCTTGATGTGTATTACTCTGAATTGATACTACTTATAGTGGACTTCCTCCCTGGCTTGGTAGCCCCCAGACGTAGGTGTATTTGCACCGAACTGGGTTAACAAATCACTTGTGTTATTTGTTTTATTTCTTGTTCATTATTATAGAATTGTTCAGATAGGTAATGTCGTGACATCCTTTTCGACATCACGTATCTGATTCCAGAATTTCAATGACAATGTCCAAGACATTCCTATGAAGAAAAAGCCAACAACTAGCAAGCTTGATGCTAGTGTGCTTGAGGTACCTATTGATAATGTCTCTTTTAACTATCCTTCTAGTGTCAACAGGTGGAAGTATGTGTACCAGAAGAGGTTGTCTTTGGAGAGGGAGTTGGCTCAGAATGCCCTTGAGTGTAAGGAGATCATGGACCTGATTAATGAAGCTGGGTTAATGAAGACTGTAACTCATTTCTCTAAGTGTTATGAGATGCTGGTGAAGGAGTTTATTGTGAATCTATCAGAAGACTGTGCTGATAAAAAGTCAAAAGATTTTAGAAAAGTGTATGTGAGTGGAAAGTGTGTCACATTCTCCTCAACTATTATAAACAACTATCTGGGAAGATCTGATGAAGCTCAACCTTAGCTGGAGGTGTCTGACAATAAAGTATGTGAGGTAATCATTGCTAAGCAGGTGAAAAGCTGGCCTCTGAAGGGAAAACTTTATGCAAGCAAGCTCAGCATAAAGTATGTCATGCTACACAAGATTGGAGCTGCTAACCGGGTGCCCACAAACCACAAGTCAATTGTTGTTACTGTCTTGGGAAAGTTTATATATGTTGTTGGAACCAAGACAAGGTTTGACAATGGTACTTACATCTTTGATCAGACAATGAAACATGCAGGGAGTTTTAGTGTGAAAGGTCCTATTGTCTTCCCATCTATTATATCAGGTATCATTTTGAATCAGTACCTTAACATTTTAAATGAAAATGTCTCTATCTGCAAGAGAGAAAGTACCTTGTCCTTTCACTACAAGCTGTTTCAAGGAACCCATATTCTAGACATTGTTATGACTTCTGCGGAGACATCCAAGGGAACCTCAAAGACAAGCAAAGCTGAAGTAATAGCAATGTTCAGTTAAATGTGCAAGGAATTGGAAACAAGGAAGCTGACTCTTGAAAATCTAATCAGCTCCTTGGAGATGAATGAAAATGATGATCTTGCTGATGGTGATATGTCTTAGAAAGAGGATGAAAAGGTTGAACAGGATGGGGTTGGTAGTGAAGAGGAGGATGGGTCAGATGAGGAAAGTGAAGGCAATGCCAGTCCAGATGATGGCACAGATGAAGAAGTTGATGATGATAGCTTCAGTGGCTCTGAGTCTGATGACTAGAGTATTTTTGGTCTTTTTAACGATGATTTTTAATATTTTTGTTGAATTTTGATCTAGTCTGTACTTAATATGGATATCTAGTTGCTTTGGCAACTTTTATGGCCAAAAAGGGGGAGTGATAATGTCACCCCAGAACAGATGTGTGAACAACTTTTTCTGATTAAGTTGTATGGATATCTAGCTATTTCTAAAGTTCTGAAGTTCCATCTGATGTGGTATTGTAGCTAATAGTTGGTAGATGTGTGGTAGTGTAGCCGTGTGTTATGATTTGTAGATGTGTGGTAGTGTAGATGTGTGTTATGATTGGTAGATGAATGGTAATGTATTAGCTATCCTGCATGATGAAGTTGTATGATTTTTTTGCTGCATGTGATCTCTGATATGGTGACAGGTTGTTTTAGCCAAAAATTTGTCAAAGGGGAGTTTGTAGATGTTTGTGATTGGCTGCATTTTATGGTAAAACATATGTCTGTGTTTAGATGTCTTAACTAATGTCATGACATGCTTGTGTAATGTACTGCAGGATTTGTGTGCTTAGATAATACAGAGTTTTACTGGATGTCATGCTGAATATTGTGACATCAGTATCTGGAAAGAATGAGCTGTTATATTTCTGTTATGTTTCCTTATTTATCTCAGGCTATATTTTAGGAAACTATCCGTTCAGTGTTGATTGTATACCAATAAAAGACCAAGCCTATGGCCTATATTATAGCACCCTAAGACTGTGGAAATTAGGTTAACTTGGTTAACCCTAATTTATATACTTTAGGCCCAAGGCCCAGGATCTGCCTATAAGAAGATTGCTAATCCAACTTGCAGAGGCAGAGATTTTTAAGTGAAGAATTATGTGTTTTGTGAAATGAGTTTTCACGTGTGTTTGTGTCTTAGTGTTTTCTTGTAATTCAAGCAATTGTCACTTTGATGATTGTATTGGAATAGGGTGTTTGAGTTATAATTTATTGTGTCACTATAAGCATTTAAGCACGAGTAATGTGTCTCTTGATTGAAGCTTTTAAGCAATATCAAGATTTTTTTAAAGTGTGTCTTCAGTCTGATTTTACTTTTACTTGATTTTGATATCACTGCTGTGATTGAGGAGGAGTGAGTAGGAACTCAGGTCTAGAAGTAGATTGAGATTGCATTGGGTAGGTCTTAAGTGAGGAGTGTAAACTAGTTAATTAGCTCTGAATTACTACTACTTATAGTGGATTTTCTCCTTGGCTTGGTAGCCCCCAGAGTAGGTGTTGTTGTACACCGAACTGGGTAAACAATTCCCCTTGTTCTTTACTGTTTTATTTACTTACTGCTAAAAGTAATAATTTGTTCAGTAGTGGATGTCATAACATCCGATACGACATCGATTGTTTGTTACTAGAATTTTCAGGCCTAACCTGAAATTTCAAGCTACTTAAGACTAACTTGATCGTTTGGTTACTCATAGAGATGAAAGACAATGAAAGAGTAAGAAGCCATAACCGAGACTAACGTCCAAACCCTAAACTCCAAGATCTCACTAAAACACCACTACATCTATGAATAAATCTGTTTTCACACACTGAATGCGAATACAACATTCAAATCCATAAACAAACACGTTTACATCATGAGCATAAAGTTTCAGACCTGCAATTAGGAAAATGCAACATACAACCACCTCAACATTTGGTGCTACTCACCCAACCTCCCGGTGGAAGGAGCACAGCCAGATGCATCATGCCCTAACACGTTCAACTATCATGCTGAGAAAGATTGGAAACACTTACCTGAATGATTCTTCGATCAAAGCTTTAAGAAACCTCTACCAGCTACTTCCTTGATTCTTGATGCTGAGCCTCAAACCCTATCAATCTCCTGAGAATTAAACTTAGGCCTTCACTAAATCCTTGACATTAAGAAACAAATTTGGTTTTCAGATAAGAGAGATGAAGGACTGCTTATTGATGATGATGTGAGGATAAAGGTGACAAAGTGATGCTTTGATGGAGTATATGGTGATGAAGTTTGATGAAGGTTGAGACGATTACAGGTGGTTGAGAGAGGTGATGATGATGGTGAAACGGTTAGAGAAACCGTTAATGGTGGTTGAAGTTGAGAAATGAAGGTGAGAGAGGAGAATGAGAATTAGAGAGAGTGAAAGCTGTATGAAAACTGAGAAAATAAGAAAATGAAAACGTGAGCTAGAAATGGTGAGGGATTTTTCTTTTTATATGAGGAGTGTATGGCAGTGTATTGTGGCTGTGTAGCAGCTGAATATTTTCCCTTTAATCATAGTGCACAAGTTGTGTCTACTTCAAGTAAAGCTTTTCCTCTTTTCATGCATGCAACTTTTGCTTGGTCATTTAGAGTAATGTGTAAGGGAAGGACCGTGAGAGCATCGGCATCCATGCCACTTAATTTGGTGGTATAGATGGGCCCATTAGTATAATATATTATTTCACACTTCCCAATTAATTAAGCAACTCTACTACAATTTCTAAATATCCATACCACTCATCTAAAATTCTACAATGGATCCTACTAATCTCATAATATATTTCAAATTTTACATTAATATATAAATATTTATATTAAACAAATAAATTCGATTAAATAAAAACATATTCAATAAACACCAATAAATTATATGAAAATACATTTAAAAAATTCATAAATGCCAAAATAAACTACTAGTAGAAAATATAGTAAAACATTTAAAATAATTTTTAGTTGTGATTATTCTCATGCCCAAAACGTTCCCATATATGTTCTATCAAGTCTTGTTGAAGGTGTCGATGAATTTCTTTGTTGCGAACATGGTGTCTTCTACGTAGGAACTCTTGAAAATCATTATTAGAATCATTTGGTGGTGTCGTCGTGTTGCTTGTTGTAAGCTTCCCAAATCCTCTTCCAAAAACAATCTCCTTTTTGATCAACTCCAACAATTGAATCCTTTGAAATATTGAGCCAAGATTAAATAAGAACTTCATCCTCCTTTGGTTGGAATCTTGTTTTTGGTGTATTCGTAATAGGCACAGGACCAATTTCTTCACCAAGGTTAATAGTTTCTGACCCACCTTAAGTGAGAACTTGTGGTGATTCAAGCTCTTTATCATTAGATTACATGTCACTACCAACTATTTGAACTCGATGAGATATGGTGGGATTGGTTGATTGAGATGAAAATTGCTGATATTGATATGGGTAAGGTGGTGTATGATATGGATAATTTCCAAAATGTGGGTTATTTTGTGGATTTGGAATAAAAAAAGAATTTTGAAAATTTTGATTATGAAGATGATTTGGGTTATGGGATGCACAAGGCTGGTTAAGAGTAGGGGTGGGAATAGGCTAGGCTAGGCTAGGCTTTATCAGGCCTGGGCCTGGCCTACGATAAACTTACAAGGCCTGAGCCTGGCCTGTGGCCTACTATAGGCTCGTTTTTTCAGCCTGGCCTGGCCTTTTTAAAAGCTTGACCTGGCCTGAAAACCTATTTAAAAGCCTCTTTCTTATTAATGTTTTCAATTAATGCATATTACTTAAGAAGCCTCATAGATCGCATATATATGAACATTTAGACCGGCGCTGTGGGATTTCTCTACCATAGTCCTTTTCTCTTTCTCCGTTAACTCAACGTCCATGGTTGCAGCTCCCTTCAACTCTTCTAACCAACAGTGCTGAACCAGTAGGGCTTTCATCGTTAAGCGCCATAGACCGAAATCGTTCACTCTTGTGAACTTTTCAATCTCACACTTTGTTGACGACATCTTCTCCATACTCACCGCCCCAATTTGTTGCAACGGAGTGCCATCAAGAACAAACCACGACTATAAGAAAGATTAAGTTTCTTGAACAAACACAAGAAACCCTATTAGGATTTTACGAATAAAGGGAGAGAGCAGGTAAGAAGAAGAATTGGTTGAAATTGTTTTTCGACTCACTTACTCAATTAAGGTTACAATGATTACAAGTGAATAACAACAATTAACCTCTCTCAACAACCTGAGAGAACTGGTCTATTTATAAACTACTAAGCTAACAAAGGCTACAAGCTAACTTAAACAATTGGGCTTAAATAGGTAGGCCCAATTCGAAATGCTAACAAACCTAGCATATAACAACTAATGCATGTTAGAACAACTTCGACTACTACATGCACTATTTCAACAACAACATGCGAACAGACTTCGACCTCATGCTTAATCCTTGTTGGACCAGAAGCTACCCATTGTCGAGACTAGAGTTCAGTCCAATATTCCACAATTTGGATTAATTAAAAAATAATGGAATGGAACAGAGTCAGATGGAATGCATTTCATCCTATTCAACCACTTTCTATCATTTTTTGTATTCTTCGATTTGGACGGAATAACAAAATTGCTCTATTCCATAATAAAATATTCAAATCTTTGTTTTATTATGCTCTCCTCCATTCCACTCTACTTAATTCCTTAATTCTATTCAATTCGTATTATAGTATCCAAACATAGCTTTTAGCCTTAAAAATAAAATTTTGTCG
Organism: Vicia villosa; assembly: GCF_029867415.1. Taxonomy (NCBI): domain Eukaryota; kingdom Viridiplantae; phylum Streptophyta; class Magnoliopsida; order Fabales; family Fabaceae; genus Vicia; species Vicia villosa. The sequence goes on along the minus strand of NC_081184.1, from coordinate 16,477,801 downwards.
GAAAGTTTGGAGGGAAGAGAGTTTTAAAAAATAATTTTTTGAAAAAATATAAAAAAATCTTTAAATGTTTTAAAAAAAGATTTTATATAAATAATATTTATTATTAATATATTTTTAATTTTTGAACTATTAAAATAATAAAAATTATATATAATTAATTTGTCTAAATTTTTCAAAACTCCAATTAATACAAATTTAATGTTTTTCAAAATTACAGAGTTTTTAGTGGTATGAATAAGTGTACTAAAAAAATCAAAATAGCTTCCAACACCTCCTTTTCATAGCAAATCCATGAGGAATCAAAATAGCTTCCAATCCCAAATAGGATCCTACTGCACCACCATTCCCCTCTATCATTCTCTAATATTCAGTTATAAAATTCTCTTTCCTCTAAAATGCTGTTGTTTATTTCTAGTGCCTAGAAAGTTGCATTTTTCAAGGTTGATGTTTGTATTGGAGTGTGCATGCACCAAGAGTTTTTGGTGGCTTGTGAAGCTTAAATTTGACCTCCAATAGGTTAATGAATCTATCACTCCTAATTTACCCTTATCCTATTTCATATTATTAACATTTTGTGGCTCAAAATTTCAGCCATATTTCACTTCAAATGCAATAGTTCTACTTTATGAATAGACTTTGAGTTGACTTGTAATAATCTCATAAAACAAGCAGGAATTTTCTGTTCATATTCAGAGAGGATTTAATTTGCCTCATAATTCATCACTCACTTTGACCTAATTTATTCATCAAATCCAATTCCAAACCATGTCTACTAGTACTAATACAACTGCTAATCCAAAGAGGAAGAAGCACAACGTGTACTTGAGTTTCTGCAACCAAGACACTGCTTCTTTCGCCAAGCGTATCTACGCCGCTCTTAGTAGAACTAGAAAAGCTCAATTTAATGTTTTCTGGTACGACGAGAAGCTTCAAAGTCGTGACAGAGAAATACCAACCTCTATGCTGAATGTCATAGGAGATTGCAAAGTTGCTGTTATTGTGTTTTCGAGGAATTATGTTAATTCAAGACCTTGTCTTCAAGAATTTGAGAAAATAACACAGTGTTGCTTAAACACAACTGGTCTTATTGTTCTTCCTTTGCTCTATGATGGTTACAACGACTACTCGTCGCTTGGAATTGGTGGAGAGGCTTTTCATGATCTTGTGTATACAATTTGGGTAAAGGAAACCTCGTTCGAAGAGGAAGATAAGTTCATGAGTTGGGTGGCAGCCATCACTAAAACTACTGCATATTCAGGAGTGATTGATTTTGCAGACAGGTAATTTTTAAGTTGAAACTTTCTTGATTTGAAATTATATTATTATTACTCCACATGGTTTTAAATTGCGGTTGATGTTGCGGATGCGGTTACTGGTGTTGCCATTGCGGTTGCTGATGTGCATTATGGCCGTTGCAGAGTGTGAATTTCAATTTGGAGGTGTTTGAAATATACCGTTAAGAAACTTGATATTAAGATTTTTTCATTACATAGGAAGTAAATTGAGTTTGGGATTATGAAATTTTAGGTTTTGAGGAAAATACTTGAAGAAACATGGGCGCAATTGTCTGATGTAATTTCTAATGGCGGTCGTGCGGACTGCAATTTAAAACCATGTTGCTCATTCCATCTTTATGATACGACCTTTTTTTCACCTATGCACATGTTGGACAATGTTGTTATGCATCTAATCATCTATTGTTTATGTTATTAATACAGTTATGGAAGGGAATATATTGGGGATATAGTTGAAAGTGTTATTCGTTTGATAAACAAGAAGAGTGACTTTTTGGGTGCTTTCTATACTGTGAGTTTAAAATATAGGGTGCAAGATGTGATTCAACTATTGAAACAATCAAGATATCCTCTCCTACTGGGGATATGGGGGATGGCAGGGATTGGTAAATCAACTATTGCTGAAGCCGTTTATAATCAGGTTGGTCCTTATTTTGAGTACAAGTTCTTGCTCGATAATGTCAGGGAAGTTTGGAAAACAGATGGAGGTGTAGTTTCTTTACAAGAGAAACTTCTTTCTTATAGGGGCAAACCAACTGAAACAAAGATAGGTACGGCTGAATCAGGAAAAGTTGTTTTAAAAGAAAGACTTCATAATAAAAGGGTACTTCTTGTACTTGACAATGTTGATAAATTGGAGCAGCTAAAGTCTTTGTGCGGAAATCGGGATTGGTTTGGTCCAGGTAGCAAAATAATCATCACGACCAGGGATAGGAATCTACTCACGAAGCATGGAGTTGACCATATATATAGAGTGAAAGAATTGGAAGAAAGTGAATCGATTGAGCTTTTTAATTGGTGTGCATTCAGCCAAGTAACAACTCCCCAAGACAGTTTTGGTGAACTTTCTAGACAATTAGTTGCTTATTCTAGGGGATTGCCTCTTGCTCTTAAAGCCCTCGGGGGGTTTTTGCACGGAAAGGAAGTACTTGAATGGAAAGGTGTATTGAGGAGTCTCGAAAGATTTTCCTTCCCAGATCAAGAAGTACTACATGCTCTAGAAACGAGTTTTGATGATTTGAGTAATGAAGAGAAACAAATATTCCTTGATATAGCATGTTTCTTTAACAGGATGGACCAAAATGATGTACTTCATACATTAAATAGGTCGACACAATGCACTAATCTTCAAATAAGTCTCCTTGAAGACAAGAGCCTTTTAACCATTGATAAGAATAACAAGCTTGGAATGCATGTTTTGCTACAAGCCATGGCAAGAGATATCATTAAGAGGGAATCAAGTAATAAGACTGACCAGGTGAGTGGTAACATATATATCTACGATTGATGTATCACCAATACATGATTTTTTGGTTCCACTATATAACAGCAAAGGAAGCAAAGTGATCATTAATGAGTCTGTTAACATTTGGTTTCCTAATCAGCATAAGAACATCAAAAGTTAATTCTTATGACTTTGAAATAAAAATTATTAACAAAATGAATTGTGGGTACCCTCTTATTTAATGATCTATCAGTGGCTTAAAGAATTTTAGTTACCATATATCTAAGCTTCTTTTTTTTTCGTTTTGATGTTTCAGCCAAAGATGTACGACGTGTTCTTGAGTTTTAGAGGGGAAGACAGTCGTGCAAAGTTCATGTCACACCTCTATTCCTCTCTTCAAAATGCGGGAATTCATGCTTTCAGAGACAATGATGAGATACCACGAGGAGATCACATCTCAATCTCACTGTTGCGAGCAATCGGACAATCTAGAATTTCCATCATTATTTTGTCTTCAAATTATGCTAATTCTCGATGGTGTATGCTAGAGTTGGTTAAGATAATGGAGATTGGTAGAACAAGGGGTATGGTGGTTATGCCTGTGTTCTATGACGTAGATCCCTCAGAAGTACGCCATCAGACAGGTCAATTTGGAGAAGTTTTTGGAGATCTTATCAAAACAATATCAGTGGATGAATCCACAAAGACTAATTGGAGAAGAGACCTCATTGATATTGGTGGCATAGCAGGGTTTGTACTTAGAGATTCCAGGTTGTTTTTTATTTTTATTATTTTCTCTTTGAAGTTTGAAGTATTGTTCGTTGTGATGCTAGTAGGGTGAGGATTTCCCCCACTTATGTGGGACTTTTAACACACCCCCTCACGCCCAGGACTAGACAACTGGAGCGTCAAAATAAATGGTGTGTGGCCCGATAGCGGAAACCTAATAGTAGGTGGCCTCCCAGATCTTAAACGAGGCTCTGATACCATGTTAAGAAATGTGGTTTGGCCTAAATCAACCCTACAAAATCGGCTAGTAGGGTGAGGATTGCCCCCACTTATAAGCACATGTCTAGGTCATATATTGTCCAATGTGGGAATCTTAATAGCAATGATACCTAATGTCCATTTTAAAAGTTATTACAAAATCTAAAATTTGATTGCAATGAAAAGCTATTTTGAATGATTTTTAAATAAAAATATGATTCTGTTAAGTACTCTAGAGGCAGAACTTTAACCGAATCACTAAAAAATAGAGGATATGGCAGTTTTATGCTACAGAAAAATCATGCAAGAGCCTAATAGTTTTCCTCTTTTATTTCACAACTAATTATATCAGAACATGCACATGAATTTGTAGACTTACTAGTGACTCTTAAATTACTCTACAATGATTCTTGGATTACCACTACTAGCTTTTGATAAATGTCCAATGGATTACTAGTTTTACAAAGCTTGTGCTTCTCTTACATTCCCATTGCAAGTTTGCAACACATTTGTATCTTATAAAATTATGCACGTATACTCGATTATAATTCTCCTTCTTGATTTGGTAGAAATATATTGGAGATGCTTATACATACAAATGATTGTGCAACTTATCAATGATTCATATTTTGTAGGAATGAGAGTGCAGATATCAAGAATATTGTTGAACATGTCACCCGTTTGCTACATAGGACAGAGTTATTTGTTGCTGAACATCCAGTGGGTGTAGAATCTCGTGTGGAAGCTGCGACTAAGTTACTAAATCTTCAAAAATCAGATGTTTTACTTTTAGGGATATGGGGAATGGGGGGTGTTGGTAAGACAACCATTGCCAAATCCATTTATAATCAAATTGGGAGCAAATTTGAAGGAAGGAGCTTCCTTCTAAATATAAGAGAATTTTGGGAGACAAATATTAATTTAGTCTCTCTACAGCAACAGGTACTTTGTGATGTTTACAAAACTACGACATTCAAGATACATGACATAGAATCAGGGAAAAATATATTGAAGGAAAGACTTGCACAAAATAGGGTACTTGTTGTGCTTGATGATGTGAATGAACTGGACCAACTAAAGGCTTTGTGTGGAAGCCGCGAATGGTTTGGTCCGGGGAGTAGAATAATCATCACAACAAGAGACATGCATCTTCTTAGATCATGTAGAGTTGATCAAGTGTATACTGTAGAAGAAATGGGGGAAAGTGAATCTCTTGAGCTTTTCAGTTGGCATGCATTCAAGCAACCTAGTCCAACAAAAGATTTTGCAACACATTCAAAAAATGTGATTACTTATTCCGGGAGATTGCCACTAGCACTTCAAGTCCTTGGGTCCTATTTGTCTGACTGTGAAATAACAGAGTGGCACAAAGCTTTGGACAAACTCAAATGTATACCCCATGATCAAGTACATAAGAAGCTAAAAGTAAGCTTCGATGGTTTAAAAGATGTTACAGAAAAACAAATATTCCTTGATATAGCTTGTTTCTTTATTGGGATGGACAAAAATGATGTAATACAAATATTAAATGGATGTGGTTTTTTTGGTGAGATTGGAATTAAAGTCCTTGTAGAGCGGGCTCTTGTAAGTGTTGACAATAGGAACAAGCTTAGAATGCATTATTTGTTGAGAGACATGGGAAGACAAATAATTTATGAGGAGTCACCATTTGATCCTGAGAAGCGCAGTAGGTTGTGGCGCCCAGAAGAAGTGTTTGATTTATTATCAAAGCATAAGGTAATTGCTAATAAGTGAACTTAATTACCGCGTGAAATATTGGTTTTATTCGTGAATGCTTTAATGTTTTCAAATTATATTGGTTTCAAATAACAGATATCTAAGCTATTCATTTTCTGTATACCTTATATTTTAATTTCAGGGAACAGAAGCTGTCAAGGGACTGGCTTTGGAGTTTCCAAGAAAAAATGCAGTTTGTCTGAGTACCAAAGCATTTAAGAAGATGAATAAACTTAGATTGCTTCAACTTGCAGGGGTGCAGCTTGATGGAGATTTTAAATATCTTTCAGGGGATCTTAGATGGCTGCACTGGCGTGGGTTTCCATCAACTTACACTCCTGTAGAATTTCAGCAAGGAAGTCTAGTTTCCATCGAATTAAAATACAGTCATCTCAAACAAATATGGAAGAAGAGTCAGGTACAAATTCTGTTTAATATTCTGGTTAGGATATTTTTCTCACTAATCATCTTTCCCAGAAGTGATATGTTAAGTTTAAATTTATCCTCCTATCTATCTCTTTCATGTTTGTATAGTGCGTATTTTGGTAGCTGGCTGATGCTCTTATAATTTGACAAATCGGTGAATTAGGATGCCCAAAAGTTGTACTACTGTTTAGACATCTTAGTAGTATTAGAAAATAGCAAGCAGTTATTATCTTTTAGGAAGCAGTTATGTTATTAGGATGACACTTATTTTATTTCATAGATTTTGAAGAAATAGGAAAACTGAAGGAAAAAAATCAGTAGGCAATTAATTAGGACTGAATATTGATTGGAAGAGACCAAACTCTTGAATTCTTTGGGAACACATTATATAATCCTATTCATCTATTGTATGGTACCACTTTCTACCAGTGTTATCAAATATCCGGCGGCGCGGCGCTGTGGCACATATACATGGCAGTTTTTGGGCTTGCTGCAATGGTAAATATCGGCCACCTGCTACCAGGTTTCCGTTATCGGACCACCCACCATTTATATCCATGCTCTAGATGTCCAGTCCTGTGCGTGAGGGGTGTGCTAAGAGTCCCACATCGTATTGGACAATCATCATCATCATGAGCAAGCACCAAGTCGTCATTATCCTCTCCTTATAATTGGCACATAATTATAAGAGTCCCACTTCGGACAATATATGGCCTGATGTCATAGGATTTTATTATTCTGTTTTTCTTATTTTATATTTCAGCTTTCCTTTTGTTATTTTACCTATTTTGTCTTATTAGGCATTCTAGCATAATGACGTGTCATGATTCCATTAGCATTGATCGGTTGTGATGTAACCACTTGCTCTATTTAGCCGATACGGCATGAGGAATGAAAGATAACCATTATCACATTTCTGAATTTTCTTCTGTCTTATTATTCTTTCTCCTACCACTAATTCTTCATCAACAGATAATTATTCTCAAACATTCAATTATCTCTGGTGTTGAGTTGGGATATTACCGGTATCTTCCCTAATATCCAAATACCCGGTACCAATTGGTATCAGCTCCGGTGACGATGACTCCTTCTCCGCCGCCCCCTCTGACCGAGCTCGAACGCCGTTTAGAAGAACGTTTCTCTCAGCTGCAAATGCAACGTACAACTGATTTGGAGGAGATTCGTGCGCTAATTCAATCTCACGTAGATCTCTCTTCCTCTTCACCTTCCGGCTGCCAAGGTTCTACCGGTCCTCGCAACTCTAACAACAACAGTTACGCTACTCGGATCTCCAAAGTGGAATTCCCTCGCTTTGATGGCAAAAATGTTCGCGAGTGGCTCTACAAGTGCGACCAATTTTTCCTGCTCGATGAAACCCCACAAACATCGATGGTGAGACTAGCTTCCATCCATCTCGATGGTTTGGCTCTGCAGTGGCACCTGAACTACATGCGCCATAAGTTTGATATTTACCCCTCTTGGCAACAATATGTCACTGATGTCACAACAAGATTTGGTGACGTCTATGAAGACCCCTTGTCTTCGTTACTTCAGGTAAAACATACCGGTAAAGTGCAAGATTACATCGACCAGTTTGAACTTGCGCTAACTCAGGTGACTCTTCTTCCTGAACACTCCCTTAGCATCTTCTTAGCCGGCCTTGACCACCATATGCAGATGCAAGTTCGTATGTTTAATCCTTCATCCATAGCTCATGCTGCAAATTTGGCCAAGTTACACGAAGCTTCACAAACTTCTCTCCCACAGCCAAAATCACGCTTTCAACCCTTTTCCAAATTTCAGGGTGTGTTACCCAAACCCAGTGCCGCACAAAATAACACTCAGTCTCAAAACCCTCAAGTCACTCCAACCACCTTTTCCCCTAAACCTAACCCTCAGCGTCCTTTCCGCACATTTTCGGCAATTGAAATGGCTGAACGCCGCGCAAAGGGCTTATGTATGTTTTGCGATGAACAATTTACCCCGGGACATCAGTTTAAGCACAAACGATCTCATCTCATGGTATTGGAAGTTGATGAAGACGACAATCCAACTGCGAACACTTCATGTGACTCCCTTACACCTGAACCGCATTCCTTTCAAGATTTTGACAACCCTCAACTTTCTTTTCACGCCTTGACAGGTATTGCTAATTTTCATACCATGCGAGTTACCGGATTACATGATAAGAAAATGCTCCACATTCTATTGGACAGTGGCAGCACTCATAATTTCTTGGACTTAGAAATTGCTAAAGCCATGGGTTGTAAACTAGAAGCTATTCCTCCTTTGTCTGTGACTGGGGGTGGTGGCCACAAATTGGAGGCGGCTTTTATTTGTAGAGGGTTTAAATGGCAGCTCCAACAGGCTCAATTTACTGCGGATGTTATTGTCTTACCCTTAGTTTGCTGTGATTTGATTTTGGGTATCCAATGGTTGAAATCTTTGGGACCTATCTTATGGGATTTTGATAAGCTACAGATGGAGTTTTCTACTAATGGTAGGAAATTTGTCCTTCGAGGTGCGAAAACTCCCAGTTTCAAAGTTATCAACAACAAATCTTTTGCTCAAGTGGTCCACAAAGGCGCTGAGATGTGTTTTCTGTCTATTGGTGTGAAGGATTATTCTATGGGATTACCAACATGCCATGCTCTCCAGGGTTTTGATTCTCAACAAGTCTTACCTCCATCACTTGTTCAACTTCTAGACCAATATTCTGACATCTTTGCTGAGCCTACTGCTTTACCTCCTTCTAGACCTGGTTTTGACCATAAAATTCCGTTCAAAGAAGGCACGCAACCGTTTAATTTAAGACCCTATCGTTTTTCCATTATTCAGAAAGATATCATTGATAATATTGTGCAGGACATGCTGAAACAGGGTATTGTGCAGCATAGCAATAGCCCTTTTGCATCTCCCACAATTCTCGTGCGCAAGAAAGATGGTTCATGGCGTCTTTGTGTAGATTTTCGTAGGCTTAATGATCTTACCATTAAGGATCGATTTCCCATACCTCTCATTGAAGACTTGATGGATGAACTTCACGGCGCCACTGTTTTTTCTAAACTGGATATGAGGTCTGGTTACCATCAGCTGCGTATGGCTCATGGAGAGGAGCACAAAACTGCATTCAAAACACACAGCGGTCACTTTGAATATTTGGTGATGCCCTTTGGACTCACAAATGCCCCTGCATCATTTCAAGCTCTTATGAATCAGGTTTTTCAACAATTTCTTAGGAAATTCGTGATTATATTTTTTGATGATTTACTTGTTTATAGCAAGTCATTCGAGGATCACCTTGCTCATATACACCTCATCTTCCAAACTATTCGGGATAATCACTTATTTTTGAATAAAAATAAGTGTGCTTTTGCTGAACCTAGAGTAGAATACTTGGGACACTTTATCACTAAAGAGGGAGTTTCTACTGATCCTGCAAAAATTCTGGCAGTGAGTTCTTGGCCTGTTCCCTCCACCATAAAGCAACTCAGGGGTTTCTTAGGCTTAGCCGGCTACTATAGACGATTTGTCAAAGATTTCGGTAAACTAGCAAAGCCCTTAACTGACTTGTTGAAGAAAGATAGTTTCTTTTGGTCTTCTGAAGCAAATTTTGCTTTTCAACACTTAAAACAAGCATTGATTTCTGCTCCTGTTTTAAGCTTACCAAATTTTGCAAAAAAATTTGTTGTAGAAACCGATGCCTCGGGTAAGGGTATTGGCGCTGTTTTAATGCAGGATCACCACCCCATTGCTTACATTAGTAAGTCATTAGGGCCAAAGCAACAGGCGTTGTCTGTGTATGAAAGGGAACTTCTAGCTATAGTCTATGCAGTTCAAAAATGGGGCTCTTATCTTTCTCATGCACCTTTCATTATCAAAACTGACCAAAAGAGCATCAAGCATATGTGGGACCAGAAACTAAACACCCCTTTTCAGCAGTTTTGAGTGTCCAAATTACTTGGCTTTGATTTTGAATTACAATATAAGGAAGGTTCGGCAAATGCCGCTGCTGATGCTTTGTCTAGAAAAGCTGGAGCTGAATTATTGGCATTGGTTCTCGGTACTGCAAGTAGTGACCTTTTGGAGAGTATTCATCTTAATTGGCAGCAGGATCCTCAACTAAGTAAAATTATTTCTGACATGAAACAGAAGCCAGATTCTCATCCTAAGTATACATGGATTCGTGATGAACTCAGGCGCAGGGGAAAGTTAGTCATTGGTTCCAATCCTGTTATCAAGGAAACTATCTTACATGTCAATAATTCTTGGCTTGATACTTTTCTCATTATTATTTCTCGTATATATAAAGGTTACAGGGCTATATCGGTAATTACACTAAATAAATACATTTAAACTAATTCCTATTCACATCCCCCCTCAAATTGATGCTGCTTGTCAATGAGCATCAATTTGCTAACAAGAAACTGATGACGTGGACGCGGAACAGCCTTGGTAAGAATATCTGCAATCTGCAACTGAGTACTGACATGAGGAAGTGATATTATTCTGTCATCATAAGCGTCACGGATTGAGTGACAATCAACTTCAATATGTTTGGTGCGTTCATGAAAAACAGGATTCGCAACAATTTGAATGGCACTTGTATTGTCAGCATAAAGTGAAGTTGGCTCTATTTGAGGAAATCCAAGTTCAGCCAAAAGACCACGAAGCCAAATTATTTCAGAACAAGCAGCAGACATGGCACGATACTCAGATTCAGTAGAAGATTTAGAGACTCTCGCTTGTTTCTTACTTTTCCATGAGATCAATGAAGAGCCAAGAAACATGCACCAACCAGTGACAGATCGTCGAGTATCAGGGCACCCTGCCCAATCGGCATCACTATAAGCACTCAATTTAAGAGGAACGCCAGTAGGAAAGAATAAACCACGATGAGAGCTTCCCTTCAAGTAACGAATTATACGTCGAACTGCTGCCAGGTGTAGGTGGCGAGGAGAGTGCATGAATTGACTTACTTGTTGAACAGCAAATGATATGTCAGGGCGAGTAATAGTCAAGTAATTAAGGCTACCCACGAGTTGACGATACAATAAAGGATCATGCAACAGATCACCATCATCACGATGATATTTAACATTAACCTCAAGAGGAGTATCTACTGGATTAGCCGATTGCAGACCAGCCATAGAAATTAAATCTGTGGCATACTTGTGTTGATGGAGGAATATGCCCTTAGATGTAGAATGAACCTCAAGACCAAGAAAATAATGCAAATTACCAAGATCTTTCATATGAAACGCTGCTTGTAACTGCTGTTTAAGGCTTTGAATGGAAGCATGATCAGAACCAGTAATAATCATATCATCAACATACAGAAGAAGTAGGACAATTCCAGTAGATGTTCTATGAATAAATAGAGAAGAATCGTACTGACTCTGAGTAAAGGAAAACCCAAGTAGAGTGGAGCGAAATTTTTCATACCATGCTCTAGGCGCTTGTTTCAAACCGTATAAGGAGCGTTTGAGCTTGCACACACCCTTAGATGACGGAAATAAACCTTGAGGAGGAGTCATATAAATATCTTCCGCCAGGTCACCATGAATAAAAGCATTTTTCACATCTAATTGATGAAGAGTCCACCCGTTAGAAGCAGCTATAGAGAGTACCGTACGGACAGATGTCATTTTGGCAACCGGTGCAAATGTCTCATCATAATCAATTCCATATTCCTGCTTGTTTTCTAAGGCAACCAAGCGAGCCTTGAAACGGTTAAGGGACCCATCAGAATTCAATTTCACAGAATACACCCATTTGCAGCCAATGGGTTTAACATCAGGAGGACAAGAGACAATATCCCATGTGAAATTCTCTTGAAGAGCTTGAAGTTCCTCATTCATTGCTTTTATCCAACGTACATCTTTAACAGCCTGTGAATAGCAAGTAGGAATAGATATGCTAGAGAGTGTGGCAGTCAGAGAAGTATGTGAGGAATCATACCTGTCTGGTGAATATCTATCTGGTGCTCGAGATATTCGACCAGAACGTCGTGGTTCAACCATTACAGGATCAGGTGGCGGTTCAGCGTCGGGAAGGGGTGTGGGAACCTGCTGTTTGTGTTTTCTGACATATACATGACCTGGTTTATAGCGTTCTATAGATTGATGCATAATAGAAAACTTAGGAAGAGTAACAATATCATTCATGACAGGAGAAACACATGGAAACATAAACTGATTATCAAAAAATGTCACATTCCTAGAAATACGAAAACGATGGTTAGTGACATCATAACACACAAATCCCTTATGAGAGTGACTATACCCCATAAACGCACATTGAACAGACTGCGCTCCAAGCTTATGCCTTTCAAATGGAGGTAAGTGAACAAAACAAACACATCCAAAGGTATGTAAATCATTATAATTAGGCTGAATTTTAAAAAGACGAAAAAAGGGAGAATCGAGATCAATAACCGTAGAAGGAAGACGATTGATCAAGAAGACAGCTGTGGAAAGAGCCTCCACCCAAAATCGGGGTGGTACAGAAGCTTGAAGAAGTAAAGTGCGGGTCACATCAAGCAAATGACGATTCTTGCGTTCTGCCATCCCATTTTGTTGGGGGGTATTGGGACAAGATCGTTGAGACAAAATGCCTTTTTGTTGAAGAAATTCTTGAAACTCACGAGACATGTACTCACCACCAGAATCAGAGCGAAAAATTTTAACACTTTCATGAAATTGAGTTTCAACATATGTCAGAAATTTCTTAAACATAGAAAACACTTCAGATTTAGACCGAAGAAAATATATCCAAGTAAAACGACTATAATCATCAATAAATGTGACAAAATATTTATAGCGAGCATGAGAAACTACAGGAGACATACCCCATACATCACTATGAATCAGTTCAAAACAAGAGGAAGCCCGATAAGCACCAGACGGAAAAGGAAGTGTTTTACTTTTAGCTAATTTGCAAACAGAACATGAAAGAGAGGCATTAGAAACAACACTTTTATTTCCCAATAAACCATTTTTAAATAAATGAGATAAAACAGCAGAGTTAGGATGACCCAATTTTCTATGCCAATCCTCATAAGAATTCAAGACATTTTTACAAACAAGAGATAAATGACTAGAAATAAACTGAAGTGGAAACAGTCTTCCCACTTTAGGCCCCTTCGCAACCACCTTCCCCGACACCTGTTCCTGCACAAGGCAACCATCACGAGAAAAATTTACATTACAATTATTATCAACCAATTGACCAACAGATAATAAATTGGAAGCAAGTCCAGGTGCTACAAACACATCCCGAAAATCAGAGTTGAGGTCACCAACATTCGTGATAGAGAGAGCATTACCATCCGCAATTTGAATTTTCTGATTACCATGGTAAGAATGTAAATTGTGCAAGTATTCAGAAGAGGCGGTCATGTGATTGGATGCACCAGAATCAAGAAACCACGGGCGGGAAACATTCGAAGACTTACCCTGAATTCCCAAGGTTGATAGAGCGGAAAATACCATCTGTTGGATTATTTCAGGTTGGAGAGCACCACCATTAGATGGATTGGTGATGGAAGGACCAACTGCAGAGCTTGTACTAGCAGAAAATGCTTGCACCGAACGTTGTGTTGATCGTGGAGGACGGGTGGGACAATCAGAGATAATATGGCCCCGCTTCTTGCAATAATTACAAAACTTCTTACTGCAACTCTGAGCAAAATGTCCAAATTGTTTGCAAGAGAAACATTGGACATGTCGAATATCACGACCTTTACCTCTACTATGAGGAGCATATGCAAACATAGCAGACTCAGAAATGACAAACATCACGAGACATGGATCCTTGAGTAGCAAGACGCTGTTCCTCTCTGAGAAGTTCACCGACACATGTATCTAAAGAAGGAACGGGATTCCTATTCAACAAGGCACCTCTGACAACCTCAAATTCTGCACGAAGCTTCATGAGAAATTGATTTCGCCTACTAGTATTGTAGACCTCTTGGACATCCGCGAGAGAACTTTTGGGAACATCAACATGTATAATTGCAGAGTGTTCTGTCCACAAATTCAAAAAACCAGAATAATATTCTTGAACAGACAGATTGCCTTGTTTGTAATTGGCAATGTCTAGCTCCAACTGAAAACGTTTGGCCGCATTGTCTAGGTTATAGATACGCTTCAAGTAGTTCCACATTTCTTGGGCAGTGGAAAAAGATCGCAAATTATTAATCATGTGAGGATCAATAGTACCGAGAATCCAAGTGATAATCTGAGCATCTTCTATTTCCCATGCATCTAAGTCAGTTGTCTCTAACGGTGCCAAAGAGACATCGTCCAAGTGACTCCATAATCCTTTCCCTTTGACATACATCCGAAACTGAAATTCCCAAACAAGATAATTCTTTCCGGTAAAACGAACACTAATATGATCTATCTCTTCTTCGGAAGCCATAATATCAGAGATGACTTAAGAACAATTTTGTTAACGTAACAATTTTGTTAACGTGAAACAAGAAACACCAACGAAACACTGAAGAAAATACTTGCCGACACCAAATCAACACCCCAATTCAGGATACTCGCCGACACCAAGTCAAAACCCTAATTCAGAATAATTGCCGACACAGAGTCAAAACTCTAATTCAGAATAATTGCCGACACAGAGTCAAAACCCTAATTCAGAATAATTGTCGACACAGAGTCAAAACCCTAATTCAGAATATTTGCCGACACCGATACGATAACACGATCAAAGCAAACACGATTTGTAAGCACCCGAGATTAGAATCGCAATCTTGGAAGAGATTACCGAGAACCGAGATGATTTCAAGTACCGAGAAACGAGATCTACCGAGACGATTTCAAGAGCGACCCAGTGGGGTGTCGCTGAATAAAGGCAAGATTAACCTAAAACTCACAGGTTTGATCGAAAACCTACTGATACCATGTCAATAATTCTTGGCTTGATACTTTTCTCATTATTATTTCTCGTATATATAAAGGTTACAGGGCTATATCGGTTATTACACTAAATAAATACATTTAAACTAATTCCTATTCACATTACAGTGGTTACATAGTTCATCTATTGGAGGGCATTCTGGCAGGGATGTGACTACTAGTAGAGTCAAAGCATTGTTCTATTGGAAAGGTATGTCAAAAGACATTCTTCTCTTTGTTAAGAACTGTGCAATCTGTCAGAAAAACAAATCTGATTTGGCGGCCTACCCGGGTCTCTTACAGCCACTACCTATTCCAAATCTTATTTGGACTCACATTAGCATGGACTTTGTGGAGGGTCTTCCTTTATCTGCAGGAAAACAAGTCATCTATGTGGTGGTCGATAGACTTAGCAAATATGCACATTTCATGGCCTTAGCTCATCCTTACACGGCCTTGGATGTGGCACAAATTTTCCTTGACAATGTCTTCAAATTACATGGCTTGCCGGAGACAATAACTAGTGACCGCGACCCAATCTTTCTCAGTAACTTCTGGCAAGAGTTTTTCAAGCTCCAAGGAGTGGAACTGCAGAAATCTTCAGCATACCATCCCCAAACTGACGGCCAAACGGAGGTGGTAAATAAATGCCTAGAAACCTACCTTCGATGCATGACATCTGAGCAACCGAACCAGTGGCATAAATGGCTTTCTTTGGCTGAATGGTGGTATAACACAAACTATCATTCATCTACTCATACCACTCCCTTTGAGGTGGTGTATGGCCAGCCACCACCTATCCATTTGCCTTATTTACCCAATTCTGCAGCAAATCTGAATGTAGATAGAACTTTAATTGCGAGGGAAGAAGCCATTAATCTCCTCAAGTTCCATCTCTTACGAGCTCAGAATCGGATGATCCAACAAGCAGATAAACACAGGAGTGATAGGGTATTTGCTATCGGGGACTATGTTTACCTTAAACTGCATCCTTACAGACAGAATTCCTTGAAACCTCATGCTGTCCACAAGTTACTTCCTAAGTTTTATGGCCCATTTCGGATTGAGGATCGTGTCGGCGCCACTGCTTACAAACTACAGCTGCCTGCTTCTGCTGAAATTCACAATGTTTTTCATGTGTCCCAATTGAAACTCTGCCCCAATCCTCAAGGTCAACCGGTTCAGCACTCACCTACTGCAGCTGGTCCTCACAACAAGACTCCTGTGGCTATTCTTGATCGAAAAATGGTAAAACGAGGTCGCATGGCAGCTAACAAAGTCTTGGTTCAATGGAAAGATATGCCTCTTGACAAAGCCACTTGGGAATTCTATTATGATCTCCTTAAGAAATTTCCAGATTTTCATCCATGAGGACATGGATGATGTGAAGAGGAGGGTATTGTCATAGGATTTTATTATTCTGTTTTTCTTATTTTATATTTCAGCTTTCCTTTTGTTATTTTACCTATTTTGTCTTATTAGGCATTCTAGCATAATGACGTGTCATGATTCCATTAGCATTGATCGGTTGTGATGTAACCACTTGCTCTATTTAGCCGATACGGCATGAGGAATGAAAGATAACCATTATCACATTTCTGAATTTTCTTCTGTCTTATTATTCTTTCTCCTACCACTAATTCTTCATCAACAGATAATTATTCTCAAACATTCAATTATCTCTGGTGTTGAGTTGGGATATTACCGGTATCTTCCCTAATATCCAAATACCCGGTACCACCTGAACATGTCCTTATAAGTGGGGACAATCCTCACCCTACAAGCCGGTTTTGTAGGGTTGAGTTAGGCCCAACCACATTTCTTAACACATCGGACAATATGTGACCTGAATATGTATTTATCAGTGGGAGCAATTCTCACCCTACAAGCCGGTTTTGTAGGGATGAGCTTGTTGGGTGAAAATTGC
The DNA here is from genome assembly GCF_029867415.1 of Vicia villosa. NCBI lineage: Eukaryota > Viridiplantae > Streptophyta > Magnoliopsida > Fabales > Fabaceae > Vicia > Vicia villosa. Next base: position 16,461,073 of record NC_081184.1, on the reverse strand, counting down.
TCCCACTTATAAACACATGTTCAGGCCAACATTCTCCATCCCTGCCAAGAATTTAAATCAAGAGATAACCCCACTCATCTTCCTGATACGGTTAAGTCTTTTTCTGATCCTAAGAGTCATGTTGAGTATCCCCTGTCTAAGTATGTGTCCCACTCAAATTTGTCTTATTCACTTGTTGTGTTTACCTCTCAGTTCTAAAGTGGAAAGAAAATTTTATTGAGGAGACGAGAGCTAATAATAGAATTTGGAGGGTTTAAGGTTAAGAGAGTCAGTAGAAATCTTTTTGTCTATGTTTTTTATTTGATTATATTTCTGTTAGTCCTAATTAATGCCGTATCTACTAATGTAATATCTTTTCCTATGTAAACAGTCCAAGAGTGTAGTAAAAAGACATGAAAGTATTATTCAATTACTTTCTGTAAAAGCTCTCCCTCTCCTATTTCTTTCTCTTGCAGTGCTTTTCTGTGCTTGGTAACAATGTCCAACTGATATTATGATGTAACCAATAGTAGGCAGACAAGTTACTTATTGCACACATATCATATTAATTGGCCTCTATGTCGGCAAATCACATAACACTTCTGTTACACACATTTTAAAAGTATCATGTCTATTTGTATATACAAACTTTGGTGATCTAAAAAAAATTCAAGTTATCTATCTCACAAATTTAAATATTAGCTCTGAAATTTAATACTTAGTTATATCGACACTGATATAACCAGCCTTTAGGGATCAGAAAATAAGTGATTGATAGATCCTAGTGTCATGGTTTTGTGGAAAATAATCATTCTTCCAAGTTCTAATCTATTTGTTATTTCTAAGCTTATGATACTATTCTATTGTGGTTTTATTTTCTGGCAGGTGCTTGAGAATCTAAAAATTCTTAATCTTAGTCATTCTCGGGATTTGACTGAAACTCCATACTTTTCGTTTTTACCTAATCTTGAAAAGCTAGTACTCAAAGACTGTCCAAATTTGTCTGAGGTCTCCCAAAGTATTGGATCTCTCCATAAACTTCTTCTAATAAATTTGACAGACTGCACAAGTCTTCAGAATCTTCCGATAAGCATTTATAAATTAAAATCTCTAGAATCTTTGATTCTCTCTGGATGTTCCAAGATCAACAAATTGGAGGAGGACTTGGAACAAATGGAATCGTTGACAACCTTGATTGCGGACAAGACTGCCATAACAAAAGTGCCCTATTCAATAGTAAGATTAAAAAACATTGGATATATTTCTATTTGTGGCTTTGAAGGATTTTCACGTGATGTATTTCCTTCTCTCATTCGGTCTTGGCTCTCACCATCAAGTAATGTGATTTCCCTAGTTCAGACATCTACGTCAATGTCATCTCTTGGTACTTTCAAGGACCTTCTAAAGCTTCGAATTCTTTGTGTGGAGTGTGGCTCAAAACTTCAACTAACTCAAGATGTAGCAAGAATTTTTGATGCATTAAAAGCCACATTTTTTCATAAATTTGAAGCAAATGCAAGGGAAACTACATCACAAATCTCTGATATACATGCTTCTCCTTTAATTGACGACTTGCTTGGTCAAGTTCACATTTCAGGGTCCAATAATTACTTGAAATCTCTCTTAATTCAAATGGGAACAAAATGCCAAGTCTCTAATATTACCGAATACAATATTTTTCAGGTTTGAATATCTCTTCCGCATATCTATTTTTTTTTAAATGTAAACTGGAAGTTTGGTTCGTGAAACTATTATTTCTAACAAATTTTGTGGACCATAATTTGAATTAGACACCAATTTAATTCTTAAAGTTTTCAATCCCGTTTTACAATAGTCGTTTATCAAATACATTGAATAACTCCTTGGTTAGTTCATCTATAATTTAAGTCAAAAATTAAATTCTATGAGACAACTTTACTTTTATTTCTACTTAGAGTAGATGATCATATGCATGAATAGCGAATATATCAATTCTTCTAAAATTTTGAATTTCATTGTATAGACTGCAGATGCGTTTTGGGATTCATTTGTGCTCCCCTGTGACAATAATTCTGATTGGTTAACTTTCCGTTGCAAAGGTCGTGGCATAGTGTTTGATCTCCCAACAAAAAAAGGGCATAACCTGAAGAGTATGTTGCTGCTCGTAGTCTATTCCTCTTCCCCGGACACCATAACTTCAAAAGGTTGCCAAGGTGTGTTGATCATAAATTTCACAAAGGCAACCATTCATGCCTGCAAAAGAGATACGCTAACCTCCTTTGAGGATGAGGATTGGCAGAGCATAACATCAAATCTAGAACCTGGTAACAAAGTGGGGGTTATGGTAGTTTTTGGGGAGGGATTTATTGTAAAGTTCACATCAATATCTCTCTTATATGATGAACCGATCAACAAAGAAATGGAACACTGCAATGCAGAATACGGGGAGGACGATGTTATTGTTTCTAGTGATGGCGACAAGGATGTTAGTGATTATGTTAATGTATCAATGGATAACGATGTTATTAGTCCCGGTGAAGATGACAATATTAGTGAACATAAGCACTCACATGCAGCGGATAAGAATTCTACTCTTTCGCATGATGATGCCATGGAAGCAAATAAGATTTATGCTGTCTCTGGTGGCGGTGATATACCACCAGATAACATTGTTCCCATTTCTAGAGAAAATGAAAACGTGAGTGATAGTAACAACGGGGATTTGGTAGATAGGGATGCTAATGTTTCCGGTAAAGCATATAAGAATGTTGTTGTTTCTAGTGGAGATAAAAATGTGAGTGATAATAGAAAATATTTTTTTTCCCTTTTTTTCTTTAAATACAGTTTTTCTTAATATTATGCTAGCATAATTCAACAACTGTAACTGTTAGACAAATTGAATTGCTCCAACAGCTATAATAGTATTTAAGCGTTGCCCTTTTGAATTTAATATACATAATTGGTTCCTGAGTTGCTCTTTCTTTTTGTTATGTGTTTATCAGAGAATTCGTAGACTCTTCACCAAGCTTCCTTCCCTTGTTCGTGCTGTTCTGATCTCACGCTCTTTCTGGTGCAGTCTGATTTCCATTCTGGTTTGGATCACTTGCCGTGGTTTTAAGAAGCGGCGTAGTCGAAATATCCTTACAAGGTAAGTACATATCTACTCTTTGTCGGAACATGTGTGATAATTATGAAGAATTCATAGTTATTGTTTAGTTTGCAAGGGAACGAGAGAGGTTTTAATTAGTCTTGTTGGTTACTTGTAAAAAGATTAGTAGCTTGGTATACACTGAAGATAACTAAATGTTATGATAAAAGAAAATGTAGATCTACACAAAGGGGTACATGGCTAATGGATTGTGCTCACAAGCTTTTTACATACAAGAAGGCCAACAAAGCTCACAGCCTCAGCCGTTCAGAGTTAAGCTTGTGAGTTAATAGAGAGGATTGCTTCTTGTGTTATGCTTATGAAAAATGTATTGAAAATTAATTTTCAGTTTGTAAGTGTTCAATAATGGAAACTTTATTCCAACACACATTGTTTTTTTCGAGAATCTAAATTTTGATAGTCAATATAATGTATTTCAAAAACATGTGTTTATTGTGTTCTAGTATTACAATACCGGAACACTTTCAGAACATAATTCCAAGAATATAATTCTAAAATACAATAAAAGAAATACTTCTGTATTATTTTATTTTCAGAAGCTTATAGAAAGTGTTTTAACTATACTATTTTAATTTGTATACATTCCTCAATTTTTGTTTGTAATTTTATTAATTATGTAGATATGGCATGAAGTAGAGGGGGATGCTTTTAAACCCTAATGATCGAAAACTTCAATATGCAGCAGCTGAACCGAGTACTCATGTGTCTGACGTTTAGAAACAGTAGGAGGAGCTCCCTATGCCTGCAGAGGAGATTTGGCACATGCAAAGACATTGTATGTCAAAGTTTTGGGGGTCCTGAGGATATGTTTGTTGTCCTAAGGTTGTTTCAGGACCATGTTGCAGCTCAGCTGTGGATTACAGATGTAAAAGAACTTTATTTTGTTTACTTTTAATTTTATGTTACAATAATTCTTAAAACTAAGGTCACAAAACTTCTATGATTGCAGGATCTTGGTTGTCTAAAGGTTGTGATCCAAAGAAAGAGTGCATACTAAAGATGGTTGGCAAGGGTCTGCTGTCCGATATCATTGATAGGTAGCATAAAGAAACCAACCGTTTCCACCTACTCTGTGTGGATACGAAGATCACGTTGGACGATGTGTCATGTGACATCAGTGCCTTGATCTATCTCGCTATATCCAGAGACATTGTGCTGGCTTATTTACCAAATTATCACAAGGGTCAACACTCGCGCTGGAAACTATGGATATCGGTGTCACAAGAGGTGCTCATGGTTGCTTTAGTTGGCTGCGCGATGTCTACCGGGTGGAGTTAGATGATGATCATTTAGACTATGCAACAAGAGCATTTCTACTACACATGACAAGAGTGTGTAACGTTTTGGAATGATGGATGAATTTCATTTTTTGTTTTAACTACTTTTATGGCTGCTTTGCATTCTTATACAATCATCTCAGTACTGTTATGGCATGCATTGCTCATTGGAAGTTATATGACCCTTTTACAGGTACTTCGAGTCTATATTTTAGGGGACAACTTCTCTACCCATCACAAAAAATTGGATAGTGTACATTCAACCAATCACATGATGTCATCTAATTTTAACACACTTAATTATTTGTTAAATATTACAATTGTTTGATGTTCTCAAAACATTTTACACAGGAGGTAACCTTACCCAACTTTTTAAGTTGGGTAGATAAGAATTCACCTATATTTTAATGTTTGTAATTGTTTGCTCATAAAGTCAATTAGACCTATTAAGAAAATTTAAGCGAGTCATTAATGTTTTATAGACATTGATCTTGTGATGTAGCCTCTAGAGGACCTTGTGTGATATATTTAAAAGAGTCTTAATGGATAGCAGTGGAATAATATTAAGCAACAATAAAGAATAGAGCAAGACAACACCCAAACAATTTATTTTGGTTTTTTCTATAAATCAGGAGTAGTTTAGTCCCCTTGCACTTTCAAGAGATTTTCACTAAAACCAAATCTGATTACAAGTTGCTCAAATACACAAGCAAGATACTTTCAATACCCGAACACATAAGTAAGAGACACACTCAAGCAAGAGACTTCTGATTTCTCAAGTACACAAACAAAAGACTTCCAATTCCCAAACACACAAGTAAGAGACTTCTCATTACTCAAGAACACAAGCAAGAAACTTCTAACAATCTATCTAACATATAAATGATAGTATAGTGATAATTACACTTGATATACAATCAGATGTGTAAACAAATTAGAACACATAAAACTCTAAGACTTATGAACTGCTAAAAATGTACAATTGTAAGAAGTTCTAAGTTATCTTGTGCTCTTTGTTTTGACAGAGTAACTTTTTTTTTCTTGTCAAGGCCCAGTGTTGTATTTTTCTCCAAATCATGAGCTCCTTTTATAGAGTTCCATGAAAGAGTCGTTGGAGAGAACTTCAAGCACAAGACAGACGTTGTAAAGAGATATCAACAGATCTATTGCAAAGCTTCCTCAAATGGCTAATGTCGTTGCAAACTCATTTGAACTTCCTTTGCTACAAAAGGAATTATCAGTTGTAAACCTTCATGCTTCTGCAGCTTTTTGTTTAGTTATCACGTGACCAAAACAAGACAAATTGACCTCAAAGACTGATATCAACGTGTCAGAAAATACTCTGTTCTTGAACTTTGACTGCAGAGTCTAAATATTAGCTTCTGATCCTTTAGACTCTGACTCTTCATAGGCTGGCTTGTTCAGAGTTTGGAGACTTCAAGTTCTGATATTCATAATCTACCTCTCAAGAGTTTCTCTTTCAATGTTCAGCGCAGTTTCAGAATTGATTTTTAATCAATATATTGAACTTTGTACCTACACACTTAAACACACATTAGTCTACCTATTGCTCTTTAAATACTTTGTTATCAAAACTTAAGGGATATGATATAAACCAATTTTGTTCCAACAATCTCATCCTTTTTGATGTTGACAAACACAAGTATTTAAGAACAATATTGTAATATGGTGAACTGACTTTATCGAAAGAAATGTCGCGGCTAAGCAAGAGTCGCCACCGACTTTTATTTTATCCAAATATCAGAAAGGCTAAAAGAACAGAAAAAAAACCTTTAAAAGAAATTTTGAGTTCGGGGGGTAATTTATGCAAAGGGAAGGTGTAAGGCACCCTTTGCATCCATGGTTTTCCATGGGCTCTTAATTGCTTTGCTCTTTGAAACCAAAAGTGTAGAAAAGAAATAAGACTTTAGCTTGTAAATAAGCGTAGCTTATTGAAAGTTTTTGAGAAAAGGGTAGAAAAAGATTTTAAACCAGAGCATGCAATTAAGGGCAAATTACCTCCCGAACTCAAAATTTCTTTTAAAGGTTTTTTTCTGTTCTTTTAGCCTTTCTGATTTGGATAAAATAAAAGTCGATGGCGACTCTTGCTTAGCCGCGACATTTCTTTCGATAAAGTCAGTTCACCGTATTACAGAACTGGCGACTCTGTTGGGGATTTTTCGAATAAAAGAGGGGTTACCTTAAAAGTTTAGGTTTCACTTAAATGTTTTCTATTGTTTGCTTTATTTTTGCAGGGCTGTTTTGGTTATTTTGTTGTGTGAAAGATCCTTACCCGGATCTGAGTACCTTAGGTAAATGGCATGAGATCAAGGAGACTGCACAGCGTATATTGATGTGGTTGATCTGGTGGTCATCGTTAGTGTGACACATTGGTTTGTCCTGGTGTTCCTTGGGATCCGACCTGAGGAAATGCTTGGTTTCCGCGTGGTGTCATTAAGCACTAATTTGCCCTTAGAACCTTAGTCGAACTTGACTTTGGCCTATTAGAAAGTAGCGAGATAACTGGCTTTGGTTCCGACTGAAGTTGGTTGATACTCGAAGCTACACTCATATGGACTGGACTTTCAGGACCTTTTCGGTTGGCGATTCGATTGTCGAACTGAGATAAGCGCCTTCGAGAAAGATCAATGATATGAGCTCCCTAGAACCCGATCTTTATATAGGACAGGTTTGAACCGACTAAACTTCAGGGGGAGGGTACGCACCTCTGGAATACATGCAAGCCTAACCTTAAGGGTCTATGACAAATATATTTTCATTTAATAACATTTTAACTTCAGGGTCTGAGGCTTGTAAGCTCCTCCTGAGGCTGATAGTCTTAAGGGTGAGGTTTGTAAGTTATCCCTAAGTCTGAAAGTCGTAAGGGTTAGGTTTGTAAGCTCCCCCTAAGTCCTAGTCAGGTTAATTAAATATATCATTGAAGCACAATAATCAAATCTTTAGAATTTAAGCATACACAGAAATAAATCAATCAGATTCAAATACTTAAATACTTATCCTTCTTCTCCCCCTTTTGTCATCAACAAAAAGATAAAAAAGAAAAAGAACAAGAAAAGATATTGAAAAAAAATCTCATTATAAGAGAGATCGAATTTTTTTCCAAAAATAACGACTTTGGGTTGTGGAAAGTTAAGATGCAAGCAATTTTACTTTAAGAGAGATGTATCAATGCATTGAAGGGTGAAACATTGATGTCAGCAGCTCTTACAAAAATACAGTTGATCGAGATGGTGGAAAGGCCAAGAGTGCCATTATCTTATGCCTCAGAAGTAAAGTTCTAAGGGAAGTTGGCAGGGAGCAAATTGCGGTTGCGATGTGGAAAAAAGTTGAATAATTGTATATGATCAAGTCTTTGGCTCACAGGTTGTGTTTGAAACAAAAACTCTATTCATTATGAATGGTGGAGAACAAATCTATAGTGGAGTAGCTGGCAAAATTTCACAAGATTATTGATGATCTTGAGAATATTGAAGTGAAGATTGATGATGGGAACAAGACTCTAATCTTCTTGAGTTTATTATCCAGATCCTTTGAGCACTTTAACGATGCTCTTCTTTATGGTAAGGAATGTACTATTACTTTGGATGACTAGAGGGCGGTGAAATCCAAAGAATTTTCAAAGGCGAAAGATTTGAAGATTGATGATAGTGGTGATGGCCAGTTTTCTTTATGATCCGAGATGATATAATGAAAGTGATCAACATGAAAGTTGTAGAGGATTATGTCCTCTTTCCAAATAATCCAAGAACATGAATTTATCTTACTTGAGCTAGAAGTTTCAAAGAGAGGAAGTTGGCATGCCAAAACTATTTTTTGTTCAAGTTCATGTCACAAACCATGCCCAAACCTATGCCATACCCCAATATCTTTGATTACATGTCTATGTTGCTTCTAAATGTCAGCAAGAAGCTTGTTTTACACAAACCTTTGAAGCATTACACAACCAATCATGCACCTTACCACCACCATGTACAACATGATGTTGTACCTCACCATCCAAAATGCCACCACCATGCACTTTATCATGTTGCCCCTCACCATCATGAATATCACCACCTTGCACGTTACCATCATGCTCATTACCATGTTACCCCTCATCATCATTCACCACACTATCCTTCACCTCAAAATCCCCCCAATTACTTTTTCGTAAAATTTAACAAGCAAATATTCTTCATCAAAATTTATAATGTCCTCATGATTTAACTATTCTTCATCATCAAGAGGACCCTCATATTATTCTAGTTGAGACACTGAGTTGTATATAAACATCAACACTTAAATGCATCCTACAAAGATCAGTAATGTCTGTGCACCTATGTCATCAGCCAAAACATTCTAGCCAGATGTGAGGTCTTTATAGTATATTGTATTTATTTCACTATATCCTAGTTCCTTTAGTATACCTACACCTCAAAATAACTCCACTTGTCAACATCAATTTTTAAATCATCAATTGTTCTTCCTTCATACACAGTTTGTTCATTATCCATGAGTTCACCAGCGTTGTGAATTTTCAAATTCAAATATTCTTCTATTTCTACCTAGGTCCAACCAATTTATTATTAGAAAGGGGGCGAAAATCAGGATACCCCTAAATCTTAAAACGATAAACCCTAAAAACTAAAATAGATAAACGTTTAAATCGATGAACCCTAAAACCTAAAACATATAACACTTTAATGCATAGAACCCTAAAACCTAAAACAAATAACACTTCATTTATCGAGAACAAACTAATTACTAATCGTTGTTTTTTTGAAATCTTGGTATCTGGCCTTGCGACCGACTAATCGTTATTAATGTTAAATCTTCAATGGCATCTTCGCACTCGTGTTCCCCAAAAAACAGTTTTGTCACTTTTGATTTTGCCTTCACTCCTCTTCTTCTTCGTTTACGAAGTCACTTTCTTCTACTAGGGTTTCGTTCGCAATAAAATGATGAGTTGAAACTCAACTTTCCTTGATTTTTTGTTTTATTAAAATTTTTCTTAAAAGTTAGGTAAAAGACTAAAAATTGAAACTGAATTAAAGATAAATTATCGAAAATGATATTTAAAAAAAGAAAATTTAATATAATTAATTTAAAATATCTATCTCCCACTTCTCGTCTATCTACTTTCAACCAAACTGATAACGATACTGATTCACTCTCGTGTTTTGTGGCTGAAAAAACCCAGCGATGTTTCGCTCCAATTTCAGCGATATGAACAGCTTTGACTTTTGTGCAATTTCAGCGATAATGATTAATGATAATACTCACATTAAGCAACCATGACTTGCTATTCATACAGACTTTTGCTTCATCGCTTCACTTGTTTTCTTCTTCTTGTACAATTTCAGATTCACTAATTCGAAGAATTTTTCATCAAATCCATCCATGTCTTCTGAATCCAGATCAAGTTCCGGTCCAAACAAGAGGAGGTACAACGTGTTCCTGAGTTTCTATGCTGCAGAAATTGGATCTTTTGCTTCGCGTCTCGATATGGCTCTTAGTTCAGAATCTGGAATCCTTGTTTTCGGGGAGGATGAGAGGTTTCAACACGGGGAACGGGTAAAGTCAGTGCTGAATGTTATTGGAGAATGCGAAATTGCTATAATCGTATTTTCGAAAAAATATGATAATTCAAGTTCGTGTATTGAAGAATTGGAGAAAATTACCGAGTGTTGCAGAACCTCCGATTTGATTGTTCTGCCTGTGTTTTATGATGATGATGAACCCTCTTACGGAAGTTTAGAGGGAGATATGTTTGGAGATGCTTTTCGAAAATTTCTTGATAGAGTATCAATGAAGGACGTCTTGAAAAATGAAGATAAGCTCATGACTTGGGTGGCATTGATCAGTAAAGCTACCACATATTTAGGATCGAGTGATCTCGTACACAAACCGATGTACAGGTAATTTTAAAGTTGGAACTTGCTTGATTTGGAATTATATTACTCAATCTTTATGGCCTTTCTAATAATTACTACATGTTTTGATTGTGAGCTAAGCAAATGTTGGAGATTTGTTATACTTATACTTGTAATCATCTCTTGTTTATGTATTATACAGGTATGAAAGTGTATATATTAAGGATATAGTTGAACATGTTAAGGGTGTGGTAAACAAGAGATACTTGTTTGCGACAGCTAGTGTGAAATCTAGTGGGCAAGATGTGGTTCAACTATTGAATCAATCAAATTCTCCTCTCCTACTAGGGATATGGGGGATGACTGGGATTGGTAAGTCAACCATTGCTAAAGCCATTTTTGGTCAAATTGGTCTTTATTTTGAGCATAAGTGCTTCCTTGAAAACATTGGGGGAGTTTGGGAACTAAGTAATGGTAAAGATTTATTAGAAGAGAAACTTCTTTCTTGTATTGAGGGACCAACTGAAGTACCTATACCCACAATTAAATCAAGAAAAGTGAGCTTAGAACAAAGTCTTCAACATAAAAGGGTACTACTTGTACTTGACAATGTTGATAAATTGGAGCAGCTACATGCTTTGTGTGGAAGTCGTGAATGGTTTGGTGAAGGTAGCAAAATAATCATCACGACAAGAGATAGGCACCTACTCAAGGAGCATGGAGTTGACCATATATATAGAGTGAAACAACTGGACAGAAGTGAATCGCTTGAGGTTTTCAATTGGAGTTCGAGTGCGTTTGACCAAGCACGAAATCTTCGAGAAGATTTTGTTGAAGTTTCTAGACTAATAATTGCTTATTGTGGGGGATTACCTCTTGCTCTTGAAGCCATTGGGAGGTTCTTGCGCGAAAAGGAAGTGCTTGAGTGGAAGAGTGTGTTGAGGAGTCTCCAAAGATTTTCGATTCCAGCTCCACAACTACTAGAAGCTCTAGAAAAGAGTTTTAGAAATTTGAGTAATGAAGAGAAATGCATATTCCTTGATATAGCATATTTCTTTATAGGGATGAACCAAAATGATGTACACCAAACATTAAATAGGTCAACACAATCTGCAGCTTTTGTAATAAGTCTCCTTCAAGACAAGAGCTTTGTAACCATTGATGAGAATAACAAACTTGAAATGTCTGTTCTGCTACAAGCCATGGCAAGAGATATCATTAAGAGGGAATCAAGTAGTAAGACTCATCAGGTGCGCGCGTGTGTGTGAGTGATGTATCACTATTGTATGATTTTTTGTTTCATTAATGAAAACAGTTTATTAGCATTTGGTTTCATATTAATCACAAGAACATTGGAAGGTAATTAATGAGTCTAAATTGATAATTAATAGCAATAAATTATGGGTAACCTCATAGTTGATGATGTATTAGTGGCATCAAGAATCTCAACAACCATATATCTAAGCTTTGTTTTTTTTTGTTTTTTGATGCCTTAGCCAAAGATATACGATGTGTTTTTGAGCTTCAGAGGAGAAGATAATCGGTCAAAGTTCGTGTCACATCTCTATTCTTCTCTTCGAAATGCAGGGATTTATGTTTTCAAAGACGATGACGAGATTCAACGAGGAGATCAAATCTCAATCTCACTATTGCAAGCAATTGGAAAGTCTAGAATTTCTATCGTTGTTTTGTCTACAAATTATGCTAATTCTAGATGGTGTATGCTAGAGTTGGAGAAGATCATGGAAATTGGCAAGGTCAAGGGTCTGGTGGTCGTGCCAGTGTTCTATGAGGTAGATCCCTCAGAAGTACGTCACCAGAAAGGTCTTTTTGGAAAAGCTTTTGAAGGTCTTATATCAACAACAATCTCCGTGGATAAATCCACTATGAGTAATTGGAGAAAAGAACTCTTTGATATCGGTGGCATAGGAGGGTTCGTACTCGTAGATTCCAGGTTATTTATTTATTTACTTTTTTAGTTGTCTTTTAGAATATTGTCCGTGATACTTTAAAATTCTTTGGCCTTGATCTGTAATATTTTCTGTCCATTTTAAAAATCACTTTCATTTTAAAAATGATCACCTTTAAAAATTTTTAAGATACTTATTGAAAGATTTGAGAATAATTACAAAATATGAAAATTTGATTGTAATCTATTTTGAATTTTTGAATAGTTTCTAACTAGAAAACAAATACTTCTTTGAAGTATGGTAAATGAGAATAAAATGTTACTTATATTTTCTGTGATTTGTAATTGTGAACATATATTGATTAACTTTTATTTTTCATAAACATCTCTAAAAAGTTCAATATTTTGTATATAATGTCTATAATACAATAATAACGTTTTTATCTTATATGTATTATATTATGTGATGGATCTCTAGAAATTACTCAGATAAGTATGTATTAGTAAGTCCGCTATTTGGAATTTCTAAAATTGTTGGCTGTTTGTGGAAGCCATGAATCCTTATCTCAAATTTATCCCCGACTTTTATTTTCTATAAGGATTTGCAGACCAAATAAAACTATGTTGGTATTCTTGAGGTTGCATTTTAACTGAATCATCACTCATGGCAGGATATGGTGGGCTTAATATTGATATTCTATTATAATTATTATATCAGAACATGCATGTGAATCTAGACTTCACGAGATTCTTAAACTGCTGTCTGAGTGACTTTTGGTAAATTTCATTAACGTAACTTAGAATAATAACGACAGATTGGTGGTTTAATGATGCTCGTGCTTTTCTTTCCTTTCCAATTCTAATGCAATTCTTTTCTTTTTAAAATATGCCCGTCTACTTGCAATAATTTTCCCTATCTTTTTAATACATACAATTGATTGTGCGCCTAATTAGTGGTTCATATTTTATAGGAATGAAAGTGGTGATATCAAGAATATTGTTGAACATGTTACTCGTTTGCTAGACAGGACAGAATTATTTGTTGCTGAACATCCAGTGGGAATTGAATCTCGTATGCGAGCCGCAGCAAAGCTATTAAACAGCCAAATAGCAGAAGATGTTTTACTTCTAGGGATTTGGGGCATGGGGGGTATGGGAAAAACAACCATTGCCAAAGCCATCTATAATCAAATTGGGAGCAAATTTGAGGGAAAGAGCTTCCTTTTGAATATAAGGGAACGTTGGGAAACAGATACTAATCAAGTTTCATTACAACAACAAGTACTTTGTGATGTTTACAAAACAACGTCATTCAAGATACGTGACATTGAATCAGGGAAAAATATATTGAAGCAAAGACTTTCACAAAAAAAGGTACTTTTTGTGCTTGATGATGTGAATGAATTGGACCAACTAAAGGCTTTGTGTGGAAGCCGCGAATGGTTTGGTTCAGGAAGTAGAATAATCATTACAACCAGAGATATGCATCTTCTTAGATCGTGTAGAGTTGATAGAGTGTATAAAATAGAAGAAATGGATGAAAGTGAATCTCTTGAGCTTTTTAGTTGGCATGCATTCAAGCAACCAAGTCCGATAGAAGATTTTACTACACATTCATCCGATGTGATTGCTTATTCTGGGAGGTTGCCACTGGCACTTGAAGTCCTTGGCTCTTATTTGTCTGACTGTGAAATAACAGAGTGGCACAAAGTTTTGGACAAACTCAAATGTATTCCCCATGATCAAGTACAGAAGAAGCTAAGAGTAAGCTTTGATGGTTTAAAAGATGTTACTGAACAACAAATATTTCTTGATATAGCTTGTTTTTTTATTGGAATGGACAGAAATGACGTCATACAAATATTAAATGGGTGTGGATTTTTTGCCGATATTGGAATTAAAGTCCTTGTAGAGCGAAGTCTTATAACGGTTGACAAAAGGAACAAGCTTAGAATGCATGATCTGCTGAGAGACATGGGAAGACAAATAATTTATGAGGAATCCCCATTTGATCCTGAGAACCGCAGCAGGTTGTGGCGCCGAGAGGAAGTGTTTGATTTGTTATCAAAGCAAACGGTAATTACTAATTAAAGAACTTCTTCTATGGTTTGTGTAGAAAATAAATATGATGTGTTTCGAAGTTGTAAATAGTGTACAAACCTTTGTAGCACTGACACCTCTGAACAAAGTTTTGTCAGGTATCCAACTTGTTTAAGTGTCCGACACTGACTCGTTCAATTTATTTATATTCTCAATTTATGAACGGTGTCGACGTGTTAGAGTCAATGTCATATCTGGTGTCCGTGTCAATGTTTCGGCGATACAAACGCTAAATTGTTTATCGAGATTATTCTAAACCTAATAAGTCTGAGTAGTAGGCCGAAAACAATTAGTACTAATAATGATAAATTATTAATAGTAATTACAAATACACATTATTTTCAACTTTCTTCATGAAGTTGGTAAACTAATATATATCATTTCCAGCTTACAAGAAAATTGGTTGAAATTGTCAGATAAGTCAGTATAGGTTACACTCATGGCCTGCATTTAGGCATGTGCTAGAATTAGTATGCCAACTAGCTGTTGTAACTGCCATAACTGAATTACAAAATTAGTTATGGGATATAGTCTATAAATAGATGCTACTACATCATAACAAAATCCCAATGTAATAATTCATTCAATCGATAGAATTTTTTATTCTCATCTCAATTCAGTTTTCAGTTTAATATGGTATCATAGAGCTTCAGTTAGATCCGTAATGGCTGAAACTGAAATCAATTCTCCTTCTCCACCTCCACCACCACCCTCACCTACTCCAGTGACTCTCGTTCCTCCTTCTGATGGTGACTTGCCTTGCGTCAAGTTTCATTTAAAGATCTCAGAAAAACTCAACGAAAAGAATTTCCTAATTTGGTGCCAACAAGTCAAGCCAGTTATCAATGTTCACAATCTTCAAGATTTCATCCACTATCGGGCCACCCAAGTGAGACTCTTTAACACACTCCCTCACGCTCAGGACTGGATTTCTGGAGCTTGAACATAAATGGTGGGTGGCCCGCACGTATAAACTCATGTTCAGACCATATATTGTTCAATGTGGAACTCTTAACAATATGAGTTATAAACTTACAATGTCAAAATTATAGACTACATTACAAGGATTTCCCCCACTTATAAACACATGTTCAGGCCATACATTGTCCAATGTGACACTCTTAACAGTATGCGTTATAATATCAAAATTATATATACTACGTTACAAAGTTTTTAGCTACCAGATCTCAAAGCTGTTAGTTTTATTGTTACTCTGTATTTTTAATTTCAGGGAACAGAAGCTGTCAAGGGTCTGAATTTGGAGTTTCCAGGAAAAAATCCAGTTTGTCTGAATACCAATGCATTTAAGAAGATGAATAAACTCAGATTGCTTCAACTTGCTCGGGTACAGCTTAATGGAGATTTTAAAAATCTTTCAACAGATCTAAGGGGGCTGTACTGGCATGGATTTCCGTCAACTTACACTCCTGCAGGATTTCGGCAAGGAAGACTAGTTGTCGTCGAATTAAAATATAGTAATCTCAAGCAACTATGGAAGAAGAGCCAGGTACCAATTATGTTTATTATTTGGCTCGTGGTTTTTTTTGCTGATCATATTTTCCAGAAGCAATAAATTTAAATTTATTGTCTCTTCTAACTCTTTAATGTTAAAAAATCACAAATTTGTAGATACAAGCCCTTTCATAAACTAAATCATTTCAAGTTACCACCTTGACAAATTATATATTCACCTCTACTTAAAGCGAAATCAATATTGATATAACCATTAAATAGCCCTTAGGGATAAAAAAACCAACACTATACAATTATGTGATTGATACATACCAGGGTCTACGTTTAGTGGTAAATAGTATATCTTCCAAATTCCAATCTAATTTTTTCTAAGCTTCTCTTATTATCATTATCATTATCATTATCATTATCATCATCATCATCATCATCATCATCATCATCTTGGGTTTTATTTTCTTGCAGATGCTAGAGAATCTAAAAATTCTTAATCTTAGTCATTCTCGGGATTTAACTGAAACTCCAGACTTTTCATACTTGCCTAATCTTGAAAAGCTAGTACTCAAAGACTGCCCGAGTTTGTCTACAGTCTCCCATAGCATTGGATCTCTCAGTAAAATTCTTCTTATAAATTTGACAGACTGCACAGGTCTTCGAAAACTTCCTAGAAGCATCTATAAATTAAAATCTCTAGAAACTCTGATTCTTTCAGGATGTTCCATGATTACCAAATTGGAGGAAGACATGGAACAGATGGAATCATTGATAACTTTGATTGCAGATAAGACTGCAATAACAAAAGTGCCTTTTTCAATAGTAAGATCGAAAAACATTGGTTACATTTCTCTATGTGGCTTTGAAGGATTTTCACGTGATGTATTTCCTTCTATCATTCAGTCTTGGATGTCACCATCAAAGAATTTGATATCTCTAGTTCAAACATATGTGCCCACTTCATCTCTTCGTACTTTCAAGGACCTTCTAAAGCTTCGAATTCTTTGTGTAGAGTGTGGTTCTGAACAACAACTAAGTCGAGATGTAGAAAATGTTTTGGATGTATTGAAAGCTACAAATTATCATAAATTGGATGCAAGGGCAACTGCACCACAAATCTCTGATATGTTTCCTTCTCCTTTAATTGATGATTGCCTTGGTGAAGTTCGCACTTCGGGGTCAAAGAATTACTTGAAATCTTTCTTAATTCAAATGGGAACGAAATTCCAAGTATCCAATATTGCCGAAGACAACATTTTACAGGTTTGTATATCTCTTCCGAGTATCTATTTTATTAAAAGTAATCTGGAATTTTTGTTCCCGAGACCTTGAGAGAAACACATTTCAAGACCCAAACCTTCACCACTAGGCCAACCCCTGGGGTTGACTTTACTTTTCCTTTGATCCCTAATTTTAGCCATTTATATTTTGGTTTGGTGTACAGCCTTCGTGTGACGATAAATCTGATTCTTGCAAATGGTTTGATTTTTTTGAATATAAGAGAAGAGAGAATAAAATATAGAATATTGTGTAGAAGAGAATCATCCTTTTTTTTGTTTTTTTTTGGCTCTATAGAGCTAGAGTGTAACATAGTATTAATGCGTTTCTTATTCTTAGCATAACTGATTTTTATCTCAAATTTTAAAATAAACATTTAAAAAAGACTTAACAAACTCTCAATAGCTAGTTGTTACTTTGTAACTCAAAGATTCTCTTCATTGTACAGACAGCAGATGGGACTTGGGATTCTTTTTTGCTCCCCTGTGACAATATATCCGATTGGTTAAACTTCAGTTGCAAAGGTAGTTCTATAATATTTGTTGTCCCGGCAATGAAAGGGAGCATCCTGAAGAGTATGATGTTGTTCGTCCTCTATTACTCTTCCCAAGACAACATAATATCAGAAGGTTGCCTTGGTATGTTGATCATAAATCACACAAAGACAACCATTCAGGTCTATAAAAGAGATACACTACTCTCCTTTGAGGATGGGGATTGGCAGAGTATAACAGCAAATCTAGAACCTGGTCACGAAGTTGAGGTTATGGTTGTTTTTGGGGAGGGTTTTAAAGTAGAGAAGACAACATTATCTCTCTTATATGATGAAACAATCAACCAAGAAATGGAAAACTGCAATGCAGTCGACGAGGAGGATGTTATTGTTTATTATGGTCATGATGAGGAGGATGTTCGTGTTTTTGATGGTCTTGGTCAAGATGAAACTATAAGTGAAAGTAGGCGCTTGCTGCATGCAGTGGATACGAATTCTGATGATGATGCCATAGCAACAAATAAGAAACGTGCCTGCTGTTTCTGGTGCTGGTGATATGCCCGCAGACAAGAATGGTGCGGTTTCCAGGGTAGATGAAAATGTGAGTGATATTAACAACTGGGATGCGGTAGACCGTAGACAAGGATGTTAATGTTTTTGGGGAAGCAGGGAAGAATGTTGTTTCTGGTGGAAATGTAAATGTGACTGATAAGAGTATTTTTTTCCCCCTTAAATAAAAGCTTTCTTCTTTTCATCCTATGATGCAAGCAGAATTCAACGAATGAAGCTGTTGGACAAACTGAATTGCTCCCACTGTTACAAATAGGATTTAAGCGTTACATATGTGGTTTTATCTGAGATATCGTGGTTTCTTCACCAAGCTTCCTTCCGTTGTTTGAGCTGTACTGATCTCGCTGCTTTTTAGGCCCCGTCAGGTTAGCATTCTGGTTTGGAGCACTTCCAGCCGTTTTAAGAAAGGAAGAAGTGCAAGCCTTATTACAAGGTAATAACATATAGGAGATTGAGAGGGGAGAGAAAAGGAGATTGAGATTTAATAGGTATTTTGTTTGGTTGAGAAATGTGAAATTTGGTTCACAAGCTAAGGAAGGAGATTTTGAATAGAGATTTTTCTGTGTATTCCCATCCCTTCTGTGTGATATACTGATATTGAGATAATCTCTTCCCTACCCTTTTCTTCATTTTCTTCAAAGATGTGCACTTCAGTTATGGGGCCATCTTTAAGCAAACACTGGTCAATGCCACTGGTTGGCTTTGGTCTTGTTTTTTATGCAAGGAGAAGTTGAATTTTAGGATATAGTATTGTCATTTTATCTATTTTAAATGACTTTTGATTAAAGAAAACATCTTTTATTAGTGGATTCATATGGCTGATTAGGCTCAGAAATTTATTGGAGTGTAGTTTTCCTTTCTAGGACAAAACTTAGTTGCATTTCCTAAGGTGTTTTTCGAATGGTTCTAACCTGTTAAGAGTCTCACATCGGACAATATATAAACTAAACATGTGCTTATAAGTGGGGGACAATCTTCATCTTACAAACCGGTTTTATAGGGTTGAATTAGGTCCAACCATATTTCTTAACATGGTATCAAGAGTTTTCTGAGCATGTACAATATTATAAAAAATAAACACATAGAACTAAATTTTATTATGCGCTTTTGCCAAAATAAAAGTTATCATTAAATGTTTACCAAAACCTTGCTTTTGTCTTTCTTTATATACCTTTCAATTGTCTTGTTTTACTCGCAAAGTTGTTAGCAGCTATATATATACTGATAAATAAATATTATGAGTAGTGTAGACATACCCGAAAAGGTAAATGGCTTGTGGATTACGCACAAAAGTTCATTACTTATACAAGACGGTCAACAAAGTTCGCAATGTTGGCGAGTTCTTGAGAGTTGATGCGCATGGTTGCTTTTTGCACCACATTGTTATGAGTCTGAAAAAGGAGTAGACAAGAAAGATCATGTAATATATGTAATATTATCATGTAATGGTGATCTTGTCTCAGACCTGTGTACAGAGAGGTAGGCATTCAACAAAAATAATTCGTGACCATACAATTTATGATTTTTGAAGTGAAATGACATACCGGTTTTCGTTTTATATTCTTTCTTTAAATTTGAGGTAATTGGTGGATGTTGTAGGTTGAAGTGAAAGGTTCTCAGATCTCACTCTTACATATGTCCTGCATTTGCATTGTTAAAACAGGTCTAATTGCACAGGTTTTGATTTGCATTGTTAAAACATGTCATATTATTCAAGCCAAATTCAATACACAAACTAATTCATCACACAATATCAATATTATGAACCACGTTTCAATAATATCAGTGATATTTCACAAACATATTCGATACTCATTACAAATTCATTAAAAAGTACAAACACAAATTACGCAAGCTCCTTCAATGTCATTACACAAGTCAATTATTACATAATTTCAAAATACATACAAATTAAATTACTTCAATACATGTGTTGCAACTAATACAAACACAAGCTTGTAAGGTGGATCTTCTTCAGTACGCGGATGACACTTTATTGATGGGGGATGGGAGTTGGCAACACATTTGGGCCTTGAAGTTGGTTCTAAGAGGCTTTGAATTAGTTTCCGGGCTTGGAGTTAATTATCATAAGAGTAAATTGATTTGTTTAAACGCTAATTTAAATTTATTGAAGGCCGCGGCTAAATTTTTAGCGTGTAGCATTGAGAATAGCAATTTCTCCTTCCTTGGGATTCTGATAAGAACTAATCTGAGACGTATTTCTTTTTGGCAGCCCTAATTAGCAGGTTGAAAAGGAGGCTTAATAGTTGGAAAGGAAGATTTCTTAGCTTGGGCGGTAGGATAACTTTGTTGAAATTGGTGTTGAGTAGCTTGCACATTTTGTTCATGTCTTTTTACAGAGCTCCAATGCAAGTGTGTAAAGAAATCACAAGAACTCAAAGTAATTTTTTGTGAAAAGAAGTGGAAGAAAAGAAGAAGTAATTTTCAACAAACTGTACCAACTACATGTCATATCTGTAAATCGCTTGGATCAGACCTATCGTCTGTCAGACATGTCTTTGTGGTGCCTATGTCTTTCGTTGACATTCTTATTGCTTTTTAACATTTTAATTTCTAACAATCTCGAAATACATTTCCTTTCACTTCATCACTCAAATGTTTTAACAAATTAAAGTGTCTATTCACTAATTCTCTTTAGAATTATGCACATTTAATAACTCAACATAAGTTTGATGCATCACATCCATGATGTTAACTCAAGAAAACTTTTTTAAAACTTTTGAAATATGTGGGGAATTGTTGTAAATTTTTTATTATATTTCAAAAGTTTTAAATAAAATTTTTCACGCCTTTAAACGACAAACATTAGAAAATATGTTTTTTAATATTATTATTATTAACCTATGAAGCCCGGACTCAGACACAGACACGGGACACGACACGGATACGGATACGAGGACTCCGCTAATATAGAAAACATAGGACACGGACACGGCTATGTATATTTTATATATTAATATAATAATGCAATGTATGAGAAACGAGAAGCAAAATTTATATATGTTTAAACTTAGTACTTTCGATTAACAAAAAAAAGACATAAATCCATCAAAACAAAATAATACAAATCATATCATAGTCACTCCATATTGATAAAACCAGTCTCTAAACCGTGGAATAAGAAAAAAAATAAGGAATCTTAATTATGTTATTTTTATAGTAGAGAAATGAAATATGAAAGGTAAAAGCCTATTATTTTTATAAATCAAAATCGGATAAGTATTAAGTTAGGTCTTTTTTTTATTAAAAAAATCTAAATTTTTTTTAGTTGGGTGTGTCCTTTATTCGAAACAAGGTGTCGTATCCTTGTCCGCTGCAATTAAATTATTATTTTTTTTCCATTGGACACTGCAAAAACGTGTCAGATACGTGTCGTACGTGTGTCGTACGAGTATTTGTGTCCGACGCGGCGACACGCTTTCTGAATAGCGTGCGGCGCTTCATAGTTATTAACTGTTATTATTATTTATTTTATTTAATGATTTTAATGAGTTTGACTCAGTCAAATAATTAATTTAATTAGTTGACTTGACTTAGTCAAAGCTTTTACTCCTTCTCTTTCTTTCTTTTCCATTTATAACAACTTCCCTATTTTTTTTATATCAGAGTAGGTAACATGAAAATCTCTCCTCTTCTTCGATTTCTTATTTTCTTTAAGTTCTCTCCTGGTTTCATCTTCATGTCAGTATATTTTTTTGTTGTTCTGATACCTCAAATTCTTAATGAGAATCTGGGAAGAACCTGTTGAATCCCGGGGTATTTATGCTTATGAGGCGAATAAATTCTTAATGATAGTGTTCTTACACGCTCAGGTTTATTTAACTTTTTTATTATTTTGTAGGTTTAATCTTTGTTATTACAAGAAGAGAGGATTGAATTAAGTAGGTGGCCAAATTCTATTAAGTAAAACTTTTTATACTTCAAATATACATTTTCATTATATATATATATATATATATATATATATATATATATATATATATATATATATATATATATATATATATATATATATATATATATATATATATATATATATATATATATATATATATATATATATATATATATATATATATAGAGATTTTGTTCCATTTAGGAATTAGAAATGAGTTAAGAAGCAGTGGTGATAGTGGATCAAGACTTTATGTGTGGTGGAGTGAGAGACATGCAAGGTTATTACTCTAGTGCTTAAACGAGTATGTGGGGAAGTAGAGTGAAGTAAAATTAAATTTGAAACTTGTTACTACAATTTGTCGTCATATATATATATATATATATATATATATATATATATATATATATATATATATATATATATATATATATATATATATATATATATATATATATATATATATATATATATATATATATATATATATATATATATATCCGGTCCTGACTTTTTAGAGGCCCTGGAAAAAAATTGACCCCTAATAAAAAATTGAATAATTAATCCTAAATTTTTATTTTATTTTTTTGGTTTGATTTTTTTCTTTTATTTTAAAGAGATGGGAGAAAGTCATTGTGTTAGACTAAAAAATTATAAAAAATAAATTACGTGTCATTCAAAATATAAAATAAAATTAATGAATTAAAATTTTATAAAATTATTAAATCAAAATTTAAAAATGCATATTAAAAAACATATATCATTAGAATATAATACAAATTTAATACATTTGGTAAAATTTTAAAACCAAAGTATAAAGGTATTTAATGTTAATTAAATGCCTCCAAGGATGAAGACTTGATATGTTAATGCTCTCTGTCTAACGCTCAATGTTCACCACATCTACCGCTCTGCTAGGAGAATAATTATGTAAATAATTTGCAAATAGTTATATATTAAAGTTAGTCATAATATTATTTTTACTCTTTTACTGATTTCGAGGCCCCCGACTTTTTGAGGCCCTAGGCCATGGGCCTGGTTGTCCTGACCCAAGACCAGCCTATATATATATATATATATATATATATATATATATATATATATATATATATATATATATATATATATATATATATATATATATATATATAAATATATATATATATATATATATATATATATATATATATATATATATATATATATATATATATATATATAACGAACTCACTATTTATTAGGAATGAATTGCGGAGAATAGTTATATGCACTTGTAGTTGAGATTCTTTGTGACCCCTAAGATGATAATTCTCGTGTGCTGAGAAGATTTTCATAGGAGTGAAGTCCCTTCATGATGGTCGGGGCCGATATGATCAGCCCATAACATTTATCCCTGAAACCCTTGCTTATGCGTAGTAGGGAGGTGGCTTGTTGCCTCAACCCCAGATGCCGACCATTCCCTTGATAATCTTCGGACGAACTAAGGGGAAATGTTTCAATTTGTTAGGGGATCGTGCATTTAATGCTTCATGCTTCAAATATCTTTTTGAAAATATCATCATTACGGGAAGAACCGAAACATTTGAGTGCTACGTGCAATTGACTTGACACGTTTAGTGGAATCTTTTCTCATGCTAGATTATAACTATTGTCTACCAAAAAATTT
Organism: Vicia villosa; assembly: GCF_029867415.1. Classification (NCBI taxonomy): domain Eukaryota; kingdom Viridiplantae; phylum Streptophyta; class Magnoliopsida; order Fabales; family Fabaceae; genus Vicia; species Vicia villosa. The sequence continues at coordinate 16,437,400 of NC_081184.1, read as the reverse complement.
ACCAAAAAAACTCTACATTAACTCTTAATGATAACTCTCATTATGCCAAAGAATTTACCAAAAGAAATACTCTTGCATTAACTCCTAAGAATAATTATGAATAGGGTTTTCAAAAAAATTATGAACTGTACCGTATCGTTGAACCGTACTGAAGTTAAAATAATCGAATTGTTATGTTTAGTTAGTGAACCAAACTATATTGTACAAACAGTTCTAGAACCAAACCGAAACTATAAGCGAATCGAAACTGAAAATGAAAAATAAAAAAACAAGTTTTAATTTTTTTAAAATAAAAAATAGTTTAATGGTTCGGTTCTTTCATAAACGGTTTGGTTGGGAAAAAATTAACTTCAAACGGTTCGGAATTTCGAAACGGTATACCAAACCAATGACTATAGTTCAGTTCGGCTCTGAATAAATTGAAACGGTTCAATTTAGTTCGAAAAAAATATTTATTATGAGTTAGTTCAATTCGATTTGGTATTCTCAGTAATCCATTCCATGAATCACCCTAATTTGAATGCTAAAGAATTTACCAAAAGAAATACTCTCCATTTACTCCTAAGGATAACTGTTAATGCCTGAAACCTTGATTTGTTGGCCTTTTTGTAAGTAATATCTACATTTCATCATAATATTAATTATGATATACTCTTTCTATATATTCTTATTACAATGAAATATAAACAAAAAGAATACGCAAAAGTAGATATATCCTACCATATTTTTTAATCAAAACATCAACTTTTCATATATAATGTTTTAGTTTGTTCCAACCCTTTTGGGAATAGTGATTAAATATAATCCAATGTTTTAAAAATCGGATCGGTTATTAAATTGGTTAACCTACTAGGTCATTGATTTATTAGTCGAACTATTGAGTTATTGGTCAAACGGCATGATTAAGCTAGATTAAACTAGATAACTCGATTAAATAAACCGTCTCTATAGCAAAATTATAGTCATTAAATCAATCAAATCGGATGACTCGGTCTCTAAAAAGTATTATGACACATACTAAATTTCAAAATATCATAATTTCATAAGTTCATTCTTTAAATTCAAATTCTAAACATAGTCATCACATACAACAAATTAGTATAGAAAACAAATCAAAATAAATTTTGAACAGAGTTTAATTGCAATATAACAAAATAATTGTATTGTCTAATAAATTTAATTCTAAATAGGAAAAGTTATTCTAAATAAGTTTTGAACAAATTCTTCTTATATTTTAAGTTAATTTTTTAAAAAATTTATAAGAAACGATGTCGTTTTGATTGAGAAAAAAAACAAGAAATTCAACTAGTCGGTTTTTACCGATTTTGATCAATTCCCATTGGTTCAATAATTTATCCGATCCAACAATAAAGACCAGACCAGTGACTATATAGTTCCCAATTCGACCGATTCGACCGTTCAGTCAGGTCTGATTTGGAGCCTTCCCAACCCTTTCCTTCATTTTCTTCAAATGACAAATAGAAAGGTTCCAAGAAGGATAGGGAAAAAATTATCTTTATTTTTATTATTTTATATTGTTCAATATCTTAGAAGGGAGAGAGGAGGAAATGCAGGGAGAAAAACATGATTCAAAATCACTCTTTAGCTTGTGAACCAAATTCTATTTTCACTCAACAAAACAAAAATACCTATTAAATATCCCTCCACTCCTTTCCTCTCCCCTCTCAATCATCTATATTAAAATCTCTCCCATCATCAACAATAACTATATTCTATAGATTCTTATTAATCAACATAATGTTTATAACAAATGCTAAACTAAATATGTTCTTGTCTGCTGGCATATCACCGCCACCAGAAACAGCATGCACATTTCTTATTTGTTGCCATGACATCTTCATCAGAATTCTTATCCATTGCATGCAAGTGCTTATCTTCACTTATATTTTCATCTTCACCAAGACCTATAACACTTTTTCTCCCTAACACATCAATATTACAACCACTAGAAACACTAACATTCTTATCCACTGCATCGTTCTTGTTATCACCAACATTTTCATTACCACCAGTAGGGCTGGAAATGAGTCGAGTTGAGTCGAACTCGCTTCAGCTTAGTTCGACTCGTTAAGTATTGGCCGAGTTCGAGTTCGAGCTCGAGTTCATAACGAACTTTTTTTTCAGCTCAAACTCGACTCGCTAAGAATTGACCGAGTTTGAGTTCGAGTTCGAGTTTATCTCGAACTTTTTTTCAGGTCAAATTCGATTTAGTAGAAGTTCACGAAAATCTCGATTCAGCTTGTTAGGTTTATCTTGTTAGGTTCAACTCGCTTATTTCACGAACTTAAAAGTAATTTTTTAAAGTTTATATATATATATATATATATATATATATATATATATATATATATATATATATATATATATATATATATATATATATATATATATATATATATATATATATATATATATATATATTTGACTTTAAATTAATATTTTTTAATTAAAAAATATAGAAATAAAATAAAAGTTATAAGATTAGAATTTATACGATGTTAATTTTATTTGTATAATTATTTGTAGAAATATTTTTCTCACTAGAGAATATAAATTATCAATTAAAACTGTTAGATTAACATAAAATATGATACTAAGATTTAGAGCAAATATACAATCGAGTTGACTCATGAACCTAATGAGTCGAACCATGTATAGTTCAAGTTCAGCTCATTTAGTTAACGAACTTAGTTTTTAGCTCATACTCAACTCATTTGGTTCATGAACCTAGTTCAACGATTTATTTATTCGAATCGAGTTTCGAACGATTTTCGAGTTAGTGTGGTTCATTGCCAGCGCTAACCACCAGAAATGGAAACATTTTTATCCGCTGGCATATTACCCCTACCAGGGACAGCACAATTCTTATTTGCTGCGATGCAATCATCACCAGAAACAATAGAATTCTTATCCACTGCATGTGTGTCCTTGTCTTCCCTTCTATTTTTATATTCACCTGGAACATTATAATCACTAATATCGATATTCTTATTTTCATGATCGGAAACAATAACATCCTCCTCAACTACTGCATTACAGTGTTCCATTTCTCTGTTGACTGGTTCGTCATATAAGAGAGATATTGTAGTCTTCTCAACAATGAATCCTTCTCCAAAAACAACCATAATCTCTACTTTGTTACCAGATTCTAGATTTGTTGTAATGCTCTTCAAATCTTCATCCTTAAAGGAGGTAAGTGTGTATCTTTTGTATAGGCATGAATGGTTGTCTTTGTGTAATTTATGATCAACACGCCTTGACAGCCTTCTGACGTTATGTTGTCCGAGGAAGAGTAATAGACAACGAACAACATCATACTCTTCAGGTTACTCCCCTTCATTATTGGGACATCAAATATTATAGAACAACCTTTGCTTTTGAAGGTTAACCAATCGGATATATTGTCACAGGAGAGTAAAGATGAATCCCAAGTTCCATCAGCAGTCTGCCCAAATGACTAGAATTACAAATCAAAAGAAAATAAAGTTCATTATAACTGTTCAATTTATTCCTTGTAAATATTTATGTCGAAATTACTCGCAAACCTGTAAAATGTTGTCTTCGGCAATATTGGTGGCTTGGAGTTTCATTCCCATTTGAATCAAGAAAGATTTCAAGTAATTATTTGACTTTGAAGTGGAAGCTTGACCAATTTCTGACAATTTGTGGCTTTCAATGCATCCAAAATTCTTGCTACATCTTGAGACAGTTGTAGTTTGGAGCCACACTTCACATAAAGACCTAGATATGACATGGACGCAGATGTTTGAACTAGGGATATCAAATTCTTTGATGGTGTGGTGACATCCAAGATCGAATGAGAACTAGGGATATCAAATTCTTTGATGGTGTGGTGACATCCAAGATCGAATGAGAGAAGGAAATACATCTCGTGAAAATCCTTCAAAGCCAGGTAATGAAATATATTTGATGTTTTTGGATCTTACTATTGAAAAAGACACTTTTGTTATAGCAGACTTATCCGCGGTTAAGGTTGTCAACGATTTCATTTCTTCCAAATTCTCCAATTTGTGAATCATGGAACATCCTGAAAGAATCAAAGTTTCTAGAGATTTTGATTTATAAATGCTACTTGGAAGTTTCTTAAGACCAATGCAATCTGTCAAATTTATAAGAAGTAGTTTATCTAGATATCCAATCGTAGATGAGACTGCAGATAAACTTGGACAGTCTTTAAGTACTATCTTTTCCAAATTAGGCATGTAATCAAAGTTTGGGGTTTCCATCAAACTCAGAGAATGGCTAAGATTAAGAATTTTTAGATTCTCTAGCATCTGCAAGAAAACAAAACCACAAGAGACTAGTTTGTCAAATTTTGTTTCAGTATTGATTTCACACTATGAATATTAAATTTAGGAGTTAATATTATTGAGAAAATTAGACATAGAATTATCTCATATATAATGAAATGGAGAGATAGTTAAATTGGTTAGCAAGTTGTTGATAGTTATAAATCAACAGTTTAAAATAAAAGACTTCTCATTTAGATTTAAGAAAAATTGACTGTTGAGATTTGTAGCAGTTATGTTTATTTAAGTGACAATTATTTTTATATTATTAACAGTTTAGTAAAAGTTATAATATTATTAGGAGAAGTTACTTTTTTTATTTATTTTGTAGGTTTATGTTTAGAATGAATAGGGAAAGATGGAGGAGATTTCATGATCTTGGAAGGGGTCAATTTGGCATTAGGAGTAGTGTAGATGGAGTTCTGTGATTTCATTTTGTAACCTATTTCTTTCTTTTATATAAGTTGGCTTCCACCACAAGACTACTGCAAGCACATTCTCATATTTCTCTCCATTTTCACATTTCTCATTTCCTCCTTCTATATTGCCCGACGACGTTATATAGCATCTCAATCGATTGGCTCTACTAGGGTTTTCCCCTAGCAAGAGTGTTGCCCCTCAAAATTATTGAGATATCATTGGTAGCATTCTTGCTTATTTTTACTAATATTAATAGTAATTTATATTCGTGCTTTTAGTCCTTTAGTTAGGTCCTTTAGATTATAATAGTCTTATATAAAGAGGTTAGTGCTTCCAACTTTAAGGTGAAAGTTGTCCCCACTTATAAACACAACACATGTCGTATCTCTAAATAATGTGGGACTAAATCCACCCCTTTAAAGCCAACATAATGAAAATGTTGGGGGTTGCAATGAAGACAAGCCAAAGTGTCGCACTTAAGGCGACTAGGGACAGACCGCAATTAAGGTGGAAATTCCAACACACCCCCTCACGCTTGGGCTTCAATGAGCCCGAAGCGTGGACGATGCAGGAATTCCAACAATGGATCTAGGATAGGATCTGATTCCATCTCAGAATTTGGGTTGGGTCTAACTCATCCCTACAAAACCGTCTTGTAAGGTGATGATTGCTTTCACTTATAAACACAACACATGTTATATCTCTAAGCAATCCTACAAAGCCAACACAATGAAGATGTTGGGGGCTACAATGAAGACAAGCTAAAGTGCCGCAATTAAGGCGACTAGGGACGGACCGCAATTAAGCCGAAAATTCCCACAATTTTGTTGGTGATTTTAGTATCATCAATGTATTTTGGTAGTAATGTGATTTACTGTAGGACGATGCAATTATGCGTTAAGCTTGAAACGAGTTAGGGTAGTGCGGAGTGCATGCTCGTAGAGCCAAACGTGCAATTGAATACGAATAATAGAAACGGGGTTCCAAGGGGCGGAGCCCCTGGTGGGGTGCGAGGCAGCGCCCCGTCGGGGTCCAAGGGGCGGAACCCCTGGCGGGGTGCGGGGCAGCGCCTTCCGGGGTCCAAGGGGCAGCGCCCCTGGCTGGGGGTCCCTAACGAAATTTTCGTTTGAATAGTTGCACCCTTTCCCAACGGACATAACCGTTTTACCGAACAGATGTGTCGTTTCCCAACAGACATAACTGTTTTACCGAACAGGTGTGTCCTTTCGGTTTCTATTGTTGATCTCCTATATAAGGAGTCATTTGGCCTCGGTTTCGGATATGAAAAACATACTTCCTCTACATTCTGATTTGTTCTCCATTGTCAGAAACAGATTGTTCTTCGAGAATTATTCCCGCAAAGATTTCGTGAACCCAGACAAGAATAGGGTCGAAATACTTTGTTTGGAAAGTGAACGAACACGATTCTTGAAGATATCCAGGATTATCATACCAATCTCTAACAAATTTTGTTGTTATGAGTTATACTTAAATTTGTGGTTGATTACTAACTATAGAAGTTAGTTAGTTAGTTAGTTTGTGAGATGGTATATAAATGGTGTTGCACACTTGCATGATTAATAAACCATTATTGAATGAAATTCACCATTTTGTTCTCTCAATTCATCTCTTTATTCATCTCTTTCTCCCATTTCTTGTAGGGCAAGCAGGCTCTTGCTCTAACAAGTTGAATTGTTCGTGTGAAGTTTTGATTAGAGAATCCAGAAGCTAATAAGTGTATTGTTATGTAAATGTGCAGTTAAAATGTCATACCTATTATTTATTAGGCTATGATATCATTGGGACATAGCTTCCGCCTTCTATTCATAAGAAGAGTTGGGAGAGAGAGAGATATATCTCTATTTCTCAACTTAAATTGATACACTCTAATACGCGATGCTTCAGAACATGAATTTTGGTAAAACATTAGCTATTTCTCGGCTCTATTTTCCATATTATTTGAAAATGACATATCGAGACAGTTTATTAAAAAGATTTTTTTTTGAGTAAGCAAGTTGTATTAAAAAGAGAACTAAGGGTTCTCAACACCTGATTACATCAAGAAAGGGGGGGGGGGGGGGCAACCCCGCAAAAAACCGAGAAATTACAAACCAATTAGTAATACGAAAAAAATAACAAATGATCTTTGTTAAATTCGTAAAAACTACAAATGGGATAAGTAATATCTCCTATAAAAGCCCACTTCACACCAAAAACTTGATGCTCCAAATCGAATCATCCGCATTCCACATTTCATTCCTAAAACACACCCCATTTCTACAAAGCCATAGGGACCATATGGTAGCTAACCAAACTACTCCTAATTTACCTTCTTTAACTTTCTTTTTTTTACAAAAAGATAACCAATCCATAAAGCCACTCAAATAATCTTCCTCCACCCCTCCAAACGGTTTACCAATCCACCTAGCCACCGCACCCCAAACCACCCTTACCGAAGAGCAATTAAAGAAAGAATGATTTCGACTTTCCGGATCGACACCACAAAAAACACACTTAGAATTATCTACCGTAAAAGAAATACCTCTATGCATGAGTAAATCTTTAGTTGGAAGCATATTCACAAAGAGTCTCCAACCAAACGCCTTTACTTTAAAAGGAACCTCCATTTTCCAAATCAAACCCAAAGCCTCATCCCATTTGTTAAAAGGACCGAAAGGAATACGTGATCCGGCATAAAATTTGTAACAAGAAGCCACCGTGAAAACTCCTTCCACTTCGGCTCTCCAAACCGCCCCATCACCTTCAAAATTACAAGGCCCGCGACCCCCCATCAAAGAACCTAAAACATCCATATCCGCCTCAAGATTATTCTCGGCAATCACCAACGGATTTAATCCAAAATTCCCCCACTTCCAAACCCCATTCTCCCATCCACCCATTCCCGCCACCGCCACTTCCTTCAATCTAGAAGACGCATATAAATTCGGGAATTTATCCTTTAAACTAAACGACTCCAACCACATAGCTTCCCAAAACGGAGTAGAAAAACCATTCCCCATTTCGAAGCGAACCAAAGACCCCATCGGATCCACAATCATACCCTTCCCAACATTACCAATACCCATCAAATCCCTCCACCAAAAAGAAGCAACAAGAGAAGAAAAAGATGAAGAAGAAGAAGGAGTTGAATAAGGAAATTTACCTCCACAAAAAGCTTTCATAGTTACATCTCCATAACGAGTTTTCAACAATTTGTACCAAAGACCATCCTCCCCTTTAATAATTCTCCATCTCCATTTATTAAGAAGCGCCAAATTAAAGTCCTTGATATTTTTAATGCCAAGACCCCCTTTATCCACCGGTAGACAAACACTCTTCCAACTAACCCAATGGATCCTCTTTTTCTCATCCATCCCTCCTCCCCACAAGAAATTCCCTTGAATTCTCGAAATTTCCTTAGCCACCGTAGCCGGCATTTTGTAAAAAGACATCGTAAAAATAGAGAGAGAGCTTAGAACCAACTTCAAAAGAGCTATTCAACCACCCAAATTAAGAAAACGATTCCTCCAACACAAAAGACGCTTCTTCAACTTAGTCACAAGAGGAGACCAAGTCGAAATCTTCCTCAGATTACACCCAACGACAATACCAAGAAAAGAGAAAGTCCCTTCTTCCACTTTGCAAGAAAGAACAAAAGAAGCCGCATCCAAAAAATTCTTACTAACATTATAGCCAATCAATTTACTCTTGTGATAGTTTATGCCAAGCCCCGAAACAATCTCAAACGCCCTAAGCACCGCCTTAATAGCCCACACATGCCTCCACGATCCCTCACCTATCAAAAGCGTATCATCCGCAAATTGAAGTATGTCCACCACACACTCCCCTTTTATATCGATACCTTTGAATTCCCCATTTTCCACCGATTTCCTAACCAAACCCGCCAAACCCTCAACCACCAAAACGAAAAGAAACGGTGATAAAGGACCACCTTGATGCAACCCCTTCTCAACCACGAACTCTTTAGTTGGACTCCCATTTACCAAGACGGACATCTTACTTTGAAACACCAAAATATCCATCCATCTCCTCTACAAAAGGCCAAAACCCATTCTTTCCATCATATACCTAAGGAAATTCCAAGATACTTTATCATAGGCCTTCTCAAAATCCACCTTGAACATTAAACACCTCCTCCCATCTTTATTGATTAAGTCCACAACCTCATTTGCGACCAACACCCCATCAAGAAGTTGTCTATCCGGAACAAAGGCATTTTGAGAAGGAGAAATAATCTCATGAAGCACCTTTTTCATCCTACCCTCTAAAAGTTTAGAAATAGCCTTGTACATACATCCCACCAAACAAATAGGCCTATACTCGTCCAAAGAAACCGGGTTTGAGACCTTCAGAACCAAAGATAAAAAAGAAGAAGATAAAGCTTTAGAAACCTCACCCCCCGAATGAAAGTAATTGAAAAACCGCACGAAATCCTCCTTAAGGAAAAACCAACACCTCTTAATGAATAAAAAAGAGTATCCGTCCGGCCCCGGGCTTTTAGAACTACCGCAACTCCAAATGGCTTCCTTAATTTCTTCTTCAAGAAAAAGGAGCTCAAGGGAAGAAGAAACAACGGGAGAGATACTCACAAAAGGCACACCTTCTAAAACCATTCTATTCGAATCTTCCTCAACAAAATTACAAGAGAAATGCCTACTAACCTCCTCTTTAACGTCCTCCACTTTCTCAAGCAAGCCCCCGGGAGAAGAAATAGGTCCCAAATGATTATATCTTCTCCTCTCCTTCACCACATTATGGAAAATTTTACTATTTAGAATCACCTTCCTTAAGCCATTTAAGTCTAGACTTTTGAACAAGCATGTTCTCCTTGATTCTTATATTCAACCAAAACCTCTTTTCCGCCCCTTTTCTATTTGAGATAGCATCCTCAAAAAAATCTTCTGAAGCCACCTCCAACACATCATCCCCCACATTTAACTCCCTCACATTTTCTTCCACTTCCAAATCAAATTTACCGAACACATTTCTATTCCACCAATTAAGCTTTTCTTTCAACCTCCTTAATTTCTCTTTTAGAACAAAATCACCCCGCCCTTCCACAACCATTCCCTTCCACTCTTTTTCAACAAAAGGGATAAAAGAACTCAAAGAAAATCATTCGTTGTTAAACTTGAACGATTTCGGTCCCCAATTTGTATTATCCGTCACTAACCAAACCGGACAATGATCTGAAATATCTCTTCTCCCAATAAGTTGTCCCACCACCCCCCACAAATTCACCACATTATACGACACCAAAAATCGATATATTCGACTCATAGATCTCCCATCACCGCTATACCACGAAATTTTTTTCCCTTTACACGGCACATCCACCAAACCACTCTCAACAATAAATTTACCAAGCAAATGCGCCCCATTTTCTCCTCCACTATAACTCCTCCCTTTTCGTATGACTTTTCGTAGCATTGAAATCCCCTCCGATAATTCACTCCCCATCACTATTAGTTCGTTTCAACTCCAACAAAATTCTCCATAATTCTTTTTTCTTACTAAGACAACAAGAAGAGTAAACGTTAACCACATAATACAAGAGGTGTATTAAAAAGATTGGATTTAGACTTTAAAATAATTTATTTAATTAAATAAGTTAGACCTAAACTATCAAAAAATGTCTAAATACTTATATAAGCGTAATTATTCAAACCTATTCTTTTTATAATAATTTAAAATATGATTTTAAATCAAATTTAAGGCTTGTTTAACTTATAAAATAATTAGTAAAATAGACTATTTACAAATGTAAAACAAGCTTTTAAATAGACTAGCTCGGGTTCAAAACAAACCTATTGTAGATCGTAGATCGCACTCAAACTTAAATTTTTCAAAGTCTGTTTGGCCTGAAGTATTTTCATACAGAATCTCTACACTAAAATACATGAGGTAGGTAGTGCAATTTTTATGATCCTAATTTAACAATTTGTTATATGCTAAAGGCATCCGCTAACTTCTCTAAAAGCGCATTATATATATATATATATATATATATATATATATATATATATATATATATATATATATATATATATATATATATATATATATATATATATATATATATATATATATATATATATATATATATATATATATATATATATATATATATATATATATAGAGGAGGGATCAAATTACACCCGAAGAGTTACACCACGAGTTACACTCGTTCAATAACTACATCTCGAATTAATATTTTTTAAATTCAACCGTTGGATTGAAACATAATATCATATAGATCATACCTATAAAGTTTGAGCTTAATCTATAATGATTTACTATACGATCAAGATATCCAAAGATTAACGTCAAAATGAGCTTTCATATAACGTTAATTTTGATGTAATTCAATGACATAGTAAATCATTATAGATTAAGCTCAAACTTTATAGGTATGATCTATATGATATTATGTTTCAATCCAACGGTTAAATTTAAAAAATATTAATTCGAAATGTAGTTATTGAACGAGTGTAACTCGTGGTGTAACTCTTCGGGTGTAATTTGATCCATCCTCATATATATATATATATATATATATATATATATATATATATATATATATATATATATATATAAAAGAAAAATTAAAATCGAGATGAGACATAAATTATACATTTACCGCATTATGAAATATGATTTGTATAAAAAATAAAATAATATAAGATAGAACCTGTACCGATTGCCTATACTTCCAAATATGTGTGAGATTACTATATTTTAACTCAATGGCAACTAGACTTTCTTTCGTCAATTCTGCAGGAACCTCAGTTAATGGAAATCCATGCCAGTACAACCATCTAAGATCTTTTGAAATATCGTTAAAATCTCCATTAAGTTCCACACCAGCAAGTTGAAGCAATCTAAGTTTCTTCATCTTCTTAAGTGATTCGGTATTCAGACAAACTGTGTTTTTTCTTGGAAACTCCAAAGCCAGTCCCTTAACAGCGTTTGATCCCTAATATTAAAAAATCAGGGAAAAAGAAACACTAGCTTAGATATCTCGTAGCTAAAATATTTCATATTTCATGTGATAATGAAGATTCCAGATGGATGTTAAGAATTGATTCAATCCAAGTTTAGTAATCTTCTTTCCCCTTTGTATTTTTCAATAATTTATACAAACAATACATAATGTTCTATAATTAGTAATTACCGTATGCTTTGATAGTATATCAAACACATCTTCGTGATGCCACAACCTACTGCGCTTCTCAAGATCAAATGGTGACTCCTCATAAATTATTTGTCTTCCCATGTCTCTTAACAAATCATTCATCCGAAGTTTGTTTCTATTGTCAACAGTTACAAGGTTTCGCTCTATAAGAACTTTAATTCCAATATCAGCAAAATATCCACTCCCATTTAATATTTGTATTACATCAATTCGGTCCATTCCAATAAAGAAACAAGCTATATCAAGGAATGCTTGTTTCTCTGTATCATCTTTTAAACCATCAAAACTTACTTTTAGCTTCTTCTGCACTTGATTATGGGGAATGCGTTTGAGTTTTTCCAAAACTTTCTGCCACTCTGTTATTTCACAGTCAGATAAATAAGATCCAAGGACTTCAAGTGCTAGTGGCAATCCCCCAGAATAAGCAATCACATCTCTTGAATATGTAACAAATTTTTTTGCTGGACTTAATTGCTTGAATGCATGCCAACTGAAAAGCTCAAGAGATTCAGTTCCATCCATTTTTTCTATTCTATGCACTTGATCAACTCTACATAAATTAAGGATATGCATATCTCTTGTTGTGATGATTATTCTACTCCCAGGACCAAACCATTTGCGATTTCCACATAAAGCTTTTAGTTGGTCTAATTCATCCACGTCATCAAGTACAAAAAGTATCCTATTTTTGGCAAGTCTTTCTTTCAAGATGATTTTCCCCGATTCGATGTCATTTATCTTGAATGACGTTGTTTTGTAAACATCACAAAGCACCTGTTGTTGTAGAGAAACTTTACTAGTATCTGTCTCCCAAACTTCCCTTATGTTTAGAAGGAAGCTTTTTCCTTCAAATTTGCTCCCAATTTCATTATAAATGGCTTTTGCAATGGTTGTTTTTCCCATACCTCCCATTCCCCATATCCCTAGAATTAAAACATCTTCTGGTTTTTGGAGATTTAATAGCCTAGTAGCTGCTTCCACGCGAGATTCTACACCTACTGGATGTTCAGCAACAAATAACTCTGTCCTATCTAGCAAACGGGAGACGCTTTCAACAATATTCTTGACATCTTCACTTTCATTCCTATAAAATATAAACCAATAATAAGGTGTAAAATCAGTTGTATGTATAAGCATTCTCCAATATATGCATCTACCAAAAGTGGGAGAATTACATACTAGTTTTTACATGCATAATTTTAAAAGAAAAAATGTATTGCAAAAGGAATGTTACAGAGATTTGCAGATGATGCAAGCTTGAAGACAAGCCATAGGCGGGAAAATGAAAATGCAATCTGATTTCAATAATGAATAAAACCTAATTAAAGGATTACAAATGGTATGGGCCTTATATAGAGTAGTTATTCTATCTCATGGCCCATTTAGTTATGATGGTACATACAGGGCCCATATAACTCTAATACCCCTCCTTAAACTTGGGGTATATTGAGTGTAAGCCAAGTTTACAGATATTTTCTAAAAAAAACTTAGGATCTAGTGGTTTGGTGAAGACATCTGCCAATTGTTGGTTAGAAGATACAGGAAGTAGATTAAAAAGTTGTTGTTGTAGTTTTTCTCGTACGAAATGACAATCGAGATCAATGTGTTTTGTTCTCTCGTGAAAGGATGAATTGTTTGCGATATGGATGGCTGAGGCGTTGTCGCAGTATAAAGTGGCTGGTGTGGTGAAAGGGATGCGTAAGGCCTTGAGAAGGTTGTGGAGCCATTGTAATTCACATACGGTTGCAGCCATGGAGCGATACTCTGCTTCAGTCGAGCTGCGAGAGACGGTAGCTTGCTTTTTAGATTTCCAGGAAACAAGTGAGTCACCTAAGTAAATGCAGTATCCGGTAACCGATTTTCTGGTTTCAGGACATGTAGCCCAGTCCGAATCTGAAAAAGCCTTAAGTTGAAGTGGTGAGTTGCTTGGGAAGAACAAGCCTTGAGCAGGTGAAGCTTTAAGGTACCGTAGAACCCGCATAGCTGCAGAATGATGTAAATCTGTGGGACGATGCATATGCTGGCTTAGTTGTTGAACAACATATGAGATATCGGGCCTTGTGTTGAGTAGGTAAATCAGTTGACCAATCAAGCGTCTGTATGGTTTGGGATCCGTTAATGGAGTGCCGTCTGTTGAAGTTAGCCGTGTATCACGGGCCATAGGTGTGGAGCAAGGTTTGCAGCCTAGCAAGCCAGCAGAGTCCAATAGGTCCAATGTGTACTTTCTCTGGCAGATGTTGATGCCTTCCTTGTTGCGGGCAAGTTCCAATCCTAGAAAATACTTCATAGGGCCAAGATCCTTGATGTGAAAATGATGTTGTAATGTCATTTTGGTTGATGTAATGATGTCCAAGTTATTTCCTGCAATTAAGATGTCATCAACATAAATGAGAATAAAGGTATAAGAATCCTTGGAGTTATGTATAAACAAGGAGTGATCAGAGGGACATTGGCTATAGTTGCTACTGAGTAAAACTGTAGACAGTTTTGCAAACCATTGGCGGCTAGATTGTTTAAGCCCATAGATGGATTTAAGAAGCTTGCATACTTGATTAGGGTGAGTAGGAGTCATGCCCTTGGGAAGAGACATATAGACCTCCTCATCTAAAGTGCCATGTAAAAAGGCATTATGAACATCCAACTGAAATAAATGCAAATTTAAAGAAGAAGCTAAAGAGAGAATGAGTCTTACAGTGGTTAGTTTTGCGACTGGAGAAAAAGTTTCAAAGAAATCAATACCTTGAACCTGAGTGAACCCTTGTGCGACTAACCGAGCTTTGTGTCGCTCTATGCTGCCATTGGAATGGTATTTGGTTTTATATATCCATTTACATCCAATGGCCTTCTTACCTGGTGGGAGTGTGGTTAATTCCCAAGTTTGATTGGCTGATAATGCAGATATTTCTTCGTTCATAGCCTGAATCCAATGAGGATGCATGCTTGCTTCTTTGTAATTTTTAGGTGTAATGTTTGTAGTTATAGCAGAAATGTAAGAGAAGTATGCAGGAGATAAATGTGAGTATGATATGTAGTTAGATATGTCATATAAAGTGGATGAATAAACAGTATTACAGTCAAAATCTTTTAAGTGAGCTGGGGCAGATCTGAGTCTTGTAGAAGTTCTGGTTTGAGGCAAAACAGGTTGTGTAATGGGTAAGGAAGTGAGTTGTTGGGCTGCTGGGGTGCCAGGGTCAGGGTTTTGACTAGGTTCAGAAATTTGATGCTGGTTATGTGTGGTGTTAGGAGTGCTAGGGATGTTGGGTTCAGGGGATTGGATGGTAGGGACATGGGTATTTGTGGTGTCTTGCTGAGTAAACTGTGTCGGTGGGGGATTGATGTGATCAAAAATAAAGGGAATTGTGGAGGTATGGTTATCAAGAGCAGTGGCAGTGTTATGTGGTTCCTTGGGGTGAGGGGTATAAGGGAATTTGTTTTCAATGAAAGAGCAATTTCTGGATATAAAGGTGGATCTATTGGTTAGATTAAAGAGCAAGTAACCTTTAATACCAGTAGGATAACCTAGGAACAAACATTGGATGGCCCTAGGATCAAGTTTATCTCTATTTCTAGTTAAAGAAGATGCATAAACAAGACAGCCAAAAGTTTTTAAATCATCATAAGAAGGAGCAGTACCAAAAAGCAATTGAAAGGGAGTCTGTTGTTTTAAAACAGGGCTGCAAAGTCTGTTGATTAAGTATGTTGCATGACATAGAGCAAAAGACCAAAAACACTTAGGAAGTTGAGCATGAAACAAAAGAGATCTAGTTACATTTAGAAGGTGTCTATGTTTTCGCTCAACTGTAGAATTTTGTTGGGGTGTCTCTACACAACTTCTTTGGTGGATTATACCTAGGGAAGCATAGTATGAGGGCATGATGAATTCATTTCCATTATCGGTTCTAATGGTTTTAATGGAACAAGAAAATTGATTCTGACAGTATGTGATAAAGTTCTTAATATGCAGCCTAGTTTCTGATTTATTATGCATGAGTAAAGTCCATGTATATCTGGAGAAATCATCCACAATGGTTAGAAAATAAGTAAAGCCATCCATAGATGGGTGGGAAATAGGTCCCCAAATATCCATGTGTACAAGTTCAAATATGCGTTGAGATGATGAATTACTTGTATAAAAGGGAAGTTTAGTTTGCTTAGCTAGATGGCAAGTAGAACAATCAGAAACTTTATTGCTTTTAATAACAGGAAATTGTTTAGACATAGAGTGCATAACATCAAAGGATGGGTGTCCTAGTCTATGGTGCCATAAAGTGCAAATCGTGTGTGAAGAATTCTGATTACTAATGCTATTACATTGAGCAATTTGTATAGGCAGCCTGTGCAATATGTAGAGGTTATTGTGTTGTGTCACCCGTCCAATCATTTGCTTGGTACACGCATCCTGGATAATACAGGAATTGTGTGAGAAAATGATTGTGTAGGGTGAGGAGAGGCAGAGTCTAGAAATTGAAATAAGACTGAAGTTAAATTCAGGCATGAAAAAAACATTATGCAATTGAAAGTTGTGATCAAAGACAATAGAACCACAGTATTTTGCAATTAGAGAGGCACCATTAGGTAAGTGAATATTGACAGGGTTTATCATTTCAAGAGTTGAAAATTTTTGAATGAAGGGGCAAACATGATGAGAAGCCCCTGAATCCAATATCCACGAAGAACTAGTATGTAGAGGTATACCTGTTGGTGCTATACCTGAAATGAGGACACCATCAGAATTTGTAGGTTTTGAGCCGGAGTTGTCCTTTCTGGATTGTTGAAGAAGAAGAACTAGATGCTGGTAGTCTGCTTTGGAAAGGGAGAGCTCTTTATCAGATGCACTGTTTGTGGTGGAATCTGCAGAAGCCTTAGTGTCCTTATCCGAAGTTTTGGCATTCTTGGAACGATATCCAGGAGGAAAACCATGCTTGAAGTAGCAATTGTCGATTGTGTGGTTTGTCTTGCTGCAGTTTGTGCATAGCATGGGGGTTTTGGAGTTAGGTTTTCCTTTTGCCTTATAATTCGTAGTAGCAGCAAGAACCGCAGGTGAAACCGATGATGTGGAGACTTGTTGCTGAGCAATCAAAGAATATATTTTGCTAATGGTGGGAAGCGGATCAAGAAGTAAAATTTGTGTACGAATGTTCTGGTAATTGTCATTGAGGCCTTTTAGGAAGCAAATGACGTATTCAGTGTGTTTGTAACTGCGTACGGCTTTAGCTAGGTCACAGGTACAGGGTATGGAGCAAGAACAGGATGGGGTTGGTCGTAGATCCTCTAATTCATCCCATAGAATTTTAAGATCGGTGAAGTATGTCGATAAAGAACGATCTCCTTGTTGAATTGAATGAAGGTCGCGTAAAAGATCGGAGAATCGAAAATGATTACCTTTCGTGAATCTTTCTTTGAGGTCTTCCCAGAGATCGAGCGCTGAATCGAAGCAGATGGTACTTTGAGCAATGTGTGGAGATAGAGTGCGATTAAGCCATGAAAGGACCATACTGTTTGCGCGTTCCCAGAGTTCGAAATCAGGATGCTTTGGAGAAGGTCGAGGAAGAGCGCCATTGATGAATGAAATCTTGTTCTTGGAGGTTAACGCTCGACGCATCGATTTGCTCCAATTGTGGTAGTTATTATCATCCAATGGAGGAGCAACAATGGTGGCTCCAGGGTTCTCGCCAGGGTGGAGATAATAAGGATTTCTAGGGTTGAGAATGGGATCGTCGATCTTGGTGAGGTTTTCGGATTTTTTGGGTTGTTCTTCATCTGAAGAGGATGACATGATGAAGAACAAAGATGAAGAAAGAAAAAAATGAAGCGCGGAAGAGTGAAAGGAAAAAAAAATTAGGGTTTGTTCATTGATACCATGTTACAGAGATTTGCAGATGATGCAAGCTTGAAGACAAGCCATAGGCGGGAAAATGAAAATGCAATCTGATTTCAATAATGAATAAAACCTGATTAAAGGATTACAAATGGTATGGGCCTTATATAGAGTAGTTATTCTATCTCATGGCCCATTTAGTTATGATGGTACATACAGGGCCCATATAACTCTAATAAGGAATATAAGAGAAGCACGAATTTAGTGAACTAGTATAATAAGTTGTCATTATTTATTTGAAGCTATTATTGGGAATTCAAGAATCACTCTACAGTAATTTATGAGTCACTAGTTAGTCGACAAATTCAATGCATGTTCTGATATAATTAGCTGTGAAATGATAGAGGAATAATATTAGCTGTCAAACTCGTGGCATTTGGTCTGCAAATCCCTACACTAAAGTTTCTTACTCATGTTTGCTTCCTTCTTGTTCATCAATGTTGTAAAGTTTCCACTTACTGTTCACGTTTGCTTAATCATTATCTACCATCGTTTTTGTTCCAACAACGACCACACCATAAGAATCACCATGAGAAACCAAGCCGGTCACTGAAAAAAAGTTATCATCGGACCATCAACGCGTGCCACCTTTGTCTCTGGGAAAAAAAGTTATCATCGGACCATCAACGTGCCACCTTTGTCTCTGGGTTTGACCACAACGAACAACCTTAGTCTCCGGCACGTGACCACCACTCGCTTTCTTTCACAGCTCTGTTGTCAACATACTTTCCTAGTTTCTTTTTCAGATTATTGTCTTTCCATTGGGGTTGTTAAAATCCATATTGTAGAGACACACGTACCTTTTTTGTGTTAGTCATCAAAGTTAAAACATGCATTAATAGGTATTCGTAAAACTTAATTTGATGTTTGATTTGTAATTAATAATTTAATCAAGATCTATTTGTTTGGACAGGTCCTCTAAAAGGATAAAATATTATTGATTCAAAACCTCTCTGAAATTCCTAACAAAGAGTTATATTATTGATTGGATGCATAACTTTCATAGAAAGTGTTATCTTCTGCACTTCAATGTCACTTAGAGTCTCATTCATCTTCCTCACAAATATGACTTCAACATAAGAGCTTCGGTCACCCGCTTTCTCCTTTAATGAGGTCATCAATGATTTTGTAAAAGTACATCTTAAACCCTCATGTGATGAAGAGAAGGGAAATATCTATCGAGATTCCATAAACCAGAACGTTAGAAAAGTAGTTGGAAAGTCGTCGAAGGATGTTGAAGCAGCAAAGCGAGGATCAGGAGGGAAATTCCCGGTATCTTGGAGGCCATATATGACGGCGGAAGTCTGACGGTCGCGGGCTAAACCCTAAACCCTATTATTTTTTATGAAACTCAAAGACAACAAACATGTGATTTAGAAGAAATGATATAAGCACATGTACATCCAGACTACATAAATTTGTAATTTGTAATTGAAAGAGGACATTTATAAAGATGACTAAAATGAAAGATGTATAGGTAAATAAAACAAAGAATTGATAAAGGAAGAGAAAGAAGAAACTGAAGGAATACAATAACTAATCTATTATAAAAAGAACGCATGGCGTTACTAATTGAAGAAAATTGACAATTGTAGTTTACTCTTTATTTTTAGAAACTATTTTCTTTGCAGTCTTTTGTCATCTTTTTTAACGCCATCATACTAATTTTCTCTTGAGTCTTACTAAAAGTCTTGAACTATTTGATTTTATACAATCTGATGTTTAGAGAACCGTCCCTATTTCTAATATTTTTAAGTTGAAATGATTTATTTCATTTATTGATGATTGTTCTCTAATACTCTGCTTGGAACCATATTCAGCGGGAAAAATTGACAAATAGTATATTTATATTAGAGGCACAATATCTTTTAATATTTTTCAAAAAATGTGGAAATCATTTGGATCCATTATTGTCTCTGATGGATTATGGCGGATGGCTGAACTGAAAATTGCGGAAGCATAAGGATATCTTTTATTATATAAAGAAAAAATTTCAATAAAAACAAAATCAGTTTTTGAATTTAAACTATCAGTTTTGGAGTACTACATATCAGGAAACAACATATTCAGTGTCATCCCTTAAGGTAATTGAAGAGTGCAAAATGGCCATAGTCATACTTTCAAGTAATTATAGTAATTCAAGATCGTGTCTTCAAGAACTGGAGATAATAACCGAGTGTTGCCGAACCACCACACCTGGTCTTATTTTGTTTAAATAGAATGAAGGATGAGGAAAGAAGGTTTTAAAAGTGAGTTCGGTAAGACATTGCGTCTCAGGCCTACATACCCCTTAAGTGTAGTAGGGAAGTCAGAGCTTTTGTAGTTCCTCTTAAAAGGGAGATAAAAGGCCAAGTGGCAAAATCTTTTTGGGTGTTGAGCTTTAACAATACTCAACAGGTTATTAAAATGTTAAGCTTTAACAATACTTAACAAGTTTTAATAAAAAGAGCCAAGCTTTAACAATACAAGGCTAAGGTTTAAAAGAGGAGTCGGTTGAGCTTTAACAATACAAAACCAAGGGTTGATTTAAAAAGGTTGAGCTTTAACAATATAAAACCATTTTCAAAACAAGTGGTGTGTAACATCTCAATTTTTCTATTTTATAGTTATTTTATTATTGGTATAATTATTAAGGGATAAATATACGTTACCCCCTGCCATATATGCGAATTCGGGTTACCCCCTATAATTTTTTTTGGAATACCCCCTGTAATTTTAAGGTACCCCCTAAGCGTGTAAAAAACAGTGAAAACCCAGGGGGTAAATAAAAAAAACAATTTTACAGGGGGTAATAGGGGGCAAAAACATAGAACTTTTTATATTTCAAGGGGGTAATTCAAAAAAAAATTATAAGGGGTAACCCGAATCTCGCCTATATGGCATGGGGTAACGTATATTTATCCCATTATTTAATTATTATTTGGTGTGATAATTATTTGATTATGTGTTATTGTGCTAATTAGGTTAATTGAGCTATTAGTAGAATAATGAGTAATACTAGTTATTGGGCCTAAAGTTGAGAATAGAAGTAAATGGGGAGTAATTGATATTAAGTCCATTAACTTAAGAGACAGATAGTAAAGAAATTAGGTTATTTCATAATACTATCATTTAGTAAGAGAGAAGAGAGAAGTAGAAAAAGAAGAGGAAATTGGAGGAATCTTGAAGAAGAGGGATTTTTGATTCAAGGTAAGAGGGAGAATCCTTTTTATTATGAGTTTGTATAACATGTTGTGGGTAGTAGTATACTATGTGTTTAATCTTTCATTTCTACCAATTTCATATGTTAGGGTTTGATGGAAATTCATCGAATTTGTGGGATTAACCATGTTTGTTGTTATAATGATAATCCATAGTCAGAAACATGATTAGGAACCCATTTACATGTGATTAATTATTGTTTGGATGAGTTTTGGTTGGTTAAAATCGTATTTGGGTTGGTGTTGGAGGTGTTGAAAACGCACAGACTTTTCTGGGTATGGTGTGAGTCGTCGGGCGAGCGTTTTGCTTCGTCGGACGAGTGTTCGTCTACACGCCTTCACCGGGCGATACCAGCGGGCGAGAGTAGAGATGTCAAAATGGGCAACCGGGCCCAAAAAATCCATATTTAATTAGGCTCCATTTTTACTACCCAGGTCCGCCCCAGTCTCGGCTGCGGGCTACCCGGCCCCGACCCTAAACGAGCCTATTTCTTCAAAAAAATAAAATTTTCTTACCATTAGAATTTCTAAATAATTCATATAAGTTACAATTAAAATGTAAAACTGTGAAGGCAAACTTCTACAACACTATGTTTTGATGAAGACAACTATCATGAGTATACATCAATAAAGGATGAGCAAAAAGATCAAATTAGCTATGGATCAAGATTCTCAATGAAAGATCTTTTGTTTTGATGAAGACAAATCTCTAAATAACAAGAAGGCAAAGATGAGTTGTTAAAGTTAAAATATCAATGATCAAGGCTTTGGAATCAAGCTTGCACTTCAAGAAGGTATAATGACTATAATTACATTCTCTAAAGTCTTAGATGCTCAAGAAATCAACCAACCATTGCATAGACCATCCATGATAATAGAAAACATTTGCAAAATCTTTTATTCAAGTTTTACACTGGGTAAATCGATTTACCATAACATGAAATCGATTTGCCACTGTCTTAAAACATTTCCAGAAGCAAAAATTCACTTTTTGCACTATGGAAATCGATTTACCTAAAGAGGAAATCGATTTCCCACTGTTTGTTTTTGAAATTTTGTTAACGTTACATGCATGAAATCGATTTCATGCTAAGGGAAATCGATTTCCCCTGTACGTTTTTTGAAAAACAGCAGCATTTCATAACACCTTTCCACACACCTTTTCATGGAAACATTTCCTTTAATCTTGGCAATTGTTCATGATTAATCTACAGAAACTTATGATATTTCAAGGGGTGTTATGAACATCTATATATACTCAAAATTTCAAATTCATTCTTCACCTCTTCCAATCAAAAAAACTCTTAGAAATTTTCAGAATTTCACATTGTTATTCTTCAATCTTTTTCAAGATATTTTCTACACACTTTCATATCATCCAAACTAGAAAATACTTGAGCAATATATTACTTTAAGAATTGTGAAATATTGTCATTGGAAGAGAAGATCAATCTTATAGATTGATATATGTTCATCAACTTTCTACTCAAAATATTTTTTGTTATTTTTGACTTGCTATCCAAGATTGTTGGAAGTAAGGGTTGTTGATTAATGAGAGGATTGTTCTCATAATCAAGTTGGTAAATCCAAGAGGATTGTTCTTGGTAGTTGTAACCTTGTTGTCCATAGTTTTGGAAACAAGAGGTATCCTTAGGGAGGGTGTTCTCTTAAGGACTTATTGAAATCCAAGAGGATTGTTCTTGGTGGTTTTGTTAGAAGATTGTAGGAGGAGTCTTGTGTAGGCTTGTACAAAGATCTAACAATAGTAAAATCTCTTTCATGTTGAAAGGGGACTGGAGTACTCTCGGATTGTGAGGGGAACCAGTATACATCATTGTGTTCTTTACTTTTCCGCAATTTACCGCTTTCATCACTATTATCAAGAAAAGAAAAGAACCATTCAAAAGCCTTCAAACACTTAACCAAAAAATAAGTACAAGTATTCTAAAAACCGGATAAATCTTCGAAAACCTAATTCACCCCCCTCTTAGGCGCACTCTTAAACTTACAATTGGCATCAGAGCAAGTTATAGGTAACTTGTTCCTAAAGATCCAGAATGGCTTCCGCAAATCAGAATCCAGTTTTTAGAGATGGTGGTAGTAACAACAAGCCTCCATTATTTTGTGGTGAATACTTTGACTTTTGGAAAATCCAAATGAAGGCTCATTTAGAAGCAAAAGGAGAAGAAGTATGGGAAGCAGTCCAAAATGGTCCCTTTGTTCCTACAACTATCGTCGATGGTGTTGAATCAACAAAGCTTAAAGTTTCATGGAACGATGATGATAGAAGGAAAGTTCTTGCTGACAAAAAGGCGATCAGTCTTCTTCATGGTGCTCTTAGTATGGATGAATTCTTCCGAATATCAACATGTACAACATCAAAGGAAATTTGGGATACTCTTGTAGAAACTCATGAAGGTACCGCTGAAGTTAAAAGATCAAGATTGAATACTTTAAGTCAAGAATACGAACTGTTTAGAATGAAGCCCAGAGAAACTATTCTCGAATTGCAAAAACGATTCGTTCATTTGACAAATCACTTGAAGGCACTTGGTAAGACTCTCACTACCGAAGAACTAAATCTAAAGGTGCTTAGATCTTTAACAAGAGAATGGCAACCAAAAGTAACGGCGATATCCGAGAAAAAGAATCTATCAAAGATGACTTCCGCAACCTTGTTCGGTAAACTTCAAGAATATGAAACAGAACTCGGAAGACTTGAAACACATGAAATTCAAATGAAAGATTCAAAAGATATTGCCTTGAAGACAAGAGTCAAGCATCATGATAGCAATCAAGAGGATGAATTCACTAGTGAAGAAGATAATGAGTTTATCAAAAAGTTTGAAAAATTTCTAAGAAAAGAAAAGAAAAAGGAGATCATTAAAGAGGAAGCACCAACAAGGAAGATTAAATGCTTCGAATGTGGAGAAAGAGGACATGTCAAAAGTGAATGCCCTAAACTTGTAAAGAAGGACAAATACTTCAAGAAAAATAAAGATAAAAAATCAAAGAAAGCATATGTAGCATGGGATGACAATGAAATAAGTTCATCTTCAGATGAAGAACATGTGAATCTTGCATTGGTAGCAACACACCATTCCGATGATGAAGACAATGAGGTTAGTAATGAATTTTCTCTTTTTGATAATGATGTTCAAGATGCAATAAATGAATTGTTAAATGAGTGCAAAATTCTCTATAAAACTATCTCATCTCAAAAGAAAATAATATCATCTTTAGAAGAGAAGGTTAAGATAATAGAAGAAAAAGATGACAAAGAAAAAATGATTAGTGTTCAAGAAGATAGTTTTGCATGCAAGAATTGTGAATCACTTTCTTTTCAAATTGTTCAAATAAAGAGAGTCCTTGAAAGGTATGAAAAAGGACAAATTGGGTTGGAAGGTGTCCTTAGGCAACAAAGATTCCTTAATGATAAAAGTGGTCTTGGATATGCAAAGTCTAAACCAAGTACTAGTAAAACTATCTTTGTGAAGGCAAGTGAACAAATCAACAAATTGGATAAAGCACAAAAGGTTCATCATCATCCTAAAAGGTTTCCTAAAAAGAAACCATATGTTCCTAGATATAGAAGTAACTTTGAACCTACTTGTTTTTATTGTGGTATTATTGGTCACACACCCAATGCTTGTTATGTAAGGAACTTTAGTGTTCCTAGTGGACATTATGTATGGGTGAAGAAAGGAACTAACTATGATGGACCCAAAGCCACTTGGGTACCAAATAAAACTTAATTTGTTTTGTAGGTTTGCTTGAGGACCACTTAAATTCTATGGTGTTTTTGTCAAGTGGTGGTTCTAAGCATTTGATGGGAGACATAAACTAACTTTCAAATCTAGTTATAAAGTCCAAGGGTGATTTCACATATGGAGAATACCTTAAAGGAAGAATTCTTGGCATTGACAAAGTTGAAGCACTAACTTTCATATCCATTGAAGATGTTCTTTAAAGTTGAAGGACTAAAGGAAAATCTTCTAAAGCAAAAGTCAACTTTGTGACAAAGGCTTCAAAATCATTTTCACAAAAGATGAATGTTTTGATGAAGTCACTCATGAGGTAAAACTCATAGGTAAAGAAGTAATATTTTTCATGATTTATTTAAAATAATTTTTATCTTTTTCCCATCCTTTTTGATAATGACAAAGGGGGAGAAGATATTTGTGTATATGTGTATGCTTGCTGGTCTCTAACATTTGCAGCCACAAAGAAGTAAAATTCTCTATAAATCAAGGTAGAGCTTTGATCAAGGGGGAGTTATCAAATTTAGGGGGAGCATTCACATAAGAACATTACACTTCATATTTCAAAGGTTGTCATCATAAAAAAGGGGGAGAATGTGAAGGCAAACTTCTACAACACTATGTTTTGATGAAGACAACTATCATGAGTATACATCAATAAAGGATGAGCAAAAAGATCAAATTAGCTATGGATCAAGATTCTCAATGAAAGATCTTTTGTTTTGATGAAGACAAATCTCTAAATAACAAGAAGGCAAAGATGAGTTGTTAAAGTTAAAATATCAATGATCAAGGCTTTGGAATCAAGCTTGCACTTCAAGAAGGTATAATGACTATAATTACATTCTCTAAAGTCTTAGATGCTCAAGAAATCAACCAACCATTGCATAGACCATCCATGATAATAGAAAACATTTGCAAAATCTTTTATTCAAGTTTTACACTGGGTAAATCGATTTACCATAACATGAAATCGATTTGCCACTGTCTTAAAACATTTCCAGAAGCAAAAATTCACTTTTTGCACTATGGAAATCGATTTACCTAAAGAGGAAATCGATTTCCCACTGTTTGTTTTTGAAATTTTGTTAACGTTACATGCATGAAATCGATTTCATGCTAAGGGAAATCGATTTCCCCTGTACGTTTTTTGAAAAACAGCAGCATTTCATAACACCTTTCCACACACCTTTTCATGGAAACATTTCCTTTAATCTTGGCAATTGTTCATGATTAATCTACAGAAACTTATGATATTTCAAGGGGTGTTATGAACATCTATATATACTCAAAATTTCAAATTCATTCTTCACCTCTTCCAATCAAAAAAACTCTTAGAAATTTTCAGAATTTCACATTGTTATTCTTCAATCTTTTTCAAGATATTTTCTACACACTTTCATATCATCCAAACTAGAAAATACTTGAGCAATATATTACTTTAAGAATTGTGAAATATTGTCATTGGAAGAGAAGATCAATCTTATAGATTGATATATGTTCATCAACTTTCTACTCAAAATATTTTTTGTTATTTTTGACTTGCTATCCAAGATTGTTGGAAGTAAGGGTTGTTGATTAATGAGAGGATTGTTCTCATAATCAAGTTGGTAAATCCAAGAGGATTGTTCTTGGTAGTTGTAACCTTGTTGTCCATAGTTTTGGAAACAAGAGGTATCCTTAGGGAGGGTGTTCTCTTAAGGACTTATTGAAATCCAAGAGGATTGTTCTTGGTGGTTTTGTTAGAAGATTGTAGGAGGAGTCTTGTGTAGGCTTGTACAAAGATCTAACAATAGTAAAATCTCTTTCATGTTGAAAGGGGACTGGAGTACTCTCGGATTGTGAGGGGAACCAGTATACATCATTGTGTTCTTTACTTTTCCGCAATTTACCGCTTTCATCACTATTATCAAGAAAAGAAAAGAACCATTCAAAAGCCTTCAAACACTTAACCAAAAAATAAGTACAAGTATTCTAAAAACCGGATAAATCTTCGAAAACCTAATTCACCCCCCTCTTAGGCGCACTCTTAAACTTACAATTGGCATCAGAGCAAGTTATAGGTAACTTGTTCCTAAAGATCCAGAATGGCTTCCGCAAATCAGAATCCAGTTTTTAGAGATGGTGGTAGTAACAACAAGCCTCCATTATTTTGTGGTGAATACTTTGACTTTTGGAAAATCCAAATGAAGGCTCATTTAGAAGCAAAAGGAGAAGAAGTATGGGAAGCAGTCCAAAATGGTCCCTTTGTTCCTACAACTATCGTCGATGGTGTTGAATCAACAAAGCTTAAAGTTTCATGGAACGATGATGATAGAAGGAAAGTTCTTGCTGACAAAAAGGCGATCAGTCTTCTTCATGGTGCTCTTAGTATGGATGAATTCTTCCGAATATCAACATGTACAACATCAAAGGAAATTTGGGATACTCTTGTAGAAACTCATGAAGGTACCGCTGAAGTTAAAAGATCAAGATTGAATACTTTAAGTCAAGAATACGAACTGTTTAGAATGAAGCCCAGAGAAACTATTCTCGAATTGCAAAAACGATTCGTTCATTTGACAAATCACTTGAAGGCACTTGGTAAGACTCTCACTACCGAAGAACTAAATCTAAAGGTGCTTAGATCTTTAACAAGAGAATGGCAACCAAAAGTAACGGCGATATCCGAGAAAAAGAATCTATCAAAGATGACTTCCGCAACCTTGTTCGGTAAACTTCAAGAATATGAAACAGAACTCGGAAGACTTGAAACGCATGAAATTCAAATGAAAGATTCAAAAGATATTGCCTTGAAGACAAGAGTCAAGCATCATGATAGCAATCAAGAGGATGAATTCACTAGTGAAGAAGATAATGAGTTTATCAAAAAGTTTGAAAAATTTCTAAGAAAAGAAAAGAAAAAGGAGATCATTAAAGAGGAAGCACCAACAAGGAAGATTAAATGCTTCGAATGTGGAGAAAGAGGACATGTCAAAAGTGAATGCCCTAAACTTGTAAAGAAGGACAAATACTTCAAGAAAAATAAAGATAAAAAATCAAAGAAAGCATATGTAGCATGGGATGACAATGAAATAAGTTCATCTTCAGATGAAGAACATGTGAATCTTGCATTGGTAGCAACACACCATTCCGATGATGAAGACAATGAGGTTAGTAATGAATTTTCTCTTTTTGATAATGATGTTCAAGATGCAATAAATGAATTGTTAAATGAGTGCAAAATTCTCTATAAAACTATCTCATCTCAAAAGAAAATAATATCATCTTTAGAAGAGAAGGTTAAGATAATAGAAGAAAAAGATGACAAAGAAAAAATGATTAGTGTTCAAGAAGATAGTTTTGCATGCAAGAATTGTGAATCACTTTCTTTTCAAATTGTTCAAATAAAGAGAGTCCTTGAAAGGTATGAAAAAGGACAAATTGGGTTGGAAGGTGTCCTTAGGCAACAAAGATTCCTTAATGATAAAAGTGGTCTTGGATATGCAAAGTCTAAACCAAGTACTAGTAAAACTATCTTTGTGAAGGCAAGTGAACAAATCAACAAATTGGATAAAGCACAAAAGGTTCATCATCATCCTAAAAGGTTTCCTAAAAAGAAACCATATGTTCCTAGATATAGAAGTAACTTTGAACCTACTTGTTTTTATTGTGGTATTATTGGTCACACACCCAATGCTTGTTATGTAAGGAACTTTAGTGTTCCTAGTGGACATTATGTATGGGTGAAGAAAGGAACTAACTATGATGGACCCAAAGCCACTTGGGTACCAAATAAAACTTAATTTGTTTTGTAGGTTTGCTTGAGGACCACTTAAATTCTATGGTGTTTTTGTCAAGTGGTGGTTCTAAGCATTTGATGGGAGACATAAACTAACTTTCAAATCTAGTTATAAAGTCCAAGGGTGATTTCACATATGGAGAATACCTTAAAGGAAGAATTCTTGGCATTGACAAAGTTGAAGCACTAACTTTCATATCCATTGAAGATGTTCTTTAAAGTTGAAGGACTAAAGGAAAATCTTCTAAAGCAAAAGTCAACTTTGTGACAAAGGCTTCAAAATCATTTTCACAAAAGATGAATGTTTTGATGAAGTCACTCATGAGGTAAAACTCATAGGTAAAGAAGTAATATTTTTCATGATTTATTTAAAATAATTTTTATCTTTTTCCCATCCTTTTTGATAATGACAAAGGGGGAGAAGATATTTGTGTATATGTGTATGCTTGCTGGTCTCTAACATTTGCAGCCACAAAGAAGTAAAATTCTCTATAAATCAAGGTAGAGCTTTGATCAAGGGGGAGTTATCAAATTTAGGGGGAGCATTCACATAAGAACATTACACTTCATATTTCAAAGGTTGTCATCATCAAAAAGGGGGAGAATGTGAAGGCAAACTTCTACAACACTATGTTTTGATGAAGACAACTATCATGAGTATACATCAATAAAGGATGAGCAAAAAGATCAAATTAGCTATGGATCAAGATTCTCAATGAAAGATCTTTTGTTTTGATGAAGACAAATCTCTAAATAACAAGAAGGCAAAGATGAGTTGTTAAAGTTAAAATATCAATGATCAAGGCTTTGGAATCAAGCTTGCACTTCAAGAAGGTATAATGACTATAATTACATTCTCTAAAGTCTTAGATGCTCAAGAAATCAACCAACCATTGCATAGACCATCCATGATAATAGAAAACATTTGCAAAATCTTTTATTCAAGTTTTACACTGGGTAAATCGATTTACCATAACATGAAATCGATTTGCCACTGTCTTAAAACATTTCCAGAAGCAAAAATTCACTTTTTGCACTATGGAAATCGATATACCTAAAGAGGAAATCGATTTCCCACTGTTTGTTTTTGAAATTTTGTTAACGTTACATGCATGAAATCGATTTCATGCTAAGGGAAATCGATTTCCCCTGTACGTTTTTTGAAAAACAGCAGCATTTCATAACACCTTTCCACACACCTTTTCATGGAAACATTTCCTTTAATCTTGGCAATTGTTCATGATTAATCTACAGAAACTTATGATATTTCAAGGGGTGTTATGAACATCTATATATACTCAAAATTTCAAATTCATTCTTCACCTCTTCCAATCAAAAAAACTCTTAGAAATTTTCAGAATTTCACATTGTTATTCTTCAATCTTTTTCAAGATATTTTCTACACACTTTCATATCATCCAAACTAGAAAATACTTGAGCAATAAATTACTTTAAGAATTGTGAAATATTGTCATTGGAAGAGAAGATCAATCTTATAGATTGATATATGTTCATCAACTTTCTACTCAAAATATTTTTTGTTATTTTTGACTTGCTATCCAAGATTGTTGGAAGTAAGGGTTGTTGATTAATGAGAGGATTGTTCTCATAATCAAGTTGGTAAATCCAAGAGGATTGTTCTTGGTAGTTGTAACCTTGTTGTCCATAGTTTTGGAAACAAGAGGTATCCTTAGGGAGGGTGTTCTCTTAAGGACTTATTGAAATCCAAGAGGATTGTTCTTGGTGGTTTTGTTAGAAGATTGTAGGAGGAGTCTTGTGTAGGCTTGTACAAAGATCTAACAATAGTAAAATCTCTTTCATGTTGAAAGGGGACTGGAGTACTCTCGGATTGTGAGGGGAACCAGTATACATCATTGTGTTCTTTACTTTTCCGCAATTTACCGCTTTCATCACTATTATCAAGAAAAGAAAAGAACCATTCAAAAGCCTTCAAACACTTAACCAAAAAATAAGTACAAGTACTCTAAAAACCGGATAAATATTCGAAAACCTAATTCACCCCCCCTCTTAGGCGCACTCTTAAACTTACAAAAACAACACATTAACTTAATTTTAACTATTCAAAATACATCACAAATTATCCAAAGTAGCAAACAAAATTAAATAACTTGTTCCAACAAGTTTTAAGATATAAATTTTCATGACAATTATAATTTTATAACAATTATAACAATAAACTATTATAAAATTTTATAACAGATTGATGAGATATTATTTTATAGAAAAATATTATATATATATATATATATATATATATATATATATATATATATATATATATATATGAGGGTTATGTTTACTTCAGGAGTAAGTTATTATAACTTACTCCAAATCTAGACCATTGATTAATTCTTTTCAATCTAGTGGTTAAAAATAATAAGTAATAGTTTTCAATCTATTACTTATTATTTTTAACCACTAGATTGAGAAGAATCAATGGTCTAGATTTGGAGTAAGTTATAATAACTTACTTCTGGAGTAAATATAACCATCCTTTTATATATATATGATTTGTACTAACCCCATCCTCCCATATAAATATGTCATTCTCATATGATATGCCATATATATATATATATATATATATATATATATATATATATATATATATATATATATATATATATATATATATATATATATATATATATATATATATATATATATGATTTGTACTAACTCCATCCTCCCATAAAAATTACATGAGAACTTTTTAAATCTCATTTCAACCTTATTTTTAATTAGAATATATCATGGTGTCTTTTCTATACTATCTACATAATTATATTAGGATGAAACCTTTTAGTTTGAAATTAAGTTAAACCATCAACTTTTGTTTGATATTTATTCCTTTAAAATACAAAAAAAAAACTTAAAATACATAATATGCAACTTGTTTATAACATACCTTTATGAATTAGGAAAAGATAATTTCTAATTATATTAAAGATTTTAACTTTTTTCAGGCTGACGGGCTACCCATGGCCCATACGGGCCGGCCCATATTTTTTAGGGCATTTTCGGATCGCGCTTTATAACACCCGGATGTAAATGGTCTAAAAAAATAAGGCTCAAGCCCTAATTTTTTCCGGGCCTGACGGGCCGGCCCAAGGGCTTCGACCCATTTTGACAGCTCTAGGCGAGAGGGTGACCAAGTTCCTATTTTGGAGCGTCGGGTGAGTCATTTCTTTTGCCGGCGAAAATGCTCTGTTATGCCAAAATTCTAAAATGCATAACTTTTGATCCGTAACTTCGTTTTATGTGTCGTTCGAAGCATTGAGAAGCTAATGTAATTATCTATATGATATAAGTAGAATGGTTGGCACTTGATGAATTAATTATGATATTTTTATGTGAATAACATGTAATTATGTATATGTGCGTTATGGATTGATGATTTTGTGAATAACATTGTTAATATGTTATGTGATATAATATTCATGATGTGTATGAATGAATATATGTGATTTGGATGTATTTGTTGAGAATGAGTACTTGATGCATGTTGTGCAACTTTTGGTGAATAATTCATATGACTTAGATTATTGTGATATGCATGTATAATTAAGGTTGTGTGATAATCTTAATTGCATATGTTGTGTTATGTTGTACATGCATTCATGGGGAGATTGTTGTTATACCCCAAAATTTGCCCGCATCATTTTTCAAGAAAACTCCAATCTGGAAATTAAGAGTCTCATATAATCATGGATTTTTATTTCAACAAATATCCTGACATATGAAATACTTAGTTTTTAGAATTTTTCTTATACAGTAATTTGGCCTGCAGTTGAATTTATTCTTACGCAAACGCCAAATACTGTTTATTACTTCACACATGCTATTTATTTATTTACAGATAAATAGTACTGACACAATTGGTACAGAGTTAAATCTTTTTGCAGGCGCAGAATCAGGAAACTCAGACTGTACTGGTAACAAGTAGATTATTATTATCTTTTGTTTCCCACTAATTTTGGTACTATATTCCATTATTTTCAAAAATCTTTTCAAATCTCTTTTTCAAAAATCAAATCCTAACTTTATTCTCTACATCTCTCTTTTTCCCAACACTATCATACACTTTCTTTCAAATCTTACTTCCACTAAAATTTTCCTTTTGTACGGAATCACATCATTCCCCAACGTCTCTATCCTTCTTTCCGTTCTATAAATACCTCTCATTTTTTCATAAAAATCTCACATCAAATTCTAATTCATCTCTCAAATTTCCACTTCATAATCCATCCTTTCTTCTTCCCCGACAAAATGGCGAAGCGGTGGGAAACGTGTTTTCTTATGGTCATCACCATTGCTACGGTGATCATGTCTTTCTTCTGTCTACATAGCCCGGAACACTGTGGACCTGGGATGCTTATGCTCCCAATCATCTACATGTTACTATTTGTAGCATGGGTTATCAATCGTCATTCTTAAAATTTGCCGTATTTCTTATTTCTTAAATGTACCGTTTATTCGTCGTACTGTTCAATATAGTATGTAATATTTGTACTGTCAGTATTAAATGTTGTATTACTTGTCATAATATTGCTTAATTACTCAGATAATATTTTATGTGTTTTCTGCCAGTCAAATATCCATTTTTCTGTGTATTAAATGATTTCCAGGGTTATTATCGGTAATTTTGCCCGCGTACAGTAAAAATTAGTTATTTATTATGTCTTTGTTTTTTTAACAAGTCATGTAAATAAACTTTCATTTTTCACATAAAACTAAAACAAAAACAACAAAAAAGAAAATTAACTTTGACTGTTGATTTTTCACTCTAACTGCTACGTCAATATCTGAACAGTCAGTTGACAGCCAAACTGCTGGCAGTACAATTCTCAGTGTTTTGTACCATCAATCAAATCAATCTTTCACAATTCAAAATTCCAAGATTTTTGTTCTAGAGGTCTTCTGAATATCACGCGATTAGCAGAGACTCAACACTGCACAAAAATCAGGTACGCTTAACTGTCTCCTACACAAACAGTCCCTGACTAGGGTTTTCTTGTTTTTACAGGAGAAACAAGTTTTTGAGAGCTCAAATGGATTTCATACACATCCATATATCTCAAAATACCATCATACAAATTTTCAAACTTCAATTCACTCAGACGCACCGTCAGCAGCTCAAACAGTCAACAGGCGACCCGTTTGACCAAAAAAGTCAACAGACAGTCAAAAATGAAATTTTTTGTCAAAGTCCATATTTTGTCAAAGGATTCATCATTTGATCATTGGATGATCATAATTCATCAAGGAAAGATCAAAAATCAACAAAACCCTAAGATTCAAAATTAGGGTTTTTGCCTGAAAAGTCAACTCAACTTTGACTGATCATAACTCTCTCATCCTTCATCCAAAAAATTCAAACCAAAGCTCATTTTGAAGGAAATTCAATTATCTTTCAAATTCCATTGATCCCATGGTCATTGGATTCACCATTTGAAAAATATGATCAAAGACATTACAGGTCATTTTCAAAGTCAACAAAAAGACACTTTTTTCAAAAGGACACACAAAGAGCATCAAAAATCATTTTGACATGAGACCAAAGACATTGGTTAGAGGACTCTTTGAGGTTTCCACCTTGTTGAAGTTGGCTAAATTTTGGGAAAATGCATGAAACCAACATTGCTCAAAAATGCATTTTTTCCAAATGGGGCCAAGTTTTCATGGTTCAAACATCATTTTCATAATATAATGGGCCTCCCACGACCAAGACAAGGCCCATGTCATTTTTATCCATTTTTTTGGCATAATTTTATCTTATTTTAAGATTAAATTAAAAGGAAAATGGATGGATAATGGGTAGCTTAATTTCCAAGCATGACTCACCCAAGGAATCTTCATCTTTCTGCAGAGAATTGAAGAGCAAGGCAAGTGCATTGAAGACAAGAAGACTTGGTCAATAATTCAAAGCTTTTTAATATAAAAAATTCAAGAATTCCACAAAGGCAACTAGATGCTTCTTAGCTTCAATTCTAAGCACTCAATGCTTATATATAGGCTACCTTACTTCAGTAACAAAGGAGACAAGTTCAGAAACAAAGCCTTACTCATAATACACTTGTAACCACTTGAAAAAAATTCAAAGAAAATTCAAATTCGAATTTTTAATTTCAGTCAATTTCAATACAAACTAAGCATTCAAACATCATCTCTGAGCTTCACTGAAACTATTCCAATCAATTGCAAGTCTTAAACATCACTGAATCGAGCTACACAGGTCACGATTTGTCCAAACTTAAACTGACTTGTATCTCATAACACAAGCATATCTAGCACGATGTAGACATATATTTGGACTTGGTGTGGTGTGTAGATCATTTCTGGAACTTTAATTAAGTTTTAGACGCTTACACACGAAGTTACCATTTTAGGGTTCATAACCTAAAATTTAGGGCTTTCTGAAATAGGCAAAATTAGAGGTTTTAAGTGGTACCATTGAGTTCGTATGGATCAGACGAGTTGAATGGATAGGTCGCGCCAAATTTCTTTTATGTCTAACCCCTATTCGTTATTTTCCAGGTTTAAGCTTCATCTATTACAGCGCTTTTGATAAGAAAGCGCTATTAAAAGTCCTGGCGAGAGGTTGAAGATGATGAGGTGTCCTCACCTCATTGGACAGCAAGCGCGCGTTTTTTTAAACTTAACCCTTGGTTTCAGTGTTTGCAGGCGCGTCATAATTGGTGGACCCTCACAATCTGAGCCATCTGATTTCATTTATTATCCATCCAACGCATCAGAATGAGGACCTATCCCATGGACCTTATTTAATTTCCACACCTGATCAGTATCCTTTTATTTTCTATTTTTATTTTAATTTCTTTGTTAAATTAATTAAAAATAGTTTCAAAAATCCAAAAAATACACAAAAAATATTTTTAGACTTCTAAAATAATATATTATTTTCTGAAATAAAAATATTTTATTTTTCTTCAAAATTTCAATATTTTGCATAATTAATTAGTATATATTTATATATTTGCTTTTTAATTATTCTAACCAATCAAAAAATCATAGAAAAAATTGTTCTTTATGTTAAATATTGTTTATATACTATAAGCTAATTTTGTACATATTTTGAATAATTTTCTCTTTAAGTTTTAATTATTTGTGTAATTATTTGCATAATTATGTTTAATTAGCTTAAATCAATTTCAAATCAATTTCCAAAAATTCCAAAAAAATTAGTTTTGTTTTAAAATTAATTAACAAATATTTTGTACATATTTTAAACTTAATTTCTAGGTTTAAATCTATTTTCATCTTTTTTCTTCATTTTAATTTAATTAATCATGCATTAATTATAATTAAAATCAATCATAAAAAATCCAAAAACATGCCTTTTATTTTTCTTGCAATTTAAATTCCTAGATAAATGTATAGGATGTCAAATTCATGTAAATAGGCTAGTTTACATTTCCTGCACAATCGATGTAATAGCGTAGATTTACTTTCCGCACTTTACATTTCCGCATTTTAATTTCCCGCATATATAAACTGCGTGTATGTCAAAGATAAAATTGAACCGTTAGATCACTAACTTCAAAGATAAAATATCTGAATCCAATCACAATCACACTTGCACCTCTTAAGGTCAATCCCTTCTTATTCTTTTCAAAATCAAAGTCAAAATTCTACTATTTTGAGTACAAAATCGAACCTTGCGTTTATATCCGGTGAAAGGATAGATTTTTAAAGGAAATAGGATAAAGACCTTACAACTCAAGGTAGACCTCCTAGTTTGCTTGCTCAAATCAAAACAAACAAAATTCTCATACACTGTTGTTTTTTCAAAACTTTCCAAAAAAGACAATACTTTGTATACATCCAAACACGGATTATTACAAAGTTAACGTTCTTTTCAAAACATCTTTCGAAAGATAAACAAGCATTTTGTATACATCCACACACGGATCATTACAAAATTCAAATTACAAAGGTATTTGAAACCACATATGAGCAATTTCAGAGCAATTGAAAAGTGATCGAAAAACAAGTGAGCTAAGCAAACTTAAGAGCCCATGGATAACCATGGATACAAAGGGTGCTAACACCTTCCCTTTGTATAACCTACCCCCTTACCCAGAATTTCTTAAAGGTCTTTTTTCTGTTTCTTTTATAAACCTTTCCTTAATTGGATAAAATAAAAGGTCGGTGGCGACTCTGTGAATTTTCAAAAATGCGAAAGCATTAAGCGATAAAAAAGAGTCAGTTCACGTATCTCTCCAGAACAGAGGTATGGCCCGGAATTAAAAAACGGAGGTCCACAATTGTGCTCCGAGCTGGCTTTGATCCTTGTGTGGAAACAGAGGCGGCTTTGTTCCTTTTGTGGATTCGGAAGCGGTGAACTATACATTCATATTTGAGGGCTTTGATCTTGTTCGAACCGGAAGCGTGGCTCTGGTTTTAAATCGGGAGCGGTGAGCTTGATACTCACAATTGTACCATATGCATGAGTCGCATTAATTGCATTTCAAGTCGCATTTTGTGTTATGTGACTACTTGAATTGATGTGATTTGCTTGTGTGATGATTGGAAATTGTATTTGGGTTGAATATTGTGGATCTTGTTCAAATTATGAAGTGTGATGAAAGATTATGCTATTGTATGCTATATTCATTGTCATTTTATATTTATTCATAATGAATTGAATTCTCATCCTTCTGTTTGAATGATGTTCACTGTGACATCGCGTAGGTTCCGATGAGTAGTGTGCTTGCACAAGAATTTAGCCGAGGAGCTTATCGGTTATTTCGTTTTGCTTAAGTAGTGAGTCAGATGTTCTGATCATGTAACACTGAGGGGTTTTGAAATTATGTTTTGAATATTTGGATATTGTTGTCTTAATTGTATTTTAACATGATACTTTGGATATATTATGTTGGAAGCTATGTTGTCTAGTTTTTATATGACATATATATGTGAGCTGATTATGTCACTATGATTAGGTAGATGAATATAGTATGAGATATATTCATTGAAATTGTTTGAGTAATATGATTCTGTTGCGATATGCATAATTTATTAAACATGAAGTTTTCAAACTGTGTTATGAATATGATCAGGTGCATGTTTGTATGTATGATTTGGATTTTCAT
Organism: Vicia villosa; assembly: GCF_029867415.1. Classification (NCBI taxonomy): domain Eukaryota; kingdom Viridiplantae; phylum Streptophyta; class Magnoliopsida; order Fabales; family Fabaceae; genus Vicia; species Vicia villosa. Next base: position 16,399,678 of record NC_081184.1, on the reverse strand, counting down.
TGCTATGAAAACAACATGTGACACTGATAGGTAAAATAGCAAGTGTACTATTTTGCCTCTGTAGTAATAATAGGAAAATTCCCCGAATGTCGATCTCAAGGACTGCGTAGTAATATCGAGTTCAAATTATAGATCAATTAAACAAAAACTAATATTGGGGTTTTGTTTGCAAATTGTCACTAAACAATAATTAAAATAAGCAGAAAAGTAAATTGGCTTTTTGACAAATATGAGTATTATGCTAGGGGTATAGTGTGTGATTGTTCCTGTAATAACCTTGGATTTAGATCTCTTCAACAAGTTCATAACCTTTAATTACCGCCCTTTAGATTATTTTCCCCTAAGTCCTTAGTGGGAAAACCTTTGAACATTCATCCTAACTCCTAAGTCCTTAGAGAATTATGATGAAATCAAGCCTTTATGTTATCAAGAGTTAACCGGTAACTATAGGGTATCCCTAGTCCTAGGTGATATCTACTATAGTCTAATCGTACAAAAACCTTAACAACCGCTGTCCAGCTGGTTGTTAACCGTAAATCAATCTTGTTGGTCCGACAAAGAAAGCATAAAAACCTTGTACAATTAAATTAAATAAGAAAACAAATCTATTGATGAACTCAGGAATTCAAAATCATTACAGAGTCAAATCAGGGACACCCCCTAGCATTAGGATTTAGTTACTCATATTGTTCAAAGAAAACAAATTATAAAATAGATACATTACAAGAATTGAGATGAAAGTTGATCTTCAATCGCTTCCGTTCATGAAAACCTTCTTCTCTCCCAAACCCTTGTTTTCTCCAATCTTCAATCGTGTCTTCTCCTAGCCAAAAAGTCCCCTCTCTCTTGCCCTAAAGTTGTTTTTATAATCAATCTTCCATTCCGGTTGAAACCAAATGCCAAGAATACCCTTAATGATTCCATTTGAGTAAGGAAGCTTATAAACACATATTCAGCCCGCGCTCATCAACACGGGCTGTGTTCCTGCACACGGGCGCCCGTGTTGATCCTCTGACTTTGGTTCAAACTCGCATTTCTAGCCACATTTCAATACGGGTGGCCGTGTTGATTAACACGTTCCGTGTGAGACCTTAACTTCATAATTTGGCTTTGTGTTCTTCATCAAAGTTGTAGCCCTTTTCGTTAGCGAAATTTTGCCACCGGAACCGCGTCAATCGGAGTTACGAAGCTCTAGTTATGATCAAAATACTACACACCTGTCACAATGAGAAACATGCTGAAAATTTCCAGATCTCACACTTGCTAACACGAGTCGTGTCAGCCCCGTGACTTTCATCTCTTTTGCATTTTCTTGGCCACGCTTCATCCTAACATGGCCAGTTTCAGGTGACACAGGTGGTCGTGTCAGACCTCATGTAGCTTGACTTTTCACTTCCTTCGAAACTCCCCTTTTTGTATTTTTTGGCATTGATTTGTCTCGATTTATTCCTTTAAGCCTGCAAACAGTAAAATACACAACCAAAGCATAAAATGTAGAATAAAGAAATAAAACACTCAATAACATAACTTAAACATACCTAAAACAACGGTAAATATATGTGTGAAAATCATTGATCAGACACCCTTTTTATTATATGCATGTTATATATGTGTTTATCGGGGTTTAAATGGGTGTTACACTAGTGGTATCATTGCATGGTCGACCAGTTGGTCAAGGTTATTAATATCTTTTATTCCCGTTGTATTAGATTTGTGCATCTGACACGATCAATACTGTTTGTTTCTTTGGTTGTTGGTTGTCTTAGGACGATGGTGTTAGAACAAGAAATGTTCTGATCAATATTCTTAGTTTTGATGATAACATTATATATGAATTTTGTATAAGAGAATGTGGTACTCTAATTATTCACGTTTTTCATTTCAGGAAAAGTATAAAAGAGTATGCACAAAATCAGTGTTTAGAAGCACTGACCCAGAAGTTCTGGATGGCTTCATCAGAACATGGTCTGGCAGACATCAAAAGATGGTCCTGCAGAATCAGAACATGATCTGGAAAGCATCAGAAGATGGAAGTCAGAAGTAAAGCTCTGAAGATCTGATGGTATCACGCTCAAAATACTTCTAAAGTCTGAAGACAGAAGTTGCATCTGCACCAAAGCTGAAGACTCTGATATTCAAACGTTTGTTCTACATAATCTGAGTCCAGAAGAAAGTACAAGATGAAAAGGCTATAACGTCAAATCTCTGACTGACAAAAGGAATGTTAGAAGCTACAAAAGGCAAAGTCAGTAAAAGCAGTGAAAGCATGGCTCGAGGTAGTTAACAAAAGAGTGAAACATTAAATGCAACAGTGTATTATTCACGCAAAGCATTAAATGCTCCCAACAGTCACTTTTCCTTAGCGCCTATAAATAGAAGTTCTGATTCAGAAGCAGTAACGATCTCTTGCGCGAAAGAACTAAAACGGTGTCAAAATGAAATCAAACAAAAGAAAAGAAGAACTTCATATTCAACCTCACAACTTTGTAATATCTTAGTGAGAGTTAGATCTTAATCTTAAGAGAAAAATCACTTAGTGATTATAGCTTATCAAGAAGCATTTGAATCTCTTGTAACATTTATTTTACATTGATTGTAAAAGGAAGTTCCTAGAGTGATCAAGTTGTGATCAGAATACTCTAAAAGACTTAAAGGGTATCTAAGTGGAGTACCATTGTAATCAGTTTGATTAGTGAATTAAATCCTGAGTTGAGGTAAATCACCTTATCAGGGGTGGACTGTAGTAGTTTAGTTAACAACAAACCAGAATAAAAATAATTGTGTTATTTATTTTTATATACCATTTTTGAGAAAGAACCCTTATTCAATCCCCCCCTTTTTAAGTGTTTTTCACTCCTTCAGATGGTTGCAGGAAACAACGATGATGTCATTGCTGAGGCATTGAGGATGTTGGTTGGATCTCTTGGTCAGATTCCTCAAGTGAATGCTGGTAATCAGAATTGATGATGATGAGTTTCGTGCTTTAGGGAAGTTCCAGAGGAACAATCTGCCTATATTTGAGGGAGAGCATGAACCTGATAAAGCACAAGCTTGGTTGAAGGCGATTGAGAAGTTGCATTTTAAGATATCGTATTGTCATTTTTCCTATGTTAAATGACTTTTGATTAAAGAAAACATCTTTTATTAGTGGATTCATATGACTGACTAGGCTCAGAAATTTATTGGAGTGTAGTTTTCCTTTCTAGGACAAAACTTAGGTGCATTTTCTAAGATGTTTTTTGAATGGTTCTAACTTGTTAAGAGTCTCACATCGGACAATATATGAACTTAACATATTTCTTAGGTCCAAATCTTATCCTACAAGCCGATTTTGTAGGGTTGAGTTAGGTCCAACCATATTTCTTAACATGGTATCAAGAGCCTTCTGAGCATGAGAGAGTGTGTTCAGAGTCCCACATCGGACAATATATGGCCTGAACATGTGCTTATAAGTGAAGACAATCCTCACCCTACAAATCGATTTTGTAGAATTGAGTTAGGTAGGTCCAACCATATTTCTTAAGACCATCTCCAATGGTGCAACTCATTTTTGAGTTCTTTATGGGTCCCACCAGCCATATCATCTCAAAATAATTTATTTAATATTTATTTTATTGGTGTAATTCAAATGGGTCCCACAACTTTACCTCATAAATTAATTTGATTGTGTACCACAATTTTTTACTAGTTGCATTGCAATGCAACTCTACTATGACATGACAAATTATTTTAATATTTAATTATTATATTGATGTCTAGGTGGAGAACTCATTGAAAAATACTACCATTGGAGATGCTCTAACATAACTTAATCTTTTTTGCAGTTATCACAAACGTTAAGAAAATTATTTAAACACTTTGGAAAATGCACTTAGGTTTTGTCATTTTTTCTGTTGTGGGAACTCAACTTGGTTTAAGAATTGAAATGTTTCAGGTAATTTGCAACAACTCACGTTACTCGTTAATAGGGGTGATCAAAACCAAACCAACCCAATAGAAAACCGCAAACCAAACCAAACTGAAACCGCAAAAAACCGCATTTGGTTCGGATTAGTTTGGGTCAGTTCTTACAAAACCGCACGGTTCGGTTCGGTTTGCGGTTTGTATTTTGTAAACCGAACCAAACCGAATCAAACCGCACTATGTTACAACCTAAATTTTACTAACTTACATCCAACCCAAACTTAAACTTATTATACATTAGCATTATGATTACGAACAATTTTCTCATCCTTACACATATAATTTCAGTCCCGATCTTCTAAAATCTCTAATAACATTATCGCACCTTCTTTGTCACATACATCTTCCCTCTTCTTCTATAATCTCTACTCTCTTATATTCTTTCTTTTTCACCTTGTCATTTTTATGTAAATGTTCCGTATTTCAGTTTCGTTTTTATCGCATATCTTCTTCTCTAATCTCTCAACACTTTTTTTCTTTTTCACTTTCACTAATCTTTCGTCTCTTCTATTTTTTTGTTTCGTTATAATAATTTTTATATTGTTTTATGGTATTATTTTATGTTTAATATTTCACTTTTGTCTAATTTAATTTTTACATATTAAATGAAAAATTGTTGTCAAAATATGACGAGTTTTGTTGTTATTTGATAGTGTATGAATGTATAAATACAAAATTATGTTATCATCTATATGTGTATGTATGGCTCAATAAAATATTTGTAAAAAACCGAACCAACCGAACCGAACCAAACCGCATTAGTTTGGTTTGGTTTGGTTTGGTTCGGATTTTTTTTAAAAGCCAACCGAACCAAACCAAACTGCACTATTTTTTCTCTTGCGGTTCGGATGATTTTTTTCGTCAAAACCGCCCAAACCGCACCGCGAGCACCCCTACTCGTTAAAATGACTATACAATATTATAAAAAATAAACAAATACAACTAAATTTTATTATATGTGTTTTTTCCAAAATAAAAGTTATCATTAAATGTTTACCAACTTTGCTTTTGTCTTTCTTTGTATACCTTTCAATTGTCTTGTTTTACTCGCAAAGTTGTTAGCATATATATATATATATATATATATATATATATATATATATATATATATATATATATATATATATATATATATATATATATATATATATATATATATATATATATATATATATATATATATATATATATATATATATATATATATTATGACTAGTGTAGACATACCCGAAAAGGTAAATGGCTTGTGGGTTACACACAAAAGTTCAATATTAGTTCTTGAAAGTTGATGCGCGCATGATTGCTTTTTGCATCACATTGTTATAAGTCTGAAAAAGGCTAGGAGTAGACAAGAAAGATCATGTAATATGTGTAATATTATCACGTAATGGTGATCTTGTCTCAGACCTGTGTCCAGAGAGGTAGGCATTCAACAAAAATAATTCCTGACCATACAATTTATGATTTTTGAAGTGAAATGACATATATACCAGTTTTCGTTTTATATTCTTTGTTTAAATTTGAGGTAATTGGTGGATGTTGTAGGTTCAAGTGAAGGATTCTCAGAACTAACTGTTACATATTCCCAAACTTGAGAGTCAAGTCTTACGGTAAAGGCAACATATGGTGGGATCAGCAATAGCTTCATGTAAGTTTCAATTGAACACATTAAGCTAATACTGAAGTTGAGTTGCTCCCTTTGAGGGATCAACAATCCCCTTGTGCTCCCAAGGTCAATCACATAAGGAGGTGCTATGCTATATGTTAATGTTCCTCTGTGATTATATGAATAACATCATCAAAATTAATTTTGATGGCAGCTTCTTGATAACCTAGGTCCATCAGGTTTTGGAGGAATCATCATGACCCTTGTCCTTCTATTGTAAATCACATTTGGAAGTTCTTATCTCAAAGTTGGACACTTGGACTATTCCTTTTTAGCATACTTTTTGAGAGGCACATGGTTGTGTAGATTAGCTTTTTTTTTTTTTGGAGGATTAATTAAAATTGATTTAGCCATAATTGAATCTAACTTGTAGCTTGATTTAGAGTTTTTGTCTTTAGAATTAATTTTTAGCATCAAATTATGTTCAACTCATGGATTTATTTAAACAAAAAATTACTTTACAGTCTAATTATTTAGTTAGAATTGATCTTATAAGGGGTCCATTTATTTTAACTTTAAAAAATTAAATTTTTTCTTTGTATTTATAATAATTTTTATAAAAAAAAATTTAAAAAGAAAAAAATTAAACTCATTATAAAATAAAAGACTAATTTTGACATCTATTAACATAAATGTATATTATAAAAAATTAATACTATAATACTATTGACATCTATTTAAAATAGTTATAATAAAATGATGAAATACCAAAAAAATATTTTATGAAAACCATTTAAACCAATTTTTTTTGATTTTTTAACAAATATAATACTATAAAAATTATTTTTTAAAAGATTGAACCAAACGAATTCAAAATCAATTCATTTCAAATTAATATTTAGGCAATTTCTCATTGCATCCTTATATTATGGGGTGCACCTCAAAATCCAAAAATATTTTTGAGTGAATTCGGAGATACATTTCTAGGCGCACCAAATTCAAAATTTTTTTTTTTAAAATTTAGTTCTGAATTCTCCCAAGGTTAATTTAGAGATGTATCTCCAGAAATACTATTTGTTTTAATTACCATCAATTTCTTAATAAAAATCAGTTTCAATTCTATCAAATAAATTGAAATAAAATGATTTGGAAGAATATGTGAATCGAACATAAAAAATGATCTCAAGGAGTGAGAAAAAAAAGAAAGAGAAGTTACAAATAAATAGAATAACTATGAATAAGACTCTACTAGGATTGGACCATGAGTTCTCCAATGATTTATACATGTCTGCATCTGGATGTGAAATTTGTATTTCTGAACCGTCCATTACAAAAATAAGTATACGTGACACAACCTCCTGAATTTGTGAAAAAGAATCAGGAAGCGATGGTGTACATATTACATAAAGTGTTGTATGAACTAAAACAAGCTCCTATAGCTTGAAATTTGAAAATTGATTCATTTTTCAAGCTTCAACGATTCAGAAAGTGTGAGATGGAGTATGAGATTTATGTTCAGCATATTTTTGAAGGCAATATGATTCTGGTGTGTCTCTATGTTGATGATATATTGCTAACAAGGAGCTGTTCATATGAGATAGTCAAGTTCCAATAGGTGCAGATGAATGAGTTTGAGATGACTGATATGAGAAATATGGTATCTTTTTCAGGATAGAGATTTTGTACTCTGAAAAAGGTATAATTTTGCATCAGTTGAAGTATGAACTTGAACTTTTGAAGAGATTTGAGCTAACAAATCACAAGACTGCAATCACACATGCTGAGACGAATAACAAGCTGGATTATGATGTTGAGGGTGATGATGTAGGTGCTACAAATTTAAAATAGTTGGTTGGCTCATTGAGATATCTCTGTAGCATCTGACCTGACATTTGCTATGCAGTTGAAATAGTGAGTAGGTTTATGAAAAAGTCAAAGTGGTCACATTACCAAGCTGCTGTCGGGATACTGAGGTACATTAAAGAGACTCTGAGGTATGGAGTGTTGTTCCGTTCTGGTGTCAAATATGACTCAAAGGTGATATGCTATTCAGACTCTGATTGGTGTGGAGACAGAGTTGACAGAAGAAGTACTTTTGAATTTTTTTTCAAGTATCTGGGAAGTCTCATTTGTTGGTGCTCCAAGAAGCAACCAGTCGTTGCCTTGTCAACTTGTGAAGCTGAGTACATTGCAGATATTTTGTCTGCGTGTCAAGCTAGTTGGTTTATGAACTAACTACATGATTTGAAGATTAAGGTGAGTAGGTCTGTGAGGTTTATATTAACAACAAATCACCTCTAAGCTTTGCTAAGAATCCAGTGCTACATGAAAGGAGAAAGCACATTGACACAAAGTATCATTTTCCGAGGAATCAAATTCAAAAAGGAGTGCTAGAAGTTGTGCACTATAGCACTTAGAAGCAACTTGCAGATGTGCTGACTAAAGCTGTCAAGATTGAACACTTTATTCATTTGAGAGTTGAAATTGGTGTTGTAGATTTTGGTTAGCTAAATATGAATTAAGAGATAGTGTTAAAATTAATTCATGTTCAGAAGTTGTGTTGTTCCAAAATGTGTTGTTAGTCAGAAGCTACTGCATCTGAGATGGTTGGTTAGGAGTTTTCTAGAAGTTGGTCTTAGCTGTTAGCTTTAACTTTGCATATTTTTGTTGTGCCTATGTGACAATTTCATTGGTGTATTTAAACACTTTAGTGTAACAGATTTTTTAAAAATGAATTTTCACTATTAAGAGTTTGTTATGTTTTTCTCTTTTCTCTCTTCTTTCATCTTCATCTTTAACCTTGTGCACCAACAATTTTAATAGTTTTGTAAAGACATAACAAAGGAGTGAATGGTTACCTTGCGGTTGTAGAGTGTTAAATCGAGATGAAACTGGATCGGAATTACATGGTGACAACGACGGCAAAACAAGGTTGGTAGTTTTGAAGCTAAAGAGAGTGTATAAATAAAAATGGTTCTGATGTTTTTTCAGAGAAAGAAACATAATTTGATGAATGTGAAAGTGATGGTGTGGGAAATATGGGAAAAGGATTGTCTCCTATGAAATAAAAAAATAGTCAAAAACCAAACCTGTTTGTTGTGACTCCATCTTTGTCATGTCTTTTCACCATTCTGAGCTCGAGTAACTTGGTTTAAACGAACATCCAGAAGACTAAAAAAATATTACATGATCGTAACTAGAAGCCAAAATATCCAGCCAAAGAAAATTTCTCTCTTGAACTACCCTCCATTTCCATTTAAGCAAGAGTGCGACGTTAAACTCTTCGATTTTCTTAACTCCTAAACCTCCCCTATCCTACCCAATAAATTTTCTTCCACCCTACCCAATAAATTTTCTTCTTAAGATCTTTATCACCCAAAGAAAGTTAGCTTGAATCCTTCTTATAATGAATTGGAATATGACTCTTGTCAATCCGAATGAGTGGAAATGGAAAAAAAATGACTTAGTTGATTATCAAGTTGACCTTTATTAAGTGCAATTAAATTTTAAGAGAAGGGCATTTAAGGGAAATCACACCTTCTTCTTGTATTTTAGTTAGATAGTTGATTGATAACATATTTTTAACGAGTTTGACTTGTTCAAATTTCAGCGATGTTTCGCTGGAAGCTCTATGAGACGAGTTTGACTTGTGCAATTTCAGCGATGCTTCACTCCAAGCGTGAATACTCGCACAAAGCAATCAGAACTTGCTATTCAAACAAAGTTTTGCAATTTCAGATTCACTCTTCGGAGAAATTTTCCATCAAATTCATCCATGTCTTCCAAATTTGAATCCAGATCTAGTTCCGGTCCAAACCAGAAGAGGTACAACGTGTTCTTGAGTTTCTGCCCTACAGATGTCGGACAGTTTGTTCCCAATCTCGATATGGCTCTTAGTTCAGAAGCTGGAATCTTTGTTTTTGGGGAAGATGAGAGGTTTCAACACGGGGAACAGGTAGAGTCGGTGCTGAATGTAATTCGAGAATGCAGAATTGCTATAGTTGTATTTTCAAGAAATTATGCTAATTCAAGCTCGTGTATTAAAGAATTGGAGAAAATAACCGAGTGTTGCCGAACCTCCGATTTTAGTGTTCTTCCCTTGTTTTGTGATGGTGTTCATGCCTCATATGGAAGTTTAAAGGGAGATATGTTTGGAGAGTCTTTTCCTAATTTTATTGATAGAATATCCATGAAGGGAATCCCTAAAAATGAAGATAAGCTCATGACTTGGGTGGCTTTGATCACTAAAGCTACCAAATATTTAGGATCAAGTGATCGCCTACACAAACCCACACACAGGTAATTTTAAACTTGTAACTTGCTTCATTTCAAATTATGACTTTTCTAATAATGTTTTGATTGTGAGCTTTGCAAATTTAAGATCTTTCTATTATAGTTGTGACTTGAGATTTTAATTTAAGTTCTTTTGACCTATGAACATGTTGGAGACTTCTTATACTTATACTTGTAATCATCTCTTATTCATGTGTTACACAGGTATGAAAATGTATATATTAAGGATATAGTTGAACGTGTTACGTGTGTGATAAGCAACAAATACTCATTTGCGACTACCCATGCACCGAGTGTAAAATCTAGTGTGCAAGATGTGGTTCAACTATTGAAACAATCAAAATATCCTCTCCTACTAGGGATATGGGGGATGACAGGGATTGGTAAATCAACCATTGCCGAAGCCATTTTTGTTCAAATTGGTCTTTATTTTGAATACAAGTGCTTCCTCGATAACGTTGGGGAAGTTGGGACAAAAAATAATGATCTACTTTCATTGCAAGAGAAACTTCTTTCTGATATTAACGGACCAACTGAAGAAGAGATGCCTATATCCGCAGTTGAATCAAGAGTGATCTTAAAACAAATTCTTCGAAGTAAAAGAATACTTCTTGTACTTGACAATGTTGATAAATTGGAGCAGCTACATGCTTTGTGTGGAAGTCGTGAATGGTTTGGTGAAGGTAGCAAAATAATCATCACGACAAGAGACAGGCATCTACTCAAGGAGCATGGAGTTGACCACATATATCCAGTGAAACAACTGGATGAAAGTAAATCACTCGAGGTTTTGAATTGGGGTGCATTCAGCCAAGCTCGGAATCCTCGAGAAGATTTTGTTGAAGTTTCTAGACAACTAGTTGCTTATTGTGGGGGATTACCTCTTGCTCTTGAAGCCCTTGGGATGTTCTTGCGCAGAAAGGAAGTACTTGAATGGAAGGGTGTGTTGAGGAGTCTCCAAAGATTTTCAATTCCAGCTCCACGACTACTAGAAGCTCTTGAAAAGAGTTTTAGAAATTTGAGTAATGAAGAGAAATGCATATTCCTTGATATAGCATATTTCTTTATAGGGATGAACCAAAAGGATGTACTCCAAACATTAAATAGGTCAACACAATCCGCAGCTTTTCAAATAAGTCTCCTTCAAGACAAGAACTTTGTAACTATTGATGAGAATAACAAACTTGAAATGCCTGTTCTGCTACAAGCCATGGCAAGAGATATCATTAAGAGGGAATCAAGTAATAAGACTCATCAGGTGCGCGCGTGTGTGTGAGTGATGTATCACTATTGTATGATTTTTTGTTTCATTAATGAAAACAGTTTATTAGCATTTGGTTTCATATTAATCACAAGAACATTGGAAGTTAATTAATGAGTCTTAATTGATAATTAATAGCAATAAATTATGGGTAACCTCATAGTTGATGATGTATTAGTGGCATCAGGAATCTCAACATCCATATATCTAAGCTATGGTTTTATTTTTATTTTTTTGATGCTTCAGCCAAAGATATACGATGTGTTTTTGAGCTTCAGAGGAGAAGATAATCGGTCAAAGTTCGTGTCACATCTCTATTCTTCTCTTCAAAATGCAGGGATTTATGTTTTCAAAGACGATGACGAGATTCAACGAGGAGATCAAATCTCAATCTCACTACTGCAAGCAATTGGACAGTCTAGAATTTCTATCGTTGTTTTGTCTACAAATTATGCTAATTCTAGATGGTGTATGCTAGAGTTGGAGAAGATCATGGAAATTGGCAAGGTCAAGGGTCTGGTGGTCGTGCCAGTGTTCTATGAGGTAGATCCCTCAGAAGTACGTCACCAGAAAGGTCTTTTTGGAAAAGCTTTTGAAGGTCTTATATCAACAACAATCTCCGTGGATAAATCCACTATGAGTAATTGGAGAAAAGAACTCTTTGATATCGGTGGCATAGGAGGGTTTGTACTCGTAGATTCCAGGTTATTTATTTATTTACTTTTTTACTTGTCTTTTAGAATATTGTTCGTGATACTTTAAAATTCTTTGGCCTTGATGTGTAATATTTTCTGTCCATTTTAAAAATCACTTTCATTTTAAGATACTTATTGAAAGATTTGAGAATAATTACAAAATATGTTGATTGTAATCTATTTTGAATTTTTGAATAGTTTCTAACTAGAAAACAAATACTTCTTTGAAGTATGGTAAATGAGAATAAAATGTTACTTGTATTTTCTGTGATTTGTAATTATGAACATATATGGATTAACTTTTATTTTTCATAAACGTCTCTAAAAAGTTCAATATTTTGTATATAATGTCTATAATACAATAATAACATTTTTATCTTATATGTATTATATTATGTGATGGATCTATAGAAATTACTCAGATAAGTATGTATTAGTAAGTCCTCTATTTGGAATTTCTAAAATTGTTGGTGAGCTGTTTGGGGAAGCCATGAATCCTTATCTCAAATTTATCCCCCACTTTTTTTTTTCTATAAGGATTTGCAGACCAAATAGAACTATGTTTGTATTCTTGAGGTTGCATTTTAACTGAATCATCACTCATGGCAGGATATGGTGGGCTTAATATTGATATTCTATTATAATTATTATATCAGAACATGCATGTGAATCTAGACTTCACGAGATTCTTAAACTGCTGTCGGAGTGACTTTTGGTAAATTTCATTAACGTAACTTAGAATAATAACGACAGATTGGTGGTTTACTGATGCTTGTGCTTTTCTTTCATTTCCCATTCTAATGCAATTCTTTTCTTTTAAAAATATTCCCGTTTACTTGCAATATTTTTCCCTATCTTTTTAATACATACAATTTATTGTGCGCCTTATTAGTGGTTCATATTTTATAGGAATGAAAGTGGTGATATCAAGAATATTGTTGAACATGTTACTCGTTTGCTAGACAGGACAGAATTATTTGTTGCTGAACATCCAGTGGGAATTGAATCTCGTGTGCAAGCCGCAGCAAAGCTATTAAACATCCAAATAGCAGATGATGTTTTACTTCTAGGGATTTGGGGCATGGGGGGTATGGGAAAAACAACCATTGCCAAAGCCATCTATAATCAAATTGGGAGCAAATTTGAGGGAAAGAGCTTCCTTTTGAATATAAGGGAACTTTGGGAAACAGATACTAATCAAGTTTCATTACAACAACAAGTACTTTGTGATGTTTACAAAACAACGTCATTCAAGATACGTGACATTGAATCAGGGAAAAATATATTGAAGCAAAGACTTTCACAAAAAAAGGTACTTTTTGTGCTTGATGATGTGAATGAATTGGACCAACTAAAGGCTTTGTGTGGAAGCCGCGAATGGTTTGGTTCAGGAAGTAGAATAATCATTACAACCAGAGATATGCATCTTCTTAGATCGTGTAGAGTTGATAGAGTGTATAAAATAGAAGAAATGGATGAAAGTGAATCTCTTGAGCTTTTTAGTTGGCATGCATTCAAGCAACCAAGTCCGATAGAAGATTTTACTACACATTCATCCGATGTGATTGCTTATTCTGGGAGGTTGCCACTGGCACTTGAAGTCCTTGGCTCCTATTTGTCTGACTGTGAAATAACAGAGTGGCACAAAGTTTTGGACAAACTCAAATGTATCCCCCATGATCAAGTACAGAAGAAGCTAAGAGTAAGCTTCGATGGTTTAAAAGATGTTACTGAACAACAAATATTTCTTGATATAGCTTGTTTTTTTATTGGAATGGACAGAAATGACGTCATACAAATATTAAATGGGTGTGGATTTTTTGCCGATATTGGAATTAAAGTCCTTGTAGAGCGAAGTCTTGTAACGGTTGACAAAAGGAACAAGCTTAGAATGCATGATCTGCTGAGAGACATGGGAAGACAAATAATTTATGAGGAATCCCCATTTGATCCTGAGAATCGCAGCAGGTTGTGGCGCCGAGAGGATGTGTTTGATATGTTATCAAAGCAAACGGTAATTACTAATTAAAGAACTTCTTCTATGGTTTGTGTAGAAAATAAATATGATGTGTTTCGAAGTTGAAATAGTGTACAAACCTTTGTAGCACTGACACCTCTGAACAAAGTTTTGTCAGGTATCCAACTTGTTTAAGTGTCCGACACTGACTCGTTCAATTTATTAATATTCTCAAATTATGACCGGTGTCGACGTGTTAGAGTCCGTGTCAATGTTTCGGCGATACAAACGCTAAGTTGTTTATCGAGATTATTTTAAACCTAATAAGTCTGAGTAGTAGGCCGAAAACAATTAGTACTAATAATGATAAATTATTAATAGTAATTACAACTACACATTATTTTCAACATTCTTCATGAAGTTGGTAAACTAATATATATCATTTCCAGCTTACAAGAAAATTGGTTGAAATTGTCAGATAAGTCAGTATAGGTTACACTCATGGCCTGCATTTAGGCATGTGCTAGAATTAGTATGCCAACTAGCTGTTGTAACTGCCATAACTGAATTACAAAATTAGTTATGGGATATAGTCTATAAATAGATGCTACTACATCATAACAAAATCCCAATGTAATAATTCATTCAATCGATAGAATTTTTTATTCTCATCTCAATTCAGTTTTCAGTTTAATATGGTATCATAGAGCTTCAGTTCGATCCGTAATGGCTGAAACTGAAATCAATTCTCCTTCTCCACCTCCACCCTCACCTACTCCAGTGACTCTCGTTCCTCCTTCTGATGGTGACTTGCCTTGCGTCAAGTTTCATCTAAAGATCTCAGAAAAACTCAATGAAAAGAATTTCTTAATTTGGTGCCAACAAGTCAAGCCAGTTATCAATGTTCACAATCTTCAAGACTGTGAACACACCCCCTCACGCTCAACAAGTCAAGCCAGTTATCAATGTTCACAATCTTCACCACCCAAGTGAGACTCTTTAACACACCCCCTCACGCTCTGGACTGGATTTCTGGAGCTTGAACATAAATGGTGGGTGGCTCGATAGCATAAGCCTAATAGCTGGTGGGCCAATGGATCTTGAAAGAGTCTAATACCACTTGGAATTAGAGTTTGACCTAACTCATTCCTAGAATACCAGCTTTAAGATGAAGATTGCCCGCACGTATAAACTCATGTTCAGACCATATATTGTTCAATGTGGAACTCTTAACAATATGAATTATAAACTTATAATGTCAAAATTATAGACTACATTACAAGGATTTCCCCCACTTATAAACACATGTTCAGGCCATATATTGTCCAATGTGACACTCTTAACAGCATGCGTTATAATATCAAAATTATATATACTACGTTACAAAGTTTTTAGCTACCAGATCTCAAAGCTGTTAGTTTTATGTTACTCTGTATTCTTAATTTCAGGGAACAGAAGCTGTCAAGGGTCTGAATTTGGAGTTTCCAGGAAAAAATACAGTTTGTCTGAATACCAATGCATTTAAGAAGATGAATAAACTCAGATTGCTTCAACTTGCTGGGGTACAGCTTAATGGAGATTTTAAAAATCTTTCAACAGATCTAAGGGGGCTGTACTGGCATGGATTTCCGTCAACTTACACTCCTGCAGGATTTCGGCAAGGAAGACTAGTTGTCGTCGAATTAAAATATAGTAATCTCAAACAAATATGGAAGAAAAGCCAGGTACAGATTATGTTTATTATTTGGCTCGTGGTTTCTTTCGTTGATCATATTTTCCAGAAGCAATAAATTTAAATTTATTGTCTCTTCTAACTCTTTAATGTTAAAAAACCACAAATTTGTAGATACAAGCCCTTTCATAAACTACATCATTTCAAGTTATCACCTTGACAAATTATATATTCACCTCTACTTAAAGCGAAATCAATATAGATATAACCATTAAACAGTCCTTAGGGATAAAAAAACCAACACTATACAATTATGTGATTGATACATACCAGGGTCCACGTTTAGTGGTAAATAGTATATCTTCCAAATTCCAATCTATTTTTTTCTAAGCTTCTCTCATCATCATCATCATCATCATCATCATCATCATCATCATCATCATCATCATCATCATCATCATCATCATCATCATCATCATCTTGGGTTTTATTTTCTTGCAGATGCTAGAGAATCTAAAAATTCTTAATCTTAGTCATTCTCGGGATTTGACTGAAACTCCAGACTTTTCATACTTGCCTAATCTTGAAAAGCTAGTACTCAAAGACTGCCCAAGTTTGTCTACAGTCTCCCATAGCATTGGATCTCTCAGTAAAATTCTTCTTATAAATTTGACAGACTGCACAGGTCTTCGAAAACTTCCTAGAAGCATCTATAAATTAAAATCTCTAGAAACTCTGATTCTTTCTGGATGTTCCATGATTACCAAATTGGAGGAAGACATGGAACAGATGGAATCATTGATAACTTTGATTGCAGATAAGACTGCAATAACAAAAGTGCCTTTTTCAATAGTAAGATCGAAAAACATTGGTTACATTTCTCTATGTGGCTTTGAAGGATTTTCACGTGATGTATTTCCTTCTATCATTCAGTCTTGGATGTCACCATCAAAGAATTTGATATCTCTAGTTCAAACATATGTGCCCACTTCATCTCTTCGTACTTTCAAGGACCTTCTAAAGCTTCGAATTCTTTGTGTAGAGTGTGGTTCTAAACAACAACTAAGTCGAGATGTAGAAAATGTTTTGGATGTATTAAAAGCTACAAATTATCATAAATTGGATGCAAGGGCAACTGCACCACAAATCTCTGATATGTTTCCTTCTCCTTTAATTGATGATTGCCTTGGTGAAGTTCGCACTTCAGGGTCAAAGAATTACTTGAAATCTTTCTTAATTCAAATGGGAACGAAATTCCAAGTATCCAATATTGCCGAAGACAACATTTTACAGGTTTGTATATCTCTTCCGAGTATCTATTTTATTAAAAGTAAACTGGAATTTTTGTTCCCGAGACCTTGAGAGAAACACATTTCAAGACCCAAACCTTCACCACTCGGCCAACCCCTGAGGTTGACTTTACTTTTCCTTTGATCCCTAATTTTAGCCTTTTATATTTTGGTTTAGTGTACAGCCTTCGTGTGACAATAAATCTGATTCTTGCAAATGGTTTGATTTTTTTGAATATAAGAGAAGAGAGAATAAAATATAGAATATTGTGTAGAGGAGAATCATCCTTTTTTTTGTTTTTTTTGGCTCTATAGAGCTAGAGTGTAACATAGTATTAATGCGTTTCTTATTCTTAGCATAACTCATTTTTATCTTAAATTTCAAAACAAACATTTCAAAAAGACTTAACAAACTCTCAATAGCTAGATGTTACCTTGTAACTAAAGATTTTTTTTCATATTACAGACAGCAGATGGGACTTGGGATTCATTTTTGCTCCCCTGTGACAATATATCCGATTGGTTAAACTTCAGTTGCCAAGGTAGTTCTATAATATTTGTTGTCCCGGCAATGAAAGGGAGCATCCTGAAGAGTATGATGTTGTTCGTCCTCTATTACTCTTCCCAAGACAACATAATATCAGAAGGTTGCCATGGTATGTTGATCATAAATTACACAAAGACAACCATTCAGGTCTATAAAAGAGATACACTAATGTCCTTTGTGGATGGGGATTGGCAGAGTATTACAGCAAATCTAGAACCTGGTAACGAAGTGGAGGTTATGGTTGTTTTTGGGGAGGGATTCACTGTAGAGAAGACAACAATATCTTTCTTATATGATAAACCAATCAACCAAGAAATGGAAAACCGCAATGAGGTAGACGAGGAGGGTGTTATTGTTTATTATGGTCATGATGAGGAGGATGTTAGTGTTTTTGATGGTTATAATACTGATGTGCCAGTGGACAACATTGCTACTGGTCTTGGTCAAGATGAAACTATAAGTGAAGATAGGCGCTTGCATGCAATGGATAAGAATTCTGATGATGATGCCATAGCAACAAGTAAGAAACCTGCCTGCTGTTTCTGGTGGCGGTGATATACCCGCAGACTAGAATGGTGCCGTTTCTAGGGTAGACGAAAATGTGAGTGATATGAACAACTGGGATGCGGTAGACCGTAGACAAGGATGTTAATGTTTCTGGGGAAGTAGGGAAGAATGTTGTTTCTGGTGGAAATGTAAATGTGACTGATAAGAGTATTTTTTTCCCCTTAAGTAAAAGCTTTCTTCTTTTCATCCTATGATGCAAGCAGAATTTAACAAATGAAGCTGTTGGACAAACAGGATTTAAGTGTCACATATGTGGTTTCTTCCCCAAGCCTCCTTCCGTTGTTTGAGCTGTACTGATCTCGCGGCTTTTCAGGTCCAGTCTGGTTGGCGTTCTAGTTTGGTGCACTTCCAGCCATTTTAAGAAGGGAAGAAGTCCAAACCTTATTACAAGGTAATAACATAACTAGACTTTATTATAATATGTGTGTTTATTATTAAGAATCCATCGTTATTGTTTAGCTTGAGAGGAGAGATTTTAATATAGGAGATTGAGAGGGGAGAGAAAAAGAGATTGGGATTTAATAGGTATTTTGTTTGGTTGAGAAATGTAGAATTTGGTTCACAAGCTAAGGAGGGAGGTTTTGAATAAGCGAGTAATATTGAATTAAATAAGACTAAAGATAATCTCTTCCCTACCCTTTTCTTCATTTTCTTCAAAGATGTGCACTTCAATTATGGTTTTTTATGCAAGGAGAAGTTGAATTTTAGGAAATAGTATTGTCACTTTTTCTATTTAAAATGACTATTTTGATGAAAGAATTATATGTGAGAGAGTTGAATCCTAACATCTTTTATTAGTGGATTCATATGACTAATACCATTGTTGTATATTCTTTCCTTAAATTTGAGGTAATTGGTGGATGTTGTAGGTTCAAGTGAAAGGTTCTCACAGCTCACTCTACATATTCCGAAACTTCAGAGTCAGGCCTCACTGCAAAGGCAACATATGGTGGGTTCAGCAAACAATAACTTCATGTAAGTTTCAACAGGAAAATACCCTTTATGTTAATGTTAATGTTCCTCTGTGGTTATATGAATAACATCAAAATTAATTTTGATGGCAGCTTCTTGATAACACAGGTCCATCAGGTTTTGGAGGGATCATCACCCTTGTGCTCTCAAAACTGGTCTATTTCTTTTTAATATACTCTCATGGTTGTGTAGATTAGCTTATTTTTTGAGGAATTAAAATTGATTTAGCCATAATTGAATTTATCTATTATTACATATATGAAAACAGAAGCGCGAAGTAATTCATCTATTATTGTGCCATGTAATCAATATATTATGCCATGTAAAAAATATTATGAGTTGGCATCTTCCAATACTTACAATGTCCTTCTTAATAATACTGTGCATTCTCTGTAGCAACCAATTCAATTCACTCTTTTTCTTTATGCTTATTCTGTTTTTCTTTTAATGCACCTACTTTATAACACCACTCAATTCTTTTGCCATTCTTCCACTATTATTTCATAAGTTATAATTAAACTCTTTTTCCATTTTGGATAAATGCTTGTCTCTCTTCCATCTCACATTGGTTCATTTGCCATCGAGTGTCTTACCTGTCCCACTCTTACACTGGTTCAATTTTTGCAGACATGGTGAGTATTCTTCTTCCATTTTTTTAAGCAAAAAAATTATATTATAAGAATTATGATGGGTACTCCAACCAAATACAATAAAATAGTCTAAGCACAGTAAAAATTATCTATGGTAATTTCTTTTTTCACCCTTATGGTGTGGTTCACACTTTTAAAAATTTGAAATTGATCTTAAAATATTTTGGAGATATATCTTCGAACGCACTTCAGTCAGTTTTTGCCAAAAGTTAATCTGGCGATACATCTCCAAAATTTTTAGGGTAAATTCGGATATGTATCTTCGAAACCCCATTTGCTACACGTTTTCATTAAAATTGACGCCGTTTTCGGGGATTCTCTGTTGATTTTAATCAATATTATAATCATAGAAATTGTATCCTTGCGACCTAGTGTAAAAAACTCGATTTTCAGAAAAATCGACCTTGAATCGAAATTTTACCTTATCATTTCATTAGAAAAATCATGAATCAAAGTCCTAGATTTAGAAACTAAATATGGAAAATCACGAAAAAATTTGTATACTCTTAATTTGATTTTTAACTGTATATTTAGAAGTTTATAATTTTATTTTAATCGCTTTTTTATTTTTCAATTGTTTTTCTCAATAGAGGCGTCGTTGATATTTACATATTTATTGCATTGTTGATGCATGACTATTATATCTATCAATTTAAACTCATGTGAATTTATTTAAACAAAAATTACTTTAAAATCAATTTATTTAGAGTTAAAATTAATCTTATAAAGGGCTTGTTTTTTGTTTTAAAAAATTACTTTTTTTTTTGTATATTTAAAAGTTATTTTTATGATATTTTTTTGTAGGGTTGAATATGTTTGACGTCCCTATAAATATAACGAATTTTCGATTTTAGTCACTCTAAAATTTTTCTTCAAACAATCCTCTCAAATTTTTCCGTTCCTAAATTTGGAGGATAACTTGACAAAAATTTAAAAACAATTGAGATTCCAGGGGTTTTTTAACCTCCTCTAAAACAAACCTAGAAAAAAAAATTGATTGTGAACTTTTGTCGAACACTTTCTGCTGCATCTCTTTAGTTTCTTTAATCTATGTATTCCTAGATTAGTTAATTATATTATATATGTCTTTATTCTAGATTAGGAATAGAGAGATTAAAGAAACTATGAACTATGAAGTTTGTTGTTAAAACGATTTACAACATGTGTTAATCCTCTTTGGTTGTGCTGATTGTGTCATATGTGCCTGAATGCTGATGGAAATAAAGCAGCAATCAATCCCAAAGGTGTGGCCAAAAGTGACCGTTACTCTTGTGCTATGTGTGGATGGATTATTACATGTGTGTTAATTGGATCATTGAGTAAAGGAAATCAATGATATGAGTTGTTGGGCTATGGAAGAATGTTATGTTGAAATTTACTTGTCATAGTTGTTTCTAGGTAAGAGCTTTTATGTCAACTGAATATTTTAATCAATTCGAACTAATCACAATTCTCAATCTCTTTTATTTATCATTTAATCAATTGTTTTTCTTCGATAGTTGACCTAGCTGCAAGCTGTTGTCCATGTGTATGTACTAATAATTTTATACAACTAGTACTAGTTTATTTATTATAGCAATCACGACTTTTAGTATTCAAATCATCGTTTCATTTCAGTTGTTCATTCATTTCTTCTGCTTGTTGTGCAATTTCAGAGTCATCCCTCACTCTGAACTACTTTTCATCAAATCCATACCATGTCTTCTTCCATTACTACCAATCCCAAGGGGAAGATCAGCTACGATGTCTATCTCAGTTTCAGCGCGAAAGATCCGTCTACTTTTATTTTGAAACTCCATAAGGCTCTTTCTAAATATGTTCCAGGAGCTCTTATTTTCTTGGATCATACCAAGCTTCAAACTACAGATCAGGAAGCAACATCTTTAGACTCATCACTTAAGGTAATTGAAGAGTGCAAAATAGCTGTAGTCATACTTTCAAAAAATTATACTAATTCACCATCATGCATTCAAGAACTCGAGAAAATAACTGAATGTTGCCGAACCACACCCGGTCTTGTTGTTCTCACTGTCTTGTATCCCATCCATCCAAGATTGCATCGCCATGCGTTTGGAAAGGCTTTTCATGATTTTCTAGATAGAATCTCGATAAAGGAAATCTCCCGATGGGAAGACAAGATCATGACTTGGGTGGAAGCAATTACTAAATCTTCGCAATATCCAACAGATTTCGTTCCCACAAACGAGTAAGTTTAAAGTTTAAACTTTGTCTGATTTGAAATTGTATTATTAACACTCATTTAAAATGTTGAGAAGTTGAGAATTGTATGTTAGAACTTTGGTGTAGTATATCGAATTTTCTTGCAAAGTTAACTATATGATTATTTAAATTTAAATGTAGCTCCTCCTTTCTTTTCAAATATGTAGATGTTCGTCAACTGTTATATGACTAATCATATTTCATGTCTTGTTCATATAGGAATCAGTATGATTGTATCAAGAGTGTAGTTGAACGTGTTATTTGTGCGCTATACAAGACAAGACCCGAACTCTCGACTACTTTCTATACACTGAGTGTAAAATCTGGGGTGCAAGACGTGATCCAACTATTGAAACAATCAAAATATCCTCTCGTTATAGGGATTTGGGGGAAAGCAGGGATTGGTAAAACAAGCATTGCCACGACCATTTATGATCTCATTGGTCCTTATTTTGAGGGAAAATGCATGTTCACTAATGTCAGTGGAGTTTGGGGACGAAGTAATGGTCCAGTTTCTTTACAAAAAGAACTTCTTTTTTATGTCAACAAAACCACTGCACTCGAAAATGTGACTTTAAAAGAAAACCTTCGACATAAAAGGGTACTTCTTATACTTGAAGATGTTGATAAATTGGAGCAGCTAAATGCTTTGTGTGGAAGTCGTAACTGGTTTGGTGCAGGTAGCAAAATAATCATCACAACAAGAGATAGACGTCTACTCAAAGAGTATCGAGTTGACCATATATATAGAGTGAAAGAATTGGACAAAAGTGAATCGCTTGAGGTTTTCAAGTGGGGTGCATTAGGAAAAGAAACAACTTCTCCAGAAAATTTCGACGAACTTTCCAGAGAGGTAGTTGCTTATTCTGGGGGATGGCCTCTTGCTCTTATAGCCCTAGGGAGGCTTATGCATGGAAAGGAAGCCCTTCAGTGGAAAGGTGTGTTATGGAGTCTCAAAAATTTGTCCATTCCAGCTCCACGACTACTGAGTACCTTAGAAAAGAGTTTTAATGAGTTGAGTGATAACGAGAAACAAACATTCCTTGATATAGCAAGTTTCTTTATTGGGAAGAACCAAAATGATGTACTCCAAATATTAAATAGGTCAATACAAAACGCGGCTCTTCAAATAAGCCTTCTTGAAGACAAGAGCCTTGTAACCATCGTTGAGAATAACAAGCTTGAAATGCATATTCTCCTACAAGCCATGGCAAGAGATATCGTTAAAAGAGAATCAAGCAACAGGACTAATCAGGTGAGTAGTAAGTAGTAACATATAAATGATTTTAGGGTTATCTTAGCTTTATCTATCATCTGTTTATTGTGGTTTTCCAGAAACAAAATATATCACGAAAAAGGAACCAAACTGAAAATTACTGAAATCAGTTTGTTAACATTTGATTTCATAGCCATCACAAGAGCCCTCAAAAGTTAACTATTATTACTATGAGTTGGAAATTAGTAACAAATAAACTGAGAGTAGCCTCTTAGTTTGATTATGTAATAGGGGAATAAATAATTTCAGTAACCATAATATATCTAACCTGTTATTTTTTTCTCCTTCTTTTCTTTGATGTTTCAGCCAAAGATGTATGACGTGTTCTTGAGCTTCAGAGGGGAAGACAGTCGTGCAAAGTTCATGTCACATCTTTCAAAATGCAGGAATTTATGCTTTTAGAGACGATGATGAGATTGAACGAGGAGATCAGATCTCAATATCACTTTTGCGAGCAATTCAACAGTCTAGAATTTCTATCGTTGTTTTGACTACAAACTATGCTAATTCAAGATGGTGCATGCTAGAGTTGGAAAGGATCATGGAAATTAGCAGAGCCAGGGGTTTGGATGTTGTGCCAGTGTTCTATGAGGTAGATCCCACAGAAGTACGTCATCAGGAAGGTCAGTTTGGAAAAGCTTTTGAAGAACTTAGATCAACAACCTCAGTGAATGAATCCACAAAGACTAATTGGAGAAGAGACCTCTTTGATATTGGTAGCAAAGCAGGGTTCGTTCTCAAAGATTCCAGGTTATTTTATTTATTTTGTTATTTTTCCTTAACCTATTGTTTTGATACTTTAAGTTCTTATGCCTTGGTGGTGGAATAATATGCATGTCCTTTAACAAATAATTTTCTCTTAAAAATTGTCATAAATTTATACATCTAACTAATATGTAATTCACCCACTTATGATGGATGCATCTATTGGAGAATGCTTATTTATATAATTGATTTTACACCTTATCATTGGTTCATATTTTATAGGAATGAAAGTGAAGATGTCAAGAATATTGTTGAAAGTGTCTCCCGTTTGCTAGATAGGACAGAGTTATTTGTTGCTGAACATCCAGTAGGTGTAGAATCCCGTGTGGAAGCAGCAACTAAACTACTAAATATCCAAAAATCAGAAGATGTTTTAATTCTTGGGATATGGGGAATGGGGGGCATGGGTAAGACAACCATTGCAAAAGCAATTTATAATCAAATTGGAAGCAAGTTTGAGGGAAAGAGCTTCCTTCTGAATATAAGGGAAATTTGGGAGATCTTGCACCAAAGGAGGTATGCACTTGAGATCTTGAAGAGGTGTGAAATGGAGCATTGCAATGCGGCCATTACACCATGTGAAGCAAGGCTACAACTGTCCAAGAGTGAGGATGAGCAAGATGTGGATCCAACTCAATATCGGAGATTGAATGAATCATTATGTTATTTATGCATATGCGACCGGACTTGGCATTTAGTGTCAGTATTGCTAGTAGATTCATGGAGAGACCTAAGGTATCTCATATGGCAGCGGTCAAGAGGATCCTTAGATACATTAAAGGAACTATTGGTTGTGGAATTCTCTTTCCGGCATCGGATATAGGCCGAAAATGCAATTTACTTGGTTTCACCGATTCCAATTGGTGTGGCGATAAGGATGATGGAAATTCGACGGCTGGATACATCTTTATGTTTGGTAGGACTCCAATCTCGTGGTGTTCAAAAAAGGAACCGGTGGTAGCACTCTCATCTTGTGAGGCCGAGTATATTGCAGCGTCGTTATGTGCTTGCCAAGCCATGTGGCTTATGAATCTATTGAAGGAGTTAGGTAGCAATGAGGGTGAGGCTACTACACTTATTGTTGATAATGTTTCTGCTAACAACCTTGCGAAGAATCCGATTGCACACGGAAGGAGCAAGCATATAGAGATGCGGTTTCATTATTTGAGGGAGCTAGTGAGTGATGGAAAGTTACGATTGGGATATTGCCGGAGCGAGGATCAAGTGGCTGATTTGTTGACCAAAGGAGTAACAAATGAAGTGTTCAAGAGGCTGAAGATGAGCTTGAGCATGCTGGATTTGGACCAACTGAAGTGAGGTGGTGTGTTGAAACTATTGTTTTTAACACTTCAGTTGACGTAACCGGATACAGCCCTGATAGTCAGAAATAGAGGCGTTGTTGTTGTGGCGTAACCGGTTACGCCAAATGTCGAAACCGGTTACACTGAAGCAATGCAGTTTTTCATTTTCTGTTTTGGTTGTTTTTAATTTCCCAATCATTTATAACTTTGTACTATAAAAGGGGCTCACTACTCCTCATTGTTGTTAATGTCAATTTTACCACTCACCATCAATTACTCTCTCTTTTATTTTCTCTCAATTCTCTAATCTTCATCTTCTCCAATTATACCAAATTCTCCATTAATTCACCTTAATCAATTTTGTATGTTCAAACAGTTTGGACTTCTTCCCTTCTTAAAATGGCTGGAAGTGATCCAAACCAGAATGCCAACCAGACTGGATCTGAAAAGCCGCGAGATCAGAACAACTCAAGCAACTGAATGAAGCTTGGTGAAATAACCTTGATATCTCATATAAAGTATAAACCCATATATGTGATGCCTAAATCCTGATTGTAACAGTAGGAGCAATTCAGTTTTTCTAACAGCTTCATTTGTTAATTATTTAAGGAGAAAAAGTACTCTTATCAGTCACATTTATTATAACCAGCAGAAACACTAACATCTTCCTCATCATGACCATAAATAATAACACCCTCCTCTCGTCTACTGCATTGCAGTTTTCCATTGATTGATTGGTTCTTGAGAGTAACTTTTTTAATTTATCATCTAGTCTAAGTAGGAGTAAAAGTAAAGTTACAGTGACTTTTCCGCAAAGGAAAGTCACCCCAGCCATTTCCCACTATCATCGGCCAATTTTCTACAGTGTGATGGCTTTTATTAACCCAGAAACGACTTCGCTTCTTTGAATAATTTTTTTTGTCTCAATTGGAATTTTTTAATCAATTCAAACAGTTCACAACACACAATTTCTTTTATTTATCATTAAATCAATAATTTTATACAAGTAGTAGTAGTTTATTATATACCAAGCAAGCACCACTTTTGGTATTCAAAACATCATTTCATTTCAGCTGTTGATTTCTTCTTGTTCTTCTTCTCTGCAATTTCATCAAATCTAAGCCATGTCTTCTTCCATTACTACTTATTCAAAGAGGAAGAAGACCTACGATGTCTACTTGAGTTTCAGCGCAAAAGTTCCATCTACTTTTGTTCGGAAACTCCATAAGGCTCTCTGTACATATGTTCCACGAACTCGTATTTTCTTGGACCGTACGAAGCTTCTAAGTACAAATTGGGAAACAACACCTTCAGAGTCATTGCTTATAATTGAAAAGTGCAAAATGGTTGTAATCCTACTTTCAAGTATTTATATGAGTTCACCATCGTGTCTTGGAGAACTCGAGAAAATAACTGAGTGTTGCCTAACCACAACTGATCTTGTTGTTCTGCCTGTGTTGTATCACTTCGACCAAAGATTTCGAGGAGACATGTTTCGAAAGGCTTTTCATGATTTTCTGGACAGAATCCCTATAAAGAAAATATCACCAGAAGAAGACAATATTATGACTTGGGTGGAAGCGATTACTAAATCTACCCAATATCCAACAGATTTCATACCCACAGACAGGTCATTTTAAAGTTTAAAGTTTAAAGTTTAAACTCTCCTTGATTAGAAAATATATTTTTTTAGAATAATATTATTTTATTAAAAAACATTGTTTATCGTATAAATATACGTATCTGTGTAGGAATAACAAAGCTTGTTCATGTTTAAAATACAGGAACGAGTGTGACTGTGTCAAGAGTGTAGTTGAACGTGTTATTTATGCGCTATACAAGATAAGACCAGCATTGTCAAGTACTTTCTATACACCTAGTGTAAAATCTGGTGTGCAAGACGTGCTTCAACTATTGAAACAATCAAAATGCCCTCTCGTAATAGGGATTTGGGGGATAGCTGGGATTGGTAAAACAAGCATTGCCAAAACCATTTATGATATGATTGGTCCTTATTTTGAGGGAAAGTGCATGCTCGATAATGTTAGTGAAGTTTGGGAACGATATACTGGTCCATTTTCTTTACAGGAAGAACTTCTTTTTTGTGTCAACAATGCCACTGGATTTGAAAAAGAGACTTTAAAAGGAAACCTTCAAAATAAAAGGGTACTTCTTATACTGGATGATGTTAATAAATTGGAGCAGCTAAATTCTTTGTGTGGAAGTCGTGAATGGTTTGGTGCAGGTAGCAAAATAATCATCACGACAAGAGATAGACATCTACTTAAGGAGTATGGAGTTGATCATATATATACAATGAAACAACTGGACCAAAGTGAATCGCTTGAGGTTTTCAAGTGGGGTGCATTCGGCAACGAAACAACTCTTCCAGAAGATTTTGCTGAACTTTCCAGACAGGTAGTTGCTTATTCTGGGGGATGGCCTCTTGCTCTTATAACCCTAGGGAGGCTTTTGCGTGGAAAGGAGGCCCTTCAGTGGAAAGGTGTGTTATGGAGTCTCAAAAATATGTCCATTCCAGCTCCACGACTACTGAATATCCTAGAAAAGAGTTTTAACGAGTTGAGTGATAACGAGAAACAAACATTCCTTGATATAGCAAGTTTCTTTATCGGGAAGAACCAAAATGATGTACTTCAAACATTAAATAGATCAACGCAAAGCCCAACTCTTCAAGTAAGCCTTCTTCAAAATAAGAGCCTTGTAACCATTGATGAGAATAACAAGCTTCAAATGCATGTTCTGCTTCAAGCTATGGCAAGAGATATCATTAATAGGGAATCCAGAAGTAGAACTATTCAGGTGAGTAGTAAGTAGTAACATATATATGATTTAGGGGCTATCTTGGCTTTATGTATCATCTGTCTCAGAATGTGTGGGTTGAGCCTAACTCATCCCTACAAAACCGGCTTGTAGGGTGAGGATTGCCCCCACACATGCCATATCTCTAAGCAATGTGAAACTAAATCCACCCTCTTTAAAGCCAACACAATAAAGGTGTTGGGGCTGCAATGAGGTAGGTCAAAGTGCCACAATTAAGCGACGAGGCAGACCACAATTAAGGCAGAAAGTCCAACAATCTTTTTATTATGATTTTCTGGAAACAAAATATATGAGGGAAAAGGAACCAAGCTGAAAATTAACAAAATCAGTTTGTTAACATTTGGTTTCATAGCCATCACAAGAACCCTCAAAAGTTAACTATTTTGATTATGAGTTGGAAATTAGTAACAAATAAATTTTGGGTATCCTCATAGTTTGATTATGTAACAAGGAAGTCAAGAATTTTAGTAACCATATATATAACCTGTTATGTTTTTCTCCTTCTTTTCTTTGATGTTTCAGCCAAAGATGTATGACGTGTTCTTGAGTTTTAGAGGGGAAGACAGTCGTGCAAAGTTCATGTCACATCTCTATTCTTCTCTTCAAGATGCAGGTATATATGCTTTCAGAGACGATGATGAGATTCAACATGGAGATCAGATCTCAATCTCACTTTTGCGAGCAATTGAACAATCTAGGATTTCTATCGTTGTTTTGACTACAAACTATGCTAATTCAAGATGGTGCATGCTAGAGTTGGAAAGAATCATTGAAATTAGCAAAGCCAATGGTTTGGATGTTGTGCCAGTGTTCTATGAGGTAGATCCCTCAGAAGTACGTCATCAGGAAGGTCAGTTTGGGAAAGCTTTTGAAGAACTTAGATCAACAACCTCAGTGAATGAATCCACAAAGACTAATTGGAGAAGAGACCTCTTTGATATTGGAAGCAAGGCAGGGTTTGTACTCAAAGATTCAAGGTTATTTTATTTTTTTTCTTATTTTTCCTTAACCTATTGTTTGTGAAACTTTAAAGTTCTTAAGCCTTGGTGGTGGAATAATATGTGTGTCCTTTACAAATCTATTGGAGAATGCTTATACATACAATTGATTTTACACCTTATCATTGGTTCACATTTTATAGGAATGAAAGTGAAGATGTCAAGAATATTGTTGAAAGTGTCTCCCGTTTGCTAGATAGGACAGAGTTATTTGTTGCTGAACATCCAGTAGGTGTAGAATCCCGTGTGGAAGCAACAACTAAACTATTAAATATCCAAAAATCAGAAGATGTTTTAATTCTTGGAATATGGGGAATGGGGGGCATGGGTAAGACAACCATTGCAAAAGCAATTTATAATCAAATTGGAAGCAAATTTGAGGGAAAGAGCTTCCTTCTGAATATAAGGGAAATTTGGGAGACAGATACTAATCAAGTTTCTTTGCAGCAACAAGTACTCTGTGATATTTACAAAACAATGACATTCAAGATACGTGATATTGAATCTGGGAAAAATATCTTGAAGGAAAGACTTTCCCAAAATAGGGTACTTTTTGTACTTGATGATGTGAATGAAATAGACCAAATAAATGCTTTGTGTGGAAGTCGCGAATGGTTTGGTCCAGGGAGTAGAATAATCATCACAACAAGAGATATGCACATTCTTAATTCATGTAGAGTCGATCATGTGCATAGAATAGAAGTAATGGACGAAAGTGAATCTCTTGAGCTTTTCAGTTGGCATGCATTCAAGCAATCAAGTCCCACAAAAGATTTTGCTACACATTCAATAGATGTGATTGCTTATTCTGGGGGACTGCCACTAGCACTTCAAGTCCTTGGGTCTTATTTGTCTGACTGTGAAATACCAGTGTGGCAGAAAGTTTTGGAAAAACTAAAATGTATCCCCAATAATGAAGTACATAAGAAGTTAAAAGTAAGTTTCGATGGCTTAAAAGATATCACAGAGAAACAAGCATTCCTTGATATAGTTTGTTTTTTTATTGGAATGGAGCGAAATGATGTAACACAAATATTAAATGGGTGCGGATATTTTGCTGATATTGGAATTAAAGTTCTTATAGAGCGAAGCCTTGTAACAGTTGACAATAGGAACAAGCTTCAAATGCATGATTTGTTAAGAGACATGGGAAGACAAATAATTTATGAGGAATCACCGTTTGATCTTGAGAAGCGCAGTAGGTTGTGGCGTCCTGAAGAAGTGTTTGATATACTATCAAAGTA
Source organism: Vicia villosa (assembly GCF_029867415.1). NCBI lineage: Eukaryota > Viridiplantae > Streptophyta > Magnoliopsida > Fabales > Fabaceae > Vicia > Vicia villosa. Next base: position 16,369,561 of record NC_081184.1, on the reverse strand, counting down.
TACGGTAATTACAAATTATAGAACTTGTAATGTTTATGTATTTTATTGAAAAATAAAAGACCTAAGGAACAATATTTTTTTTTTAATTTCAGGGAACAAAAGCTGTCAAGGGACTGGCTTTAGACTTTCCAACAAAAAACAAAGTTCGTATAGATACCAAAGCATTTAAGAAGATGAATAAACTCAGATTGCTTCAACTTGCTCGGGTACAACTTGATGGAGATTTTAATAATCTTTCAGGAGAACTTAGATGGCTCTACTGGCATGGTTTTCCATCAGCTTCTATTCCTGTAGAATTGCAAAAAGGAAGTCTAGTTGCTCTGGAGTTAAAATATAGTAATCTCAAATATACATGGAAGTGCTGCCAAAAGGTACATGTTCTATTTTAAATTTTGCTCTTGTTTTTTTTCCTTTACTGATCATATTTTTTACCTAGAAGCAGCATGTTTTTACTGGAACATCAAAGACGAACTAGCAATAAATTTAAATATGGAGTGAAGATCCATTTTAGTCTATAAGAAAAACTATTAAATCAGTTTTAGTCGTTAAGGAAAATTGCAAAACCTGATTTAGTCTCTGAGAAAAATAAAAGCAACTTAATCTCACCTTTAGTTCGGTCTTCAAAACATTGCAAGTGATCTTAGTGAAAGCTTTACCAAAATTCATGTTCTGAAGCATTGAGTTTTAGAGTATCAATATACTGAAATAATCATTAACCTGCCATTAGGCATCAACACTAAACAAATAAATTTTGTAATTTAGATAAAGGTGGGAGAAAAATAAGAAAAGCTTTAATACTATGGATGATACCTTGAAAGTAACTTGATACAAAAAATTAGTACTATTCCTTATTTATAGGAACAGAATACTTCAAGGTTTAACGGTAACTAGTCATTTGTTTAGATTCCAAAAGATTTTTTTTCCAAGTTTCTCTTACTGCTTTTGTGTGGCTTTGTTTTCTTGCAGATGTTAGAGAATCTAAAAATTCTTAATCTTAGCCATTCTCTAGAATTGACTGAAACCCCAAACTTTAGTTACATGCCTAATTTGGAAAAGATAGTACTTAAAGACTGTCCAAGTTTATCTTCCGTCTCTTATACCATTGGAGATCTCGATAAACTTCTTCTTATAAACTTGACAGACTGCAGAGGTCTTGGGACACTTCCGAGAAGCATCTATGATTTAAAATCTCTAGAAACTTTGATTCTTTCTAGATGTTCCATGATCGACAAGTTAGAGGAGGATTTGGAACATATGAAATCGTTGACAACCTTAATTGCGGATAAGACTGCTATAACACAAGTGCCATTTTCAATAGTAAGATCTAAAAGCATTAAATATATTTCTTTACCTGGCTTTGAAGGATTTTCACGTGATGTATTTCCTTCTCTCATTCTGTCTTGGATGTCACCGTCAAATAATGTGGTATCCTTAGTTCAAACAGCCGGTTCCATGTCATCTATTGGTCTTTATGTGAAATGTGGTTCAAAACTGCAACTGTCTCAAGATGTAGCAAGAATTTTGGAAGCATTGAAAGCCACAAATTGTCAGAAATTGGAAGCAAGTGCAAGTTCAACTCCAGTACATATCTCTGATATCTATCCTTCTAGTTTGATTAACGATTACATTGGTCAAGCTTCCACTTCAAAGTCAAATAATTACTTGAAATCTTTCTTGATTCAAATGGGAATGAAACTCCACGCCACCAATATTGTCGAAGACAACATTTTACAGGTTTGCATGTCTCTTATGAGTAAATTCAACATAAATATTGTCGTAATTTAGTCATTTACTTATTTGTTCATCGTGCAGACTGCGGATGGAATTTGGAATCGAATTTTGCTCCCATGTTACAATATATCTGATTGGTCAACCTTCAGTAGTAAAGGTTGTTCTTTAATATTTGATGTCCCAACAATGAAAGGAAGTAACCTGAAGAATATGACGTTGTTCGTTGTCTATTACTCTTCCTCGGACAACATAGCATCAGAAGGTTGTCAAGGTGTGTTGATCATAAATTACACAAAGACAACCATTCAGGCCTATACAAAAGATGCACTTACCTCCTTTGAGGATGAAGATTGGAAGAGCATAACATCAAATCTAGAATCTGGTAACAATGTAGAGATTATGGTTGTTTTGAGGGAGGGATTCATTGTTGAGAAGACTACGATATCTCTCTTATATGATGAACCGGTCGACAAAGAAATGGAACACTGCAATGCAATATTCGAGGAGAGTGTTATTGCTTTTAGTGACGATGATAAGAATGTTGGTGTTTCTGGTGGTGATAATATTGATGTCCCAATGGACGACATTGTTACCAGTTCAGAGCAAGATGAAGCTTTAAGTGATGATAAGCATGGGCAGGCAATGAGTAGAAAAAGAAAGTGAGATCATTGTAATGGGATACTAGGTTGAGAAAGTGTAGCAAGTAAGAGGCCAGTTCATATACCCTTAACTTTCCTCCTAAAGCTGAGTATAGTTTACTTGGTTTTTAGTGTTGCATCAAGTGTTTTTTGAAATATTGTAAAATAGATTTTTTTTATATATATTAAAATTCTCACTACAGTACTAAAATAAGTTTATTTAAGTAGAGAAAAAAATAAATCTAATACACTTTGGTAATAGATATCAATCATTCCAAGCTTACAAGTTGAATCGTCGTTTTGTTGGTAAATTCTTTGCTAACACGTATATTAGCCGACATTCAAAAGGAATGTAGGTTGAAGTTATTAATCTATCATCATTTTTTTTTTATGAAATGCCGGTTAATTTCAATGTGTTTTATCTTGTTATGTTGGTGATGATTATGTGCAATAGTGAGAGCCAATTTATTATCACAAAATGACTTCATAGGAGCCGCCACATTGTATCTTCAAACCTTTTAGTACATGTTTCATTTATTGTATCTTCAAACCTTCTAAATATTGCTTATGCGCTTGATTGAGTAACTACACTTTGCTTCTTAGTTTTAAGTAACTAGATCCCACACAAGAAAATACGATAGTTCGAAGTAGATATTATATCACTTATTGAACTTGCATAATGAACATAGATGTTCACATTTAAGCTTTCACCTTTTAAACAAAACTCATTTTTCTAGAGTAATTTTGAGATATTGTAAAATAAGTTCTACATCTTCCAAGTGTCTCACCTATGAATCATGCATAAATTGATTCACCACATTGAGTTCATGTCAAATCCGTCCTAATATACCTCAAGTAAATCATTTTTCCTACTAATCTTTGATATTAACCATTGAGAACATTACAACTTCCCCCCTCAAAGTTTATTTTATGATTCTATTCAATGGAAACATTTACAAGTTTCCATTCAAGTTTTCACGTTTCTTGCGATAGATAAAAAAAAAATTTGAGATACAATTGTATTGCTTTGATTAGGCTACTTAAACTTCCAAGAAATATTTGAGTTGTCAAAGATCTTTCTTCTCAAACTTCGGTGCTAATTTTTTTTTGTTGAGTTTTTTGTCTCTCAACCAAATCATCACTTATAACAATACTATCGCAAACATAAACAAGAAATGCATTTAATTTACTTTCTTATCAATGTTTGAAGAATAAATTGTGATCTCCTTAACTTTATACCCAAAGTACACCGTAGCTTTTATGAATTTTACAAACCAAACACAAGGTGACTGCTTTAACTAGTACAAGACATTCTTCAGAGTCGCCAAACAAATTTGTACAAGACACTTAGAACCGATTTCCACACAACTGTAAACACATAGGACACTTTAGGTCAAATCGCACATGCACCCCATGCATACTAAATGTGTCAATCCAATTGGTGTGACGTTCTTCATAGCAACAACCAAATATACTATATCTTCAATTCCATGGCTTCTGCATCAGGCTTGAAGCGCACATAATCAATAATGCATCACGCTTCTGCAACAACAATATATATTTGTTAATGATGTGACATCATTAGGCTTATTAATGTGAAGTTTAATGTTGGCCCCTTGAAACTTACATGAAGCTATTGTTGAGCCACATATGTTGCCTTTGCAGTATGGCCGGCCAAGACTCTGAAATTTGGGAATATGTAAGAGTGAGCTTTGAGAACCTTTCCGTCGAACCTACAACATCCACTGGTTGCCTCAAATTTAAGGAAAGAATATACGACGAAAACTGCTATGTCATTTCACTTCAAATATTTTTCAAAAATCATAAGTTGTATGGTCAAGAATTATTTTTGTAAATGCCTGCCTCTCTGGACATTATGAGGCCTGATATGAAATCACAATTGTTATGACCTACATGAGAAGATTTCAACCCAAAAATTTAGTCCACTGTGTGATAAAATCTTATGATCTTTCTTACCTACTCATTTTGAGACTCATAACAATGTGGTGCACAAAGCAATTCTCTGCATCAATTTCCAAGTTTAACTCTGACTGGCAAACTCTGAAGGCTTTGTTTGCCTTCATGTCTAAGTAATGAGCTTTCGTGCGCAATCCACTAGTCATTTACCTTTTCGTGTATATCTACATTCATCATAATAATTATTTATCAGTAAAGGCATAGCTACTAACAACTTTCCAAGTAAACCAAGACGGTTGAAAGGTAATAATGAAAGACATAAATGCAGAGTTGATAAAACATTTAATGAAAGCTTTTATTTTGAACAAAAAACATATGATAAAATTTAGATGTACATATTTATTTTTCATAATATTATACTTTGACTATGACGAGTTATATGAGTTGTTCCTAATTACCAAAAAATATTTCAACTCTCGAACCAAGTTGAGTTCCCACAACAGAAAAAATGACAAAACCTAAGTGCATTTTCTTAGGGGTTTACTATCTATGATTTTCTGAAATTCATAATTTTCTCGTTAGCTATAACCACGAAAAAGATTAAGTTAAGAAATTCTAATACAAGTCCCTAATTCTCTTCTATCTTACTTCCTATACTAAATTGAACCCATTGAATATCACAGAAGGGATGGGAATACACAGAGAAATCTCTTATTCAAAATCTCCTTCCTTATCTTGTGAACCAAATTCCACATTTCTCAACCAAACAAAATATACCTAGTAAATCCCAATCTCGTTTTCTCTCCCCTCTCAATCTCCTATATTAAAATCTCTCACCTCAACCTCAACAATATAACAATGGATTCTTAATAATAAACACACATGTTATAACAAAGTTTAGATATGTTATTACCGAGTTCGATTCCTGGTGGGAACAATGTTTGGTCAGTGTTCATACCTCAGTTCACAACTCTGGATTAATAGGGCCCCTTTCCCCTAGGAACCAGAGAGCTATAAAGCCAAAAAAAAAGTTTGGACTTCTTCCCTTCTTAAAATGGCTGAAAGTGGTCCAAACCAGAATGCCAACCAGACTGGACCTGAAAAGCCGCGAGATCAGAACAGCTCAAACAACGGAAGGACGCTTGGTGAAATAACCATGATATCTCAGATAAACCCATATATGTGACGCTTACATCCTGATTGTAACAGTAGGAGCAATTCAGTTTTTCCAACAGCTTCATTCATTAAATTCTGCTTGCATCATAACATGAAAAGAAGAAAGCTTTTATTTAAAGAAAAAAATTATACTCTTATCACTCACATTTATATTTCCACCAGAAACAATGTTCTTATCTGCTTCCCCAGAAACATTAACATCCTTATTTATCGCATCCCAGTTGTTATTATCATACATTTTCGTCTACACTAGAAACGGCATCATTCTTGTCTGCTAGCATATCACCGCCACCAGAAACAGCATGCACGTTTCTTATTTGTTGCTATGGCATCATCATCAGAATTCTCATCCATTGCATGGGAGCGCCTATCTTCACTTATATTTTCATCTTGACCCGGGCCATCAGCATTGTTGTCCACTGGCACATCAGTATTATTACCACCAGAAACACTAACATCTTCCTCATCATGACCATAAACAATAACATCCTCCTCGTCTACTGCATTGCAGTTTTCCATTTCTTGGGTGATTGGTTCATCATATAAGAGATATATTGTTGTCTCCTCTACAATGAATCCCTCCCCAAAAACAACCATAACCTCCACTTCGTTACCAGGTTCTAGATTTGCTGTAATACTTTTCCAATCACCATCCTCAAAGGAGATTAGTGTATCTCTTTTATAGACCTGAATGGTTGTCTTTGTGTAATTTATGATCAACATACCATGGCAACCTTCTGATATTATGTTGTCTAGGGAAGAGTAATAGCGGACGAACAACATCATACTCTTCAGGACACTCCCTTTCATTGTTGGGACAACAAATATTATAGAACTACCTTTGCAACTGAAGTTTAACCAATCGGATATTGTCACAGGGGAGCAAAAATGAATCCCAAGTCCCATCTGCTGTCTGTACAATGAAAAGAATCTTTGAGTTACAAAGTAACAACTAGTTATTGAGAGTTTGTTAAGTCTTTTTTAAGTGTTTATTTTAAAATTTGAGATAAGAATAAGAAATGCATTTGAATTTGAATTCTATGTTAAACTAGTTATATAGAGCCAAACAAAAAAAATTGATGATTCTCCTCAACACAATATTCTATATTTAATTTTCTCTTCTCTTATATTCCAAAAAATCAAACCATTTGCAAGAATCAGATTTTTTGTCACACGAAGGTAAAACACATACCAAATAGAAAAACCATCACCAGTCTGTACAGCAAACCAATGTATAAATGGCTAAAATTAGGTATCAAAGAAAAAGAAAAATTCATGATAGTAACTTATTTAAATTTTCATCTCTACTTAAGATATATAAAAGGGTTAATGAAGTTTTTGGTCCCTCTAAATATTGCAGATTTCGTTTTTAGTCCCTCCAAAATTTTCCTTTAAGAAATCGTCCCTTCAAAATTTTTCGTCTAAACTATTGGTCCCTAACGTCAAATTTGCTAGAGATTAGCTACGACTTTAGCCACTAATTAGCTACGAAATTTGACGTTAGTGACCAATAGTTCGGAAGAAAAATTTTGAAGGGACGATTTCTTGAAGGAAAATTTTGAAGGGACTAAAAACGAAATTTGAAATATTTAAAGGGACGAAAAACTTAATTAACCCTATATAAAATGATAGATTTTCTTTTCAAATATATGATCATCAAGTCTAAGTAGGAGTTGCCCTAGTGATGAGGGCTTCGGTCTTGAGAGTGTGTTTCTCTCAAGGGCTCAAAGTCTCGGGAACAAAAATTCCAGTTTACTTTTAATAAAATAGATACTCATAAGAGATATGCAAACCTGTAAAATGTTGTCTTCGGCAATATTAGATAGTTGGAATTTCGCTCCCATTTGAATTAAGAAAGATTTCAAGTAATTCTTTGACCCTGAAGTGCGAATTTCACCAAGGCAATCATCAATTAAAGGAGAAGGAAATGTATCAGAGATTTGTGATGTAGTTGCCCTTGCATCCAACTTATGACAATTTGTAGCTTTTAATACATCCAAAATATTTGCTACATCTCGACTTAGTTGTTGTTTAGAGCCACACCCTACACAAAGACTTCGAAGCTTTGGAAGGTCCTTGAAAGTACCAAGAGATGAAGTGGGCGCGTATGTTTGAACTAGGGATATCAAATTCTTTGATGGTGACATCCAAGACCGAATGATAGAAGGAAATACATCACGTGAAAATCCTTCAAAGCCACATAAAGAAATGTATCCAATGTTTTTTGATCTTACTATTGAAAAAGGCACTTTTGTTATTGCAGTCTTGTCTGCAATCAAGGTTGTCAAAGACTCCATTTGCTCCATGTCTTCCTCCAATTTGTTAATCATGGAACATCCGGAAAGAATCAAAGTTTCTAAAGATTTTAATTTATAGATGCTTCTAGGAAGTTTTCGAAGACCTGTGCAATCTGTCAAATTAATAAGAAGAATTTTACAGAGAGATCCAATGCTATGGGAGACCGTAGACAAACTTGGACAGTCTTTGAGTACTAGCTTTTCAAGATTAGGCAAGCATTTAAAATTGGGGGTTTCAGTCAATTCTCGAGAATGACTAAGATTAAGAATTTTTAGACTCTCTAGCATCTGCAAGAAAATAAAACCACAAGATAATAAAAGTAAGAGAAGCTTAGAAAAAAAATAGATTGGAATTTGGAAGATATATTATTTACCACTAAACTAGACCCTCGCATGTATCAATCACATATTTGTTTAGTGTTGGGTTTTTGATCCCTAAAGACTGATTAGTAGTTATATCAGTATTGATTTCGCTTTAAGTAGAGGCGAATATATAATTTGTGAATGTGATAACTTGAAATGATTTAGTTTATGAAAGTGCTTGTATCTACAAATTTGTTCGTGGAGCATAGTTGTACCTGGCTCTTCTTCCATATTTGTTTGAGATTACTATATTTTAATTCAATGACAACTAGACTTTCTTGCTGAAATCCTGCAGGAGTGTAAGTTGACGGAAATCCATGCCAGTACAGCCACCTCAGATCTCCTGAAAGATTTTTAAAATCTCCGTTAAGTTGTACCCCAGCAAGTTGAAGCAATCTGAGTTTATTCATCTTCTTAAATGCTTTGGTATTCAGACAAACTGTATTATTTCCTGGAAATTCCAATGTCAGACCCTTCACAGCTTCTGTTCCCTGAAATTAAAAAACAGAGTAAAATCAAACTAACAGCTTTGAAATTTGGTATAACAACTGACATTATAATATTGTTAAGAGTCTCACATTGGACAATATATGGCCTAAAGCCCTAAACATGTGTTTATAAGTAGTGGAAATTCCAGTAAAGCCTCCAGAGACCCGGGTCCCACCTAAACTAAAACTTGAAGTCAGAGCTTTTGGTGGTTTGATCTCACATTTATGATACTTCATATTGAGATCAAACAAAGGCCACAATATCCCAAACCTTATTAGCTCTTGATTTTAATCCTTTGCTTTCCAAGATGTTAGGACAATTGGGCCTTCAAACCATGATTCAATGGAGGTATCCGGAGAAGAGGACTGGACTGCGTACCAGGCCAAATACTTAAGCCAGGCACGGACGAGCTAGCTGGGCGAAGGGATTCCCGAGTCAAACGACTACCATACATAGCATAGAGCTGGAAGCTGCACTAGTGGACAGAGAAGACTGGACGTGAACACGAAACTGTACAGGAATAAGAATCGCCCGCCCCACTTTCCCTCTTTGAAAGAGCATAGCCCTGTAACCCCTAAAAAGACATTATAACCCATATTGTAGAGAGTCCCGCACTGAACAATATATGGGCTGAACATCTCTTTATAAGTGCGGACTATCTTCACATTTAAAGTCGGTTTTATAGGGATGAGTTAGGTCAAACTCTAAATTTAAGATGGTATTAGAGTCTCTTTCAATACCCGTTGAGTAATTTAGAGCCTCTTTCAAGACCCATTGGACACTAAAACATGTGGCATACCAGACACGCCTTTGTCCAGAGGTGTCCGTGCTACAAAGATTTGTACACTAATTAGAACTTTGAAATACATCATATTTATTTTCTAAACAAACCATAGAAGAAAGTCTATAATTAGAAATTACCTTTTGCTTGGATAATATATCAAACACTTCCTCACGGCGCCACAACCTACTGCGGTTCTCAGGATCAAATGGGGATTCCTCATAAATTATTTGTCTTCCCATGTCTCTCAGCAGATCATGCATTCTAAGCTTGTTCCTGTTGTCAACAATTACAAGGCTTCGGTCTACAAGGACTTTAATTCCAATATCAGCAAAAAATCCACATGCATTTAATATTTGTATGACATCATTTCGGTCCATTCCAATAAAAAAACAAGCTATATCAAGAAATATTTGTTGCTCTGTAACATCTTTTAAGCCATCAAAGCTTACTCTTAGCTTCTTTTGTACTTGATCATGGGGGATACATTTGAGTTTCCCCAAAACTTTGTGCCACTCTGTTATTTCACAGTCAGACAAATAGGAGCCAAGGACTTCAAGTGCTAGTGGCAATCTCCCAGAATAAGCAATCACATCGGATGAATGTGTAGCAAAATTTTCTATCGGATTTGGCTGCTTGAATGCATGCCAACTAAAAAGCTCAAGAGATTCACTTTCGTCCATTTCTTCTATTTTATACACTTGATCAACTCTACACGATCTAAGAAGATGCAAATCTCTGGTTGTAATGATTATTCTACTCCCTGAACCAAACCATTCGCGGCTTCCACATAAAGCCTTTAATTGGTCCAATTCATTCACATCATCAAGCACAAAAAGAACCCTTTTTTGGGCAAGTCTTTGCTTCAATATGTTTTTCCCTGATTCGATGTCACGTATCTTGAACGATGTTGTTTTGTAAACATCACAAAGCACCTGTTGTTGTAATGAAACTTGATTAGTATCCGTTACCCAAAATTCCCTTATATTCAAAAGAAAGCTCTTTCCCTCAAATTTGCTCCCAATTTGATTATAGATGGCTTTGGCAATGGTTGTTTTTCCCATACCCCCCATGCCCCATATCCCTAGAAGTAAAACATCTTCTGTTTTTTGGATGTTTAATAGCTTAGTTGCAACTTGCACACGAGATTCAATTTCCACTGGATGTTCAGCAACAAATAACTCTGTCCTGTCTAGCAAACGAGTAACTTGTTCAACAATATTCTTGATATCACCACTTTCATTCCTATAAAATATGAAACACGGATAAGGCGCACAATCAATTGTATGTATCAAAAAGAAGAGGGAAAATTATATGGAAGAATACGTGCATATTTTTAAAAGAAAAAAAAAAATTGAATTGGAATGGAATGGGAAATGAAAGAAAAGCATAAGCATCAGTAAACCTGTAAATCTGTAATCTGTTGTTATTATTATAAGTTACGTTAATGAAATTTAGCAAAAGTCACTGGACAGCAGTTTAAGAATCTCGTGCAAGTCTAGATTCAAATGCATGTTCTGATATAATAATTATAATATATATATTACATAAAAATTGTTTTACTTTTTATAGACGTTTATGTAAAATAAAAGTTAATCTATATATGTTCACAATTAAAAATTACAGAAAATAATTGTTTTCTAGTTAAAAACTACTCAATTACCATACTTAATAGAATGATTTGTTTTCTAGTTAGAAACTACTCAAAAAGTCAAAATAGATTTTCATTACATTGAAATTTCAGATTTTGTAATTATTCTCAAATCCTTCAATAAGTATCTTAAGATTAGTGATTAGGGGTATTCACGGCGTACTTCAATGAGAGAACCAAACTGTACCAAATTGAACCATAATAACAGTTTGCAGAACCGAACTGTTTAAATTTATTAAAAATCGAACTGAACCAAATAATTGGTTCGGTATACCGGTTCTTAATTCTGAACCGTACCAAACTATTAATACCCATTTTTTAAGGCTATGTTTGGGAGTTTGGAGGGGAGGGGAGGGGAAGACTTCCAAAAATGAAAATTTAAAAAAATATAGAAAAATATTTGATATTTTTTGAAAAAATGATTTTGTTTAGAACGATAAAAGAGTCATTATCATTACTAAATTTTTAATTTTCAGAATACAATAACAACCTAAAAGATATTTGGAAAATTTATGTAAGCCTTTCAAAACCCTCTAAAACCCTCCTTCAATACAATTTTTGAGTTGCCCCATTTTATGGGGTTTTTGGTGTTATGAATAAACTCAAACCCTCCAAAACCCTCCTACCCAAAATCTTTTTATCCTTTTCACCCAATTCTTCTTATTTTTCAAAGCTCTCCCCTCCCTTCCCCTCCAAACTCTCAAACATAGCCTTAGAGAACCTTATGGCTATGGTGAATAGAACTTGTTATGGTGATAGAACCGTTACATTTTTGAAATTTTTAATAAAAATTATTTTAAATTTTTTAAAACCATTTTTATAAATATATTTTATCACTAATATATAATATATAGTATTTAAATTAAAATCTCAAATTTATTAAAAAATTAAAAATTATATACAATTAAATATTATTAAAAGTAATATTGTTCCGATGAATTTTACAAAATCTATCCATATATATAAAAACTAACAGTATTATGCTTGTGCTTATTGCGTAAAGAAAAACAATATATAAATAAACTAACAGGATTGCTATGCTTATGTTTGATATATAATCTAACAGTATATATCAAAATCTATCAATAAGATAGAGATATTAAATGCAGGATGAGAAACAGCAATATTCACATGAAAAACAATTAAATATTAAATATTATTATTACAAAAATTTAATTTTAAAAAAACTAACTTTTTCATAATTAAAATAAAGTTTAATATTAAAAAATTAATTTGGAGAAAATACCACTTAACGAAAATTCTATTATAACCAAGAAATACTAAACCATACCATAAACATGGTTAATTAATAACGGTTTGGTTCAGTTAATTTTGGTTCAGTTGACGGTTCAGTTATCGTACTGTTTGATAAACTGTGGTTTGGTTCATAAATCAAAGAGAACGGTTCAGTTATTTAACAACAGTTCGGTTCGGTTCTATGAGTCAGTATAGTTCTATGAATTTTTTAACAGCCCTAGAGGTGATAATATTTCAAATTAAAGTGATTTTCAAAATGGACAGAGAGAACTTACTTTTACACCATCAAGGCCTAAGAATTTTAAAGTCTCAAGGACAATATTCTAAAAGACAAAAGTAGAAAAGTAAATAAATAACCTGGAATCTAGGAGTACAAACCCTCCTATGCCCCCGATATCACAGAGTTCTTTTCTCCAATTACTCTTAGTAGATTTATCCACTGAGATTGTTTTTGATATAAGACCTTCAAAAGCTTTTCCAAAATGACCTTTCTGGTGACGTACTTCTGAGGGATCTACCTCATAGAACACTGGCAGGACCACTAGACCCTTGACCCTGCCAATTTCCATGATCTTCTCCAACTCTAGCATACACCATCTAGAATTAGCATAATTTGTAGACAAAACAACGATAGCAATTCTAGACTTTCCAATTGCTCGCAACAGTGATATTGAGATCTGATCTCCTCGTTGAATCTCGTCTTCGTCTTTGAAAACATAAATCCCTGCATTTTGAAGAGAGGAATGGAGATGTGACACGAACTTTGCCCGATTGTCTTCCCCTCTAAAACTCAAAAACACATCGTATGTCTTTGACTGAAACATAAAAAAAATTAAAAAACCATAGCTTAGATATATGGCTGCTGAGATTCTTGATGCCACTGAGACATCATCAACTATGAGGTTACCCATAATTTATTGTTATTAGTTATCAATTTAGACTCATTAATTAACTTCTGATGTTCTTGTCATTAATAAAAAATCAGATGTTAATAAACTGTTTTCATTAATGAAACCAAAAAATCATACAATGGTGATACATAACACACACACGCACCTGATCAGTCTTATTACTTGATTCCCTCTTAATGATATCTCTTGCCATGGCTTGTAGCAGAACAGGCATTTCAAGTTTGTTATTCTCATCAATGGTTACAAAGCTCTTGTCTTGAAGGCGACTTATTTGAAGAGCTGCGGATTGTGTAGACCTATTTAATGTTTGGAGTACATCATTTTGGTTCATCCCTGTAAAGAAATGTGCTATATCAAGGAATATGCATTTCTCTTCATTACTCAATTTTCTAAAACTCTTTTCTAGATCATCTAGTAGTCGTGGAGCTGGAATGGAAAATCTTTGGAGACTCCTCAACACACCCTTCCATTCAAGTACTTCCTTTCCGCGCAAGAACTTCCCAAGGTATTCAAGAGCAAGAGGTAATCCCCCACAATAAGCAACTAGTTGTCTAGAAACTTCAACAAAATCTTCTCGAGGATTCCGTGCTTGGCCGAATGTAACCCAATTCAAAACCTCAAGCGATTTACTATCGTCCAGTTGTTTCACTGGATATATATGGTCAACTCCATGGTCCTTGAGTAGATGTCTGTCTCTTGTCGTAATGATTATTTTGCTACCTTCACCAAACCATTCACGACTTCCACACAAAGCATGTAGCTGCTCCAAGCTATCAATATCGTCAAGTACAAGAAGTATTCTTTTATGTCGAAGACTTTGTTTTATGGTCACTTTCATTGATTCAGTTGTGCACATAGGCATTTCAGATGGTCGGTCAATATGAGAAAGAAGATTGTCTAGTAATGAAACTTCAGAAACTTCCCCAATGTTTTCGAGGAAGCACTTGTGCTCAAAATAAAGACCAACTTGACTAAAAATGGCTTTAGCAATGGTTGATTTACCAATCCCTGTCATCCCCCATATCCCTAGTAGGAGAGGAGATTTTGATTGTTTCAATAGTTGAACCACATCTTGCACATTAGAATTTACACACGGTGTATAGGAAGTCGCAAACAAGTACCTCTTGTTTATCACGCCCTTAACATGTTCAACTATATCCTTAATATATGCCATTTTAGACCTGTATGATAGTAAACAAGAGATGATTACAAGTGTATAACAAATCTCCAACATTTGCTAAGCTCACAATCAAAACATGTACTAATTATTATAAAGGCCATAAAGATTGAGTAACATAATTTCTAATCGAGTAAGTTACAAGTTTAAAATTACCAGTACACGGGTTTGTGTAGGCGATCACTTGATCCAAAATATTTGGAAACTTTAGTGATCAAAGCTACCCAAGTCATGAGCTTATCTTCATTTTTAGGGATTTCCTTCATTGATATTCTATCAATAAAATTAGGAAAAGACTCTCCAAATATATCTCTCTTTAAACTTTCGGATGCGGCATCAACTCCATCATAAAACAAGGGAAGAACAATCAAATCGGAGGTTCGGCAACACTCGATTAATTTCTCCAATTCTTTAATACACGAACTTGAATTAGCATATTGTTTTGTAAATACGATTATAGCAATTTTGCATTCTCCAATTACATTCAGCACTGACTCTACCTGTTCCCCGTGTTTAAACCTCTCGTCTTCTCCAAAAACAACGATTCCAGCTTCAGAACGAAGATATCTGTCGAGATGGGGAACGATGAAATGTCCAATTTCTTTTGCGCAGAAACTCAAGAAGACATTGTACCTCCTCTTGTTTGGACCAGTACTAGATCTGGTTTCAAAGTTGCGTTGGCTTTTGGAGGTGGAAGTGAAGGAATACATGGATGAATTTTATGAAAAATTCTCGGAGTGAGTGAATCTGAAATGGAACAAGAAGAAAAAATGAAGTGAAACGATGAAGAAAAATTCTGTTTGAATAGCAAGTCACGCTTGCTTAAGGACAGTATTTACACTGGGAGCGAACCTTCGCTGGTCAAAGTCGTCTCAATACAATTGCAGTTGGAATTGGAACGAAACATGGCTGATTATTTTTTAAGCCACAAAACATTACAATTTAATTTACAACGAATCAGGAAGAAGTGTAGCTATCCGTTTGGTTGAGGGTAGATACGCGGCAAGTGGGAGATAAGACATTTTAAATTATTTGTATTTGAGGGAGAGAGATGGAGAGAGATGAAAATAATTTGCATAAATGATTTTCCCTTTTTTTTTAATTTCTTTTCCCCACGTTCTCTGACACCTATGGCGGAAAGCTAAGAATTTTTCTTAAATTCAGAGATACATCTTCAGACACATTATTTTCAAATTTTAATTTGAAGATGCATCTTCGAATGTGTTTTATGGTTTGTTCTTAGATGCATTTTTGAATTAATTCTTGTTTTCAAACTAAGGTAAATTTTCAGATATGCATCTCCTAAAATGTTTAATTCATATACAACGCACGAAAACTCTCCCTCTTCACCTTCTTCATTTTGCGGAATATTTTTCTTTTCCCATTTGGAGCTCGTGAGCAACATTGTTTCAATCTATCTTTCAAGCAACAGAAGAACATTAACTTCAATATTACAAATCTCAACTCACTCTACATACTACATTGAAAAGTATTTATCATCATCAACACTTTTTTGAGTAAGTTTCTCATTTAACTTTTTCTTTACTTTTGAAGAACGTATTAGATAAACTTATTTACTCTTAATGGATTAGATAGTATTAGATTTTGAAATAGGTAATGTTACAAACATGCACTATGTTTTGGATGCTTTTTGGATGGTTAGGGCAAGTTTAGGAACAGCTTATGCCATTGAAGCAAAACACAAAGCTTCTTCAGAGAGGCATCTCCGAAATGGGTCCTTTCTAATTTTCAAATACGCATCTTTGAATTTGGTCTTTCATACTATATAATTTGCATAATTTAAATTAATGTCTTTGTTCTTTTTTTCCAAGATAATGGCTGAAAACAACAACAAAATGAGACTCAGTTGTGAAACCCTAACCGCGTTCGCTCGCGCGTGAAAAGGTTCATCACCATAAGCATGCCAGATTTATGCGACTCCACGCCCCTAGGCCTCACGACGGGGAAGCGTGATCTTCTAGGAGTCGCCTAGCACAAGGGTCCTCATCCTAGGCTCACGTACACTAGGAGGAAGCCCCTCTTGCAAGTGATGACCTTCCTCCACTTGCAGACCCTTATCTAGGAAGGTCCATTGACACCTCATTACTCATTCGTTATAGAGATCACTTTGTTCCGCATGTATGGGCCGGATAGATATATTTGTTAACGGTTGTAATTTTTTATTTTAAACAAATTCAATTCGACTGATATTGTTATATTTTTCGTTACAATAGGAACGCGGTTATTTGAAATTTGTTAACCATGCCAAAAAGATTCTCAAGCTTTATCAGCCTATGGATGAGTGGCGAGATGACAGTTACACTTGATGACGTCATTTTCCTCCTACGCCTTTCCATCAGGGGAAAGTTACTTGATCATTATAGGATCAAAAGCGATGAGGCCTAAGAGATGATGGTGATTCATTTGGGAGCTAACCCAATAGAAGCCCTGATGCAGTGTGAGAACACCAGAGGTGCTCGTGCTAAATTCTCATACGTGCAGAACCTATATGCAGAAAACCAACTTGTGAATTCATGAAATCTTCCGAAGAGTGTTTTTTTGTCGAAGATTCTGTCGTTGATCGTGTCCTTAATGTTGGTGACCAAAGAACTCTAAATCCTTCATCCATTGTGAAGCAGAAATGGATTCAAGTTCCTTCTCCTGTGTCATCTTCATTTTCAACCCATGCAAAAATTGCAAATCATGTATATGTAAGGATTCTTATTGTTGAGCCTGGTTTCAATGATGGAGATTTTCACATTGATGTTAATTTCAAAATTCCTCTGAAACCTCCTGATCCTGTTTTTGTTCTGGAAATTTCATCATGCCTCCACCACTTCTTTCTAAGATTGTTACTTCTCGCCATTGTTCAAGGCGTGTTGGTCGAAACAATTATTTCATGATGAAGGAGGTTGTATCTGTCAGTTTAGAAGCAGCTTATACTTCAAATGAAAATGGATCTCTGAGCCATAAGATTTCCAAGGGTAGCACTTTTAGTTCTCATAATAATTTTGCAAATGGAACACATGTTACTAAAAATGTTAGTTCTATCAAAGGGCACATAACATCATATACAGGACCTGCATTAACTCCAGAGGCTTATAGACGTCGTCGTGAGATCACTGTTACTGGAGATAATGTTCTTCCACCTATTTCTGATGTTTTGAATGGGAAGTTCACATGGAAAGTTCATAATTTCAGTTTGCTTAAGGATATGGTTAAGACAAAGAAGACAGTGAGTTTGGTTTTTCCTGCTGGGAAAATGACCAAGTTTTTCCGGATTTTATGTCCAGGTCTTGGTTATGTTTGTGTAAGGAATCGAATCGGCGATAAGTCTTATGAAGATGCTAGAGATGAAGAGCAGAAGTTGTCTGCGTCTCATTCACTTATGTCCAAAATAGACAAGTCTATTGTTGGAATTCCTGTATTGGCTCAGAAGCTTGTTCAGGTTCAAGCTATGATAATTTCGATAAATTTTCTGGAAATTATTAAGAACTTCAATGAGAAGCTTGCTTATAGTTTACATGTAGATTCAAGGCAAGAATATATATGTGATCAATTCCTAATTTCTTGTGCTCTAATATGTCAACACTTTGGTATGTCTTCATTATGTATGTATTATGAGTTTAAATAATGGTATCCTGGAAAAGTTATATTCTGACATTACTTCATTTTTTTCCAACCTTGAAGACAAGGTTGATCTTGAAGGGGTGAGTAATGATAGAGAGTAAAGTTATATTATTTAAGTTAATTTAGAATTTATATGGATGTTTTATGTATTGTTTATTTAGTGTGCTCTTATTAATATTTGGGCCTCTTAGTTTATTATCCATTTGAGGTATTATATATATATATATATATATATATATATATATATATATATATATATATATATATATATATATATATATATATATATATATATATATATATATATATATATATATATATATATATGTAGTCTCTATGAGACATAAAAGGATATCAAAGAAATCAAAAGTTATGTTTTATCTTTATTTTCTTAGTTTATCTTCTTCATAGTTTAGATTTTCCAGCTTTTAATAGTTTTGCTAGGGTTCTTATTCAAGTATCCTAACATACACCATGGAATTATTCAAACATCTACTATTGCACTGTTGTAGTTTCACATTATCAAACACTACAACAACAATTTTCCTTTTTCCCTCCCGTACATTCACACCAATGTCACCATTCAACCAACCTAGTTGCTGCCCAATTATGACCTCATCAATACAAACAACACAACATAACTACGAAAACACCGGCATGAACATAGATATGGCAACGTCAACATGTATGGGTAAAGCTGGTGAGAAATACAAGAAATGCTTGATGGTCCAATCTAGGGGACTTCATATCAAACACATGAGTGCATCCAACGAGAACTATATGACACATACAACCTCGGGGGTGCGGAACCGGTGACCACTTTGATCCAGGGGTCATAACCATTAATGTAAAAATGTATTCTCACATGTGTAATCCAATTTTAATTATATAACATTAGTATTTAATTTTTTTAATTAATATTTTGTTATATATGTTATATTAGTTAAATACGTTTTTTGTCCCTCTAAATATTTCAAATTTCGTTTTTAGTCTTGTAATACGGTGAACTGACTTTTTATATTTAAGCAAACAATGTTGCGGTGAACAAGAGTCGCCACCGACTTTTATTTTATCCAATTTAAAGAAAGGCTAAAAGAACAGAAAAAGACCTTTTAAAGATTTTGAGTTCGGGGGTAGGTCATACAAGGGAAGGTTTAAAGCATCCTTTGTATCCATGGTTATCCATGGGCTCTTAATTGCTTAGCTCACTTTTGAATTGTTTGAAATGTTTGAAGTGTCGTGTGTGTTTAGAAAACATTTTTGAATAAGGACTTTAGCTTGTAAAATAAGCGTAGCTTTTTTGAAGGTTTTTGAAAGAGGAAAGTTGGATTTAAACCAGAGCAGGCAGTTAATAGCAACTACCCTAAGTTTTGAAAAAAATATTCTTTTAGATTTTCAGGGCTATCCACACCATATGAGGGTAGGAAGTCCTTTTATTGGATTTAAAGGGTCATCGGAGTTATCGTTCGCCATAAGACTGACCCTTCCATAAAGAGGGCAGGTAGTCTAAGGGAAGGATATAATAGTCATTTGATATTTTTAGGCAGCAGGCGAGGATACTTAGCAATTGGACAAATCATCATTTATCGAGGCAACATCGAGGGACAAAATTGATGATGAATGAACTGAGGGCAACATTTTGCTTTAGGTATCCTCGGAATCGAGGGACTTGACTATTTTAAGGCAACAATAATAAGGCAACAAGGCAGCAAATAAGGCAACAGGCAACAAGAGAGGTTACCCTAAAGGTGTGTGTGTGGCACAATCACGTGGTTAAATTCAGTTATTTTATCTTGTAAGTTAGTTATTCTAATTCAATTCAGGGTTGCACTCCCTAAGATTACTAACCACGCAGTTAATATTATGGCGAAATAAAAGGCAGAAAAATAAAATCCTACGCTATTACAATAAACACCTGCGGGCAAAAATAAAAGGGCAAAATAAAAAGAGAATAATTATTTTAGGGTAATCGAATGGCTTGAGCCTTCATCGATCCTTGATCTACCCTGAAAAATAAGAATGAAGAAGAGAAAGGTTAGTGCATTATGGATCTATTGATTATTTACACAAACCCTAATGTAAACCAAAATGGGCAAAACAATTAATTTAATGTTTTTAATAACTATTAAGAGTTAAGAAAACCGAAAGTTCGATTAAATTTAATAATTAAACAATTATTTGATTAGACCCTAATTAATTAATTAATTAAAAGCAGATGTGAAAAAACAATAACTATTATTAAAAAATTGATTATTAATGTTATGAGAAAAATCGAGTTTTCGATTAAATAATTTGGAGATTCATGCAAATATTTATTTAAGAACTAGAATGTTTAACTAACATAATTTTAATAATTAAAAAAATAAGATAGAGAAAAGGAAATAAATAAAAGGGGTTTATGTAATAAAAAATAAAAAATTTGAAAAAAAAACTTAGCTTGGATCACGTGTGGTGAGGCTGAGGAGGTCCATGGTGAGCCTGCAACCTGGCGTGCGTTAGATCCATCTTAGGAATGATCCTAGGGCCTCGATAAGAGGGTGCACCATGATCCTTCGTTTCAAGCGTGTATGAGATCTGCAGCATGTTACTTCAATAAAAAATATAATGTTGGGATGAGGGATCGAACCCTCAACCTGAAACTCAAACGCTTCCATTACCAATCCAGCCAAGCACGTTTTGTTGTCACATGTTCTGCTCTGTATCATCATATATTATTTCACAAAAGTGGAAAAGAAAAAAAACACGCGTTGGGCCTCATATTCAAATTGGCCCAATCGCTGAAAGCCACGAGGTCATCTTCCTCGTTCACCCGTCGTTTTAGGTAACGACCTTTTACCTACAGTCAGTCTCCATAGCCATAGCACCTGCCACCTTCAAAAATTCATACAAGCTATATAAATCAAAAGTAAAGCCATGGTTAGACTCGCCTCTTCCTTGCGACTTCAACCATGTGCTTAATTTGGACTAATTTTCCTGTATCAAGAAAAACCTAAAACAAAACCCTAGCAATCAACAATGGTGATTCACTCATACAGACATATAAATGCAATTAAATCTCCAGGATCATCCACCACATCATGACAAACAAAGATATGTACTCAGAAATCATTTATAATGCATGAAACTATGAAATCGATATTGAAAAAAAGTGCTCAAACCGAGAGGTATATGTGATGATTCTTGGTGTTGCAAGGCTCGGTGACGACCTGGACTGAATCAGGGAATTTTGAAGAATGTGTTTTAATCACCTAGAACCCCTGAATTGGCTTGTGTCCTCGAATTTAAAATTGACTTTTACTTGAGATTTTTGAAGCTTCGGTTAGGGTTCCTGGGCTGCCAAGAAACGTGTCTTGAAGTCTGGAATGCTTGTGCATATATATGAGATCCAATTAGGTCAAGAAAATTGAATTGAATCCACTTGAATCAATGATTGGAAATTTGGAAAATATGATTCATGAAACTTTCTAATTTTGATCCAATATTGACTCAATCATTCCAATTCCAATTTGCACGAAATTGAATGTAAAATATGATGAAAATTTGATTGGATTTGTTTGGAAATTAAAGCCAAATCACATCCCTTCCAAAATCTCTTGATTATTTGATTTTAATCACCTTTTAAATGATAAAAAAATCAAATAAAATTAAATATTATTCAATAATTCGTGGGGATTGGATTTGATGCTTTAGATAACTTGAGGATGAAGGTTGGGCCAAAAAAGATTGGGTCCTTTTGCAAAAAGATTCATTTTGGAGCCTTTTATTTCACATTTTTTCCTTTAAAATGGTCTAACTTTGACAAGGCATATCTCCATCAATTTTTAAGATATGGAGGAGTTATAGGACTTTTGGAAACCTCAAGATGTCCTTTACAAGACACTTTGGAAGATGTTTTCCATTTGATGGTTTTATATTGATGATATGGGCTTTGACAAAAAACTGCTTTTGGTTGACTTTCAAAAGGGACCTATAATCTTTTGATCCATATCTCTCAAATGAAGCATTTTTAGACTTGGCATGTGAGAGGAAAAGTTGTAGAGAATTCAATTTCCTTCAAATTGAGCTTTGGATGGAAAATTTATGATGTTCCATGTGAAAGTTATGGCTGGTCAAAGTTCAGTTGACTTTCTCCTACAAAACCCTAATTTAGAAACTATGCGCTTTGTTGATTTCTGAACTTTCCTTGATGAATCATGATCAATACTTGATCAAATTATGAATGATACTTCAAAATAATGGTGTTGACAAAAAATCAGGAATTTTGACTGTACTTTGACCACAATTGACTTTTAGGTCAAACTAGTCGACTGTTGACTTTTTGGATAATTGACTGAGCAATCCTTGGTATTGAAGCTTGTATTTTGCCATAGAGATAGTTTAAAACATCATGAACCATCTGAAATCCATTGGAGACCTTGATTTAGTAATTTTCTTCAGAGAAACCAAAACCCTAGTTTAGGAGGTCATTGTTTAGGAGAGTATGTCCTTATGTTTTGAACTTTGGTATGAGCTTGAAAGGTGAAATGAGATGGGAAAATTTTAGGGTATGACAAGTCTCTTCAAAATTTTCTATTGAAGAATTGATCCCTAATGTCAAATGCCACTAACGACTGCTTATGTGCAACACACATGGAATAAATGTTTGATGTTGAAGTTGTGAAGTCCTAACGTCAAAAGCCAAAACTCAGTAGAAAATTGTGTATCCCGAAAAATTATTATCAAAAGACATATAAAGTATGCCTAAAAGAAATTGTGAAGTCCTAATGTTTAAAATTGACTTGTAGTTTAATGTTGAAGTTGTAATGCATCAACTTGACTTGCAGTTTGATACTGAGGTTGCAATGTGCCAACTTAACTTGAAGTTTGATGTTGAAGTTGCAATGTGCCAAAATGAGGGATTCTATTTACATCATATCCTCAATCATGTAATTTTAAAGTTTAAACTTTATTTCATTTTAAATTATATTACTCCATTTTTGCGACATTTTTTCCCTGTAAGTAAATTGCGTTCATTTGAAACTATATTACTCAATCTATGCAGATGTTAGCCAACTTTTATACCTCTAATAATTTTATTCATATATATTATACGCGAACGAGTATGATTGTGTCATGACTGTAGTTGAATGTGTTATTTGTGAGCTATACCCTGAACGCGTTATAGACATTTCACATACCTGTAATACACTGAGTGTAAAATTCAGAGTGCAAAATGTGATTCAATTGTTGAAAGAGTCTAAATCTCCTCTACTAATAGGGATATGGGGGATTGAAGGAATCGGTAAAACAACCATTTGTTGAGCTATTTATGATCAAACCAGTCCCTATTTTGAGGACAAGTGTTTCCTCAATATGGTCGGGACAACTTGGGGAGAAATTAATGGTCAAATTTCTTTACAAGTGAAACTTCTTTGACAGGTCAATAAAGCCACTAATGTCGAATCAATAAAATAGATTTTAAGAGAAAGACTTCGACATAAAAGGGTACTTCTTTTACTTGAAGAATTTACTAAATTGGGACAACTAAAATCTTTGTGCGGAAGTCATGAGTGGTTTGGTCCAGGTAGCAAAATAATCATCTAGACAAGGGATAAACATCTACTGAAGGAGCATGGAGTTGATTGTATATATAGAGTGAAAGAACTTAGAGAAAGTGAATCACTTGAGGTTTTCAATTGGCGTGCATTCGGGAAACCAACAAGTCCTCCAAAATATTTTGTTGAACTTTCTAAGCAGGTAATTGCTTATTCCAGAGGATTGTCTCTTGCTCTTAAAGCCCTTGGAAGGTTTTGCATGGAAAGGAAGCCCTTCAATGGAAGGGTGCATTATAGAGTCTTGAAAAATATTCCATTCCAGCTCCATGACTAGTACACTCTTTAGAAAGGAGTTTGGATTATTTAAGTGACGAAGAGAAACAAAATATTCTTTAATATAGAACAATTCTTTATAGGGATGAACCAGAATGATGTACTCCAAGCATCAAATAGGTCAACACAAAACACATCTATTCAAATAAGTCTTCTTGAAGATAAGAGCCTTGTAACCATTGATGAAAATAATAAGCTTGAAATGCATGTTCTCCTATAAGTTATGGCAAGAGATATCATAATAAGGGAATCAACCAATAGGACTAATAAGGTGAGTGGTAAGTCCTATTCAAATGAGTGATATGAGTGGCTTATGATGAAGGATTAGAGACCCTTGAACTATGATTTGAGCCATGGGATCTTGTCCTGGTCAAAAGTCAACTTCCCAGATGAATTAGGTCAAAAATCCTAATTGTGGACCAGGTGAAATTGGGAGTTATTGAACTTGAATTGAAATTCATCTTGCATTAGATATTGATGTGGGAATCATTTAAAGATGCTTTAGCTCTTTGAATCATGCTTTGAAGCTTAAAGTCTCTTCCCAAATGAAAATCCTGATTCCAATCCCTGATAGGCTCAAAACCCTAATCTGGTGCCTTTGATGGATTTGAGGCTTAATGCTTTGATATTGGGGATCATGAAGCATCTTGAGCCCTATGATTGTGTTGAGGATCAATTCAGTCATTGATTGATCCTTTGCTTAAATTTCCTGACTTGAAACCCTAATCTGAGTACTTGGTGAACAAGTGATTGCTCTGGGTATCTGTTTTGAGTTAATGGAGTAGTTGAGATGTTATATGATGTGACATCTACGAAAGGTTAAAATTTAGGTTATGACACACTGCCGCATGGCATTTTTTGTGTATTTTAGGTATTCAAGCCCTATGAGTTTTTGTGAGAAATCAATACGAAATAGCAAAAACGGGAAGAAAATCAGACAAAAATATAGTTGTGACAGACTGCCCATCAACATGACGGTGGTCACTCCCGGGTGGTCAACCTGTCACGCAAAAGTTAACAAAGTGGAGAAAATGAGCTACAACAGCTAGGGGTGGCAAAACGGGCCCCGCCCGCGGGGAAATCCCGATTTACCTACATTTTTTTTGCGGGGCGGGGTGAGGTTTTAAGCCCGCTTCCTATAATGAGCCCGCCCCGCCCCGCCCCTTTTTTTGGGGGCTTTTGCGGGCATGAGCTTTTTCATACAATTTTACTATTTTTCGGCCTAAAATGTTCAATACTCGCGGGCTTTCCCCGTCCCGCCCTCACTATTTTGCGGGGTGGGGTAAGATTTTAGACCCGCACTCTCAAATATGCCTGCCCTGCCCCCGCCCCGTTTTTTCGCGGACTTTTGCAAGGCAGGTCTAAACGGGGCGGACATGCCCGTTTCCCACCCCTAGCAATAGCGTGACTGTCTAACTGTTAGGGTCGTGACGTCCCTCACACCTCAAAAGCTTCGTGATAGTCTGACCATCAGCCAGGTGACGTTCGTCACGCTGGGGCAGTGTAGAAAAAATCGCCCAGTCTTCTCCACCTCTTAATTTTCTCCTACTTTCAATGAAAATCTCCACGAAGTCCTACACGATTTCAATGCAGTTTCTATCGATTTTGACTCTATAAATTTGCCTTTATTTCTTCAGTTTAGGGATCCAAATTTTTAGAGTTTAATTTAGACAAATATTTACATCTTTCAGAGCAATTAATTTCTCACACTTAGAGATTACTGCAGTTTAGATTTAGAATTTGAAGTTTATCTGTCTGTACTTGAATCAAGTACAATTTAATCTTGCTTCCATAATTTTTTTTTGAAAATTTTTAAAAGTTTTCATTTTTACCAATTTGGAGCTCTTTCCAATTAAGTATATATATATTTTTTTTATGTTTTTTCACATTTGCTTTTTTACTTTCCTGATACACTTGCATGCTTATTATTATATTGTTAATTATTACCGTAATGAGTATGTTTTTTTTATGTATAAAATTTCTTTACACTGCTCCGTTTCAATTATGTCCAACTAAGTTATTAGAGTTCGGAATGTGGGAACCGTCGTGTTTATGGTACTTGCATGTAAGTTGGAAATTAACGGTTAAATTTGAAATTTGTTATTTGGGCTGATTTTTACATTACTTAAAATTTAAAATAACTGTCGCAAAAGCGTCAGTTTAGAGACACCAGCTCTGCATCAAAAGAAAGGAACTGTTATCTGACTTAGAAAATAAAAATCAAATTTTAAAACTTATTTTAATTTGCAAAAATATTTGCTTTCAAAAATAGAGTTTAAAAATATAAATGTGTTGCAACATCAGGCGTTTGTGGGTTTAAACCCCGGTGTTACATGAGCGACAACCGGTAACACCTTTAGATATATTTTCACCAAAGACGGCTTTTTAATTTATTAAAAGTACTTAATTTTCAAAAACATAAGTTTTATACTTTAACACGCTGAACAACGACAACGACAATATATATTTTAGGATAAAACTCGGTTCCAGTTTCGCGAACGCAAACAATTCATTTAAATTAAGTTTCTTTCTATTAAAGAAAAATATTATCATGATTTAATTAATAATCTCAAATTAGCAGTGGGCACTGTTGATCGATGCGAACCACATTCTAGTCCCGCTTTTGTCATATTTTCTAAACTAACTCGTTTTAATTTTTGTTTTAAATTTCCTTCCCGTTAAGATCCACAGCCTTAGATTTACACGACAATACTAGATAACGGTTGATTGGTTATTGTCCTTGTGAGTTCGACATCTTTTTATAGTACAACTGATATTTCCACACACTTGCGGAACACACATCATGCATCTCTTCAACAGCTTCTTGGAGATAAGGTCGGAGGGAACTACCCCACTCACGTAACCAATTCCTTGATAGAAGACACCAACTGACCCTTTAAGAATCGTTATTCCTCGTCCTTGTAAGACATAACCTGACTTTGGTTAGGAAATGACCTTGAGTCTAGTGCTTACGAAAGATGTCCGTGCAGGAGGAGGGATTCTCCAGATCCAAATTGCGTATTTTTAAATGTGCCTTCTGAGTGAGACGGACCACCAAGAAAAACGATCTCTGACACTCGTTAAACTCCCAAAATTAGGCTCAAAATATTTAGTATATTTCCGTAAGGAAATAATTCCATAGCCATATGCGGATTTAGAACCACTTTGTACTCCGAAATGTTGGAAAAACAAGGCCGATGTCGATTTACTTCCTTTATACTCGCACCAATGTTAGAAAACCAAGACAAATGCCTAGATCACAGGATGGAATTGTGAAGGAGAAACCAACAAATTGTTTAAGACAACAAAGGAAAATTGACATTCATGAAATGGGATAACACGCCCGGTGTATGAGCCGCAAACCCTTTGATCTTCGAATGGAGGAAGGACACCTCAATCCTCAGATGGACCAATGTCTGTCATTGCTTAAGAAAAAAATTATTTCAGAAGAAATACGAGGCATATCCCAAAATGCCTGAACTAATCCAAACTCCAAAAATGTGTGTAACAACTCTTGGTTGACACAATAGAAATGGTTATGGTTGTAGTGTTAACGACTAAACACAACATAGTATTAGTTGGGCAAATGAGCGCGAAGAAGCAAAGAAACCCTAAAAACAAAGAGAGAACACGAGAATTCAGAAAAGCGAAATCTCAAAATACGAATAAGAAATCAACAAACACAAACTAGGTCAGTAGAGAAACTTTTCAGAGATGTGGTCAGGTCACGCACACATAATCTTCAAGACGACAAGGCTAAGGAAAAAAAACTTTCCAAAAAGTCAAAATGTGGGAGAGTGAAAGGAAAGGAGTCCTTTCGGAAACCCATTGAACTTCCCCAAACAAATCAAAGTCACATGATCGTGCTCCACTACCAATGGTCGAGATCTCTTTACGGTCTTCGAAGCGACGTTAAAACTCTTTAGGGTAATCCTGCGAACGATCAAAGCAGATGGCACATGTTAGTTATTCTCTCTCTCTCTCTCTCTCTCTCTCTCTCTCTCTCTCTCTCTCTACGACATGCAAACATCAACAATTACAAAGCCTTTCCCCTTTTTGCAACAAAGACAACGACTGGGCAATTGTTTTAAATCGAACATAATTAAATACTCTTATTCCTATCTGTGAACCAACGAGTAATTAAATATTCTTTAATTTTATTTGTGGACATCCAATAAACCATTAAACCCATATCTACTATGATTGAAGAACCGATCCATGCTTACTTTCTAAGCTAATTTGTTATTTAGTAGGTGTTGAGTTATCACTCATTTGCTCTTATCTTTAATGTTGAAAAATATGAATGAAATACTTTATGAAGTGTCATGAGACACAACCAATTTATAATTTTACAGTACTACGTAACTTTTACCCGTGCGGACCCACACATATATTGCAGTCGTCCATCTCTAATTATGTACAAAATATAAAAAAAATAAAATTTGAGAAAAATTCAAAATACTTTTTTTTTTCCTTCATTTTATTGAAATTCCTTTGTTAATTTTCTTCTCTATTGTCTTTGATTCAAAACAAAACAAAAAAAAAAATCAGCGCGATCAGTGTTGCGTCTTCTTCAACATGCCTGTGAGAGTAGTATTGGAGAACACTCCCACCCCTTCTCATGTTTCAGGTATATACATATTCCGCGTTTCACTGTTTTCTTCTTCCTCTTCTTCGAATTATCATTATTGTATTCCTTAATATATTCAAATCTTGTTTAATTCTTCATCTTTAGCTGTAACTCCAAGGCGTCGTTCAGTCCAATCTTGTACCCTTCTATGTGCTGGACAGGTACTTACTTTATTAATTTCCATCTTTTTGTTTGAATCTTGGAAATAATTTGGGAAAGAAATAAAACCCCTTTTGAAATTAGGTTTTTTTATGAATGTTTGGTGGAAATAATCATTTTGGGTTTGATCAAAGTAACTAGGGTTAGTCTCTGATGATGGGAATATATTAGGGTATCTGGATATAATTTTAGCGTATGTTTGGCTTTGCGGTAAATAAAATTGATTTTGAGTGAACCGACTCTGTTAAATTGATTCGGGCTAAAAGTGAGTGCAAGATAAAGTGATTTATAATTGGATAAATTTTTGCATAAGTAGATTGAACAGTGTACAAACCAATTTAAACTTTAAAGTTACAAATCCGAGCTTCAAGTATTATCAATTCTACTTGAGTATAATCAATTCGGCTTGAGAGCAACCAAACACATCCAAAATCAATTATGAGTGTTCCAAATGTGAAACCGAGCATACACTTGATGAATTTGAAATATAAGTGAGTACTGAATAATAGAGGAATGAGACTGGATAATAGAGGAATGAGTGAATAGGTTCTTGACATCTTGTTCTGTGTGACTCTGTATTGTGGTCCCGAGGAGGTGTTTCTATTTCAATATATGTTTGGATCCGTGGTGAGTTTTTTTTGTCAAAATCGCGGTGTCGCTGTGATTCTAGAGAAGTTCCAAAGTGTAGCTTTTGCTGGAATTGTAGTGGTTCGCCGTGATTCTCACAATCCCGTAGCCAATCCAAACATTAGGGAGCTGATACAATTACAAGGAATCTAAGATGTATAGCCAAATTCTGGGTTGGGTGAGATTTGAAGCATGAGATGGATTGTATTGATTTGGGCTCAAAATACTTTCATTTTGCAACAATGTTGTTTAATAGCGGCTAGAACAGCCCTATAGCCTTATATTGTAGCAGAGTTTGAACTAGTTGCTATTGTTTTGCTATATGCTATTTAGTATAAAATGTTGTCAAATAGCTGCTAAGCGCCGCTACCGATCTGTTGCGCAGCTGAATTTGAATGAACTGCTATTTTCCCACCGTGATTGACAACATTGTTTTCGCAACTAGTCTTGGCTGGTACCCAAGCCACTCCATGATTTGAAGGGAAAACTCTGTACTGGGTGTATAGATTGTCGTATAAATGTATTTTATGTGCACCTGTGCCTTATACGTATCCGATATTTGTGTGGGTTGTTGGTTTCAACTTTAGCTTTTAAACCGCTGAATTACATTTAACATCTTTTCTGTCTTTCATCTTAGTATATGTTCAAAGTTCTAGTGGTTGTTTATTTACATGTGTTATACTTTCAGGCCTTTTCTGGGACTCAGAATGTTTCAAGCTTACAAAAAGACGAAGCATGGAGGGTAAATGTCCGTTTACAAGGATGTGATCTTGAGCACGGATATCTATGTGGCACCATGGAAGCTCTTAATGTTCCTATGGCAGACACACCTGTAAGGAATTTCTCTCTAGTTCATATTTCTTAAAGAAAACACTTTTCTGTTATATATTCATCGAAAATGAATTAGCGATGTTTATTGAACTTCCATTGGTGTGTCATACAATGATTTTCTCTTATGATTTTTATCAGGTAGTAACATTCTGGGAAGGGGAGATTGTTGATGCGAGGAATTATACTTTCTTCACCGGAAAATGGGAGGCAGCGTATGTTATTATGCAATAACTAACAATTAAATCAAGCATGAAGTTTTTATGTTTCGTTAACTTTTTTTTAATTTGTTTCTTTTTTCTTCATTTTTCAGACCAGAAGATGATATAAGGCACTGGACTAAGTTTCCATCGTTTTCCCCTCTATTGGTAGTGACCTCGACTTTGCTGTCATGTGTAAAATGTTGTTTCATCATATATGTAATGTTTCTAATGTACTTCAATTTTGTAGAGCCAAGTAGAGGTAGATGGTGGCAAATCTATGGACCTAAGCAACTATCCCTACATATTCATGGTAAATTGATCACCGATATTAAATGAACAACATCTTGAAAAAAAATTTAGTATGTGAAATGAAACACTTGCATTATGTTTTTCATTTCAGAGATGGAAGGAGCAGTACTTCGTAAATGTCGGAACTGACTGTGGGTTAACTATAGCTGGATTTTACTATGTTTGTTTCTCGTGCAGCGATGGCTCTATCAGCGGATTCTACTACGATCCAAATAGCAGGTGGCTTCCTCTTCCGATTCGTAATGATTGAGCAGTTTAATATCGAATCGAGATACAACTTGAATGTATATTCTTATATATATCGTAAATTTTTTTTAACATATAACTCATGAAACCTTTGCAGCCCATTTCAGAAGCTTGAGTTGAAAGCCACAAATGATGGAAGATCGGGTTTCTCTTTTTCATCGTATGAGCTACAATAGATTGTGCGACACGTAACATATCAGAATACATCATTTTGATTGAACTTCTTTAAGTGCGTTACAGTCAATGAAAAAACCTGGAAGATTATGCAAGAGCTCAAGACTGTCAGTGATGTATAAGAGTAAGAAAAGTGAAAGCTTGTTGTTGTTGTTACAGTGAATCTTGTCACAACTTTGTTATATACCACAAGCTACTTATTATGACTTTTTACAAGCTACGAATATAGTGAAAAATGCTCAGTTTAGTGAAAGCGCCAATGTATCCAAGAAGTGTGTCGGTGAAACTATCTATTGTATGTATTTGAAGGGAACTTCAAGAACTCATGTGATTGTACAAAGTACAAACCAAAGCCGACATATCGATATTCCCGGCATAATAAATAACAGTCCAAACATCATCACTTGTCATGAAACATTTTCTTACAGGTTTTGTTATCTGTGGTGCTAGTTTTGTCATCCCTAATGATTTAATTATCATGTCTAACTTCATGGTTTATACAAATTTTATTAAATGCAGAATCAGAAAGATGATTTTGTTAATTAAAGTTGCAGACGAAAATGTTTGATTTGAGTTTTGGTTATCACATGGTTGATTTTAGTTTTGGTTATACTTATCACATGGTGGTTGTAATTTTCAAGGAATAAAACCATTGTAATCTTGGAAGGAATGAAGATGCAAAAAATTTCATAAAGGTAGTTTTTACACGGAGATTGGGATGTTTTATATGACATGGTTATGTTGCAACAAAGGTGTTTAATGAAATGCCAAAAAGAAATAAAATTTTGTGAAGATGATGATTAGATGCTAATTGGATGTCACAAATACAATTTTTGGGTTGAGAAATATTATAAGTGATTCAAAAATAAAATAAAAATATATACTAAGATTACAATTTTTGGGTTTTTATTATTTATAAGGGATTTCTTCTCTTTTCAAATAGAATTTTCATCTATTTAGAATAGTTATAATTGATTTTATAGAATTTTGAATCTTAAAAATAATTATAAGTGATTTTTTTTATCAAACTAGTGGGATACCCGTGCGTTCGCACGGGTACTGATATAATACGTAAGTTTTTGTTTATAAAAGTAATAAAAAACGTTAAAAAAATTAAAATAAAATTGTTTTATCAAAATAGTTTATTATTTTTAAAAGAAAAACATATTTTGATTTATATATGAGTCATACACATAAGTTGTTCATATATAAGAATATTTTGATGAACGGTATATTTCACTATTACAGTAATATTATTTTTGTTTTAACATTATTTATAAAAATATTTGGATAAAAAATTTACAAATAAAAACTATATATTAAAATTCACTCAATTTGAATAACATGTATTAGTGAAATGATTACATCAATAATATATAACTCAATTTTTTATATATTATCTTAAAAAAATATTATATATTAAATTAAATATAATTTTAAAATAAATATATTAATAACATAAATAATTAAAAAACAAATCATTTTTCCAGTGTGATACGCACGATGTTGTTTTCAAAATGTAATAAAAATGTAAGTAAGAAAAAATAAATTATTTTACCAAAATAGTTTATTATTTTTAAAATAAAAACAAAATTATTTTATCAAAACTGTTTTACATCAATAATATATATTTCAAATTTTCATATATTATCTTAAAAAATATTATATCTTAAATTAAAATAATTTAAAAATACTCGTGCATTCGTACGAGTACTGTTGTGTTACGCGCATTTGTTTCAAGGATATTTAAATCAATAGTAAACTTGTTCCCGTTATTATTTAATATTTAAATCAATAGTTAAATATCATTACCGTATACGGGTATCATATCAGTACCCATGTGTTCGCATGGGTATTGGTGTGGTATGTTAAGTTGTTGTCAATTATTTACAAATTTGCAGAAATAAGACATTATGATGAAATAAAGAAAAATAAAATAATTTATTAATTATTCCTAACCAAAATAATTTATTATTTTTAAAAGAAATAATAAACTGATTTCTATAATTTATTCTGTGTATGAAAATATTTGAATCAACAGTGTGTGTGTGTATATATATATATATATATATATATATATATATATATATATATATATATATATATATATATATATATATATATATATATATATATATATATATATATATATATATATATATCATCTTTTAATTCAATAAAGAAAAATTAGTTAATGAATATAACTACCTATTAATAAAAATTATTAATATAACAATAATTATAATATATATAGTTATATCACGGGTTTACTATATTAAATAGCTATATTCATTTTTTAAATATTATATAATTATATTAATGATTTCGAGCTAATGTAGTAGCAAATATTTTTTTTAAATTAAAATCGAGCTATATTAGTGGTTATAATTAAAGTGATAATTATTTTATACAATAATTATAGATAACAATATCATATTTACAAAATAAAAAACACCACTGATTAAATTATATTATATAATAAATAATCTATAGTAATAGTTTGATAAATTATATTTGTTCTATCTTAAGAATTACGATAATAGAATGAATTTTTTTAATAAATTTTCTAATATAAAATAATTTTATATTTTGGTGTTTATTATTCTATAATTTAAATTTTAATTTTAATTGTCATTCAATTAAAAAAGGGGAATGATATATTATTTAAAACTATTAATTTAGTTATTTATTAATCCGAAAAACTATTTGTATAGTTTTTCTTTTTTTTTGAAATAAAATAATATATATTATTTCAAAGAGATATGTACAAAATCAATCAAGTCCACCAAACAAGGACTATTACATCATAAGCAAAGCTAAATTTTTCCTATATTTTGCTTTGAGCCAAGCTCTAAACACTATAGTATCAATGATTCTATTCACTACTTCACTAGTATCTTCATTATTGTTGGTTCCAAAGATCCTATCGTTTCGATAATGCCATATACAGTAAATGGTTTCAGCTATAGCAATTTTCAACACATGGGATTGGAATCCTTTCCCTCTAGAATGTTGACTGATCCAATCAAGCTCTTCATGCCAATGAACCGGTTTATGATGCAACTCAAGCCAATCTAACACAGCCTGCCAAATATTTTTAGTCACTCTGCATTCAATCAGTAGGTGGTTAGTATCTTCCACACCACTCAAACAAAGACTGCATATGTCATCCTGCAACATACCAAGCCTCTTCAATCTACATTTGGTTGCTAGTCTTTGATGGCAAACAATCCAAAGGAAAACAACTGCCCTGGGTCTGGCAGCATTATGCTGAATCAAATGACTCCACTGAACATCAGCATCATCCTTTAAAACATGATCATAGAACTTCTTCATAGTAAATTTACCACGATTTTCCATCTCAGTCCAGAGTTGCCTATGTTCCTGAAAATCATCCCTCCTAACCATGATCTCCTTTAAGATCCATGATGTAGTACCTGGCAGATTAACAGTCCAAATATTAGCATGTTTAATGAAATAGGCATGAACCCATTTCACCCACAGGCTATCCCTCTTTAAACTCAGGTTCCATAAGCATCTCAGCATAGCTATTTTGCTCCAAGTCTCCATGTTAATAAGGTTCATGCCTCCTTTCTTTATGGAACTGCAGACTCGAGACCAAGCAATAGGGCTCTTACGACTTTTCTCAGAACCTGTCCACACAAATGCTCGATATATAGCTTCAATTTTATGGATGACATGCTTGGGGATGGGAAAGCACATCATCCAATATTGGGTAATAGCCAAGAAGATACTTTTCACTAGGAGGATTCTGCCAGCAATACTAAGGAGTTTGGAAGACCAGTGTCTTATTTTGTTCAAATTTTTTTCAATTAGAGGCAGATAGTGAATGGTACTAAGTCTCTTACTAGCCAGGGGGACTCCAAGATATCTGACTGGGAATGTGCCTCTCCCAAAAGCAGTGATATCCTGAATAAGGCTACAATTCTCTTCATCAATGCCACTATAAAAGATTTTGCATTTTTGTGGATTCACACTTAGGCCTGTTGAATCAAAAAAAATTGAAATGCTTTCATCATGAGAAGGACAGAGTTAGGATCACCTTTGCTAAAGAGCAGAACATCATCAGCAAAAGCTAAGTGAGTAATTCCCAGTTTAGCACATTTGGTGTGGAATCTGAAGGCAGTAGTACTAGTCATCTTCACCATAACCCTATGGAGATAATCCATAATAATGACAAAAAGCAAGGGAGAAATTGGATCCCCTTGCCTTAGGCCCCTTTTAGCTTCCAAAATCTCTGTATAATCCCCATTAACATTGAATCTATAAGTAACAGAGGAAGTAACAAGCATAATCCACTCCACAAATTTCTTAGGCATACCTATCTCATAGAGGATACACTCAAGAGAATTCCAATCTACCATGTCATATGCCTTCTGTAGGTCAAGCTGCATCATACAATTAGGAGGTCCATATTTCCTTCCATACCCATTCATGAGTTCAGTGGCTAGCAAGATGTGATGATGGATCTGTTGGCCAGGGATGAAAGCAGCCTGGCTATTGTGAATGACATCTTTCAGCACATTACCTAATCTCTGAGTCATAATCTTGGATATAATCTTGTAGAAGGTTGTACACCCTGTTATGGGTCTGTACTCCCTAATAGTATTGGCTCTAGCATGCTTAGGGATTAGAGTGACAATTGTGCTGTTAAATGCTCTGAACAGTTTGCCTTTCTGAAAAAACTCCTGGACTGCCTGGATAACATCATTTTTTATTGTGGTCCAGCACACCTTGAAGAACTTTGCTCCATATCCATCTATGCCTGGAGCCTTAAGATCACCAATACCCTTGAGGGCCTCCTCAATCTCTTTAACTGTGACTTCTGCCACAAGATGTTCACTTTGCTGCAAGCTAATCTGTTTGCCTTTCCTTAATGCTTCAATATCCATTTTTTTCAGATTTCTAGCTCTACTGCCCATAAGGCTTCTATAAAACCTTAGAACTTCATTATGAATATCTCTCTGCTCAGAAAGGACAGATCCATCCTCTTTATGCAAACTATCCATACTCCTCTGCTGGTTCTTGGCTTTGATGGTTGCATAAAAATAGGATGAATTACAGTCTCCTTTGGCCAGCTAGTCCACTTTAGATCTCTGTTTCAGCATGCTATCCTCCAATTGATTTAAATGAATAACTTTGTCAGTAAGCTCCTTGACTTGCATAATGCTTGTGGCATCCATCTTGTTTTGGCTAAGTTCAGTTTGGGCTTTTTCAAGCTCAGCTCTAGCAGCTTTAACTTGGGCACTCAAATTCTTTACATCCTTGCTAAACTGGGTTAAGACAGGCTTCAACCTCTGCAATTTGTTCCACAGGATGAACATAGCATTACCTGTGATAGGCTCATTCCAGCTCTGATTGACAACTTCCTGAAAGCCTGGCATCTCAGTAACACAATTATAGAATTTGAATCTTCTCACTTTTGACTTCTTAGGTCTTTCCTCCTCAAAACTGAGCAGGGCATGATCAGAAACATTAGGGGGAAGACACTTTAAGATTTTATTAGCATTATGGAGGAACCAGTTAGTATTACCAAGCATCCTATCTATCCTTGAATAGATGATCCCTGTGGTATGCTTGTTACTCCAGGTGAAATGGTCACCACTACTACTCATTTCACTAAGACCAGTTTGATTCATCATCTCATGGAGATCTTTGTACTCAGACTCACAAACCATTTTGCCCCCTATTCTATCTTGGGCAGTCATTACATTGTTGAAATCACCAAGTATGCACCAAGGTCCTTGAATAGTGGCATGAATCTGCTCAATGGTTTTCCATAAAACCTTCCTCTGAGCCAACAGGTTATGTGCATAGACTGCAGTGAGAAAGAAGCATAGAACACACTGATTATCTAGAACTCTGCAGTGAATAGCTTGATCAGTACATCTAACAAGCTGGATATCATATTTAGCTGCATTCCATGAGATCCACAGCCTACCATTGGCATGCTTTTCATAGTTATCAACATAGCAGTTGTGGAGTTTAATGTTCTCTCTTATAGACTTAACTTTATTCTCTTTAACACGCGTTTCAATGTAAATCATAATATCAGGTTGTATGCTACGGAGACGGGAGCTAATCTCTCGTAATTTTCCTGAATTATTAAGCCCCCTAACATTCCAAAAGGCTAACATGGATCACCATCTGAAGGCACTAGTGAATCCTTCGAAATACCTAGTGCTTCAAATCCATTAATACAATTTACCACATTAGTTGTTCCAGCAAACAATATTTTCTTACCTCTATCACGACTGGATGTTACTTTGGTCCAGTTATCTCCCTCATGCTCCTTGGAATCCTCAGAATGCTGCACAGTAGGAGTCTTAGGTGTTGCTACTTCCTCTGTAATATTGTTGCCTTCTTTCATCTGGTCTTCCATAATTGGCTCCTTAGGCTTAGGTTGCCACACCCTCTCAACCTTTTTTAGTGGCTCCTTGCATTGATGACCCAGTTTTTTGCACTTATCACAGAACAAAGGCCTCCATTCATACTCAACAAATTGTGTGAATTTTCTACCTTCATTGTCCTTAATAGCAATTTCCTTTACCATTTCCTTAGTGATGTCAACCTCCACCAGAATCTTGGCATATGATACTCTGTGTTTGCTAGCAGTACACTCGTCCGTTACAAGTGGAACTCCAATGGCGCTACCAATTTTACTCAAACTCTTCGCCTCCCAAAGATACAATGGGAGTTGCGGAAGCTTGATCCAGATTGGAAGTGTCCTCAACATATCCCTTTTCAGATTGAAATCAGCACGCCATTCTTGGATCAATAGTGGAACATTCCTCATCGTGTAAGGACCTCTCATAAGCACAGCATCAAGATCTTCATGTGAGTGGAATCTGAGGATGAAGTAACCTTCATCGTTGTAGTACATATTAGGGATCTTAACAAAGTTCCATGTTTTCACCATAAAGTTCTTGATCATGTTCATGCTGAAATTTTCTCCCAGCGCATAGAGAATAAGAGCATTCTCCCAAAATAGGATCTCCGATTGAACATCATCTTCTTCAATTTCAATTTCAACTTCTCCATCAACCAGTGACGGAGCTACATACTGAATGGTTAAGCCTTTAGATGGATTCCGATTCTCACTCAAAACATCAACCCATAGTTTGCGATCCGATTGCGTCTTCGTCTTCTATAATTTGTATAGGTTTTGATTTAAGTTTTAAATTTAGTTGCTATTTTTTATAAAATAACTATAAATAATTGTCACTAATTAAAAAACAAAAAATACTATCAATAAAAAATATTTTATGTCAAACAAATCTAAAATATTTTAGTCCTACAAGGCGAGAGATCTCTTGCAGGGGAGAGTTTGCCGCCTATCGAGTCCTACTAGACTTGAGGAATTAATCTTTACAGTTGCACGCAGAGAATATCATATTTATACTAAAAAAAAGTTTAAAATAATATTTTAATTGATTATCATAATTTTTAAAATGCAACAAATATAATTTTTCAAAAAAGATAGTGTGAATTAAATTTTCGCATAGACTATATAAGTTATCTTGAAAGAGGACTATGTTATGACTAATTATTAATGGTTATGATTAATTATTTTCATTTCTCACAATAATTTATAGTTCTCACTTAATCGCCTCCTTTGACATTTTATTTATTTATTTTGGTAAGTATTTATTCATATTTTTACCAAAGTTGTAATTTGCTTTATTAATATAATCATCGATTTTTCTTTAATATATCTAAATTTAGTTAGTTACTGAAAAATATGTGTATCAATCAAACATGTACATATTAGAATGTTAATATTATATAATATCCTTTAAATTTTAATAAAACCTTGCCTAAATTACATTTTTTTTTCTCATATCATGGATATTTGTGAAATTCGTATCCCATTTTATTTATAGATAGTTTTGATCTCTTTTCTTCCTTTTTGGTTAAAAAATATTGATGAGTAAATTATTTTAATAGATGGCATGTCTTGAGTGACATGGACTTTGATATTCTCTGCTTATAAATTGAGATGTTTTCCTCTCTATTTCTCAAATCGAAATAAACATATATTATCAAAGAAAAACAAAATTTTACATTGAGAAGAGGTATGACAAAGTTTGAGATGAAAAAAATTATGTCAATTTTTTTTATGTTATTATTAGTCTTGACACAAGCTGATAATTCTTCTTCAACTCTATCACCTTTAAATAATCCAATTGGTAAGGGAATTTGTATGGCGAAGTGTGCTTATGAATGTAAAAGCTTTATAAA
This sequence comes from Vicia villosa, assembly GCF_029867415.1. Taxonomy (NCBI): domain Eukaryota; kingdom Viridiplantae; phylum Streptophyta; class Magnoliopsida; order Fabales; family Fabaceae; genus Vicia; species Vicia villosa. The sequence goes on along the minus strand of NC_081184.1, from coordinate 16,330,238 downwards.
GAAAATCCCCTTATATACAAGTTGTGTTGCTGGATGTGCATTATTGAAATGTCATAAGGTATCATCAAAAATTGCTCATAGCTGCACAACCAAGTGCTCTATTACAAACTCTCTGAAAGCTAATACTGGTAATTAATTTTAACTTTTATATTATTTTTTATTAAAAAATTTTATTTTACATTATATTATATTATCAAACTAATCTTATTTATGATTGTGATAATTAATTATGTTTCTTTCAATAATTGATTCTTTGCAGATATTTTGGGTGTTAATGTCATCGTGAATTCATGTTTGAAAGCCTGTAAGAATAAATAATTTATTACATGTGACTCATCATAATTTAGAAAATATTAAGTTGTCTAAAATTTCATATGTACTTCAAATGTAATAAGAGAGTTTTTACACGTACAATAAATAATATCCCATCATTATTCCCTATTGTATGGAAACTAATATATAATATTGGAAATTTATAATTTTGGTATTTTTTTTAACTTTCTATTCAAAAAATAATATTGTATATAATAATTTTCTTATCGGAAATTAATTTGGATCGGGCCTCTATCATATAGTAAAAAAATTGATAAGTGACACCGTCTCCATTGATATTCAAAATATTTTAAAATTTTAAAATATTGATCATATTTTGGTGCACTACAAGAAAATTGATTTTCGGTGACACTCAAAAAGTGCCACTAAAAGTCAATAATCTGTAGGTAAATGTCTATTGGACTTTGAGTGACACCCACCTTTGACGTCAACTTTAAGGGGGTGTAGTGTGACACCAAATTGATCGTCACAATAACTTTTAGCTACGGTTAAATTTTTTCCTACCGTGTCACAATATAGTATGCTAGTATTACAAATAATAGAAACTCTAGCTACAGATTGTTTTCTTTTAGCTGTCACTAGATCTTCAAATAATATAATTTTTATTGTATAAAAATATAATAAATTTATAAATTCAATTTTTAATATAATTGATAAATACTACTATTTAAATAAAAATTACTCGTTTAAAATATTTTCATTACATTTTGAACAATGACAAAGCTAAATAACTAAAATTAAACTATTATACCATTTTCTATTAAATAAATTCAAATAGTTCAATATAAAAAGATTGATTTCATATTATATTGATAAAAACTAATTACAAAATAAATATCCTTAACATCTTAGTATATATCCAAATTTTCACATAAAATAAAATAAAAATATTTTTTTTTTTTATATTTGTATGTTGATGTATCCATAACTTTGAATGTCCTGCTATCTTCACTTCCATGTCTCTACATCTAAATTTTTCCTAAAATAATAAATAAATATTGATCAATATACATACAAAACTAAATAAACTATGCATAACAATATGACACACCTTCTCTAGAAGGATACGACTCAGTTTATATTCAAAATTGAAAATAGAAAGAGTATAATAGTTCTTCATCTACTATAGTCATTCTACAGAACAATAAAGGTTTAAATGTCACTCTCACTACTATTATCATATTTTTTTCAAAAGAAATGAAACTAATATTTCATTAAAGAAAAAAGAAAGGTCCAATATTGCATCAACAATCTCAAAACTAATATCTTTCACCTCTGTTTTAAATTCACTCCATTCGTTAATTGAACCCAAATAATCCAAATTCAGCAAATTAGTAATATTAGTCTCATAAACCCCTTGTTCACACCCTGCAAGTGTATATATAGGTATATGTATGTAAGTATTAGTTAACAACTACAAGCCCATATAGGACTGGATTAGGGGACTTGAAAATATTCAACTTAAGTGCTTATTCAATAAGTTATTATAGTATAACCTATTTGTTTCTATAATCAAGCAGGAATTAGTTTAAGCTCTGCATAAGCTGAAAACAGTAGTTTGCTTATGGATCCTAAGTCTTTTTTGTAAGTTCTTATAAACATTTATGCACAATATCAAATACACAGAAAGAATATATCACTAAACTAGAGACCTGTCATGATATCAAAACAGATTTTCACGCAATCATAAGGAAAAAAGATGCATTGAACAAATCTAATCTTATTTGAGTCAATTTAAGAGTATGTCACCTCTTGACCAAAAACTGTATCGTGGTTCCAACCTTTATCACATGTCGCTTGTGAGAGTTGCTCGCATACACTTCATGCCTTTGTTTCTACAAAAATAAAAACCACACATCACCACTTTGAATACTAAAACCACATACATATATAACCAAAACATTCCTGGGAAAAGCTCACCATTTTGTACACAAACTCTGCCCTAATATCTTTCTCACTTATAATGGCCGAAGTTAAAGTGAGAATGTAAAGTTTCACAATGCAATGTTTCCATGCCTTTCTTCAAGATGCGAACACCCGTTTCTTCTGAAAGAGAGAAGTTTGAGTAGCTCGCTTTCAATTAGAACGTAAAACCCTAACATCCAAACCGAGTAAGTGTTCGGTCCTACCAGATTTTTCATTACTAGTATACTCACATCAAAATCTAACTTGACTTTGTTTGTTTTGAGTCACAATCGTAATGCTTGTCTCTCTTACTTCAGGTACGATAGTTGTTTTATCTTTGACCATTGAAACTTCTTTATTTGTTTTAGTTTTCTTTTGTTATTTTAATCTCTATTAAGACACTCAAATAAAAACATTGTATATTTGTATATTAATTGGAAACATGTTATGTGTGTTTAGTAAATATGTTTCTTATAATAGATCCTCTCAATTAGGTTCCCTTTGCATCATGTGATTTTTCATTGAAGATGGTCTCTATGAATAAATTAGCTTGCTTTATGTGTACAGAACAAATTTTACACTAAATATTATGTCTCAACAAAATAGTAGTAAAAGGGCTTGGTTCTGCATCCATTTCTTAGAAATTCTAAAGTAAAATTTTCTAATATTATGAAATTTTAAGGGGGGCTCTTGAAGCTTCAAGGCTTTAATGTTTTCATTTAAGATTCTGAACAAAGATTAGAACATCACTTTTTTTTTTTTTGAGTATTTTTTAATTCTTTAATGTTGAATATGAGATGCTAGTTGGTTTCTAAATATGTCTATATTTTCTTCTTTAAAGATTACTGAAACTATCTCTTGGTTTTGCATTTTGATTCTTTTTGGCTTTTGAAAATTTCTATCTTTCATCATTCTGTGCAATTTGTTTTTGGATGGTAGTTGACTAGCTAACCACTTTCATGGAAGAATTGTTCACTTTAAGGTATATCCCTTTCTACAAACATGGCATAAATGAGTATATGGGAAAAACTCACCATTTTTTAAACAAACTCTGCCCTGGGAAAATTGAACTAACACAACTTATTGATTTTTTTTAAAACAATAAAACAAAACAATACTAGCAGCATTAACAAATGAAGTTAAACAAATACAGAAGCTGGAAATCTAATTCAACAAGAAGTATAAAATAATTTAATTTAGAAGGGGTGGACATGGGTTCTTTTTGACCGGCATACCCAACAAAGCCGAAAAACTAGGCAAGGTTGTAGATTTACAATGTTTGGCAACTGTCAGCTGAATACATTAAGAGAATGCACATAACTTTAACTTGATTTTAGGTTGATGATGTTCTAAATGATTAAAAAGGAAGAATATGTACCAGATCCAAAAGGAAGAAATGTTGCATTTTCACTTGGATCGTTTAGTTCAGACGAGTTGATTCCATAATCAAGCTATTTTTTAGAACCTAGATGAAATATCAATATCAAAAGATTAGCGATGGTATCGAGTATTGCAATAAAGGTACGTCATGGTAGTAGACATAATCCTTCTGTACCAACTGAACCGGAACAACCAGTACAACTCCAGCAGATACGGTTACACCAGTTGTAAATCTCAAGTCTAGCACAGGGACCAACATTAATGAACAAGTAGTTAAATTTCCACATTTCAAGGATATGAATATAATCCTTGCATATATTGCATAATAATCTATGCAGTGAAGAGTGAGCAATATCTCACCTTATGTCCATATATCCACAAGTCCAGACATCACTACTATATAGGCCAATAAACACTAAAGATTTGTAAGACTCAAAATAAGGATGGAAAGACACTCGTAGTAGATGTTTGCTTTAAATTTGGTTGGTACGACAATTATAATCGAGTTATATTCAAAATCAATATAAGTAAACTCATTGTGGCATTTCAACAAACACCTTGCTTACAAAAATCAGCTTTTCAATTATTTTCAACACAATTTAGCATGAAAACATCAAAACATAATTATTCTCTTCAAATCAATTTTGCTATGGCAGAACAAAACACAAGCTAACAACAGAAAGCGAGAATCGATTAAGAACAACAACAACTTACAAGGACAAGTCACTGGATTGCTGCTCCTAGTAAATTCCTTTTGAACTACGACGGTATCCACGTTCAGTAGTTGAAGGTCACTGGACACAAAACCACGTTCAGTAATCGATTAATTAAAGTGCTTTTGTGATGAACTACATAAATGAATAGGATGAGAAAGAAAATATTACCACTGTTGGATTGGCGTCAAGATTATGCTCGAAGAAGAAACTTGGAAGTGAGAAGCTCTCGAACAAGAATGTGCAGAAATGAAAAGCGTTTTAGTAATGAAGGTGAGACTGTGAGAGGCGCGATAAGTGAGAAGCGATTTCGGAAACGATTAGGTTAATCAAAGTACTATTAGAGGAAAATGATTTTAAAAGAGTAATTAATAGATTATATATAAGTTTTGTTTCAGAATTTTAAAATCTAAAGTTATTATCTCAGTGGTTGGTTCCTTGGTAGACATATATACAAACAAGGATTTGATACCCACAATTTGAGTTTTATTAGATTTTTTTTTTCAAAATTCTCATAGCTTTTACTTTATTAAAAAAATTAAGTTTAAAACTAAAATTAAAATTTAAAAATAACACAATTCACATTAAAAAATTAATTAATATTGAATAATTAATCATTAAAATTTTATAAATATAAATAAAAGGAAAAAAGATATTAAATAAAAACATATTTTAGTAATAAGTAAAAATTGTTATGGTGAGAATAAATTAAAATAATATTTTTATTTATAATAATTGACTAATTGTTTTACAATCTACAATTAATTTTGGTCAAAAATTATTTTGTGAGCAAAATTAATTTTTGTTTAAATAAAAAAATTATTTTAATTGGATCAAGAGGAGAACTAAAGGTAAAGGTATTAGGCTGAGACTGCTCAAAGCTGTAACTGCTGAGGTGATCTACAGCATTTGGTTGTACAGAAATCAAAGAATATTTGGTAATACGGGAAAGCATAATGACATAGATAGTATAGTTAGAAGTATACAAGATACTATTGTATATAGAGGGTGGATGAAACCCATCTATAGAGAGCATTTAGTTAATCTCATTATGTAATTAGATACTCATTTATATGGCTTTGGCCTTGCTTGTATTTGTCTCTTTGAAATAATACCATCTTTTATTTCAAAAAAAAAAAATTATTTTAATTTTTTGTTATCATAAAAAATTTAATTATTTTTAATGGAAATAGTAATATTTTTTAAAAATATAAAGTTAATATTGTTTGCTTAAGAGTAAAAATCAATTCTATATTTTTTTTGTCTTATAGGACAATAGTGATGGAGTAAAACTGTAGGTAAAAGTGGTATTTAGTGACAAATATTAGTGATAGAGTAAAATTGTAGGTAAAAGTGGTATTTAGTGACAAATATTAGTAATTGAGTAGAACTGTTGGTAAAAGTTGTATTTAATGACAAATATTTAGCCATCACTATAAATAAGTGTCACCGAAAGTCAATTTTCTTGTAGCGTGTTTTTACAAAAATAGAAATAAAATATTCTATACTGAAGTAATATCTTCAATATTCATTGTTTTGTAACCTTATTGGGGACCAAAGGTAGTTAATTAAAGGTACGCAAACCAAAGGTAGCTAATCCTTTCTCGAGGATAAGACATTATAACTTTTTTTTCTTATGATTTTTAAATTTATTTTTCACATCGTTATTTTTGTGTGTAAGCATTTCACTTTGTTATTGTAAATAATATTAATTACTTCAATTTTCCATTTTATTTCTTTATTTCTTTTTTATTAATATAATTATAATGATAATACTAATAATAATTATTGGTATCATAATAGAAATAATATACGTCCAAACCCTAGGAGCCAGAATACTTTGGTCTCCCACTTTTTATATTTGGCAAGCTTGCAATATTCGCAAATGAAATTTGATCGACATTATACAGAAGTAAAGTATGATTACTACTTTTCTTCTTCTTCTTGCGCTCTCCCTAAAACATTGCACAATATCAAAAAAAGCATAAAATAAAATATAGGCTCACATTGCTCTGACAAGATCGAAACTAGATAGATAATAATGAGGCTAAAAAATAATACAAAACAAATAAAGGTAAGCAAGCTAAGCTAAGAAGGATATACATCAGATATGGAGAATATATAGAGATACACATGATACAAGCAGGGCCGGCCCAAACAATTGAGAGACCCTGTTCTAAATTTTTATCCAAAAAAATAGACATAAATAATAAAAATAAATATAAATAAATTTACAAATTTGTAAAGAACAAAATATTTTTTTGAATTGTAAAAACTTGTACAAGCTTAATAACATATTGCTTTTCATTTATAAGATAACTTTTCTATTTTAAAAAAATCATCATTCACTTTAATAATTTTTTATTTTGACATATAGATATATAGCATGCTATTTTAATTATTATTCTCGTATGTATTTTATTTAAAATAACTAAATATCTAAAGACAAATACATTAATATTGGGTATGAGTTAAAACCATTTTAATACAAAAAGTACATAAAATGAGAAAAAAAATTATGGTAACTAAAATTTGAAAAAAATAGTTTCAATACTCACTATAAAACAATATTAATTAAAATTCAAGCATGTTTCTTATAAATTTCTAGATTCATTAGCAAGTAATTTATTCAGCCTTATGAAGTATAGTTGCTGCTGCATTTGAGAAAGAACTAGTTTGTTTATTAGTAACATAATCCAAATTATTATTATTATTATTATTATTATTATTATTATTATTATTATTATTATTATTATTATTATTATTGAGTGAAGATTTTGTTGATGATGATGCAAATATTGCATTTGTTATTATCTTTAAGTGCAGTCAAACCTTAATATTGCTGTATCATAACTTCTTTATAGAGTTTTAAAATTTTATTAGAGATATTTGAAGTATATATTTGAAGTATCACATCAGGATGTTGTTGTTAAATTGATATAAATGTAAAGACAATTTGTAGTGGTGGGCCCAGTAGCAAATATTTTTATATTAAATTAAATAAACATACAACTTAAAGTATTGTGTTACTCTATGCTAATAGTGATGTATCAATTCAAATTACAATTTTGGGGCCCTTTACTTCTTTGAGGCCCTGTGCTGTTGCACAGTTTGCACAGTGACAAGGCCGGCCTTGGATACAAGACATGCTAACTATAATAATATTAATAATAAATATAACAATTTTAACTAAATAAATATTAATATTAATATTAATAATACTAATGATAATAGTTATAAAAATATAATTTAATTTATATGCACTGACAGTGTAAAATTATTTTACACTGTCATCTAATAGAAAACTAACAAAGTGTCTTGTCATTAAAAGAACCTTTAATTTAAAGTGTGATTTATTCTGATATAAAGAACTAACAAAATATTACCATTTGAAAACAGTGGCCAGGAGGAGAAGTAACAAAATTCTAATGATTAAAGATGACAGTGGCTTGTGGATAGAGGATAGTGAAAAGATCAAAGACTTGGTAAATGATTACTACAAAAAGTTGTTCACTATAGGGAAAAACTGGAATAGTTGGAAGCAAACTAATATCTCTTATCCTAACATGTTAGAGGCTGATATTGTAAAATTGAATGCTAAGGTGTGCAAGGAGGAAGTCAAGAAAGCGGTTTTTGACATGAAACCGTGGAAGGCTCCTGGTTCAGACGGCTTTCCTGCGGGATTTTATCAAAAATCTTGGGAGATTGTTGGTGATAGTGTGTGTGAATTTGTGAGTAAAATGTGGGAGAACCCTAGTGAGATTGGACTTGTGAACAAAACCGATATTTGTCTTATCCCTAAAATAGAGAATCCGAGCCTGGTGTCTCAATTTCGACCAATTTTGCTGTGCAATACTATTTACAAAGTCTTAAGAAAGATTGTGGTTGGAAGGCTTAAGAGTCACATGGATAAGTTAATCTCTCCATACCAAATAGGATTTGTCCCTGGGAGACTTATTCATGAAAATATTATTATAGCCAAGGAGGCTATGCACACAATGGAGAATATGAAAGGAAAAAAAAGGAGCTTTTGCAATTAAAGTTGATCTATCTAAAGCTTATGATAAGCTGAGCAGGGATTTTATTTGGCAAACCTTGAGAGAAATTAAAATTCCGGACAACATGTTGAATGTAATAATGCACTCAGTTTCAAGTGTTGAAACAAACGTGAATTGGAACGGAAGCAACAATGATTTCTTCAGGCTGCAAAGAGGTATTCGCCAGGGTGACCCGATTTCTCCGTATTTGTTTGTGATGTGTATGGATAAATTGTCTCACTTAATTGAGGAAGATGTTATGAGTAAAAGATGGAAAGGTTTGAAGCTAGGAAAACAAGGCATTATGGTGTCACACCTTATGTTTGCCGACGACTTACTTATCTTTGGAGAGGCTTCTGAAGATCAGATTACGTGTGTTATGGAAACTCTTGAAAAATTCTATATGTCTGGTCAGGAAATTAGCCAAGAAAAGACAAGTATACTGTTTTCTAAAAATGTTCATCAGAGTATGCAAGCAAAAATCCAGCATTTTACTAAGTCCAGGAGGGTGAATAGCTTTGGCAGGTACTTGGGAGTTCCGCTAAGTGGAAATAAGCTCAACAAAAGTGATTGTCAGTATATTGTGGTTCAAGTTGCTACGAAGCTAAATGGTTGGAAGAATAATAGCCTGGCTTTGGCCGGAAGAATCACCTTGGCTAAAAGTGTAATCGAAGCAATCCCGCTATACCCAATCATGACATGTAAGCTTCCTAAATCTTGCATCGATACCATTGAAAGATTGCAGAGGAAATTTTTTTAGGGTGAAACAGATGGAAACCAGAAGATCCACGCGGTGGCCTGGGGCATGGTCAAGCTGCCGAAAGATTTAGGAGGAACGGGATTAAGAGATTTGAATGTTTTGAACCAAGTGTGCTTGATGAAGATTGGATGGCATATGTATAATAAATCTAGTGACTTGTGGTGCACAGTTTTGAGACGTAAATACAACATCCATGACAGTAAGGATTTATTGAGAATTAAACCAAATGCTTCAAGTATTTGGAAGGATATGGTTACAACACTCCCCAACATGATGAATACAAGAGGTTGGGTGGTGGGAGATGGAAAGAATATTAGTGCTTGGGATGATAATTGGTTAGGGTGTGATATCAGGCTGTGTAATGAGAATGTGACCATCCCAGCTCATCTAAAGAAAGCTACAGTTAGTGAGCTTGTTTACGAGAATGGAGAATGGAACCTTGCAATTTTGAATAGCTGGCTGCCGAATCATTGGCTGGAGAAAATCACAGCCTGCGCGCCCCCTAGCATGGAATCAACCGCTGACGTTTTTTATTTTGCAGGTACCGACAAGGAAGAATTTTCGATCAAGGAAATGTACAAGGAGATTAATGGCTATAATAACGAGAATGTTGATGGAGATTGGAATACGATTTTGAAAGCGTCGGTGCCGGAGAGGTGTAAAAGCTTTTTGTGGCTTCTCAAACATGATCGACTATTAACAAATCTCAGTAAGAGTAAAAAGGGCCTTGGAAGCTCGGGTTGTAATCTTTGTGGAAACACTTGTGAGACTACCATGCATGCTTTGAGGGATTGCTCCATTTGTGCTCAGACTTGGAAGAATGTGGTCCCTAACGATATTTTTGTGGATTTTTTTACAACTGACCAAGATAAGTGGATCAAGATGAATCTAAATTACCGTGGCAATGCTAACTCGAATTGGAGCAATATTTGGATTACCGCTTGCCATGCACTTTGGACGTGGCGTAATCTTGAAGAACATAATGAAGATTACAAGAGACCTTTAGATCCTATTGTTCACATTTTGAGGAGAGGAGTAGAATATTCGCAAGATGTAAGTCTTTTCAAAACAGTTAGAATTGATGATAGTGATAAGAATTTTATTTCTTGGAAACCTCCCACTAAAAGTATGATCAAATTGAATACTGATGGTCATAGTAACTCTGATAATGATGCTGGATGTGGCGGTGTTCTAAGGGATCATGAGGGCACTTGAAAAGGAGGCTTCTCTAAATTTGTGGGAAATTGTAGTGCTCATGTTGCTGAATTATGGGGGGTATTAGAAAGTTTACACCTTGTGAAAAACTTACGATATGCGCAAGTGGAAATTAACGTCGACTCTATGATTGTTGTCGAAGTAATCGAAGAAGAAAAGGTGGGTATGGTGGAGTGTGTTGCTATTCTGCGGCGAATTTTGGAGATTATGTCAACCTTATAAGTGGTGGTAATTTCGCATGTCTATCGGCAAGCTAATTCTTGTGTAGACTGTTTGGCAAAGTACAGTCTCATTGATAGGAAGCTAGTTATTTACAAGGAGGCACCTCATTATGTGAGGCGTTTTTTAGATCTAGATGAAGCTGGGATTGCTACTCCCAGTGTGTTTCTTGAGTAGTTTTTTTTCTTTTTGGGCTTAGACCCTCTTTTTAATTAAAAAAAAAAGTTGTGATTGGTTGACAGTGTAAAATAATTTTACACTGTCAGTGTATGAACCTTTTTCTCATAAAAATAAATGGTTTTCAGGAATATAAACTGTTTAAAATTTAATGTTATTTTTTAGGAATATGATCTATATATATATATATATGTAATTTTTGTTTGATATATTTACAACATTTGATAATATAATTGTACTATATTTTAAAAATAATTTTTTAAAATAAAAATTATTATTTAGTAATAGATAGAATAAAGTTAAAAAAGTATTCTTTTTATAAAAATATTAATATATTTGGAAAATAGAATAATTGTGGGGTTGCTCAACCCATAGAAACAACATTTGTTAGTATTTCCTCATAATTTAATGTTGTAAACAAGTTTTTATACATATAAATTAACAACTTTACTTATGCGGAGAGATATAAAGGGATGGCTTTGGAGTTTGGACTATGGATATGGCTTCAAGAAAGGCTCCAATGTTTGTTTACAAGAACTCATTCTTGTTTTGATTGAGTCTCTTGAATCATGTTTTCTTCTTTTCCTCACATTGCTCCATTGCGTGAGTGGGTGTTGTTGTTTCCAAGCTTCACCTTTGAGTGAAGTTTTTATTCCCATCGATTCCATCATTGTTCTCATATGGTTTTCTTGCCATTAATTTTGATGTTGCTTATGATCTTTTTGATTCTTTCCTTAGGATCCTTCAATTTACATTATTGTTTGTTGTAAAAAGTGATAAACAATAGTTGCTTAAAGTGGAAATGATCTTAAGTCTTTTGTGGAGCTGTATATGGTTATTTCGCCCAAAACTGAGTTACGTTAATATGCATGCAATATCTTGATAGCATATCGAAGTAGTAGTGGATGTCAGTGCTTAGAACTTGATCTCTCAAAGGAAGAGATTTTTGCAACTTGAAGTTTTCACATGTCGGACGGAGACTTGTGGAACATGAGATAAGTTCAAACCATTTTATGCCCTTCATCGTACCTGTAGCTTTTTTATGCCAAACTATCTAGACATAATCATGCTTTAATCATGTTTACATAGATAAGGCATGGGTTCGGTAGGTCGTGATGTGTTTCGAGTTATACTTATAGATGGACTTGAAAGTTGAAACCAACTAGATGTTGTCATGTTTTGAACTTCCCTCAGCATCCATGCCTTTGAGGTTATAACTCGAATCTAGATGGACGTCTCAAGGCTTCACCATGCCCACTTTTGGATTGGTAGATCTAGAGGGGGTACGTCAGCTACACGTGATAATGTTTATTTTTTTGACAGGGGGTATTTGAACGTTGTATTTAGATGTGCAAAGCGTTTCCTATAGCACCCTGGGGGAATTAGTTATTGTAGTTGGAAGTGTAAAGAGTCTCTGACAGCTCCCTTAGGTTCTAAAGGCGTAAGAGGCATTATGGGGAATTGATTATTGTAGTCGTGCACTCGAAGGGTATCCGAAATCACCTCTAACTTCTGCACGCACATGAGGCATTGTGGGAAATTGATTATTGTAGTCAGGCGCTCGAAGCGTATCTGATAACTCCTCTGACTCCGCGTGTGCAAGGTGCCAAGGGGTTTTAAATGATATCCTTGGAAGGGAAAAGTGTCTCCGATAGCACCCACAAATCCTCAAGACTAGCATCAACTGTGTTAGTTGTTCCCGGGTTTGCTGCAACTTGGTTTTGCATTTTGGTGCCCTAAAAAGGGAACAAGGCAGAAAGGTGAACGACAATTATATAATAACAGTGTTTATATATATATATATATATATATATATATATATCATTGCACTATGATATAATTAATTTACAAATATATTAATTAAATCTTGCGGTTGGGTGCAAGTGTATACAAAGTGTCTCCTATAGATGTGGTATCTAGGTGACTTGATGCTCAACTAGATTTGGAGGGTCGCGCCCTTGGCTTGGGATCATTCTGGCCTCTGCTATGATTTTTTTAGTCTTCTTTCTAAGATATATATGGCCTTGTTTGATTATGCTTGGACCCTTTTAGAATCTTTAAATTCTTCATCTAGGTGGAAGATATGGGAATGATGCATCCTGTAATGCCCACCCTCTTCTCGAACAGAACCTGGACCCTATCTAATGGAAGTGTCAGACAGTATTTGGGTATAGATACCGAAGAATCATCCAGTCACCGGGATCTGGGACGTCTGTTGTTAGATAACCTCGGTGGCTCCCTACTTCGTTATCTGGTTGGTGAAAGTCGTACGTGCATTAAGTGGAAATCCTATGGTATCCTCGGAATGCACCTTGGAATATATTCGGCGCCCGATGTTAACTTCATGTTTGCGCTACCTGGATACAATTAGGTACGAACTTATGTCACCTTCTTGATGTCGGATATGCCCTTATCCTAGCTTGGGTGGAAATTGCTGGTATTTTCGCTTGACTGGTGCTCGTTGGGGTTGATGCATGATTTTCTTGGGCTTCGATTTTGGGACCCGAAAAAGCCATAAAACTGTGTTAGAGGCAAAGTCGCTCACTGAACTTGAAGTTGTTGTTGACTCCTATAGAGGTAGCCCTCGGATATAAAATCCCCTCTAGTTGTCAAATTTGAGTTGGTCGCGCATCCAAATTTGAAGAGATTTCTTCGTGAGCCTCGGCAGGAGCTAGAAATTAATATTCTTGGACGATATAAACTCAAACTTTGTCTGGCCGGTCATACTGCCATAAATCTAAGAAAAGATTCAGAAATCTCTTAAAGCATATTTTCACAGTTGTCGAAGGCGGCTGATCAAATTGTGTTGTACTGAGACTTGATCGGTCCAAACGTAGTAGGTTTAAGGTCTCGCCACTGTGAGATCTCAATTTTTCATCGGATACTTCTTCAAAGCTCATATCTAAGGATAAAATGTGATGTCATAGAAATCATAGGAATTAGAAGTCGTTTCCCATATACGGCGCCACTATTCCGTTGCAGAACCAGAAATAGTGAAAATTGCAAAAACTACGGTGGAACAGCGTTTCTGATGCACTAAGTTGATGTGACATCGTGGATCAAAAGTTGCGACCACTTTGCTTTTTGAAAAATAGGAATCGATGTTAATGTGGTGTCGTTAGTTGGCGCTACTATCTCTGGTGCAGTAGACTAAGCGGGCTATTTGTAACACCCTTCTAAACCCACACAGTCATTTCATATACAATTTACAGAAATAATTCAAAGAAAATCACAACTCAAGGGTGTCACACTTCACAAAAAACATCACAATAACATTCCTGCTCTGTAACACATATTTATCATTATAAAACATCTGATAATAATACAAAAAATACGTCGGAGCGGACTCACCTTCATAACATCACAATTACTTCACAAAAACTCATACGTTAGATGCCGCCAAGTGAGAAGAGAACTTTAACAAGTGTTGGGTGAAAGATCCATTTGCATCACTTATCCGAGGGCTAAAGAAGCTATAATCAATGTTGTGATTGCTTAATTTAACATTCCTGAAACTGTGGAGGTGCCCTATGATAGTCAAAATGTTTCAATTGTTCCTCTCACAATTCATATGCCAAAGCCTTTCCCGTATGATTCTATTACTAGTGTTTCTTTGAAGTATAGTGCTACGATCATGGCAGGAAGAGAAAAAGTCAAGCCTGGTCTTGTGCTGACTATTGTAAACATTGTTGATGTGAGCCGTATGACTAGAAGTGGTCGTTTGTTTACACAAGTTCCCCTTTAAAAGGAAAATCCGAGAAATGATAATTTGTTCGCACAAGATCTTCCTCAGATGGGCATACCTAGAAGAAATCTTGGTAAAGAACCTTTGGCTGTGAATGTATAACCTGTATTTGAAATTGAGGACAATGATGATGAAGAATTCCTGAATTTGATTAGGAGGAGCAACTACAAAGTGGTTGACCAACTCTTTCAGACACAATCCAAGATATCATTGTTGTCTTTGTTGATAAACTCTAAGGCTCACTGGAATGCATTGATGAAGGTCTTGAACCAAGCCTATGTTGAGCATGATGTGACCTTTGAACAGTTTGATAACATTGTCTTTAATATCACTGCTAAAAATGTGCTAAGCTTTAGCAAAGAAGAAATTCCTCAAGAAGGCCTAAAGCACAACCATGCACTGCATATATCCATGAAGTGTGGAGAGGACACTCTGACAAATGTACTGGTTGATACTGGATCTTCTCTTAATGTGATGCCAAAGAGCACTCTAGATAGCTTGTCTTGCCAAGGGACACCTATAAGATCAAACATAATTGTTGTGAAGGCCTTCAATGGCTCGAAGCGCACTGTCATTGGAGAAGTTGACCTCTCCATTCTCATTGGACCTCATATTTTCAAGATCACTTTCCAAGTATTGGACATCTATCCTGCTTATAGATGTTTGTTAGGAAGACCATGGATCCATCTTGTTGGAGTTGTAACCTCTACTCTCCATCAAATGTTGAAGTTTGTTGTGATTGACAAGTTGGTGACTGTTTACGAAGAGCAGAAAATATTTATTAGTCAATTATCATCTTTTCAGAACATTGATGTTGATATTGAAGAACTTTGAACTCAGTTCTAAGCCTTGGAAATCGTCAACTCTATGCACGATAAAAGGGTTGGTGCATCTATCTCTTCCTGGAAAGATGGCCAAGAGGTTGTTGAACAGGGATTATATGAAGGTTGGGGGCATGTCATTGAGCTCCCTACCAACAAAAATAGAATTGGTCTAGGATTCATACCTCGGATGTCAAAAGGGAAGAAATCAAAATCTGTGAGCTATAACAAGCCTTTGCACGAGATTTTTTAGAGCATTGGCTTCATCAATCTAGAAAACAAGACATAGCTGCTATAAATGAAGATGCCTCATATCCAGAATCTTCAAGCTTTGTGATTCATGGAGAGGCTAGCCCAAATTGGAATTCCGTCAGCATTTCTTCTATTATTCATGAGTCTAAGTAATTTTCTATCTTTTAAAAATCTTTTCTCTCTGCCCAAGGAGAAATAGTGTTGTGTCAGGCTAATTATAAAATATTTTCTTTTGTTCTTCCCAAAACAAAATTGAACCTCTGTAGGGCTTTGTTTCAAATTATTAATAAAAAGCGGGTTTGCTTCCATTTTATTTATCTTTTATTTTCAGAAAATGGTAACACATAAAAAACCCAATAATAAAAATAATCAAAAGTAGTTATTTCAACATTTGCACATACACTCTTGCATTTTTATCTGTTTCTAAAACAAAGGATAAATCATGTGCAGATTATCTCTTGTTAAACTCATTGAAAACAATGATCTTAGGCCCTCTCCCAAATTTGAATATCCTGTGTACGAAGCTGAAGAGCAAAGTGATGAAGAAATCCCTGACGATATCACCCGTCTACTTGAGCATGAAGAAAATATCATTGAACCGCACAAAGAGCCTTTGGAAGTGTAGCAACCTGCCTAAAAAATTAATGTTTAGAGTCGCCACATATTCTGAAGGGCGAATAGGAAACCCTACGCAGTATAGAGATCAGGGTAAGATACTATATTCAGGTCGAGGGAAGGTGTTAGGCACCCTCAACCCTTTCCTAAAGGCTAACATCTCAAAGATAAAGGTTTATGGCGAGGCTTATAAAGAAAGGTGACAGAGAGTAGTAAGAGTTAAAGGCTAATTATTTGAACATGATTAGAGTTTGGAAGAGGGGGACTCGCCTTATTACCAAGTGCCTACGTACCTCCTTATGGAGGATCAGAGTCTACGTAGTTCGGGGAAGGGTTGTACGCCCTTAAGGTTTGAAATTTGATTTAAGATGGTTTTTAGAGGCTTTTTGAGTGGCCTACCGTAGTTTGATAATTTGTAATTTTTGAATGGATTTGAGAAGTATTTTAAGGTTTGGGCGTACAACCCTGATTTTGTACTATTAACCGCAATGATCAATAGATTTGATCACCATAGTTAAAAGATTTGAAATTGCATCACCACTAATTTTAATCGATTGATTCGATTATCACTAATAATGAATTAAGGTATTTTTTAATAATTTTAGTAATCTAATTTGTATCATTATCCCTCATAATCGATTGATTCAATTAAAAATGATAATGAATTAGAATAAGGGAAGTAGGCTAATCATCGCAACCAATAAGATGGTTGAAACCCTTTAGCCAAATGAATGTTATTTTTATTATATTATTTAAATGATCGATTATTACCCATCGCGACCGATTAATACGGTCGAAACGGATAATAAATTAAATCCCAAGATTTCGGCTAAAAAACTCATGGGATCGGGCAAACCCTAATATCTTATATCACCGTTCTAGGGTTTTTTTGTGATTTTTATAGTTGAAATTAATTAAATTAATCAACTCGAATAATCGAGTAACCAAAATAATCGGGAAAATATAATTCTGAATCCTAATTTATTATCTCAACCCTATTTGAATGAACTAATTAAACTAAATTAATTGAATTATATACAAATAAAAATAGACAAAACCAATAAATAAACAATTAAAATTGTAAAGAAACCTGGCTTGGATCTTGTGTTGTACACCTCTGTGACCCCATGATGCACCTTCAGCCTGGCTTACGTTAGATCTGAATTGATAGGAGATCTCATGGTGGAGAACTGAGGGTGCACGATAGGCCATATGAATGCGTGCGCATTGGATCCTGTGGTAACACTATTCAAATAAAATGCCAAAATAACCAAGGATGCCAGGGATCGAACCCTTTTGTCTTGCCAACTTGCTGCGCAAGATTAGTTGAACATAACATATATTGAAAATAATATAACCTGGACAAGAGAATCAATGGGCCAAGTCAAAGAATGTCCAACGTGGGACCCATGTGCAGTGCTGTTCAGCGAATCCCATGGAGAGAGAAGTGGTCACGCGTTTGACCACCGAATGGTGAAAGGCCACGCGTGCGCTGGAAAGTCAGCCTCGCTGACGAACGAATAAGGTAGCACCACGTATGGCCAAGCCTGTTCATCATCTTCAAGAATCCCCATCCGCATTTCCTGCGGATTTCTCCATGACTTTAGCTGTGATTTTCCTTGCGGAAAATCCTTCGGAACCTGCAAACGATTAGAATCTACGAAGCGTAGCATTAACGAGAGCGAGACTGACCCAGTTTCACTTAAAATCATCTTCTGAACATGATTTTGCCGTCGGTTTGGCCTGAAAACACTCGGAGATATGAACCCGACGAGATCAATGGAGTTTGCCCTAACCATGGCAACCTTCTCTCCATGCGTTATGGCCTAGTCCCAACAACCCAGATCTGTTCTAAGACACACAATAGGCTTGAATATATGGTTAGATTCGAGTTAAACACGTCATATCATAGAAAACGAAATTCACACATGCATGGGTGATGTGAACGTGATACCAATGTTTCACACATCATGAGACCTTAAGAATGGCATAAACTCACCTTGTCTTACCTCCTGAGAACGATGGAATAGATGGCTCAAGCTTTTAATGGCTGCATCAAGGAAAACCAAAGAAACGAGTTTTTTTGTGAACTTTATGGCTTGAAACCCTAGCCTCCATGTCCAATTTTCGTCCCCCCTTCTCTTGTGGTATGCTAACAATATATATATATATATATATATATATATATATATATATATATATATATATATATATATATGATAGCATTAGGGTTGTAAAAATAGAATAAAATCAAGCCCTTGAATAAAAAAACAAATTTGATTGAAAATCTTGTATTAAAACTTTCTATTTTGGTCCAATCTTGTATCCTTCTCTTTCCAATCACTTTGCCCATGAAATTTGTACCATTATTTGATATTTGATTATTAAAAATTGATTAAAAACCAATCTTTTAATTTAATCTACTTATTTTATGTTTTTCTTAATTTATTTGATATTTAAATGAATAAATTCAAATAAATAAAATAAATGTATTAAAACTTAAAACAATAGATCTTTAGGTCCTAACATTATTTGTGGATATGTTTTAGATCCAAAAAATAGGCCTAAGAATTCAAAATATCAAAAATCTCCACTTTGTATTAGATGTAATTTCTCAAAATCGCCCAACTTGTACAAGCTATAACTCCTTCAATTTTTAACATATGGAAGTGTTCTTGGACATTTTGGAAAGCTAAAAGAGTCCTCTAAATGACCCTTTTGGTTTCATCTCAATTGAAGCTTCCATGCTCAAGTTATGAGCTTTGACCCAAAAGGTGTTCTTTGTTGACTTTTCGGAGGACCTATAATCTCTTATACCATATCTCCCAAATGATGCATTTTTGGCCTTGGCTTGTGAGAGACAAAGTTGTATAGAATCAAATTTCCTTCAAAATAGGCTTTGGTTGGGAAATTTTTGATGCTCCATGTGAAAGTTATGATCAGTCAAAGTTGAGTTGACTTTCTCCTATAAAAACCCTAATTTGAACCTTTGCATTTGTTCATTTCTGAGTTTCTATTGATGGATCATGATCAACCTTTGATCAAATGATGGATATACACTTCTATACTTGATGTTTGACCAATGATCATAGGTTTGAATCATGCTTTGATTGTAGTTGACCTTCAAGTTTGAATCAGTTGACTGTGGATCTTGGGATTGTTTGATCAAGGCTTTGGAATTGAATCTTGAACTTTGGATTATTGTAAATGGAATATGGAAGGCAAATTTTGGGGTATGACAGCTGCCCCTGTTCAATCTTCTTGAACCTGAAGAGGTAGAAGATGATTGGACACTAAAATGCCCTGAAATTTGCTTGCGTAGGGAAGGAATTCTGTGGGAGATGGGCTTATAGATGCCATCTATTTGCCTGGAAGGATACTTGTCTAAAGCATATGCTTTTCAGACCTGGATCATTTGATTGTATCTGAGGAGAGAGGAAGTAATGTCTAACATAAGACTACCTGAAGAGGTTCCTGAATAGGGTATATCGAAGGTTGATGCGAAGAAGCTTAGGCTTTGAACAATGCTTGGGAAGAATGTCTTGGAGAAGACTAACTGAGGAGTTCTTTAAAAGAACTAAGTGTGTCTTAGAAAAGATTGGATAAACATTTTAAGAAGGCTACCTAGAAAGGCATGATATGTCTTAAATAAGACTCACCTAGAAAGGCTCCTAAAAGATATGAAACGTCTTACACAAGATTCACCTGGAGAGTTTTTTTTTAGAAAGGATATGAAATGTCTCAAAAAGACTACCTAGATAGGTTAGGATACGTCTTACACAAGACTAACCTAGAAAAGTGTTTGGAAAGGATGTGATATGTCTTACACAAGACTCACCTGGAAAGGCTCTTAGACAGGATACGATACATTTTAAACAAAACTACCTAGAAAGGTTCCTATAAAGGGCACGATATGTTTTAAACAAAACTACCTAGATAGGTTCCTATAAAGGATACGATATGTTTTAAACAAAACTACCTAGAAAGGTTCCTATAAAGGGCACGATATGTTTTAAACAAAACTACCTAGAAAGGTTCCTATAAAGGGTACGATACGTTTTAAACAAAACTACCTAGAAAGGTTCCTATAAAGGACGTGAGACGTTTTAGATAAAACTACCTAGAAAGGTTCCTATAAAGGCTATGAAATATTTTAAACAAAAGTACCTAGAAAGGTTCCTATAAAGGTCGTGGAATGTTTTAAACAAAACTACCTAGAAAGGTTCCTATAAAGGCTATGAAATATTTTAAACAAAAACTACCTAGAAAGGTTCCTATAAAGGTCGTGGGACGTTTTAAACAAAACTACCTAGAAAGGTTCCTATAAAGGTCGTGGAATGTTTTAAATAAAACTACCTAGAAAGGTTCCTATAAAGGTCGTGGAATGTTTTAAACAAAACTACCTAGAAAGGGTCAGGATATGTCTTACACAAGACTGCTTGGAAAGGTTAGGATAGTTGTCTTAGACAAGACTACCTGGAGAGGTGAGAAATTCTTAGATTGCTTCTGGATTGTCTTTGAAGAAATACTTGGAATGAGGTATTAGAATTGTATCTGTTAAGATTGAATCGTTGATACGATCGTATTTGCACTGTAATTGGATGATCACATCCTTTTGATTATGAAGTGACCTGAAAAGGCAGCGTTAGTTTTATGCAATGTCATGATGCATGTGTCATGTAATGAGATTCTCAAAATAAATGAGAATTATGCATGTATGCCGATCCCACACCGCGGGATGTAAATAGTACAGGCGTGGGAAGATCAATTACGCAACAATGCTCCTTGTGTGACACTGGTGTGACTTTCTGAACATCAAAAAATTTGAGAGACGTGCCCCTTAATCTGAAGGAGGGACCTTTAGAGGGAACTCGAGTTTCACCATGTCTTGCCCGATGTGCATTGCCCCAGTTCTTGAAAGATATGCCCCTAGTCAATAGGATCCTTGATTGTATGTATTGATTTGAATGTGAAGCAGACGCTTTTCAGAGTGAGTCATGCGTTTCGGTCACGCCTGACGGACAGTGATTTGCTGAGTACTCAGAATGAGACGATGTCTTCTATAAGACTACCTGAAGAGATCCTTGGAAAGAATGGGAAATTGTCTTAAACAAGACTGTGCTTTTAAAAAGATCAGAGGGACCTGCTTGTGAAGAGGGTAAAAAAGATTCCTATAGAGGATGGAGACTGTTTTTGTGGCGTTTTAAACAAAACTTAGGAAAGAACAACTTGAAGAGGCTCATCCTAGAAAGGATGGTGAACTGCTTTAGGGAAGACTCTGTACTTTAAACAAAGTTTGACAAGGTTCTTGAAAGCATGAGAGAAGTTTGAATATGTCTTAAAAGACTAACTGAAAAAAAGTTAAGAGATGTCTTACAGAAGACCACCTAGAAAAGGTTCTTGGAAAGGAATATGTCTTAGAGAAGACTGTTTGAAAGGGTTTGAAAATAGAGAGGATAAGAAAATGGGTCTTTAAAAAGACTATCTGAAACAGGCTCCTAGAAAGGGTAAGAAGTATTTGAACATGTCTTTAAAGAAGGCTACATGGACAGATTGAGAAATATCCTATAAAGGTTCCTGGAAAGGATGTTAGAGTGGCATTAATGCCATCTGATACTGAGTGACCTTTGCAACGTGCCCCCAGGTGATGGGCTTGCCCCATGGTCTATTCAACGTTTTTGAGAGATTCCATGGATCTTGATTAGATTTGCCCTATGTAAATGGTGTAATGACGAGTCATGCCATGTGTACACATTAGTCATGCGTAAGGGATGCTTCTTCTTTTGACGAGTTTTTAAAGCTACTTCGTCAGTCAGTAGGATTTTTAGCCATTAGTCATGCCCCAGGCAACTCCTCCCTGATGTTTAAACATCTGAATACACATAGACAAGTGTACTTTATAATGAAATTCATAAGATGCGAATGCATATGTCTGTCTTGAAAGTTTAAAAACACTTTTTTGAGTAAAACGAAGTTTTTTTTTGTAAGAAAGTGATATCAACTCAAGAGTTGTAGTAAACCTTAAGGAGTCGGGATACCGTTGGTAACGATGCTTTTGAACTAACCATGCTTCAGTTAGGACTTTTAGGGGTTGTAACGTGGCCTGGTTCACGGTTTAAAGAAACAAAAGATAGAGGCTCAAAGTTTATTTGTACCCATCCCCATCTTCGTGATGTTCTCCAGTCCTATGCCCAATTGACCATGCGTTTAAGCTCCAAAAGACTTTGGGAATACTGATGTTTATGATGGTTTAAAAACCCAAGGATTATTTGCAAAGGCAGTCATCCTCTTTTCTTGTAACATTTTCCTTTTGTCGAGGGTATGTAGTGACCTCTTTTCGACTTTGTTATCCCTTACTTTTGCCTGAACTGTTTATTTTAAAACTACAGTCAGCGGGATGCCCCAATTTTCCTAAGTCTCCTTAATAGGTTTTTGACTTATCAGGCCTTGCATTGCTTTCTCTTTTCCTTTGCGGATATTGACTGCCGGACTTAATGATGACGGGGAACCATCGGTGATTATGTTCAAAGGAACAACTTGGAATAATTAAGTTAACTGAGCAACTACCCTACCCAAGGTTATGTATTGAGAGTTTTATTTTATATGAAGGAAAACTCCTACTTCTTTAGGCTCAAAAGGGTTGACAAGGGATTAACATCCTTATATCTCCATTATTTGGGAATTGAAGCAATGCCTGTACATCGTCAACACGGTCTGTTCGAAAGCGTAGTGTATGAAATTGTGGTATCGTTTTCGTCATTCTCCCTCTAAAGGTGTACGACTCTTAACGAGAGTTGAATATCACAAATGAGAAAACCGAGTAGAAACACAGTTTTAAATATAGTGAGAACACTAGGAATAAATCAAGACAAACGTAAGCAATGCATTAATGATTATTGTAAAGTACATAGCATATGTCGTAAGACTAATGTTTAAACAAACGGAAAGAAATTGCGAATGAAAACAAAACTAATGGTCTAAGAAATCCTCTTTCTAGCCACCTATGGCATTAGACTTGTGAGGATCTTCGAACTCAATGAGCCCTTCTTCAATCAAATCTTGGATCTTGTGCTTTAACGGCCCACAATCCTCCGTATCATGACCAGGACTATCTGAATGATAAGCGCACCTAGCATGATGCTTGTACCCAGGAGCGGGGTTAGCTGGAGCTGAGTATGGAGGCAACAAAGTTACCAGGTTCTGACTGAGCAGACGTTGCAAAGCTTGAGACAATGGCATGTACAACGGAGTGAATGATCGTTTGGGCTTGGTCCTCCAGGTGCGTTGGCCACCCTGTTGCTTTTGCTGATCCCTTTGTTGTGATACTGGGGTCTGATTACCCATGATCGCCCCCACAGTGTTGGATTCCTTTTTTCCATCATATGACTTCTTTGTGTGATAGGAACCTGAGGGTGCCCCTTGTATCTTCCCATTTTTGAGTCCATCTTTAATTCTCTCACCGATGACTACCAAGTCCGAGAACCCTGAAGATATGCTTCCGACCATCTTGTCGTAGTATGGTCCTTGCAAAGTGCTCATAAATATGTCCACCAGTTCTTTTTCCATTAGGGGAGGTTGGACTCGAGAAGCCATTTCCCTCCACCTTTGGGCATACTCCTTGAATGATTCATCCTTTTTCTGTGACATATTTTGTAATTGCATCTGATTGGGTGCCATGTCTAGGTTGTACTTGTATTGCTTCAAGAATGTGTTAGCAAGATCATTCCAGCTTCGGATATAGGATTTCTCCAGTTGCATGTACCAGTCAATAGACGCTCCGCTTAAACTCTCTTGGAAGAAGTGTATCATCAGCTTTTGATCGTGAGCATAAGCAGCCATTTTTCGCACATACATGCGCAAGTGATTCCTCGGACACGTGAGCCCTTTGTATTTCTCGAAGTCTGGAATCTTTGAACTTGTGTGGGATAGTCAAGTTTGAGACTAAACTCATCTCGAAGGTATCCACGTCGAAGACATCGTATCCTTCTACCACTTTTAGTCTTTCTTCTAGCGCCTTGATTTGTTCACTATCCTTGGAGTCTTCCCTAGAGTTGGGATTAGACTGTTGCGTCTGAGGTGCTTGGTCTGTGTTGTCCACCTCTTGCACTCCGTATTGTAGATCCAGGTAATCATCATCCCTAGGGACATTGCTAGCAGGAATGCGAACTGTGCGGGTTGTCCCTTTCGTTTGTGGAGTGGGGACAAATCCTTCTTGGGAGGTATCTCCTTTCTCTTGGAACTGGATAGCTCTCCTGACAGATCGGGCCTGAGGTTTGTCCTTAGCTGGGCCAAAGCCTGAAACAAATCCTAGCAGCGGGTTTTCGTCGTTAGGGATCTCATCCTGAACCAGGGTATCCCCAGACTGAACCTCTTTTGCTTTTTCTTGTTTATCCAGGAGGGCCTTCATGAATCCTAGCATCTGAGTCATACCTCCTTTAACTTCTTCCATACTAACCTTTAGTTGATCCACCTCCTCACGAAGAGCGGCTTGATTCTGTTCCAGCTGATCCATTGATCTCTTTTGCTGAAATCTTGTTTGATAAGATGGTCGGGATGTTAGGTTATCCTTCCCAATGGTCCCTTGTTCTGGAGATAGAAGAGAAATCTTCTCTTAATGCCATGAAAATGATGTGTATGCCATGCATGATATGCATGATATCCTTTTTTTCTTTTTTTTTTGAATAAAATATGATGCAAGAATGCCCATGATGTATGATGAATGGAAAAAGGAATAATAAAAAAATAATGATCAACACATATATATACATATTGCACATAAGTTCATAGGTTCGACGTAGCGGCTCTTGGGAGCCAACCTTTTTATAGGGGGGTTCTAGAAGGTCTCATGGGGTCGTTCGTAGCCTCCGAGACTTTTTGTCTCTTCGGATTTTAGAACAACTCATTTTGTCCATGAGGTTCGAATTTTTGGGGTAGGTTCTCGGAGAGATCAGCCAAGTATCCAGTCCTGCCCTCAACAAAGTCAAGCCTCGTTTTGGACATTTCCAAATACTCAACCCACTCCGAGTGGAGTTATCAATGAGACTCCTAGGCGATTCATGTCCCCTATTGATCTCAAAGTTAACTCCCACACTTAGGGTTTAACACAACATAAAAACAACGATGCATATAATAATATAGGTAAACATTTTAAGGCAGATAAATAAACATTTAAGAAAAACAAAAAACAAATAAATAAATAAATAATTTAATATTTATTAAAAGATGAACCTCCCCCAAACCCTAAAAATGGCAAGTTTGCCAAACCCTAAAAAAACTTGCCAAACTTAAACCCTGCCAAAACCTATAGGAGCATAGTATTCACTATTAAGTTGTCCCCAGCAGAGTCGCCAGCTGTAGCAACCTGCCTAAAAAATTAATGTTTAGAGTCGCCACCTATTCTGAAGGGCGAATAGGAAACCCTACGCAGTATAGAGATCAGGGTAAGATACTATATTCAGGTCGAGGGAAGGCGTTAGGCACCCTCAACCCTTTCCTAAAGGCTAACATCTCAAAGATAAAGGTTTATGGCGAAGCTTATAAAGAAAGGTGACAGAGAGTAGTAAGAGTTAAAGGCTAATTATTTGAACATGATTAGAGTTTGGAAGAGGGGGACTCGCCTTGTTACCAAGTGCCTACGTACCTCCTAATGGAGGATCAGAGTCTACGTAGTTCGGGGAAGGGTTGTACGCCCTTAAGGTTTGAAATTTGATTTGAGATGGTTTTTAGAGGCTTTTTGAGTGGCCTACCGTAGTTTGATAATTTGTAATTTTTGAATGGATTTGAGAAGTATTTTAAGGTTTGGGCGTACAACCCTGATTTTGTACTATTAACCGCAATGATCAATAGATTTGATCACCATAGTTAAAAGATTTGAAATTGCATCACCACCAATTTTAATCAATTGATTTGATTATCACTAATAATGAATTAAGGTATTTTTTAATAATTTTAGTAATCTAATTTGTATCATTATCCCTCATAATCGATTGATTCGATTAAAAATGATAATGAATTAGAATAAGGGAAATAGGCTAATCATCGCAACCAATAAGATGGTTGAAACCCTTTAGCCAAATGAATGTTATTTTTATTATATTATTTAAATGATCGATTATTACCCATCGCGGCCGATTAATACGGTCGAAACGAATAATAAATTAAATCCCAAGATTTCGGCTAAAAAACTCATGGGATCGGGCAAACCCTAATATCTTATATCACCGTTCTAGGGTTTTTTTGTGATTTTTATAGTTGAAATTAATTAAATTAATCAACTCGAATAATCGAGTAACCAAAATAATCGGGAAAATATAATTCTGAATCCTAATTTATTATCTCAACCCTATTTGAATGAACTAATTAAACTAAATTAATTGAATTATATACAAATAAAAATAGACAAAACCAATAAATAAACAATTAAAATTGTAAAGAAACCTGGCTTGGATCTTGTGTTGTACACCTCTGTGACCCCATGATGCACCTTCAGCCTGGCTTACGTTAGATTTGAATTGATAGGAGATCTCATGGTGGAGAACTGAGGGTGCACGATAGGCCATATGAATGCGTGCGCATTGGATCATGTGGTAACTCTATTCAAATAAAATGCCAAATTAACCAAGGATGCCAGGGATCGAACCCCCATCCTCTTGGTTAAAGTCCCTTTTGTCTTGCCAACTTGCTGCGCATGATTAGTTGAACATAACATATATTGAAAATAATATAACCTGGACAAGAGAATCAATGGGCCAAGTCAAAGAATGTCCAACGTGGGACCCATGTGCAGTGCTGTTCAGCGAATCCCATGGAGAGAGAAGTGGTCACGCGTTTGACCACCGAATGGTGAAAGGCCACGCGTGCGCTGGAAAGTCAGCCTCGCTGACGAACGAATAAGGTAGCACCACGTATGGCCAAGCCTGTTCATCATCTTCAAGAATCCCCATCCGCATTTCCTGCGTATTTCTCCATGACTTTAGCTGTGATTTTCCTTGCGGAAAATCCTTCGGAACCTGCAAACGATTAGAATCTACGAAGCGTAGCATTAACGAGAGCGAGACTGACCCAGTTTCACTTAAAATCATCTTCTGAACATGATTTTGCCGTCGGTTTGGCCTGAAAACACTCGGAGATATGAACCCGACGAGATCAATGGAGTTTGCCCTAACCATGGCAACCTTCTCTCTATGCGTTATGGCCTAGTCCCAACAACCCAGATCTGTTCTAAGACACACAATAGGCTTGAATATATGGTTAGATTCGTGTTAAACACGTTATATCATAGAAAACGAAATTCACACATGCATGGGTGATGTGAACGTGATACCAATGTTTCACACATCATGAGACCTTAAGAATGGCATAAACTCACCTTGTCTTACCTCCTGAGAACGATGGAATAGATGGCTCAAGCTTTTAATGGCTGCATCAAGGAAAACCAAAGAAACGAGTTTTTTTGTGAACTTTATGGCTTGAAACCCTAGCCTCCATGTCCAATTTTCGTCCCCCCTTCTCTTGTGGTATGCTATATATATATATATATATATATATATATATATATATATATATATATATATATATATATATATATATATATATATATATATATATATATATATATATATATATATATATATATATATATATATATATATATATATATATATATGATAGCCAAGGCCGGCCTTGTCACTGTGCAAACTGTGCAACAGCACAGGGCCTCAAAGAAGTAAAGGGCCCCAAAATTGTAATTTGAATTGATACATCACTATTAGCATAGAGTAACACAATACTTGTAAGTTGTATGTTTATTTAATTTAATATAAAAATATTTGCTACTGGGCCCACCACTACAAATTGTCTTTACATTTATATCAATTTAACAACAACATCCTGATGTGATACTTCAAATATATACTTCAAATATCTCTAATAAAATTTTAAAACTCTATAAAGAAGTTATGATACAGCAATATTAAGGTTTGACTGCACTTAAAGATAATAACAAATGCAATATTTGCATCATCATCAACAAAATCTTCACTCAATAATAATAATAATAATAATAATAATAATAATAATAATAATAATAATAATAATAATAATAATAATTTGGATTATGTTACTAATAAACAAACTAGTTCTTTCTCAAATGCAGCAGCAACTATACTTCATAAGGCTGAATAAATTACTTGCTAATGAATCTAGAAATTTATAAGAAACATGCTTGAATTTTAATTAATATTGTTTTATAGTGAGTATTGAAACTATTTTTTTCAAATTTTAGTTACCATAATTTTTTTTCTCATTTTATGTACTTTTTGTATTAAAATGGTTTTAACTCATACCCAATATTAATGTATTTGTCTTTAGATATTTAGTTATTTTAAATAAAATACATACGAGAATAATAATTAAAATAGCATGCTATATATCTATATGTCAAAATAAAAAATTATTAAAGTGAATGATGATTTTTTTAAAATAGAAAAGTTATCTTATAAATGAAAAGCAATATGTTATTAAGGTCGTACAAGTTTTTACAATTCAAAAAAATATTTTGTTATTTACAAATTTGTAAATTTATTTATATTTATTTTTATTATTTATGTCTATGTTTTTGGATAAAAATTTAGAACAGGGCTTCTCAATTGTTTGGGCCGGCCCTGATGATAGCATTAGGGTTGTAAAAATAGAATAAAATCAAGCCCTTGAATAAAAAAACAAATTTGATTGAAAATCTTGTATTAAAACTTTCTATTTTGGTCCAATCTTGTATCCTTCTCTTTCCAATCACTTTGCCCATGAAATTTGTACCATTATTTGATATTTGATTATTAAAAATTGATTAAAAACTAATCTTTTAATTTAATCTACTTATTTTATGTTTTTCTTAATTTATTTGATATTTAAATGAATAAATTCAAATAAATAAAATAAATGTATTAAAACTTAAAACAATAGATCTTTAGGTCCTAACATTATTTGTGGATATGTTTTAGATCCAAAAAATAGGCCTAAGAATTCAAAATATCAAAAATCTCCACTTTGTATTAGATGTAATTTCTCAAAATCGCCCAACTTGTACAAGCTATAACTCCTTCAATTTTTAACATATGGAAGTGTTCTTGGACATTTTGGAAAGCTAAAAGAGTCCTCTAAATGACCCTTTTGGTTTCATCTCAATTGAAGCTTCCATGCTCAAGTTATGAGCTTTGACCCAAAAGGTGTTCTTTGTTGACTTTTCGGAGGACCTATAATCTCTTATACCATATCTCCCAAATGATGCATTTTTGGCCTTGGCTTGTGAGGGACAAAGTTGTATAGAATCAAATTTCCTTCAAAATAGGCTTTGGTTAGGAAATTTTTGATGCTCCATGTGAAAGTTATGATCAGTCAAAGTTGAGTTGACTTTCTCCTATAAAAACCCTAATTTGAACCTTTGCATTTGTTCATTTCTGAGTTTCTATTGATGGATCATGATCAACCTTTGATCAAATGATGGATATACACTTCTATACTTGATGTTTGACCAATGATCATAGGTTTGAATCATGCTTTGATTGTAGTTGACCTTCAGGTTTGAATCAGTTGACTGTGGATCTTGGGATTGTTTGAGCAAGGCTTTGGAATTGAATCTTGAACTTTGGATTATTGTAAATGGAATATGGAAGGCAAATTTTGGGGTATGACAGGAAGTAATCAATTTGGGTACTGAAGAAGAGATAAGAGAAATGTGAATTAGAGCATTGCTAGAGGCAAGCGTCAAAGAAAGAATGGTTGAACTGCTGAAAGAATATATGGATGTCTTTGCTTGGAGCTATCAAGATATTCCTGGGTTACATACCAACATTGTAGAGCACATGTTACCGTTGAAACTAGAATGTCCACCAGTCAAATAGAAGTTGAGAAGAACTCACACAAATATGGTAGATAAAATTAAAGAAAAGGTACAAAAGCAGATCAATGTCGGTTTCCTCGTAACATTAGAATATCCTCAATGGTTATCCAACATGGTGCCTATTCTCAAGAAAGATGGAAAAGTTAGAATATGTGTTAACTATTGAGACTTAAACAGAGCTAGTCCAAAAGATGCTTTTCCATTACCATATATTTACCTGTTGGTGGATAGTACAACTAAGTTTAATGTCTTCTCATTTATGGATGGATTCTCTGGCTACAATCAGATCATGATGGCACCTCAAGACATGGAGAAAACAATATTTATTACACCATGGGGCACATTTTGTTACCGTGTGATGCATTTCGGTTTGAAGAATGATGGGGAAACTTATCAAAGAGCCATGGCTACTCTCTTCCATGATATGATACATAAAGAGATTAAAGTTTATGTGGATGACATAATTGCGAAGTCTACAACTAAAGAAGAGCACATGGAGTACTTGCTGAAGTTATTCCAACGTCTGAGAAAGTACAAACTTCGTCTGAATCCTAGCAAGTGCATATTTGGTGTTCGCTTTGGAAAACTCCTAGGTTTCATTGTCAGCCAAAGAGGTATTGAAGTTGATCCCGACAAATTTAAGGCTATTCAAGAAATGCCTCCACCAAGAACCGAGAAACAAGTTAGAGGATTTCTTGGACGTTTGAATTATATATTTGACCGTACTTGAAGATTCTATGGGATGTGTTCTGGGTCAGCAAGACGGGTCTGGTCGAAAAGAGTATTCCATTTATTACTTGAGCAAAAATTTTACCGACTGTGAAACAAGATACTTACTGCTCGAGAAAACTTGTTGCGCTCTCGTATGGGCTGCTCGTCGACTAAGGCAATACATGTTGACTCGTACGACATATCTTATATCCAAAACGGACCAAATAAAGTACATTTTTGAGAAGCCTGCTTTGATTGGGAGGATTTCCCGTTGGCATATGTTATTATCAAAGTATGACATCCAATATCGTACCCAAAAAGCTATTAAAGGAAGTGTTCTGGTTGACAATTTGGCTCATCAACCCATTGATGATAACCGATCTCTACAAGATGAGTTCCCAGAAGAAGAAACTATGTATTTGAAAGCCAAATATTATGAAGAACCTTCTTCATATATTCGCTATTGAAGAAGTCATCGACGACAAGCCATGGTTTTATGATATCAAACTTTTTCTCCACAAACAAGAGTACCCACTTGGGGCATCCATTAAAGACAGAAGAACTTTGAGGAGATTGTCCGAAAATTTATTCCTAAATGGGGATGTGCATACAAAAGGAATTTTGACATGGTGTTGCTCATATGCATGGATAGACACGAAGCAAACCTGTTAATGCAAGAAGTTCATGAAGGATATTTTGGCACTCACGCCAATGGACATGCAATGTGTCATACCCCAAAATTTGCCCACACTTTTTAGTGACAAAAATTTTCGAAATTATTTTTAAAATTGGATTTTTATAAAATCTTGGATTCATTTACATCGACATCCTGAATTTTAAAAATATTCAATTTAAAGTCTATGTTAAAATATAGTAGTTTGCTCTTAAATTACTTATATTTTAATAAATAGAAAATGCTAGCCGACGCTTCATACATTTTCAATTGCCTTTTTATTTCAAACAAATAACATAGCACAATTGGTAAGGAAGTAAGGCTTGCAAGCAGAAGGTCACGGGTTTAATTCCTGCTTGGTGCATTTCCTTGTTTTTTAACTATTTTTTAATATTTTATGATTTATTTTTTAGTAAACATTCATCTTAATCATATGATAGTGCTCATGGCTGATGATTTACTAAACATGTTTTTTTTTAGTTATATAAATACTCGTGGGTTTTCTTAACAAGAATTACATCTTTGTATATATCAGTACTTTCAAGATCCATGAACTTAAGTTATCAAACCCATCTTTGATCCATGAACTAAGTTACAAACCCACCTTTTACACTATGTACATACTTTTTTTACCTTTTTAAAGAACACTGTAAATATTACACAATAAACATATTCAAATTCTTTTCAAATTCTGCAAACAAAATTGACGGAAATAACGAATCACACTATGTGCAAGCCTTGTTCTCTTGTTTTGTAGGGAAATAATGAAGGGACTCGTGACAACCCAACTCCAACGTCAAGCTTCCATTCAGTACCAGCAGGAGAATCGATGCATTCAACAACCTCATGCTTCTATAACAACCTCATGCTTCTAAGACAATCTCTGTTTCTGTTGAAAATTGGTGTCAAAACCGCAAAGAGTTCATCCGCGCATCCCCCGCTGAAAAGCTCCGTAACGCAGCAGCTTCACGCTAAACCGACAACACTTTGCACCATCTCCGAATCCACGACATCGCGAAATACTTTGAGACCCGCAAGATTCAGATCAAAAGAAAGCAGCATCAACCATTCCCTAATCTGCAGAAACAACGACAACAAATGCAATACCAAATTATAACAAGATAAACAAACATGTTTCACTTATCACTAATCTCAATTGTTTGATTCTGTTAACATGGTTTGTCTGCAAGAAAATTATGTTGTCTGAAAGAAATAAGAAGTTGTCGAAGAAACACAATCCCCAATCGCGCTTCATCCACTCCGTAGTTCAGCCGCTTCGACCTTCATCACATTCACCTGCAAATCTGAGAGCCAAACATCACCTCACCTTCAAATCAAATGCAACTCGACATTCAGTATCATTTAACACAGCAATTCTCAACGAGCTTGCATCTGCGGATCCGTGACATACATCACAACATCTTCAGCGGCTCAGCTTCAGCAAAACGCACCCACTCCGCATCGGACGCATAAACATCGCCATCACCATCGGACAAACAATTCGCAGAGAGGCGAGAGCAATTTCAACGCCACTTGAGCCAACATCATTCGAGGATTTCCGGCTCGGTAAGTTTAAAACCCTCAGTGCTCGATCTATGTTTTATGCGTTTTTTATTTGCTGAAAATTATTTGTTGTTGTTCATTTCGATTTTGAGTGAGATGTATGGACTATGGAGAACGTTTGTTAAAGCAGAGTGTTTGTTTGTTTTGGTGCGTGAGTATTAGAAACAGGGTATAGGGGGGCCGAGTTTTGATTGAATGGGGGACCCCTCTTTTGTTTATCTAGGGTTTTTTTGTTGTTAATTAATTTTACTTGGGCTTAAATAATCAAGGTAACCCAACCCAATTTTCCTGCTGCACCACTGAGTCTTGCGCTGGCACCCCCTTCTTGGGACTAATTTATTTATTCTTTAGGCCAGTTATTATTACTAGAACCCATTACTATTTCAATTTTAGTATAGTTTCTTTTTTTACAATTTTATAGCTGCGTTCTATTTCGATTTTCTAATGGTTAAACTTTAAAAATACAAAAATATGTTGATTCTATTTTTCATATTAAAAATACCAAAAATATATTTTAGTTAAGGGTTAAACATTCTTTTTTTTGAATTTAATATTAAATATCTTTTGATTAAAATTGTTAGCACTGTTTATCATTTTATTCATGTATTATTGCTAACATTTTCTTGTTTTGCGAGGTACTACCATCTTGAGGCATTCCGACTTTCTCGTGGACATTTTAATTTGTATATACTTTATTATTCTACATTTTTATATGATGTAATATTAACTAGGATTTTTATCTTTCCGCACTCCCCGATTTTTATTGTAATCCCCCTCCCGAAGCCTTGTAATAGCGTAGGACTCTACTTTCTGCTTTTATTTTTCGCACCTATAAACTGATATACCTGCTTAAATGTATGCTTAGGATTGTATGGAAAGATAACAATTGAACGTAGCTAACCTAACTCAAGATAAATAAATAACTGAATCTGACACACTCGCACGCACTCACTTCTAGGGTACGCCCCTCTTGGTGGCCTTCAATTAAAAAGTCGTGTCCCTCGAAACGTAGAGGTATCCATTAGCAAAGTCCCTCGATTAAAAATCATTGCAAAGATCATAAGTCCCTCGATGACCCGCGATGTTGCCTACGATATTATGATCTAGTCCCTCGAATGGTTGCCTACGAAACAATGATTGTCCCTTCGAATATTGCTAAAGGTACCTCTACTTGTTGCCTTCAAACGACCTCGATGACCCTTCGATGACCCACACGTCCAATATAAACAAGGACTACCTACTTCTATATAGTATGGATAGTCCTAGGAATTTTAAAAAGCATAGAAAAAGACCAAATATTTAGGGTAGTGCTCTTAATATGCCTAGCTCAATAAAAAAAAACATCTTTTCAAATACTCTTTCAAAAAAACTAAGGCAACGCATTTACGCTAAAGTCCTTACGTCCCTTTTCAATTCAAAACAAACAAAACAAACATGAGCTAAGCAAATTAAGAGCCCGTAGATAACTACGGATGAAAAGGGTGCTTGCACCTTCCCTTTTCATAACTTACCCCCCGAGCCCGTTTTCTTTTAAAAAGGTCTTTTTCTGTACTTTTTACCTTTCCTAACATTGGACAAAATAGAAGTCGGTAGCGACTCTTGCTCACCGCAACATTTGTTTGCGAATAAAAATAAACGTCAGTTCACCGAGTTACACAATGACTAGAAAGATGTTGAGAGCGGGTTACTATTGGATGACAATGGAATATGACTGCTACAAGTATGTGAAGAAGTGCCATATGTGCCAAATCTATGCTGAAAAGATCAATGTGCCTCCAACGCTTCTCAATGTTATATCTTCTCCATGGCCTTTCTCTATGTGGGGAATTGACATTATTGGTATGATTGAACCAAAGGCTTCAAATGGACATCATTTCATCCTGGTCACCATTGATTACTTCACCAAATGTGTCGAAGTTGCTTCCTACGCCAATGTTACTCAACAAGTAGTAGTAAGATTCATCAAGAACAATCTTATATGTTGCTATAGCGTGCCCAACAGAATCATTATTGATAATGGTTCCAACTTGAATTCAAGATTGAGCATCATAATTCTTCTCCCTATCAACCAAAGATGAATGATGCAGTGGAGGCAGCAAACAAGAATATTAAGAAGATTGTCCAGAAGATGGTTGTAACTTACAAGGATTGGCATGAAATGCTCCCACTTGCTCTGCATGGGTACCGTACTTCGGTTCGCACTTCAACGAGGGCAACTCCTTTCTCTTCGGTATACGGCATGGAAGTTGTACTCCCGATAGAGGTTGAAATTCCCTCTATGAGAATTCTAATTGAAGCCAAGTTATAAGAAGCTAAATGGTATCAAGCCAAATATGATCAACTGAATCTTATTGAAGAAAAGAGAATGACCGCTTTGTGTCACATTCAGCTGTACCAAGAAAGGATGAAGAGAGCGTTTGACAAAAAGGATGAAGATTCAGAGAAGGTGATCTCGTGCTCAAGAAGATAGTATCTTTTCAACTAGATCCCAGGGGCAAACAGACTCCCAATTATGAATGCCCATATGTTGTTAAGAGAGCTTTCTCAGGCGGTGTTATGACTCTTATGACTATGGATGGTGAAGAATTCCCACGTCCAGTGAATACTGATGTGGTCAAGAAATACTTCTCCTAAAGAAAATAAAAATAAACGGTCGCTAAGTTGAAAACCAGAATGGGCGACTTAGGAAAAAATGAGCATCTCGGTGGACTAAAAACCTGAAAAGGCGGTCAAAAAAAATTAGAGACATAAAAAAGAAAATAATCATCCCGATGTATTGAAAACCTGCAAAGGCAATCTATACAAAAGTTAGGGATAATGGCAAGTAACCACATCTGGTATGACCTGACCATCCCAAAGATGCCTTCTGAAGACTTTCGACTGACATCAGCGTACGCTCGATATTCAAATTTATTAGGGAGAATAATGATCATTGTATTTTGATCTAACATTTTCCTTTAAGTTACCATTTTTCTAAACTTTGTAATACTTCATGGAGTCATGCCGTTCACAGACTACCATTCCATTAATAAAATTTGAACCTTATCTCAATTTGTTGGAACTCTTATCTTTTTATTCTATCTTGCAAAGTTGCTTTTAAAATTAAAAAGATTTGAAATAAAGTTAAAATCACACTTTCAAAAATTAAAAGACAAAACATTTTCTTAAAACTCGTGAATACGAAAGGAAATGTTGACCTTTGTCCCCAGGGAAGTTGGTCCTTGAAGTGTGAAACCAAGCATTGATAAATGTTATCCCCCTTGAAGCAGCTAAGTCTTGATATCGGTTACTCCGATCAAGAGCAGGTTTTCTTCTCGTAATGTGTCATTTTCAACAGGTTTTCTTCTCGAAATGAATCCCTTTGTTTTTGAAGATTTATTTGAGAGTGCTATCTCTCGCCAGTGAGTTCTATGCCTCCATATAAATGTTACTAATGATTGACAGAGTACCTGGTTATACCTCGGTGATTTCATCCCTAATGCGTTGTCATCTCTATATATGTCTGTTTCGTTAGCATAAGCGTAACATTCATTCATCCATTCATATTTTCTCTACATAGATGCACATTGTTTGCATCCTTTTGATATGAGAAACTTATTATGATTATTCCCCAAGTGATGTCTTTACTCCCTCCATTTAAGCGCCAACTTTAGGTAGAAAGACCTATATCCTTGTGTTTCCTCAATGAGTTTGTTTCTCATTGGAAGATTTTGTTTTAGCTTATTCATCTATCTCAGGATAAGATGAACCCCCATTTGAGCTTATTCCTTATTGGGAAGTATCTTGTTTGGACGTCTCTCTCCAACTCTGTCTTTGATTGAACTTTGTCTCCAGCAGATATGATTATTTGGATCAACGAATCCTGAATTGGAAGTGCATTTATTTTACATAGTTGAAAACTTTCTCTCCTCAACAAGGATCTGTTTTGTGGTTCCCCAGAAAGTTGGATTTATTCTCTAGCAATTGTTATTGCGGATACTTCTAAATTTATTACCCAACAACAAGTGGTGGTCTCTTTATTTGAGAAACTTATATGTTCCAAAATTCCTTCTTGAAAGAAGATGACAGTCTCTATGGAGCAATTTATTTTCGGTGAAGAAACTTATGAATGGTTTGTCTCTCCAGCGATAGAGAAAATTCATGATAAAGCTTGCTCTTTTCCAATGGATGGTTTTCCTTCTCAAGATGATGAAGATAATCCGTTAAGAAATATGATATTTATCCCTTATGAATGGTTTGTCTCTCCGGCGACAAAGACAATTCATAATGAAGTTTGTTCTTTCCTGATATATAGTTTGTTTTTCTCAAGATGACGAAGATAATTCATTGTGGAGCCTGATGTTTTTCCTCATGAATGGTTTGTCTTTCTAGGAATAGTGACAGTTCATGACGAAGCTTATCTTACCTCTTATGAATGGTGAGTCTCTCTAACGACAGAGACAATTCAAAATAAAGTTTGTTTATCCCCATGAATGGTTTGTCTCTCCAGCAACGAAGACAGATCATGATAGGGTGTATTCTAATTAATGGTTTGTCTCTCCAGCGACAAAGACAGTTCATTATGAAACTTGATACCTACCCCTAGTAAATATGGTCCCTTTCTCCTAATCTGGGTTAAGGATATTGTTTATTCGTTCCCCGTAAAAGTCAGAGTCTTGCATTCATATCATGTCATACATGTGTGCTCTCAGAGTCCAAATTATGCTATCATTTTATATTTAAGTCTCTCCTACCACGCTGAGACGAAGATTCCAATATTCCCCTCCTTGGGTAGAAGAAACTTAAATAGGGGTAGCTGTTGTACCCAAATTTTTAACCATGAGATCCCAACTCATTTTGCATTAAGCACTAAGAGCGTGATCATCATCATCATCATCATTATCATTAGACCTAATCATTCATGCATCATTTACTAACCAAAAATATACAAAAAAAGATCGTGTTTGCTTGTTGCTTGTTTCACAAGGTAGGTGACTGATTAAGGAGCTCAGGAAAATTAGGGCTTTGTGGATCACAAGATGGCTTAATCTTCCTTATGTTCTTAAGTGATTCCTCTCATTGATATCCAAGCCCAAGTATAGCCCAGTTCAAGATCAATAACTTTCAAATTCATCTGATACACAAATAGGATTTTTGACCTAATTCTCTAGGAAGTTGACTTTTGCTCAAAGCATGGTTCCATGGCTTAAATCATGATTCAAGGATCTCCGATGCTTCATTATAATCCACTCATAACATTCATTTGGATAGAAGAGTTTGGTCTGATTGATGCTTTGAAGAATTCAATTCATATGGAAAAAGTCAATTTTTCAAGATCACCTTTGACTTAGGCATGGCAACACAACCCATACTCATGGGTGGGTCCGAACCCGCCCAAAAGTTGACGGGGAAAACCTGCTTTGACTGGGTTTGGGTTTTCCCCAATTACAAAATATAGGGACGAGTCGGGTAATGGGGACACTAGTACCCACCCCCGAACTCGACCCGTTTATTTCATTATGTACATTATTATTTATTTTTGATAATTTAGAATATTAAATATGTGGCATATGTTTTGATATTTTGATATTTATTTATTATTTAAAATATTTGAAATGTAGGTATGAAATTTTTGAAATTGTTTTATTTTATTATTTATAATGTAATTTGATTTTGGAAAAAATAAATAATTATATTAAAAAAATTGATTTCACTAATTAGATGGTGGCGGGGAGGGAATACCCAAACCCAACCAAAAACCGTTTGGATCGGGTTCAGGTTTTAATTCTCCATCTCTGTTCGGATTTGGGGCGGGGAACGGGGATTGTTTGAGAATTCAGGTTTGGGTTTGGGGAGGTAATAAACGTCCCCGACTCGCCCCGTTGCCATGCCTACTCTGAATTTTGAGAAATTAGGTCAACCATAGATTTTTGAAGATCAAAATCATAAATATATGATTATTGAAGTCATTTGATCAAGATAAATCAAGAAAATCAATCAAGGAGTCAAAAGTCAACAACTAGGGCTTTGACTTTTTCATGAAGAAATGCATGTTTTTTACTCAACTTTGAATGGTCATAACTTCCTCAATACTTGGCCAAATTTTTTTCTCTAAGGCCTCAAATTGAAGAAGAAGTCAAGATCTACAACTTTGTCATTATGAGCATTTTTCCAAAAGTGAATGGATTTTAAGTTATGGAGCCATGAAGTTGCCTACTTTTTCTCCAACACTTAGAAAATCTTACAAAAACAGTTTTAAACCTTAAAAGTAAGTGACTTTGAGGAAACTTTTCATCATGATACTTTGAGAAATTGAGAAAACAATAAACATGAAAGTTGTAGAGAATGCTTAGGGCTTTTCAAAAAGTACCAGAACTCCTTCATAGCATTTGTGAGCTAGGAGATTCGAAGAGATGAAGTTGGGCTTCCATTCTTGAATTACAAGTTATTTTCCATGAATAATCAAGTTGCAACCATGAATCAAACCTACCAAATATATGATTACAGGTCCCTTAACTTGGAAATATCTCCATAATCAGAATATTACACACACTTTTGAGCCATTACCCAACTGATTTGAGCATTGTCCATTGATTCATGCCATTTCAAGACTAAAGGCACCATTGCCATTTTGGAAAAGCTACTTTAATCAAGAACAACTATTGCATTGAGCTTCTAAAGTGTTTTCTCTGATCACACTCCAACACAAACCCAACAAGCAACACTATAATCTGCAAAGGAGCCTCCCTAAGTCATGTTTAAAGCTTGCAAAGTACCATTGAGCCCATAACTTTCACATTACTCTACCAAGAAGCAAAGTGACACAACTTGAGTTTGAAGCAACCAATTGATCATATTTTTCCCCAAAAAACCACAATTTGTGCCTATAAGTAGAGGCTTTTGGTTCTAAAAGCAAACAGACAGAAAATCCCAACTTCACTCTCCCACTTGAAAGCTCCAAAATTCCAACTTGTATAAACTTGTGAATTTTGAGTTCTAAGCAACTTTTGTGTCAAATAACCATTCAAACACCTTCCATATACTTCATAGAAACTGTCCAAACCTTAACATCACATTTGTAACACCTCAAACACCAATCCCCATTTTCAACTTCAACCACTTACAGTTGGATTCAGGTAGAGTAACTCAAGCCAATTCCAAGTGTTATAAGCATTCAAACAACTTCACCAAGTTCCCACGGTGTTGTCCAGATCATCCAATTACTTTTGGAACTCCATGAACCCATCCTTTGATCTCCAATGAAGATGTAAGCTTCCTCAAACTAGAACTCCTTTATTCTTGTACCATTTTGATTAAAACTCGATACCGTTGTGTTTAGAATCATGTAAGGATCATTAAACCCATATTAGTTGTTATTTATTGTTAACATACATCATTTTTTTATTTTAAAAGTTTATGTTTCATGTAGTTTTCTAGAAAATTAGGGCACTACAGTTTGAATAAATGAA
Organism: Vicia villosa; assembly: GCF_029867415.1. Lineage (NCBI taxonomy): Eukaryota > Viridiplantae > Streptophyta > Magnoliopsida > Fabales > Fabaceae > Vicia > Vicia villosa. The sequence continues at coordinate 16,289,774 of NC_081184.1, read as the reverse complement.
TGATTGTTACATGGTTGAATTCATGTTAAAATGGTTGAGAATTGGTGAAGTACGAATTGAGATTCCATGGATGTCTCAAGGTTAAAGATGAAGTTGAAAATTGGTTTCTGAAACTTGTTTTATATTATATGTAATTGGAAGCGCATTTTATACTGGATGTATCACCACCCCAGTGGTTAAGGCGCGCGTTTTAATTCTCTCATGCCCAGGGTTTGGGGTTAGAATCCCCCTCGCCCCAGAATTTTGTGCTTTTTTATTTATTTTTAACATTTTTTACTTGTTTTAATATTTTACTAGTAGGGCTTGTTCTTTCAACACCATGAGCGCATGGCCCAGTGGTAAGACTTTTGTGCCTTAAGGTTAAGGGTGTGGGTTCAAGACTTCCTAGGGCCAAAACATTTTTTTAGCACTTATTTTTATTCATTTTCTTCACATCTTTGGATATTTGTTTACCATAGCAAAATTAATCATTTTAGGCTGATTTTTTGTACGCTCCCGATTTATGGGACATATTTTACAAATATATTTTTAAAAACCAAAAAATGTTTTTATTTGATCAATTTTTAATCAAATCAAAATGGTATTTTTTTTATACCTTTAAAAAACATCTTTTCTTAAAATATTTTCAAATATGCTTTACCATAAGACTTGTACACATTTTTTAGGAATCATTTAGGGTTGAACTATACCTCTCTTGAAATTTATAACATGTTCCCTTAGTTGTTTATCTAGGGTTTTATTTAAAATTTCAAAAGATTGGGTTTAGGTTAGTGTACATATATACCAAAACCTTAATCCTTATTCTCTTAATCTTTTAATCCTAATGCAATACCATGTTGATATTAACTTGATTACCATGATCTCTCCTTGTTTATCTACTTGTACATATACTTGTTGATTTACATCTTTGTACATTTATACTTTGGTTATGTTATTATATATATATATATATATATATATATATATATATATATATATATATATATATATATATATATATATATATATATATATATATATATATATATATAGGGCATATCATATTAGAATGTCTTCTTTATATGAGAATGTGAGAATAAATCTGAACCATTAGATTTTAAAATAAATGGCGGAGATTATGTGTGAATCTTTTTTCTCTCTCCTACATTATTAAAATAAATGATGTAGGAGAGAGAAAAAAAGTTCGCACATAATCTCCACCATTTATTTTAAAATCTAATGGTTCAGATTCATTCTCACATTCTCATATGATATGCCCTATATATACATTGTTAAACTGACCCCATATCAATGAGACATTCATCTATCATCACATCATATTCATACATACATGATATGATATTGAGCTATGTCATCCCTTTTATTCATAACACCTTTTACACTCGAGTTTATACATTGTTATCTTTGTTTATATTCACTTTGTTTGTATCTATGATACACATGCCATGTATCACAAACCACTTGAGATATTCATCATGAATGATTGCTTAAGATGTTGCTAATAATCCAAAGGAATGAGAATGATATTGACTAAAATTGTGTACTCACTCTATTTTTCCAACTCTTTACTTTGTGCTTAGTATTGTAGTTTAGCACTTTCTCATTGTTTTAAAAATGTTTTTGTATTGTTAAAGCTCAACCTCTTTTAAATTAACCTTGTTTTTTATTGTTAAAGCTCAACCACCACTCTTTTACATCACCCTTGCCTTGTATTGTGAAAGCTTGGCACCTTTTAAAACTTGTTAAGTGTTGGTAAAACTTATCATTTTAAAAATCCCTCGAGTATTGTTAAAACTCAACCCCCAAAAAGATTTTGCCACTTGGCTCTTTATTTTTCCTTTTAAGGGGTATGTAGGCACAAGGCGCGATGTCTTGCCGAGCACCCTTTTAAAATATTCCTTTCTCACCATCCCACTCTATTTAAACAAAAACACAAAAACATTTTATAATAACAACAACAATAATATATCTTCAAAGAGGTTTCTACGGAGTACTGTAGATGTGAGAGGTGTAAATACCTTCCCCTTGTATAACTAACCCCCGAACCTAAGATTTTTGTTTATTTTATTAGTTTTGATTTTAAAAACTTCTTTGAGTTTTATTTCTCTCTTTTTCCCATTTTATTTAGAAACAATAAAGCGTGGTGGTGACTTTCACTAAAATAACAAGTTAAGTCAATAAATGGCTTTAGTCTCATTTTTCACCGCTACACCGGGGTGGTCATATATCCGGTGGTAGAAATGCTTTCAATTAAATATAATAAAAAAATAAACCTAGAAATCAACTTTTAAAGCTCACCAACTTCATCTTCTTCGTGAATCAAACAACAATAGTGGATTTTCACATTTACTCAATTCTCAACCAATTTCAGTGATATAAAAATGAAACTTGTTCTAAATTTGATCACGAATACAACCATATAACTCTCATCAATTTATTTTAAATCTAACTCCTTATTTTCCAGAAAATCTCTATGAACCCTAATTTTTCAAAATCAAATTAAATGGTATTTACAAATGATAAATGACAACTAATATGGGGTTAATGATCCTTACATGATTCTAAACAAGATGGTATCAAGTTTTAATCAAAATCATACAAGAATAAAGGAGTTCAAGTTTTGAAAGCTTACCTCTGAAGTGGAATCGAAAAATGGATTCAAGCACCTCCAGAAGTGGTGTGATGATATGGAAAGCTTCCTGGGACCTTCTTGAATCTATTCCAACTCTTACTTTGCTTTGAAACTCAATGAGTCACTCGAACCACCTCAATGTGCAGAGCTTGGTTTTTGAGTTTGGAGGATGATGATGATGGTGTTACAATTGTGTAACATGAATATGGATGAGTTATATTTAAGGTATGGAAACTTTGTGAAATGATAAAATGGAAAACGCACGAGCCAATTGCAGGTTTGGTGTTTGAAGCTTAAAAGTGCAACAATGGTGGGTTTGAGAGTGATTATGAGTTAGAGGTGCTTTTGGGATAGATGTGGGTGATGAACAACTTATAAATGATGTTTAGAAACTGTTTGGATGGTTGGTTTACAAAGAAATTGTAAAGGTTTTGAATTTCGAAGAAATGGACTTTGAATTTCAAAATGGAAAGTGAAAATGCAATTCTGAGTTAGTGTGTTTCATAGGTTATTAAGGGAGCTCAAAGTGTGATTTGCAATGTGAAATTAATTTCTAGTTATAGGAGAGGATTAGGGTTTGGAACTGATGGGATTGAAGATTTTTGCTTGGTTGTTTAGTTGTGAAGGAACGTGAAGATCTTAGTTCCAATGCATAGTAAAAAGGTATCTAAAGTGGTTGAGCACTTTAAACATGTTGCTTCTGAGTTTATAGGTTAAGTGTGTGCAGAGGGAACAAGTTAGAGGCTCAAGGAGTGGACTTTGTGCAAAAAGTTTGCTTTTCCAAAATGACAATGATGTCTTTCTTCCCTAAATGGTATGTCAACTTGGATAATGTTTGAATCACTTGGATAATAGCCCAAAAGTTTGTGTAATCTCTTGATTATGGAGAGATTTCCAAGCTAATGAGTCTGCAAAGTGAGATTCTTGGCAATATTTTGAGATTTGGCCATAAGGTTTTCAAAGAAAATGACCTATAATGCAAGCTTGAGACAACATCTTCATCTCTTCGAAACCCTTAGCTCATAAATTCTATGAAGGAGTTCTTGTACTTTTTAGAAAGCCCTAAACATCATCTACAACTTTCAAAGTTAGGCATAAAACTTGCATTTCTTCATGAAAAAGTCAAAACCCTAGTCTTTGACTTTTGATTACTTGATTGATTTTAATAATTTTTCTTGATCAAATGACTTCAATAATCACACGTTCATAATTTTGATCTTCAAAAGTCCATGGTTGATCAAATTTCTCAAAAGTTAAAGGTGATCTTGATATAGTTGACTTTTTCCAGATGAATTGCATTCTTCTAAGTATCAATTGAATTAAGTTCTTCTAGCCAAATGAATGTTATGGGTGGATTATAATGAGGCATTTGAGATCCTTGAATCATGGTTTAAACCATGGAACCATGCTTTGACCAAAAGTCAACTTCCCAGAGAATTAGGTCAAAAAAACTCTAATTGTGTACCAGATGAATTTGAAAGTTGTTTATCTTAAATTGAATCACACTTGAGCTTGAATATTGATGAGAGAAATCACTTAGGCACATAAGGACGTTTGAGCCACCTTGTGAGCCACGAAGCACTAATTTTCCTAACTAGTAATTAGAAACTGTCGTTTGTAATTATTTGTTCTTATTTTTTAAAATAACAAAGTATTTTCACTAGAGTCATTCCATATATGGGGACCACTCAAGTTTAAGCACTTCATTATTGATAAATAAGATCAATCCTGATCATTCATTTTTTATGCAATAAAATTAGTGGATTAAATTTAAATCTCTTTCTATATTCCTTTTTAGTTGAAAGTTATAGTGATCACCAAAACTCATTTCACATTATATTTTAAGATAAAACAGTTGATACATTTTGAAAATAATAATATAGTTAGTTATTTTAATTTTTGAATAAAATGCTAGTTATATTCTAAGATTTTAAAAACGGAAGGAATTAATATAATTATATTCTAACATTTTTAATTAATTTATAATTATTTGAATTTTTTATAAAAAGAATTAATAATCATAAATGTTTTATTTTATTAGTTTTTTATGTCAAAACTATATATGCATATTTTAAATTTATTTAATATTTTAATTAAAATATAATTATACTAAATACATTATTTAATATATAATTTTAAATTTTGGATATAACAAAAGAGTGCAATGGTAGTGCGCTGTTAGTGTAAATCAATATTAAACATACAACCAATCAAAATTCAAATATTATTTGATACAAGTTGGTGATTGGTTTACAATGTAAAATATTTTACACAGTCAATGTATTATCTTTTTTCTCATAACAAAATATATTGTTTATTAAGTATTAAATAAAAAATTCATGAATGGAAATATTTATACATCATATTAAAAAGTTATTAAATAATTTGTTTCTAAAAATATAATGTGAATTGAGTTTTTGTGATAACTTTTTTTTTTGACAAGAGAGTTTTTGTGATAACTTATATAAATTACAATTAAAAAGCACATTATAGTCCATTAATTTTATTGAATCAAAATTTAATGATAAGTATTTATTGTTCTTATTTTTCACAATACCAAATGTTATTACTAGAGTTTCTTCATCTATATTAAGGTTAGACTAAAGTGAGAACATTTCTTTATTGGAAAAAAAAAAGAGAAGAGAACAATTAATCATAACAATTAATTTTTTATTTATTGAAATCAATGAGGTAGAATAAATTATGTTTCTATAATTCTCATTGATTCACATTATATTTTTATAATAAATATATTTGTTGCATATTATAAAAATTATGGTAAAATATTATATATTTTTTATTTTTTAAAAAAAGAGCTAATAATATATTAATTAAAACCTATCAATATAGTTATACATTAATCTAAAAAATAGTTTCTACAAACATATATATTATTGTTGTATTCAATAAAGAAAAATTAATAAATGAATATAACTACCTATTAGTAGTGAAAATTATTTATATACAATAATTATAATATATAGTTATATTACGAGTTTTGATTTTTAAATAGTTATATTCATTTTTTGAATATTATATAATTATATTACGGTTTTTTATTAATATAAAGATGTTATTTTTATTTTTGGAATACAATTATCTATAGTAGTTAGCAAATATTTTTTAGAATTAATAAAGGGCTATATTAATATTTTTTAATAAAGTGTTAATTGTTTTTATACAACAATAATAAATAGCAATAATATATTTACAAAATAAAAAACGCCATTGATAAAACTATTGTATATAATAATTAATCTATAGTAGTAGTTTGATATAAAAATATTTGTTGCATCTTAAGAATTATGATAATAGAATAAATTTTTTTATAAATTTTCTATCATAAAAAAAGTTTACCTTTGGTTTTTATTAGTCTATGTTAAAATTTTCATTGTCCTCCAATAAAAAGGGCAACAATATATTATTTAAAACAATTAATAAAGTTATTTAATAATCTAAAAACTATATATATAAGTTTTAACTTAATTGCTATTTTTATACAATAACTATAAATAATTGTTATTAATTAAAAAACAAAAAAAACACTATCAATAAAAAATATTTTATGTTAAACAAATATAAATTATTTTAGTTCTACAAATGCTCGAGGGATCTCCTTCAGCTTAACTAGAGGTTATGGATTCGAATCCAGTCCTAAGTATTCAGTAGTGCTAAATCTTTTAAGGAGAGATTGTCGTCTAACATAGTCTTACAAAGCTCGAGGGACTAGTCTCAGCAGTTGCACGTAGAGAAATCCAATTTAAATCTAAAAAAATATTTAATTGGTTATGATAATATTTAAAATGCAACAAAGTAATTTTTCTAAAAATACAATGTGAATTAAATTTAGGCATAGACTACAAAATTTATAGTGAAATATGTCTATGTAAAGATAAATTAATATAATTCATTAAGTTTAATAGATAAAAAATTAATTGTTATGATTAATTATTAAGGGTTATGATTAATTATTTTCATTTCTCATAATAATCAGAGTTTTCACTTGAATCTCCCTCTGACATTATACTAAAATGTTTATTTAGTCATATTTTTTCCAAAGTTTTAATTTGCTTTTTTAATAGAATCATTGATTTTTTCTTTAATATATCTATGTGTATTAAACATGTACATAATAGAAGAAATATATGTTATAATAAAACCTTGCCCAAATTATAGTTTTTTTTCTCCATATTATGATTCATTAGTGAAATTCGTGCCTCATTTTATTTTTAGTTAGTTTTGATCTCTTTTCTTCCTTTTTCGGTTAAAAAATATTGATGAATAAATTATTTTAATATAGATGACATGTGTTGTGTGATATGGACTTATTTTTGGTTAGTCTCGATTCATGTTATTTTTAAAGCATTTATTTCTTTGCTTATAAATTGAGATGTTTTCCGCTGCTTTTGATTATCATAACAAAATAAACATATATCATCAAAGAAAAACAAAATTTTACATAGAGAAGAGATATGGCAAAGATTGAGATGAAAAAAATTATGTCAGTCTTTTTTATGTTATTATTAGTTGTGGCACAAGCTGACAATTCTTCTCCAACTCCATCACCTTCGAAAAATCCAATTCGTAAGGGAATTTGTATGGCGAAGTGTGCTTTTAAATGTAAACGCTTCATACGGATGATCCCCTTATATACAGGTTGTATTGCTGCGTGTACTTTGTTGAAATGTCACAAGGTATCATCAAAAATTGCTCATGATTGTGCCACTAAGTGCTCTATTTCAAACACTATGAAAGCTAATACTGGTAACTAATTTTAACTTTTATATTATTTTGTTATTATATATTTTATATTTTATATTTTATATTATATTGTATTATCAAACTAATCTTATTTATTATTGCCATAATTAATGATGTTTCTTTTAATTATTGATCCTTGCAGATATTTTGGGTGTTAACGTCATTGTGAATTCATGCTTGGAAGCTTGCGAGAATAAATAATTTATCACATTTGACCCATCCATGTTTGAGGAACGACTAAAGTGTTTAAAACTTGATAGGTACTTCAAGTGTAATTAGAGGGTTTTTACACGTACAATAAATAATATTTCTACATTATTCTTCCATGTATGGAAACTAATATTTAGTATTGGAAATTTATGTTTTTGGTATTTTATTTAAATTTTTAATAAAAAAGAAATACTATATATAATAATTTTTGTACTGGAAACTAATTTGGAAAATCGGGCCACTATGATAGAATAATAAAAGTGATAAGTGGAACAGTCTCCACAGACATTCAAAATATTTTAAAACTTGAAATATTGATCATTTCGGTGTTTTGCAAATTATAAAGATAGAAATAAAGTTATTCTACAGCAAAGGTGTCTAAAAAATTTTATCAAAATAATTCATCACATGTCACCCATCCATGTTTGAGGAAAGATTAAGGTGGCTAAAACTTGATATTGATATGTACTTCAAGTATAATTAGAGGTTTTTTTTGCACGTACAACATTCTTGTAAAGATAGAAATAAAGTTATTCTACATCAAATGAACATCTTCAATATTCGTAGTTTTCCAAACATTATGGAAAATGTTTGTTTATCTTTATTGTTTTGTAAAATTGAATGCTTATTAAATGTATATGTAAATCAAAGATAGTTGATCCTTCCCCGGCAATAAGACACCATAACTTTCTTTTCTTATGATTTTAACTTTTTTTTTTTCACTTTGTTATTGTAAATAACATTATTTACTTCAATTTACTTCCATTATCCATTTTTTTCTTTTTTTCTTTTTTATTAATATAATAATAAAAGTAATAATAATTATAATTATTGTTAGCATATTAGTAATAATAATAATAATAATAATAATTATTATTATTATTATTTTTAGCATAATAGTAATAATAATAATAATAATAAAAATAATAGTAATAATAATTATTGTTAGCATAATAGTAATAGTAATGATAATAATAATAATAATAATAATCACTCTTGGATGATCAAGAGTATTATCAAGCTTAGAGAGATTGCTATAGCTAGTGACTACTAGGCAAAGAGTATACAGGGGAAAATATTCAAAACCAATGCTATGTATGCTGAGATTCATGGTAGTAACACTAATATGAGTTGGAAAGAAATGTTTTACAAGAACTATGCCCGGCCTCGAGCATGTTTCATCACTTGGCTGGCTTTTTGGGGACGACTCCCTACCAAGGATAGATTAGCAAAAATCAATGTCACCACTGATGGTGTTTGTAGTTTCTGTGGAGAGCAGGAGAATATGACACACTTGTTTTTTCAGTGTAGGTACACGGCCCAGATATGGTGTTGCATTCTGAACTGGCTAGGATATCAAAAGAATCCTGGGGGCTGGAATCAGGAAAGTATATGGCTTAGTATGGAAGCAAAAAAGAAGGGATGGAAAAGAATTTTGTTGCGCATGGCTGCTACTGAAACTATATACCATCTGTGGCAAACAAGGAATGCTCTTTGTTTTGAGCAAATATCACCGAGTCCGGATCTTGTCCACCAAATCAAGGCTACAGTGGTTTTGCGGGCGCAATCCATTAAATGTGTGAATAATCATGTTCAATTAGGATCGTTTGAGATTAGCTAAACACCTAGTCTTTTTGTTTGGTTTGATTTTTGTAGATGCCTGGATCTTTTGATCGGCTTTGTATTTGACTGTTTTGGTAATAAAACTATATATTTTACTCCAAAAAAAAATAATAATAATAATAATTGTTAGCATAATAATAATAATAATAATAATAATAATAATAATAATAATAATAATAATAATAATATACGTGCAAGCCCTAGGAGGCTGAAAACTTTAATCTCCTGTTTATGTTTGGCAAACTTACAATTTTCGCAAATGAAATTGAGACGACATTATGGAAAAGCAAAGTATGAACACTGTTTTTCTTCTTTTGCTTGCGCTTCACTCGAAACATTGCACAATACCACAAATTGCATAAAACACATAAATAAAATCTAGATTCGCATTAATTATGTGTAGGGTTAATGAACTTTTTGGTCCCTCTAAATATTCCAGATTTCGTTTTTAGTCCCTCCAAATTTTTCCTTTAAGAAATCGTCCCTTCCAAATTTTTCGTCTAAACTATTGGTTCCTAATGTCAAATTTGCACGAAATTTGAAAAATTTTGAAGGGACGATTTCTGGAGAGACTAAAAATGAAATTTGAAATATTTAAAGGGACGAAAAGTTCATTAACCCTTATGTGTATAATAACTATGTAATGAAAAGTTAATTTGATCCATTGATTTTGATTAATTAGAAACTGGCGTCTGTAATTATTTTTTCAGTATTCTCATTATAGTCATTTCATATGTGGAGACCACTCAACTTTAAGCACTTAGTTATTGTGAAAAATGAGATCAATCAGAATCATTAATTTTTTATGCAATAAAACTAATGGAGAAGATTTGAATGTCTTTCTATAGTCCTTTTAGTTGAAAATTATATAGTCATTATCAAAACTCAATTCACATTACATTTCAAGAAATAAAATAATTGATACATTTTGAAAATAATAATATAGTTAATTATTTTAATTTTTGAATAAAATGGTAATATATATTAAATATTAACTATTAACTATTAATTTAAATATCTAACCTATAAATAATAAAAATAATTTTACAAATTAACTTCTTATTTAAAATTAAGAATTCTTTTAGTAAATATATATTATTGAAGTAATAAAAAATAAAATATTCATGTATTAATTAAAAAATTCATTTATATATATATATATATATATATATATATATATATATATATATATATATATATATATATATATATATATATATATATATATATATATATATATATATATATATATATATATATATATATATATATATATATATATATATATATATATATATATATATATATATATATAGGGGATGTATCAAGTAGGAGGAATTATTAAATAAGAGATAAGAGGATTCAATCCAAACCATTGGATTAATCAAGAGAGAGAAATTAAATTAATTATTAAAAGATTAATATAATAATTATTTCTCTCTCTTGATTAATCTAATGGTTAATATTGAATCCTCTTATCTCTTATTTAAAAACCCTCCTACTAGATATATTCCCTATATATATATATATATATATATATATATATATATATATATATATATATATATATATATATATATATATATATATATATATATATATATATATATATATATATATATATATATATATATATATATATATATAGGGGACGACTCAAGTGAGAACACTTGGTTATTATGAGAAATGAGAACAATGAATCACGACCATTAAATTTTGATTTTGTTGATTTTAATGGATTGGATTGGTTTCTTTTTCTATGATCCTTAATATTTATTTTAAATCAAAATAGAAATAGAAACCAATCCAGTCCATTAAAATCAACAAAATCAAAATTTAATGGTCGTGATTCATTGTTCTCATTTCTCATAATAACCAAATGTTCTCACTTGAGTAGTCCCCATATATATATATATATATATATATATATATATATATATATATATATATATATATATATATATATATATATATATATATATATATATATATATATATAAGGGTTATATTTACTCCAAGAGTAAGTTATTATTACTTACTTCTTATCTTGACCATTTATTCTTTTCAATCTAATGGTTGAAAATAATAAGTAATTAAATGTGGAGAGAGAAAATTATTACTTATTATTCTTAACCATTAGATTGAAAATAATTAATGGTCAAGATGTGGAGTAAGTTATAATAACTTACTTGGAGCATTTTACCAATGAGGTAACCTTACCCAACTTTTTGAGTTGGGTAGATAAGAATTCACCTTATAACAATTAATATAATCATATTTATAAATATACGGGTTGTATCCAATAAATTGAAATTAAAATGATTATACAGTTATAATTAAGTAAACACTAACAATTATATATTTAATTTCATTTATTTTAATTAATTTATAATTATTTGAACTTTTTTTATTAAAAAATAATGAAAATAAATGTTTCTGAGAAATATTTCATTTTATTAATTGTTTTTATGTCAAAACTATATATGCATATTTTAAGTTTATTTAATATTTTAATTAATATATGATTATACTAAATACTTTATTTAATATATAATTTTAATTTTTGGATATAACAAAAAAAAATTGTTTAATAAGTATTAAATAAAAAAATTCATAGATGGAAATATTTATACATCATCATATTAAAAAGTTATTAAATACTTTGTTTCTAAAAATATAATGTGAATTGAGTTCTTGTGATAAATTATATAAATTACAATTAGAAAGTACATTTATATTCCACTAATTTTATTGAATCAAAATTTAATGATAAGTATTTATTGTTTTTTTTTCCTTCACAATAACCAAATGTTATTACTAGAGTTTTTTCATCTATATTAAGGTTAGACTAAAGTGAGAACACTTCCTTATTGAAAAATATGAGAACAATTAATTATAACAATTAATTTTTATTTAAGGAAATCAATGACATATAATAAATTATGTTTCTATAATCCTCATTGATTCACATTATATTTTTAGAATAAATATATTTGTTGCATATTATAAAACTATGTTAAAAAATTATATATTTTTTATTTAAAAAAAAAAAGAGCTACTAATACATTAATTAAAACCTATATATACAGATATACATTAATTAAAAAATAGTTTCTACAAACATATTTATTATTGTTGTATTCAATAAAGAAAAATTAATAAATGAATAAAACTACCTATTAGTTAAAATTATTTATATACAATACTTATAATATATAGTTATATTATGAGTTTTGATAATTAAATAGTTATATTTATTTTTTGAATATTATATAATTATATTACGGTTTTTTATTAATATTAAGATGTTATTTTTACTTTTGGAATACAATTATCTATAATAGTTAGCAAATATTTTTTTAGAATTAATATAGGGCTATATTAATACTTTTTTAAATAAAATGTTAATTGTTTTTATACAATAATAATAAATAAGAATAATATGTTTACAAAATAAAAAAGTCATTGATAAAAGTATTGTATATAATAATTAATCTATAGTAGTAGCTTGATATAAAAATATTTGTTGCATGTTAAGAATTATGATAATAGAATAAAATATTTTATAAATTTTCTATGATAAAATAAGTTTACCTTTGGTTTTTATTATATGTTTAAATTTTCATTGTCCTTCAATCAGAAGAGCAACAATATATTATTTAATACCATTAATAAAGTTATTTATTAATCCAAAAACTATTTATATAAGTTTTAACTTAATTGCTATTTTTTATACAAGAACTATAAATAATATTTTATGTTAAACAAATATAAAATATTTAAGTCCTACAAATGTTCGAGGGATCTCCTTCAACTTAACTAGAGGTCATGGATTCGAATCCAGAGGATTCAGCAGTGCTAAATCTTTTAAGGAGGGATTGTTGTCTAACATGGTCTTACAAGGCTCGAGGGATTAGTTTCGGCATTTGCACGTAGACAAATCTAATTTATATCCAAAAAAAATATTTAAAATTATTTAATTGGTTATCATAATATTTAAAATGCAATAAAGTAATTTTTCTAAAAATACAATGTGAACTAAATTTAGGCATAGACTACAAAATTTATAGTGAAATAGGACTATATAAAGATAAATTAATATAATTCATTAAGTTTAATAGATAGAAAATTAATTGTTATGATTAATTATTAATAGTTATGATTAATTATTAATAGTTATGATTAATTATTTTCATTTCTCATAATAATCAGAGTTTTCACTTGAATCTTCCATCTGACATTATACTAAAATGTTTATTTAGTCATATTTTTACCAAAGTTTTAATTTGTTTTTTTAATAGAATCATTGATTTTTTCTTTAATATCTATGTGTATTAAACATGTACATTATAGTTTTTTTTCTTCATATTATAGTTCATTAGTGAAATTCATGCCTCATTTTATTTTTAGATAGTTTTGATCTCTTTTCTTCCTTTTTCGGTTAAAAAATATTGATGAGTAAATTATTTTAATAGATGACATGTGTTGTGTGACATGGACTTACTTTTGGTTAGTCTCACTTCATGTTATTTTTAAAGCATTTATTTCTCTGCTTATAAATTGAGATGTTTTCCACTCCTTTTGATTATCAAAACAAAATAAACTTATATTATCAAAGAAAAACAAAATTTTACAAAGAGAATAGATATGGCAAAGATTGAGATGAAAAAAATTATGTCAATTATTTTTATGTTATTATTAGTTGTGGCACAAGCTGACAATTCTTCTCCAACTCCATCACCTTCGAAAAATCCAATTCGTAAGGGAATTTGTATGGCGAAATGTGCTTTTAAATGTAAACGCTTCATAAGGAAGATCCCCTTATATACAGGTTGTATTGCTGCGTGTACTTTGTTGAAATGTCATAAGGTATCATCAAAAATTGCTCATGATTGTGCCACTAAGTGCTCTATTTCAAACACTATGAAAGCAAATACTGGTAACTAATTTTAACTTTTATATTTTTTTATTATATCTTTTATATTTTATATTATAGTGTATTGTCAAACTAATCTTATTTATTATTGTGATAATTAATGATGTTTCTTTCAATAATTGATCCTTGCAGATATCATGGGTGTTAACGTCATCGTGAATTCATGCTTGGAAGCTTGCAAGAATAAATAATTTATCACATTTGACTCATCCATGTTTGAGGAAAGATTAAGGTGTCTAAAATATGATATGTACTTCAAGTGTAATTAGAGGGTTTTTACACGTACAATAAATAATATTTCATCATTATTCTTCCATTGTATGAAAACTAATATTTAGTATTGGAAATTTATGTTTTTGGCATTTTATTTAAATTTTTAATAAAAAAGAAATACTATATATAATAATTTTAGTACTGAAAACTAATTTAGAAAATCAGGCCACTATGATAGAATAATAACAGTGATAAGTGAACAGACATTCAAAATATTCTAAAACTTGAAATATTGATCGCTTAGGTGTTTTGCAAAATTATAAATATAGAAATAAAGTTATTCTACATCAAAGGTGTCTAAAAAATTTTATCAAAATAATTTATCACATGTCACCCATCCATGTTTGAGGAAAGATTAGGGTGTCTAAAACTTGATATTAATATGTATTTTAAATGTAATTAGAGGGTTTTTACACGTTCAACATTCGTGTAAAGATAGAAATAAAGTTATTCTACACCAAAGAAACATCTTCAATATTCGTAGTTTTCCGACATTATGAAAAATGTTTGTCTATCTTTATTGTTTTGTAAAATTGAATGCTTATTAAAGGTATATGTAAACCAAAGATAATTGATCCTTTCTAGGCGATAAGACACCATAACTTTCTTTTCTTATGATTTTAACTTTTTTTTTCACTTTGTTATTGTAAATAACATTATTTACTTCAATTATCCATTTCATTTTTTTTTCTTCTTTATTTATATAATAATAAAAATAATAGTAATATAATTATTGCTAGCATAATAATAATAATGATAATGTTGAAATGATGTGTTATCTAATAACCCAAACACAAAGGAGATGGTTAAAGAAATTGCAATTAAGGATAATGCAGGCAGAAAATTCACACAATTTGTGGAATACGAATGGAGACCAATGTTCTGCGACAAATGCAAGAAATTGGGGCATCAATGCAAGGAGCCAGTCAAGAAGATTGAGAGGAAATGGAAACCTAAGCCTAAGGAGTCAAGGGTGGAAGTTCAGGAGAAAGAGGATAACCAAGCTTGAGAGGATGTAGCTACACCAAAAATCTCAATTGTGCAACATTCTGAGGAGACCAAGGAGGCTGAGGGTGAAAATTGGACCAAGGTGACATCCAATCAGGATAGAGGTAAGAAAATCCTATTTGCTGGTCCCTCTAGTGTGGTAAATTGTCTTAATGGTTTTGAAGCACTAGGTATTACGAAGGATTCACTAGTGCCTTCAGATGGTGACCCATGTTAGCATCATGGAACGTTAGGGGGCTTAATAATTCAGGTAAGATACGTGAGATTAGCTCCCGTCTCCGTAGTATTCATCCTAATATTATGATCTACATAGAAACTCGTGTTAAAGAGAATAAAGCCAAGCCTATAAGAGAGAAAATTAAGCTTCATAACTGCTATATTGATAACTACAATAAGCATGCTAATGGGAGATTGTGGATCTCATGGAATGAAGCCAAATATGATATCCAGATTGTCAATAGTTCTGACCAAGCTATTCATTGTAAAGTTCTTGACTACCAGGGTGCTTTTAACTGCAGTCTATGCTCATAATCTGTTGGCTCATAGGAAGGTGTTGTGGAAAATCATTGAGAAGATTCATGCCACCATTCAGGGACCTTGGTGCATCTTTGGTGATTTTAACAATGTTATGAATGCACAAGATAGAATGGGAGGCAGACTTGTTTGTGAGGCAGAGTATAAAGATCTCCATGAGATGTTGAATCAAACTGGCCTAAGTGAGATGAGCAGCAGTGGTGATCATTTCACTTGGAGTAATAAGCATGCCACAGGGACTATCTATTCAAGGATAAATAGAATGCTTGGTAACACTGACTGGTTCCTTAATAATGCTGACAAGATTCTGAAGTGCCTACCCCCTAATGTTTCTGATCATGCCCTGTTAAGTTTTGAAGAGAAGAGGCCTAAGAATTCCAAAGTGAGAAGATTCAAATTCTACAATTGTGTTACTGAGCTAACAGGTTTTCAAGATGCTGTCCACCAGAGCTGGAATGAGCCTATATTTGGAAATGCCATGTTCATACTCTGGAACAAGTTACAAACACTAAAACCTGCCCTGACCAAGTTTAGCAAAGGTGTGACTAATTTGAGCACTCAATTGAGAGAAGCAAGAACTGAGCTTGATAAAGCTCAATCTGTGCTTATCCAGAACAAAATGGATGTCATATGCATTACTAAAGTCAAAGAACTCACTGAAAAAGTTATCCATCTTAATAACTTGGAGGATAGTATGTTGAAACAAAGATCTAAAGTGGACTGGATGACCAAAGGGGATTGCAACTCAGCTTATTTTTATGCAACCATAAAGTCTAAGTACCAGCAGAGGAATATGGATATTTTGCATAAAGAAGATGGATCTATTCTATCTGAACAAAGTGGTACCCAAACTGAAGTCCTAAGCTTCTATAAAAGCCTGATGGGTAGTAAAGCTAGGAATTTGAAGAATGTGGATGTTGATGCCCTAAGAAAAGGTAAACAGATAACTATGCAACAAAGTGAACAACTAGTGGCCCAAGTTACTGTTACTGAGATAGAGGAGGCCCTGAAGGGCATTGGTGATTTAAAGGCTCCAGGTATTGATGGTTATGGAGTCAAGTTCTTCAAGGTTTGCTGGAATATCATCAAAGAAGATGTCATCAAGGTTGTCCAGGAATTTTTTATCAAAGGCAAGCTCTTTAGAGCATTCAATAGTACCATAGTCACACTGATCCCAAAGCATGCTAGAGCCAAAACTATCAGGGAGTATAGACCTATAGCAGGGTGTACTACATTCTACAAGATTATCTCAAAGATCATGACAAACAGATTGTGTATGGTGCTAAAAGATGTCATTCATAGTAGCCAAGCAGCTTTCATACCTGGCCAACAGATTCACCATCACATACTTCTGGCCACTGAGCTCATGAAAGGCTATGGAAGGAAACATGGACCTCCTAATTGCATGATGCAGCTTGACCTACAGGAGGCCTATGACATGGTTGACTGGCACTCTCTTGAATGTATCCTCTATGAGATAGGTATGCCTAAGAGATTTGTGGAGTGGATTTTGCTAGTTACTTCTTCTGTAACTTACAGGTTTAATGTCAATGGTGATTACACTGAAATATTGGAAGCAAAAAGGGGCTTAAGGCAAGGGGATCCAATCTCCCATTTGCTCTTTGTCATCATCATGGATTATTTACATAATGGTGAAGATGACAAATACCAATGCATTCAGGTACCACAGTAAATGTGCTAAACTGGGCATAACTCACTTGGCTTTTGCTGATGATGTCCTCTTATTCAGCAGAGGGGATGTTAATTCAGTTCTTCTCATGATGAAAGCTTTCCAGCAATTTTCAGATTCAACTGGCCTTAGTGTGAACCCCCAAAAATGCAAAATTTTTTATAGTGGCATGGAGGAAGAGATATGCAACAAAATCCAAGAGATCACTAAGTTTGGTAGAGGCACTCTTCCAGTCAAGTATCTTGGAGTCCCTTTAGCAAGCAAACGACTGAGCACCATTCATTATTTGCCACTGATTGAGAGAATTCTTAGCAGAATTAGACACTGGTCCTCTAAATTACTTAGCATTGCTGGTAGAATCCTGTTGGTTAAAAGTATCTTTCTGGCTATTACTCAGTATTGGATGATGTGCTTCCCCATCCCTAAGAATGTCATTCACAAAATTGATGCTATCTGTCGAGCGTTTGTGTGGACAGGTACTGATAATAGTCGAAAGAGCCCCATTGCCTGGTCTCGAGTCTGCAGTTCCATCAACAATGGAGGTATGAACCTCATAAACATGGAGATATGGAGTAAAGCTGCTATGATGAGATACTTATGGAATCTTAGCTTGAAGGGGGATAGCCTATGGGTGAAATGGGTACATGGTTATTTTGTAAAGCAAGCTACTGTCTGGACTGTCAAGCTGCCTACTAATGCTTCTTGGATCCTTAAGGATATAATGGCTAGGAGGGAGGATATTCATGAACATATGCAGCTTTGGAATGACATGAAGAGCAGAGGCAAATTCAAAATGAAGAAGTTCTATGATCAATTGGCCAAGGGTGATAATGATGAGACTTGGAGTCATATAATTCAGCATAATGCTGCTAGGCCCAGGGCAGTAGTTTTTCTTTGGCTTGTTTGCCATAATAGGCTGGCTACCAAGAGCAGATTGAAGAGGTTAGGAATGCTTCAGGAGGATACTTGCAACCTGTGCATGGAGAGTGTGGAAGACATTAACCATTTGATGATTGAGTGTAGGGTTACCAAACACATTTGGCAGGCAGTTTTACAATGGCTTGAGATGAACCATCAACCTGTTCATTGGCATGAAGAGATCAACTGGATAATTCAACAAACTAAAGGGAAAGGCTTCTATTCCTATGTGTTGAAAATTGCTACAGCTGAAACCATTTACGGTATATGGCAATATCGTAATGAGAGGATTTTTGGCACTAACAATAATGAAGATACTAGTATAGTTGTTACTAAAATCATTGATACTATAGTGTTTAGAGGTTGGTTCAAAGTCAAATATAGGAAAAATATAGCTTTGCTAATGATGTAATGTCCATGTTAGTTGGGACTTGATTGTTCTTGTACATAGTTCTTTGAAATAATATATATTCTTTTATTTCAAAAAAAAAAAAACCCAAACACCTCTATTTATATAAATGGTAGTGCATTCTAGTTCACACAAATATGTCGGTGCAATCAGGACCCTCCAAAAGTGTCAGCAAAATCTCAACCGTTTAAAAAAATTAAAATTGAAACATACCAAAAATTTTAGTTATAATAAAATTTTCAGTACTCTCCGAAAATTTGAAATTTCCGATATACCGTAAATTTTAAGATAAAAACAATTTTCGGTATGATGTACTGGAAATTTCCTTATAACAGAAAATTCCTGTATATTAAACTGGAAATTTTACAGTGCATACCGAAAATTTCTTTCGGAAATTCTTTGTATCTCAATTTTTTTTAAGAAAATTGAGTTAAAAAAATATGGGGGTGCCAAGTCTAATTTTGAGGATGACATATAAATTTCTCAAATAGTTTACACGATTGGATTAAACGTGGCGTCATGAACAAATTACATCTTGCAAAGTCTAATTTTGAGGATGACATATAAATTTCTCAGATAGTTTACACGATTGGATTAAACGTGGCGTCATGAACAAATTACATCTTGCAAAGTTGTATCTTTCACAAAATAAACTGCTTTATTAGTTCCAAAAACATGTCAATAAATATCTGTTTTTTATGATTTTATTAAACGCATGTGTACAAAGATATTAACACCACCGGCCAACCACAAATTCAGAATTGCAAACACAATCTCTCTCGTACACTAAATAAAAGATAGCTAGCGTTAGTATGAAGAGGATGGCAGGTGACATTAATCAATGAAGGGGATAGTGAAGGCATCAGTTGAACACTGCCGGCCAGAAATATATGCTAATGCTCCTTCTTGTGAAGCTCTTTAGGTGACATAATGCACAAATAATGATTTGAAAAAGCAATGGAAGTGCTCAAATAGTCAGTAGTAGATATATGGATTGAAAGTAGCTCAAACAAATTCAATTCTCTAAAATAACCGGGAGAATAACACTCCTCCACAGTTTTTCAACTTCAATAGGATGCAGTGAAAAGATTTATAAGTGTCACAGCACTGATGTTTTACAAACATGGGATCTCTTATGAAATACTAATGGCATAGTCATACTACAATATTAACCTGATTATTATTTTCTTCCCCTTGATAAGAAAAAGGCTTTGAAAAGTGGTAATAGAGATTCTGTATGAACATCATCTCGGAAACTTCTACTTATCAAAATAGAACAGATAAGAGACGCATTTTGATGAGGCGAGCATATCAGCTTGAACTAGTGTTCTGCTTACTTATTTTGCCTTCAGTGGCTGTTCTTTGAAAGTATACTTGACACCTCGATCGCCATCGACCACCTGTCCACTCCCCCTCAATATCCTGCATTGTATCATATCCACAATTTTTAAGTATGAGCCAAGAAATGACCTTGTAGTTTTTGTTCATTTGAAGTACTATTGTATTTATTAAAACAAAATCTACTTCAATAATCAATACCATTTGGCTGTCAACAACCCCTCGACGCCTACAGGCCCTCTAGCATGAATTCGACTTGTACTTATTCCGACCTGTTCAACAATTGAAAGAACCAAAAACACATGAGAAAAATTCAATAACTTTGCTACTAATAACAATATTTTTTTCTGGAAGATGCATAACCTCAGCCCCAAGCCCAAAGCGTGCTCCATCACAAAACCGTGTACTTGCATTGTGGAATACAGCAGCACTGTTTATGCATAAAGCAAAAATGGATATTTTTAACAACCAATATCATCAAGTAAGCAAGACTCAAGATTTGACTTGGGCATTTGGCTTGAAATACATACCTATCAACTTGAGATAAGAAGGTCTCAGCAACTTCAGAGTCTTCAGTGACAATGCATTCAGTGTGAGCACTGCCCAGACATTAAATAAAGCATGAGACCTTTTACACAATAAAATATGATTCAGATGACAAAAATGAAATTTATTACGAGAGCTCGAACTTGCCTTCCATGTTTATTTATGTGGTTAATGGCAGCCGAGACGTCATCTACAATTTCAATTGTGCATGCAAGTGAGCTGTACTCATGATGTAAGGAACTCGCTTCAGAAATATTTAGCATGGCACTAGCTTTTGGTCCACCATACAATTCAACACCTGCAAGCCATTTTCCTTTGTTAATACAAGTTTTCCGGATTTTGAGCAAACTTGATGGACTATTTTTAGACAGTTGCACCGTGCATATCCAATCATCACAAAAGACGACTAGATTTAAACACAACTAAAATAATATAACAGAGATTACATTACATTTGAATTTGTAAAATCCAATTATTCTTACGATAAAAACAAATAAAAAACTTCAATTTGAATCATATAAACCATTTAGAGATAAGGTCAAACCTTCACGTTGGAGTTCAAGGATAAGCTCATTAAGTCCACCATTAGATGACAGATCCTTGTGTACAAGAAGTGTCTCCTAAAAAATTTATGACATTATTTTGATGAGCACAGTCCATAAATTATATTCACATCACAAACAATAAGCAAGAAAAACCAGTGTTTGCATAGCAAAGGATATGAATGCTAATTACCAATGCATTGCAGGCTGCAGGGTAATCAGTCTTTGCATCCCTAACTATATGCTTTGCCATATCAATATTAGCAGACTTGTCAACATATATATGACAAATTCCATCTGCATAACAGAAAAAATATCAATAGAATCCCTAGTTTATTTTACAAGTCTACACGTAGTAAATTTATATTTTATATACGATGCATTACCAGCATGACCAAGAACAGGGATTCTTGTTGACTCCTTGATTTGAGAAACCAGCTTATTACTTCCTCTAGGGACCACAAGATCTATCACATCATCAAGCTGTGGCAGAGTTTAATTATTAGTGGAAAATCATCGCACTATAGTATCATACCATTATAAGGATTTTTCTCTTGTAATATCTACCTTGAGTAGATCTGGAATTTCATCTCTTGAAGTGACAAGCCCAATAAGTTTGCCACTGACTGTATCTGGCATGACTGATGCGATGATCTACGGTAAAGAAGAAATATGAAAAGATGGAAACTTTTTTATAACTCAAATGACGATCCAGATTGACCTGAAAAAACTACAGCCTCAACTAAAATAAATAGGTAAACCTTGTGTAAGATTGCATTTGATCTTCGGGCTTCCTTTCCTCCTTTAAGTAATAAGCCATTTCCACTTCGAATTGCCAATGCTGCTATCTGTTAATTCATATAAACAAACAACTTAAGCAACAATATCCAAATTCACTAAAAGGAAATATTGCAAGAACAAAAAGGATATATTGAAATATGATGATGTAATGAAACAATAATCATCTTATACTAGAATGTACTTATATTTTGTCATGCGAAGTAATTTTTGAAAATGGAAGATGCATAAGACAGGGTGCCTTATATACCTGAACAAGAGCATCAGGTCGAGACTCGAATATAACCAGGAGGACACCAAGAGGACAAGATATTTTCTCCAAGACGAGGTCATCTGCTAGCTGAACACATATAATAGCAATCAGAACTGTCTAAATGATTAAACTTATTTTTTGTCAAAATCTGTCACTGACTGTTTGTTTATCTTAGTTCAAGATCAGTGAACATAAGTTACAAAATCCATTTCAGAATTTTTCATTTAACCAAATACTGGAAAGACACATTTTTTGGTCCAAGTGGCAAGAAGCTATGTTATTCTTACATAAGGTTTGGGATTCAAGTTTTGTGGATATAAAAATACACACGGAAATTTTTGCCCCTTTATGAGTCAGCCTAGCTCAGCTCGGGTTATTTAAAGGATCTAGACCAATAAATATTCAAGTTTGGAGGATAAGAGCATCCTTCAAATGAATGAAAAGGGGTTTTGATCTGACCTCAGTTCTCTTCAAAATCTGGCCAATTGGTTCTTCCATATCTGCCAGCACGCGCACAGACTTTGCAAGACTAGAGATCTGTTAAGTACAAAATCAAAGTTCAGATAAAACACATGCTCACATTCATTAAAAATCGTGTTTTGGATTGTGAGGAATCAGTGTTAGACAAAGGGAATAGTCAAAATCTGGGTGTAGTATCCTTTAATTTTAACTCCAGTATATGCAACCAAATTAAGCTCTTGCCTTCTCAGGCTTCAGGGTTAAACGTGATATCAGAGACTTGTCATATCCGGCTTCCGACGCATCATCAATATCAGCATCATTCTCTAACCTTATCAACTTTTGGTTTTTCTCCAATGCATCGGCCACGGCCAGCAATATTTCTCTCCTTTCTTCAGATTTTAGGGCCTGAAAGCCAAAAATATCAATGTAATTCAAATGACTATCCTACATCAGATCACTGTTGGAAAGAAAGCATGTAAACAAGGTCATTGTAAAATTTCTATATTAGTCCTTAAAAAGTTATCATTACTAAACTTGTATTTAGAAAAATACAATGAGTCACCAAGCTCATTTTTTACCCCTATAGTTTTCCATGAAGGTGAATGTGATAATATTTTACATGTTTTCTCATTATATAACTGTTTTTACCTGAAGACGTCTAGAACTATTACGTGCTGCAACTGCCATTTCATGTGCAGTCTCTTCCTTTAAGCTTTTCCACAGATGTGCATCTTTATGAAAGACGGTACCTATTTTCTCCCCTTGAAGCACTCGTATAATGTTGTCTGTGGCATAGCCACTTAAAACGGAGTTGAAATACAATTTCAAAGTCAGTAAAATGTAAAACCCAGGTGTATACTTGAAATCATGCACTACATTCAAATTATAACATTGCTCATGACAGATATTAGAATCCTTTTTCATTACATGAACTAAATGCAGGATAATAGATATTTTTTGTAGATACAAAGTTGTTGCAAGCGTACAAAATTCCATTTTTCTTTTTCTTTTTTTTCCCATGAGTTACATGCACTATGAGCGTAATTTACAGTACACGATAAAAGAAAACACTTTGTTAGAGAATGAAACACAGCACAAAAATGTTACATACCTAATTATAATAACAGGGATACCAGCATTAGCAGCACCAACGGCAGCACGGACTTTAGCAGTCATACCTCCTCTGCCCAATCTTGATTTGTCTCCAAAAGTAACTTCTTTTTTATGCTTCTCATTTATATACGTATGGATTAATTTCGAGTTTGGGTCACTTGGAGGACCGCTATAAAGGCCCTCAACATCACTTAATAAAACAAGAAGATCAGCCTTAAGTTCAAGTGCTAATAGACCAGCCAAACTGTCATTGTCCCAAAATATACCAGTGGAATCCTGCACGCGATGCTTACAATTTAAGGAAATACCAAGTATTACAAAGCCACCATGACTAGACCATGTTGTCAAAAGAAAATTAAAGTTTTTTAAAAATAAATAAAGATATAATTCATTGAAATTGGGTTAAATTAAAATATGTTTTTAATCACCATAAAATTGAAACAAAAAATGATTTTGATCCCTACAAAGAATTATTCATTTTCATTACGAACAACAACAAAACTAGTGTCTCCTTGCCAGTCCCCTATTAGGAACTAAAATCACACAAATGGCGTTTATTTTAGGGACTAAAGCAGAAAAAAAATTTAGGGACCAGTCATATTTTATCAATTTTATAAGGATCAAAGATAGATTTAACCCAATGAAATATCGCAAGAAAATCTAGAATACCTCATATGGTGCCTTCCTAGTACTAACAGCATCATTTTCATTGAAAATGGGGATGACCCTGCAATCTAATAATGAGGTAACTGTTTCTGATAGTTGTTTTCTGAAACCTGCATCGCTAAAAAACCCATCGTTCACTAGAAGTTGGGAAGAAGTCACATCTAGCTGCATAAGGAAAAAAATTTATCAGCATCCATATGGAAGAAGAATTTTTTTTTAAAAATTAACATGTGCAAACTAAGTTTTGGTTCGACCTGGCTAAACATAGTATCATAAAGAGCCATGAGACTACTCTGCCCAACAGCCGCACAAGCTTTTCCATCAAGTTCACCTTGTGGCTTTTGAAGATCAGAAAAGCTGCATGACAAATAAACAATTTTTTTTAGGTTTGGCACTCTTGTTTTCTATCACTTTAACTTAAATTAGTAGTATATGCTAGTTTAGTTACGAGTTTTCTGAAAGCAAAGCAAGAAAACATTGCTCCACGAGACCTCAAAATATAAAACAAACAAGCTAACATGTGCATTAACTCCTTCAAGCTTATATCAGTCTAATTCTTTTCCACAATGACTTCAAGTTAAGTTAAGACATATATTCTTCATTTCATAGTTTTGGTGAAAACTAATGCTGTTTTGGAGCATAACATAATGCTGAAGCTGTTAGTAATTTTTTAAATAATGAGAGTATGAAATGAAGACCATTATTGGATGGAAATCATATTCATGTCATTGGAATGGAAAAGATACAGTTATGATAGTAAAAGAGATGTATTTGAACCTGCTATTAGACAATCTGCGATATCTAAGTCTTTGTCTCCCAAGCCCAACAGCACCTGAAGTCACCAATATAACTTCATAGCCTTGGAGGTTTAGTTCTTTCAGCTGCAATTTCGTCCAAAAGACAGCTTTCAGTGACAAAGTAATAAAAGAAAACATGCACACACAAATACCTTACAAGTAACCATTTCACAGAACAAAAACAAAGTTTTTTATCCTTCCATTTCCTCTTCGTCATTGATAAACGATTTAATCAAAAATTATTTAGCAAGATATCATGAAGTCCAATTAACTGCTTAGGTCATGAAATTAGTCTAAATAACCTCTTTCGAATACTCTCTTGTTCTCAGACTGAAATTATTTGCAACTTATGAACTTAGATACATAGGTACAATCATACAAATATATATACACATTATACATACCTGCTCACATAGAGCTCCAAGTCTACCCAGTGCTAATCTTCCATCACTTCGGGTAACAACAGCTGTTCCAACCTTCAATACAGAAAATCAAAACAAACAAAAAATGATTACAGAATAGCAAAATTTTTTTTATCATAAAATCAAGAAATCAAATATCAGTATCTCAACGATTTTATTTTTGATTTTTTAATCATATAAACTAGTTTACAGTCACTAAAAATGAATATATTTCCTGGCCAAATAAAATTAACACAAGCTATGGATCGTCGGATTCTAATTACACCTGCAAATTTGGATCGTCGGATTCTAATTACACAAAAAATAATCGTCCGATCAAGATCAGACGAGTGTCTCACATGATATCAAATTCAAGACAATCTTCGCATACAAGACTGATTAGCATGCTTCAGTATACATTTTCCAAATTGATCTAAGAATCTTAGATAATAAGAAAACTATAATCAATAAAAATCTAATCGAAATTATTGAACTATACACTACATTACAACATAAAGAATGCATATAATCCAGAATCCAGAATAATAACAACAGCTATGAGAAAATTGACGATGATCATGCTAACAGAATTTCTTGAATTGAAGAAATGATGAAGAAGACCTTGACTACAATTCGATTAACGGACTTGACGAAATCTCGAGATGAATCCATGGAGTTCAAGACTCGGTAGAATTGAGTCAAGATGAACGAGTTACAGTGAGCTAAGTGAGTGACGGAGAGTCCGAGTTGAGCTGAAAACGAGTATTGGAAATGCGAAAATGTTGAAAGCGGGAGAGGAGAATATATAGTTACGTTTCATTTGATGTGGGGCTGCCACGTGTCCACGAAATTCAAAAGGATCTGTGGGCTCTACGAATCAGGGATGTTCAAGTCTTTATCATTTTTAGCGATACTCTTCTACTATGATAAAATTTTAGTGGATTTATTTATTTTATGATTTTAATTGCAATATTGTCACTTTTTTAATTGATAAAATGGTGAGAAAAGAAATTGATTTATAAATATAAAATGTAAATAAAACAATGGTCAAAAAAGTATTTTGAAATATTTATGACCAGGTTCAATTTGAGCAATAAGCAATTTCAATATGTTTTATTTAATTTATATTGGATTTTTATGTTTGAAACTTTGAATAGTACTTTTTCAATATGCTAACGAATATTTTTATGATACTACTTAAAGCTTAAAAAAATTATTAGAATTTGTTTATTTAGTGTATTGAAAATTGAATTATTTAAGTTTCTAAAAATAACTTTTTTCAAAAAAATTCTTTAAAATGTTCCAAAAGCACTTGTTAGATTCTAATAATAATAATAATAATAATAATAATAATAATAATAATAATAATAATAATAATAATAATAATAATAATAATAATAATAATAATAATAATAATAATAATAGTAATAATAATAATAATAATAATAGTAATAATAATAAATTTATATATATAATTAAACTATTATAGCTTTATTAAATAAATTCAGTTGATAACTAGTGAAGAATATAAGAATGTAAGGATGTGATTTCGAGTCTACGACGTTTTATTTATTCACCTTTAAAAAATTAAAATTTTAATCACTAATTTACTCGATAAAAAATTAAACTATTAAATCAATAATTATTCTCGTCAAAAGAATTTCTCTAACACTCTAAATTGATTATTCCAAATTTTATTACTGAAATCCATTATACGATTAACCAATTTTTTTATTTAAAGTGAAGATAAAATAAATTAAAGAAATGAATTGTTGACTCAAATTTTCTAATAACTAATAATATTTTGAAACATCTTTATTAGTTATATTTTAGAAAAATACCTCAAAAAATTTATAAAAAAAATATTTTTACATAACATTTTTTATGCATATAAAATATCTCTTTCATTATAGGATTAGGTATTCATCTTTCTCACTCTAACCTCTTGTACATGTATTTCATGCACTCATACTTATTTCGATATCGGAGTATCTTGCAAATACACCTCATTCACAAAAAATTCAACAAATTACAGACTATTGACGACCTGTTTTGATCAGGTACGATCGGTATTCACAAACGGGATAAATAAATGTTAGTAGTACATAAATATCTAATTAAAGTTTTAATACATAATTCTTTTTTTATAAGAAATGAACTATATAAACATCTAATTAAAAAAAATGAACCCCTTAATAGCTTAGAGTTTTTTTAATGGTTCTATCCTAAAGATTTTGTTGTTATTGAATATTTTAAACTTTGTTGTTATCTACTTTATACTCTTTTTGATGTTAGAATTGTTTGTTTGTCCTATTATTATATTTTTTTTAATTGTTTTTATAAAAACTTCACATACAAAATGTTTCCACTATATGAGTTTTTGTTTTTAATGCCACTTCATAAAAGGGAAATTATCTATTTATAAAATGACATGTCTTTAAGATACTTTACAAGTGTAGTCTTCTCTTTAGTAACATGAAAGTGAAAGACAAAGACGTTTCATAAATGATTAAACTACTCCTTATAAAAATAACATATATATAATTTAAAATACTATTTTTTTAGCATGTATAATTTATTTACAACTAAATATATTTTATTCTAATGGTTAGTTAGTCCAATAATAATTAACGTTAAATTTAACAAGGAGAATGACGGTTCAATCTCACAACTACAATCAAAAATACAATAAAACCATTTCAATGCGAGTTTTTAAACCTGCATAAACACAATAATTTTCCTTTCCTTTCCACTCAATGGTGCGAAAACAATATATGTGGGTAACCTACCCTTCCATTCTTTTTTAATGTTATTCCACTATCATGCAAAAACAAATAAGTACTTAAAAGGAAAAACTAGTAATCCTTTCACTTTCTTCTTCCTAGATCTTTCTTCCACTATCATGCAAAAACAAATAAGTACTTAAAAGGAAAATGTCCAATTCTTTTTAACAGCCACAAATAACAGTTGCGTCTCCATGTGCAGGATAAAATGACCCACTTGGCACGTTCTATTTTTTTATTGGAATTTTTGTTACCTTATACTTAATAATTAAAATATCACCAATTTATAAATAAATTATTAAACATTTTGAATTTTTTGTGTAACTACTGAAATTTTTTAATGAAAAAATGGATGATGGATTGATTTTACACTTTCAATTAAGACTATATATCTTGTCAAATCAAATTATATTTTTATTAGACGTCAATCTTTATGTCAGTGTATAATCATTTAATTCATATTTCAATAGAGAGGATAATAATATATTGACAGTCTAAATTAATTTTACACTGTCAATCAATGACGATCATATATTTTACTACATCACATTTTTATTTTAAAATTATTTCAAGAACATTGTAAATTGTTGATTTTCTATTTAATGACTTTGTAAACCCTAGTATATATCCATTAAACCATTTTATTATTAAAAATGGTAGAGGCCACTCATGACTTGGGGTGGTAAAATAGGTCTGATCTGTTAAACATGCTCGTTTTTTCCATACTTTTTTAAGATGGGTCAAGATTTAATACTCGCAACTTCTAATATGTTTCTCCCGCTCTGCCCCAATTTTTTGCAGGCACGGACATTTACATAGAATTATACACTTTTAGGCTTAAAAGATGTAAAGTCTACGGGCATTTTCTGCCCCACTCTTACGTTTTTACGAGACGACTCAGTTTTTACGAGACGACTCAATGTTTTAGAAAAGTACTTTTAACTACGTCCGCTCCACCTCTTTTGTTTTTTGAATTTTTACATGACCTACATAAACGGGACGAACATGCCTATTTACCACTCATAACCCACGTAAACATACTGCCAAAAGAGCACAGAAATTTTTCAATATCTTTTTATTATAATAACCTGTGGCCGAAACTTTTAGTACTTATTTAAATTTATACGAAAAAATTGTGTCAGTAAAAAATAATAATAAAATAAAAATTATGAAAAAATTAAAGAAAGCAATATTACGATAAAGAAAATAAAAAAATTATTATAACAACTAACTAAATACGTGACTTTAAAAATAATTACATCAAAAACCAAATATTTCTTGATCTTACATTTATGGTTCTCTACGTAAAAACTACTTGCATTAAAATCTTAATTATTAAAAAAAAACTTTTTAAAAATGGAGTATCATCTATTAACAACTTCATGGAATAATCTCTTTTCAGAAGAATTTAACTTATGCTGAGGAATAATTCTAACTCAAATTTTCTGGTTAAGTAGAAAGAAATCTCTTTCCATTTGATCTGAATCTGAATACTAATAAACAAAATGTTTAACATTGAGCAAAGAATAAACATAATAATGTATATTTGTAATATAAGAAAAAACAAAGAAGATGAAGAAATTGATGATACCTTAACAATCAAACGCTTAACCTTGTTGACAAAAGTCCTAGAAGGATCCATGTTGCTGCTCAAATCCTCTGTTTCAGCTATCAAGTTAAGATGATTTATTGTTCCATTAGAAAGGGGTTTCTCATAAATTTTAGTATTTGCAATCTTTGCAAAGCCATTTTGCAAGACTTCCATTGTTTTCATATCAATTTTGTTTGAAGGGAGGACAATGAAAGAAGAGGCCAGTGATGGTGTGAGTGAGGTTTAGTTCAGAGAGACAAGGGCTTTTAAAGGCACAGGATTTGAGGTTTGTCCTTTACCAACTACTATTTTTTAATTTGAGATAAGACTAGGTATATTTTTTGTTATACGTATATTCTTATTCTATTACAATTTAGATGATAAAAAATTATACATATATTTATGTGCAGAAGTGTAAATTTAAATTTGATGTTATTCATTTTTTTTTATAAGTAAGGATTATTTAAAAGAGAGTATTAGAGACACTCAAACCCGCTTACAAAAATCAAGAATAAAATTCAGAGTAAAAAATTTTTCTAACCAACTGAAACCTGCTTTAAATAAAACATCGAGTCTTTGCAAAACTCATAGAAGTTATATTTTATATTAGAAATTTCTCCGATAAAAAATCATTTTCACGCCATCAATTTGATATGCTAGAGAAGATGAGAAACAATACACATTCCGCTATTAAAGATAATATCATTTCTCAAATTCCATAAACTCCACATAATCGCCGACCAAATAATACCCTCTTTGTTTTCCTTCACTATCTTCTTCCTGCAGCCCGTGTGCCTCTGGAGAAAATTTCTCCAAATAACCACTTCTGGATCCAAACATAGCCCATACTAACTTTCTATCTCTTTCAAGATTACCGACGTAATAGGACATTGAAGAAAAAAGTGATCTAACAATTCCTCCTCAATCGAACATAACACGCATTGAAGATCAGAAAAGGAGAGATTAATACTTCTACGGAGAAGAAGATCCTTCATCGGCATCCTATTCAAAAAGCATTTCCAAGCAATAGCTTTAATTCTGAAAGGGACTTCTGATTTCCAAAGAAAACCAAGAGCTTTCGCCAAACCATCATCAATTGCAGCAGTTTCATAAAATTGAGTCAACAACGTATAACATGCTTTCGTTGTGTAACCCAACTCGATATCATGCCTCCATACCCCATCACTCCCTTCCTTATCCAGCACAACTGAGGTTAACAAAATATGCAGATTCTGCATACTACTAGCATCTTCCCGACTCAGATCAGAACCTAAACCAAAATCACCCTACTGCCAAACACCGTCTTTCCAATTTCCCATTCTTGCCACCATTATATCCTTCAAAGAACTAAGAGAATACAAGCCAGGAAACAAGTCCTTCAAACATATGTCCCTTAGCCAATTTACCTCCCAGAATAGAGTTAAATCTCCACTTCCCAGGGCAAACTATAAGTTCCCTGCAAAAACAGACTCGCGAATACTATTTTCCACCTTGACCAAATCGATCCACCATGCCAAAGAGGATAAATTAGTTCTAGAGACGATCTCAGAAATTATTTGGTTTCTCAACATGCAATATCTAGCCGACAAGATATCCATCCATAACAAATTCTCCCCCTTTAAAATCCTCCATCTCCATTTAAAGAGTAATGCAACATTGAACTCCGCAATTGTAATGCCCGTTTTATTTTCGTATTTTATTTAATTGTGTGCTATGTGATTTATTTAGGTGATTATGTGATATTTGTGTTGTTTATTGAGTTTTTCTAGTAAATAGCATAAGTTAGTGAGCTAGGTGAGTTATTGGGCCTAAGTTGACATTAGTAAGTGGAGGGTGTTAATTAGAGCCCATTAGTAATTGAGAATTTGTGAGGGTTTAACCAAAACAAGGGTTTTAGAGGAAAATAAAAATTAGAAGCTCATTTGGGGATTTTTGTGAAAGAAGAGAAGAGAGAAGAGAAGAGGAGAATCTCAAGGTTGAAGATAGAGTTGGCTTCAGTCCAAATCCTAAGGTAAGGGTGGGGTTCTTTCATGCTAAAGGGATGTATGATGATGTTTAGGATGGGTTTAGATGATATGTTGAACCATGAATTGTGTGCTATAGAAACCCTAGGTTTTGTGATGAGTTTTCATGAAATTGATGATTGAAAATATGTTTTATGGATGATTGATGATGAATAATGATTGCTGGAGCCTTTGTATATGTTTAATTGATGTTTAGAATTAGTTTTGAGTGGTGGATGTGAGGTTTCGCAGTTCTGTCACGAAGGTGATTTTTTCTGCATAATCGCGCGTCCGCTAAGCGGGGTCAGGCTCGCTAAGCGGGTGCTGTTTGTTTTTGAAAATTAAGGAGAGCTCGCTAAGCAGAGCCAGTCTGCTAAGCGGAACTCAGAATTTGTTCGCTTCTGTGACAATCCGTTTGAAGGGGGTTATTGAAATTTCACTTCCATAAGCACGCTTGAGGGTTGCTAAGCGGACCCTGTTGTGCAAAACTTGTTCAAACTTTGAATTGATCTATCTTTTGATCTATGACTCTGTTTTAAATGTCGTTTGAACCTCCGTGAAGTTTTAATCAATGTCTTTCTAATGAATATGATTTGAAAACCTTGGATATCTTTTGAAACCTTTTCTTGAATTGTATTGTTGGATGTTGTGATTGTCGTTGTGAGGTGAAACATTTTGTATGACGATGCAACATAGCGACGTGATTATGAAGGGAGAAATTACTATAAAAGTAATGATGTTTAGTCGATGTTTGGACGATGTTGTCGCACGTTGTGAATATGTGTTTTTATGGATGTGTGTTATTGTGTTTCATCCATTGCATAAGTGTCCTTTAGCCTGAGAATGGCAACGACTATTAGCCTGAAAGATGGCAACGACTATTAGCCTGAGAGATGGAAAAGACTATGGCCCAATGGCAATGACTGAGACGAAAGTTTTACTCCGAATGGTACCACATGCATTTGCATAAGTTTAGTCACATTTGAATTGCATTTGATGTTTGTTTCGAATGTGTGGTTCTGTGATGTGATGATGAGATGTTGTTGCATCGTGATGATGAGAGGTTATTGTGATGTATTGAACTCATAGTTGTGAATGGAATATGTTTTCGTACTTTTTTATTGACATGGTTACCGTTTTGCAAGATGTTGGAATGATGTGAATTGTTGGTAACATGTTATATGGTGAGAAGTGGTGATATATGTATGATCTTTAATATGCTTTGAATATTATCATACGTTTCTTTATAATGAATGATATCTCACCACTTTTGTTTAAATGTTACCCTCCGTTGGTAACGTGCAGGTAACGACGTGGAATAACCGTTTACCTATTAGCTCGAGTCGGTGTGTCTATGCTCTGATACGTGACACTCGGGGGACGATTAGCTTGTTTTGATTATGTCATGTTATCTTGTTGTTTCATTGCTATATTTAGATATTATTATCTCTCAGTGGATTATGTTGTTATGTCCTATAGAGATATGTTGGATTTTTTTGGTTGCCCATGTTTGGCATGCATGACTTGATTATTGTTGTTGATATCGTTTCGATGCGATATTATGCACCATTTGGTTTTGAAAGTTTTAATGAAGTATGATTCCTCCATAGTATGTGTTATGTATCTATGTTTATGAGCATGATTTGTGATTTGTTAAGTTGTTAATTTGTGACACCTCAAGTGTGATGCATGTTTTGAGATTATGAACTCTGATTTTTCCTGTATATCTGCGGGGTAGATTTGGGGTGTTACAACAATCCTCTTCAAACCTAATCCTCCTTTCTTCAAAGGTAAACAAACCTGCTCTCAGTCTACCTAATGAATCCTCCTCATATCTACCTTATCTCCTCAAAGAAATTTAGACTGAATCTTCATAATCTCTTAGCAAATCGTCATTGGAGCTCTGTAGAAAGAAAGTTGAAATATCGAAATACTAGATAAGATAGATTTTAACTAAGTAATTTTATCTTCGAAACTTAAAAATCTCCCTTTCCAGTTTTCTATACGAGCCTTCAACTTTAATAACAACAGTTTCCACAATGATATCCTCCTAGGATTATAATCGGTAGGAATCCCAAGAAAAGTTAACAAACTATCCTCGATCCTGCAAGTCAAAATTTTTGCTACAGCATCAAGGAAATGAACACTAATATAATTCCGATTAATCTTCTTTTGAGGAAATTGATTATCAAAGGAAGGGAGAATAGAATAGACTTACATAAAGCTATAGTCTTTTCTATTTAAGTTTGACTTGATTTTTTTTAGAAATTAGTTAGTTTTGCAAAGACTATTCTCTAGATTCAAGATTTTTGATTAAGTTAGTTTTATATGTCTTATTTTTTTAACATTGTTAAGTTTGATTTGATATGGATTTTTTTTAACAGTGTTGCATGTCCATGGTTGAGTCTGAAAGACTTTTGATTAAGTTGAAAGAGATTTCTTATCATCTCATCCAAGTGCTATTGGATTTGATGTCTTGTTTAATAAAAAAAGCTAGATTTAAATTTTTTCAAAAAAATCTATTTAATTAAATATGTTAGGATATAAGCTATTAAAAAATTTATGAATTTCAATAGGATATCCTATATATACATACTATTAGAAAAATATGTCAAATAATATATAAAGATCATGAAGTATATTTAAAAATTGGTAAAATGTACTTTTTTTAATGTTTTAATGTGAAACGCCCTTTTAAATGAGTTTTAAGATCATAATAAATTTTAGAGGTTAGGTCAAAGAAAAAAGTCAATAAAAGATCATAGACTAGACTCAAGTCTTATAAAATTACTGTAGGTCAAACTCAAATTTTCTAAGGTCTAGTCTGGTCTGACCTAATCTCAACTATTTATTAGAATCTTTTAAATTTTAGATGTCATGTATAGATTAATCATAGTTTTTAAGTAGAGAAAAATAAATGTGACTATGTTTAGAAGAATTATAATTGGCACTTCTCACTTTATACTGGACACTCCTACTTAATTTTATAATGACAATAACACCTGTCTCATAATTTACATCACCCAATTTTTTATAATATTTTGAAGAAAAAATATTTCCAAAAGGATAGAAAAAAAATAAATTTTTGGATAGTTACAAATAAAAATGTGATAGAGACACACCAAATTAGAATGTGAAAAGTTTGTTTTACTTATTTATTGAAATAATATATGTGATTTTATATCAGTTTATTGAAAACTCTAATGTACCAGCTTTTTGTACTTCTCCCCAAAATTTTGAAGGCCTTAAAATTATTGTTAAAGAGATCACATAGGATATATCTGAGATGGATGGTTCTTTAGCAGATTTTACACAATTCTTCACTACTGACTTGATATGTTTAGCTTATATGTTTTATCTGAACTTTTGAAATTTTTAGTCAAGTATAGAATGCATGAGTAATTTATTTTATATTTTAATTGTTATATATTTTTCTCTTAGACAAAAGTGTTATCATGGGCACAATCTATTGTGAGACAACACAATATTATTATGGTTACCATTCGTTCAGATAAAGCAAATGAGTAAAGAAGAAGGATTGACAAACTGGTTCTTAGTTGTGAGTAGGGAGGAAAATACAATAGCAAAGGAAATTTTGGAGCTATTTATAGTAGAAGAATTGAGTGCCCTTTCAGTTGAGATATGTCTCATCAGGTTGTGGTAGGACCATAAAGATCGGATGTGGTATTTCCAACTATTGTCTAGCTGAGGATTCAGAAGGTCATGACATATTTAGCCGTTAAAAACCTAAAGAAAGACAGTTTCTGAACGATATGACAAAGTACAATAATGTGCCAAGGTTCATAATGAGTGTGTTGAATGATAGAAATATTGATAATCTAACAATTGTGGTGCAAGTGTATTAGGCAAGATCTGTTTATCGGTTTACTATTAGAGGAACATAGACGAAATTCAATATTTATTGAACTTAATCCATAATGAGTAGTATTTGTGTTTGACCAAAAACATGGAGGACTCGAATATTGCAGGTGACATATTATCGACACGTCATGATTCATTGAATTTGAATATGTTTCATTTGGTTTTTATATTTCATTGCACGTATAGAGACAAAAAGTATATGCTACCACTACTTGATATTGTTGGTGTTACATTAATCGAGTTGACTTTCTATGGTGGATTTGCTAACTAGAAACATAAAAGAGAGGCGATTTTCACATGGACACTAGAGAAGCTGAAGGAGTTGTTCACATTTGAGAAGTTGTTTCCCAAGGTCATGGTGACTAATTAATCGGGATCTTTCCCTGATGAATTCCATTGAATTTTTTTCTCATCTCCAATCCACCTTTTATGTGTATTTCATGTTGCAAAAAATATCGATGAAAAGTGCAAGGAGTTTGTCGAGGTTAATAGACAAGATAATGTGATGGAATAAGATCATGTATTTAAATAGGCTTTTTGAGTATAAGAAACACTTTAAACATTTTAATCTAGTAGGTGTTGATATCCTTTACTTGTTGATTATGTTAATCAAGCATGATTATCACCATATACGGAGAAATTTGTTCATGCATGAACTAACCAAGTCAATCACTTAAGGAACACAACAACAAACATGTACATTTATTTACATGAGTTTAAGATCATTACACAAAGATTAAACAATTTATTTATTACATATTTCTCTAATATTATAAAGTTGAGTATGCTCATTCATGACTAAAAAACATGTTGCATACTAGTAAAACAGGTTTGTGTTGAGGTTGGGATGCAGACAATACCATGTACAATCTGCAACTAGGAACAATTAGAGTATCATTTCAAAAAAAATATTGTGAATATTGAACATTGACATAATTCTCATTTTTATTTGAGATTGCATGGCCTCGTCTAAAGACAATGTAAACATCACATTGCAAAAGAGTTTGAACAAGTAAAAATAGTTGGTGTTGACAAAGTTGCACATGGATGGTTCATTCAGACAACATATGGGTTACCTTATGCATGTGAACTTACAAAATTTAAATACTATGCGATCATGTTCCATTGAAATCCATTCGTGTATTTTAGAGGAAATTACATATTGAAGAGTATGAAGTCATTGATGAAGGAAGTGAGACACAACTAGATTTAAAGGATGAATATAAAGAATTAAAGAAGTATTTCAATACCTTAGATATTGTTGCTCAGAGGGAATTGAAGAAAAATGTGCGTGAAATTACATATCAAAATTTGACTTCTATGTGTCTGCCACTAGAGAAGTCCAAGCCTAAGAAAGGAGGCAAGAAGAGTAAAAGGGCGATAGAGGGTGATGGCATTGCAATCCTTCATAATGGAGTAGGTTAATGCCTCACAGGGAAGTTAAATTTCTAAGAAATCGTCTTGTAAAGCTCCCTCAGATAAATCATCTAACAAGTCTTCAAGACATCTACACTTGCCTCTGATTCCTATTTTCTTACATGACTATATTGAAAATATTGTACATGTGGAGGCTGATGAAAATTGTGATTTATGTGCTATTGGAGGTTTGCTTGGATATGGTGAAGAGTGATGGTCCTTTGTCTAGACACATTTAGACGGTGATGTTTTCACAAAGGTGATTTATATTCCAATGTGTTTTATGACACAATTTCAAAAGTTAGGAGTTCAAGAAAGGTTCTAGATACAATGTGATATTGGTCTCATTGTCACATATCTTTAACATCACAATCTTCCTAATTATGTTATCTCCATCTAGGTCTGTGAGTAGACATAATTTTATTTTAGTTGGTTTTGTCAACAAGAGCCACTGAATTCAGTTGAAGTTTGATTATCCATTGTCTCCTGTTACTGACCATTGGAGAGACATATGTAATGAAAGTGTAAGAGAATTGAAAACGACATATGTTAGTTGTAAAACGGAGATTATATGGTTAGGATTGCACCAATATGGTCAGGATTGCACCGACACTTTTGTATGTCATGTATAATCATGTTTTGTAATTATTTAACTTTGATAAATATTTTATGAGATTTTTTTAACTACGATTTATCCACGTTAAATTTTGAACCATGTGAAACTGTCTGTCTTTCACGCCTTTAAAAATGACAAATTCCTACTGATATTTAGTATTCATGAGTTTTATCGTCAAAATCTCTAAAACCAAAAACAAATAAATAAATTTATATTTCTTATAAAATATTCTTCTCTTTTTTTTTAAGAAAATGAGAAAATCTATAGAAATATATAATTAAAGAAAAAGGAGAACAAATGCTAAGAAAGGGTAGCATAAATTAAAAATCCTTAAAGTTTAACAAAAACAAAAGTATACACTATCTAACAATATCACTCACGAGTGTAGTTTTCTCTATTTAGGAAGATAAATCATCCCATAAAGAATTAGATTGAATGCTTAGGTCCATAGAAATTATAAAAGGCATGTCCTTAATAATGTGCATGCAATTTAACCATTAAATTCTTAATTGTCAAGAAACTAAAGAAGGACTTTTGAAAGCTATGGTAACTAACAAACGAAGTCATAAGTTTTCCAATCTTTGTTGAATGCAAATTCAATTGCATTAATAACGTCAATTAGCTCAACATTCAAAGAACAATATACAAGTTTAAGTAACAAAAAAAAACTTAATCTTTTTCTAATTGAAAATTATTTCATTTAATAGATTAGTTACTTGTTAGAAAATCAACACATTCTAATTGATACAAAATTTAGGCAATGTTATATCAAATACTTAATACACAAAATTTAGGATACAAAAAATTTACAATTAGTTTACATGTTATGATTTTTGACCCCTAGATCAAAACTTAGGTAAATATGTGATTTATAATAAAATAAAACAAAATATATGCAAAGTCATAGAATTTACTTGTATGAACAAAAAAGAAAACATTTTACTAGATTGAAAAACTCAATTTTCCCAGAATTCACAAACTGCAAAAATTGAATTGATTGAAATTGAAGAGTTTAAAGTTAGTGAAGATAACACTAAACCTTATCTTTCTTCACCCATTATCTCCCTTGCATGTGGGTTAGCCCATTCCCCCTCACAACATGTGTAATATTTGCTTCCATATTTCAATATGTATTTGAATGTATGACTATAAAGATTAATCCATCAGCCTAATGATTCTTAGTAATTATGAATTGATGCTTTCACTAATTATTGTAATCAAGAAATCTTGTCAGTTTCTATATCCTCAAAAATGGGGAATTTTTTAACCCTATGCAAAACAAAAATTATCTTTGGTTTCTGGAAATACATTTTCGGACGCACTTTTTATATCAAACACCAACGAATAAAAATGGCTTCATCCTGCGGTCAAATTTAAAGTTTTTTCGGAGATACATCTCTAAAATATAGTGACAAATAAATTGTCCATTGACCATTCCAGAGACTTATACGGAGATGTATCTCTGAACACTTAAAGAGAATATTAAAAATTGATCACCTTTCCAAAATAAATGGTGGTTCTAGAGATACATTTCTGAAGCGTTCTCTGATACAAGATAGAATTTTTGAGGTCAGTATTAATTTACAATTACTATAAATATAAGACACTTGTCACTTTGTTTCATACCAAAACACATTAAGTCGGAATGAACATCATTTGGCACGTTGGAAATATTCACTTTAACGGCGTTACACCCTCAGGAGAATTTAAGATCACTAAGTACATTTCTCTTGAAGATCTGCAATACACACTGCATGAGCTTCTACCATATGGCAATAATCGCAAAATTGTGAAGATTGAGTTCCGCTAGCCCGTTGACAAAGAAGGGAAGCTTGAGTTCAACAACTTTGAGTTGAGACGACTATTGATTTAAGGGCTATGTTAATTTTATTTTGTCAACATATTATTTTTCGATTCGGTTTTTTCTGCTTCTACTTTATAATATTCTGGACATATACTTACGAAAATTTTACGAATATACATCTCTGAAATAATTGTCTCATTAATAAATATTTAATGCGTCTAGAAATGTATCTCTAAAATTTGAATGCATTAATTTATTTTTGCGCGGTGTTCTAGAAAGTATAGATTTTAAAAGAATCCCCAAATTTTGGTATGTGTTTTTTAAGGCTTGATCATCTCAAAACCCAATCTGCTCTCAAAGCCTTGAATCTCCACCTTAATTAATTTTAACTTTTATTAATTAATGCTTTAAAACCTAAAACCTAATGATGATCCTTTGTCATATTAGTTTTTTTTATTGGTTTTCTTATTTTGTTGGCAATTTAAATTAGGATAATGATATATAGCACGAATGTAGTGTTCGTTAAACTCACGCGGATGAGGTGGCAACATAGTGTTCATTAGATTTTATAATTCCTCTCTCTTGATATCAATTAAAAAGAACATAAAATAATGATATTACCTTATTAAAGTAAATGTCTGTTTCAGAAATAAAAAATAAGAATGGCAGTTCTCATAATTTTCGGCCAACAACTATTTTCATTGGCTGGACAATAATTCGTGAGTCATTCGTGATGAAATCATTCGCGTCAAATAGCATTACTCTTTAAATTATAGCTGAATTTTTCCCTACTCCGTCAAACAAACATAAAATCACTTTGAAATTTTTATACAAAAATTTAACCACTTAACATACATATCAAACACTTTAGAAAAACAACTACACACCAATTTATATATATTCAACTCAATTATCATGATAGAAAGAGATTAGTAGTAAACATAATGATGACAGAATAGAAACGGTTTGTTTTGTTCATTTTTTTGGCGAACTAAACTTTTTGTCTCACACTCTCTAATATGACCGCTTTGTCTCAATCTATTTTTTTTGTGGGCGTCATTAATATTTTTCTTTTGTATTTTTAAGTTTAAAAGATACAGTGTCCCCTATCTCATTCTTTTTTTTTAGGACGGACCAAAATTTTAGAACTGCATCCTCAACTATATATGTTCTGCCTCATCCCATTTTTTACGATATGTTGCAAGACATAGTTAAACGGAATGGACATGTCCGTATCCAGAAAATCTCTAAAAAAAAATTGTGGCAGCCAGGATTCAAACACTTGATCTCTTGGTTGCTTAACAGGATATCAAACCACTACAACACTTCACACTTATTTGAATATCTTACACAATTAGTGAAATAAAACTGTGTCTTTCTCCACTCAAACCAAATAGAATCATCATCAACATAGGTTGCCCAAAATTTTCTTACGAACCCAGCAACACCAACAATCAAAATTTTCTTACAATTATCGTTAGCGTTTTGGTATGAAAAGCGATTATCGTTAGCGTTTCTCCTCTAAAAGGATATACAAAACTTAATATAATATTCTTCATACAATAATCAATTTAGATGTTGTTTCTATTCCCAAAACAATTGAAATTTTCCGTCTTATGTATGATACCAAGGGTCGTTTCCGTCTCCACTCTGTGAGGGAGGATGAAGCAAAGGTTTGTATTTTCCTTCATAATATCTTTAATTTCAACTCTTATAATGAAATAGCCCCATCTGTATTAACACCTATGATGGTCGCACCATCCGCTATCCGGACCCACTAATTAAGGCCACTGACACCATCAAACTTGACCTTGAAAACAACAAGATCACTGATTTTATCAAGTTTGATGTGGAGAATGTTGTCATGGTCACCGAAGGAAGAAACAAAGGTCGTGTTGGTGTCATCAAGAACAGGGAAAAGCACAAAGGAACTTTTGAGACAATCCACGTCCAGGACGCAAGTGGTTTTGAAATTGCAGATCCAAAAATTTTATTTGTGAAGGTTATATTTTGGAGATCCAAAAATCAAAATAGTTGTATATCGAAAAATTACAGAAAGGGTTGTCCTTCATTTTGATGTTAATGGAGGTTAGGTTACTGGGGTTATGGAATGGGTTGAAGAAAGAATGGTGAAGTTACGGTTTGTGAAGGTTGTGGAATTGATGAAGAAGAGTGATTACTAACAATTTACTTGATAAAAAAGTTGAATGTAAAATTAATCATCAATGACTAAGCAGCCTAGTAGAAAGTTAGTTTCTTTTCAATCAATGTAGTCTGAGTTCGAATCCAGGTTTCAGGCAAAACTTTGGAATTTTTTCGAATTTTGATGACCTTGCTATTAAACATATGTCACGTCGGATGCCAACATGGAAAAATAGACGTTGTTTCAAAAAAAAATGGACGGAAAGGACTAACGTGGACCTTTTTGGACAATTAAAGAACCACTTTGACACTTTTTTAAGATAAGAGACCAGAATGGACCCCGAGGTATACTTAAGGGACCAAAAGCGTATTTTGCCTTTTATATATGTTTGATTCAAAATATGAAGGGAGATGAGAATGTTAATATTTGTATATAGAATATTCTATAGAATATTCATTAGCCCGTCTAGAATAGAATAAACTATATTGTAGCATTATGGTATCCAGAATAATATTTTAATAAAATAAGCTGTAAATCTCAATATATAATACAATCTTCGTAGTGCTATTCAAACTCAGGATTTTATTTAAATGTCTCTCTTTCTCTCATATTTTAATATGGTATTCAGAGCCTATTGAGAAATATCCTTTCTCCGTGCTTTACCCGGTTGACTCACCGTTCTCCAGTGAGAAAATTTTTTGCACACAGTGTCCCAACTTCGATTTGCCTTCCATCCACTACTGTGAGTAATTCTGACATCAATTTATGATATCCACCACACTGTCGCGGCCACTGTTTTCGATGACCTTCAGGCAAACCAACACTACCAGCAGAAACGCCTCCTCAGATCTAGTTATTCCCTAATTTTTCACCGCCAGAAGCCTGCACACGCACCCCACCGTCGTTGTTACCAACACGTGTGGCCTTCACTCAATGCCACCGAAACCACACGTGACAGCACTTCTGGCATCCGATCTCAACAATTTTTCCATCGCCCCACTCACCTTCTTGTGCTTGTTCTAGATCCAGCCTCAAATGTTATCTTCCACTCATTGAAAGTTGTGCTCCATTTCAAACTGCCCTTTTTCATTATGTTCGGGCGATATTTCTCTTCCTTCGGATACTCATGGTTGGTCTTGGTGATTCCTCTAGTTCGAAGAGAATTTTGCCTTGAAAATTTTGCTTCAGCTTCTCGTGAACCAATTTCATCCTTTGCTTTGTCGACATTCCTCTCCTCCATTCTTTGCTCATGAACCTTAAGAGAACTTTACAACTATTATTTTCTCATGATTGAAATATCCTTGGACTTTTCAACTGCAACCACTACGTTATTGAATCTTGATGCTAAAGATCTCAAGATTTTACAAACCACATACTGCTAAGTGGTTGTGTCTCCACATGTTTTCACTTGATTCACCAATCTTGTGATTCTTGTAGTAAATTTATTAATGATTTCCTTCTATTCGATCAGAATTAATTTCAGCTACCTCTTGTGAGTTTGTTACCGCACCATCATTGCTTTATCAGCTCTTGCATAATTTTTCTCAAGAATCTCTCAAGCTTCCTTTGAGGATGTGCAGTCACCAACCTTTGAAATATTTCGTCTTCTCTTCCTTATGCGTAGTCTTTTGTGGAGCCATTGCACATTCTAAAAGTGAATTAACACCGTTCTTGATTACTTCAAGAACATCTTGATAACCAAACAACACATTCTCTATTTGCTCTTATTATCATAATTCTTCGCATCGAAAATTGAAAGATTTGCATATATACATTTATTGAAGATGAAAAACATTTTTGCACACTAAATATTTGATAAAAATCAAACTATTGATGTCAAATATTAGAATAAAATACAATCACAATGATAAACAAGTATAGGACTATTGATATGATATTACACTCAACTTAAATTATTAAAAGAAAAACTCAATTCATTCTTCAACATATCAAGTGCAAGAGTTGATTAATTCTAAAATATAAATAGGACTGACAGATGGATGGGATCCATTTGGACCTCTCAAAGAACAACTCAATCATTATTTGTAGGATAAAAAACTTGAACAAGCAATGAGTGAAGTGTTTTTATGAATCCAATT
Source organism: Vicia villosa (assembly GCF_029867415.1). NCBI lineage: Eukaryota > Viridiplantae > Streptophyta > Magnoliopsida > Fabales > Fabaceae > Vicia > Vicia villosa. The sequence continues at coordinate 16,245,527 of NC_081184.1, read as the reverse complement.
ATCCAACATAACATATTCAATAGTACCACCTAAATTCACAAAAGACATCATCATTCTTTAGAAAACATAGCGATGAATCGCCACGACTCTTACTTTCAAAACAAAAAGACAAAAAAAAACATCTCTCACTTTCAACAACGACATATCATAGTTCATTAACTCTCACACTAAAAACAAAACCACCCATTAGATATTCGCCACGCCACCAAACCGGCACGTGAGCATCCTAATCCAACGGTGACAAAGATGGTTCACCATGTTATGGTTTCTGTGGTACCACGTGCATTGCTTACGTTAATAAGGGTATGTATGCCACGACACGTGATGTTTTTTGTTGCGTTTCATGTCGATTTTCAGAAGCCACATGGTGTCTTTGTTGCTGTCGTTTGTCTTTTCAATTGCGGAAATAGTGTGTCGTTTTCGGTGTGTTTAATTTAGAAAAATAAAGCATCTTTTTGTAACACGATGTGAATTTTGATTTGTGAGTGTTGCGTTTGTGCTTTGGTGTGGTGTTATATTTAAAACTATACTATAAAAAATTGTTGTAATCTTCTACGTAGTATAGAATTTCACGACTCTAACAACAACCACAATTCTATTACTTAATATGGTAGTGAAGTTAAATTCTTTTTTATACAACTAATTAGTAACACGTCTAAAAGGACCCTCTTGCATTTTCATGAAAACGAACGATCAAAGTTTACCAAATATATATGTATGTATGTATATACAAATATTTTTAATTTTTTTAATATAATATATGTTTAAATTGTGACGTTTCAATTATTCATCTCGAGTAAAATTTCATCTATTAAACAACTAAAAAAATTACTAATCATCATATATTGATAATTCCATTGGGTGGTGACGGTTTCTTTTCTGCCGAGATGTGGAAAACAGACCAAGTACTGAGTGTGTGAAATTTTTTTCATTTAAAAATTACTTCACTTTTCTTTTTGGCATGACTTGATTGGTGACGTCCGTTATTATTGACTTAGGCTGATGGTGATAGAGTCTAGTTCATGTTATGTTTGTTATTATAATGATTATGCTTGTGATCATTTTTATAACCAACACTAGTATAAGACTATAAGTAAAGTTTAGTTGAATACGTACTATTTAGTTATTACTCACTCCGTTATTTTATAAATGTCATTTTTGTGAAAGAAATTTGTTTAAATTTTATTGTCATTTTCCAATTTTATTGTAATAATTATTATAGTTATAATTTTGTCAAAATTATCTCTAACTAATTATTATTACGAGAGAGAAAAAATATATTGAAATGATTAAAAGTTAATAATATTATAAATAAAAGAAAAATTATAGCGTAAAAATAACAATTATTAATAATTGAATTCAATTGAAATGTACTAAAATTTTACATTGTCAGTTAATCACAATTAGTAATGTTTGACTTTTATTTTAATATTTTTAAAAATAATATAATTGAATGGACATGATACAGTGATGAAATTTTTTATACTGACAATGCATAGTAATTAAACTCTTATTAATTTTTGAGTAATGCTAACTTGTGTTCCAAGGACACAAGTTAAGAAATCTACTTTTAAAAATTTTATTTTGAAAAACACAATAAAAAAATTAATTTTATATTTGGGGCACAAGTTAACATTACCCATAATTTTTTTGATATGTGTAGAAAGTCAAAATGTAACCATTCCGGAGTGAGTATATAGATCTGATGGAATAGTACTCTCATTATTATACAAATAAATATTCAACTTTAAAATTTATTAATAGTTAATATTTTTTTAAATATTTAGATTAGATGCATAAATTCTAAATACACTTGTAAGAAGAAGATTGATATTTAATCAAACTCAACAGTGTTTAAAATATATTATGTGAAAGATTGATTAATAAAAAATAAAAATTAAAAATTAAAAAAATAATAAATTGTATGATAGATAAAACACATTAATTTTTATTGAAATTATAAAATAATTTATATATAAGTTGAGTATATTTTTTTAAGAACGATTTATAATTTTATTTTATTTACTTTTCTAAACAAAATTATAGTTTATGATAAAGAGAAAAAAATGTTACATCATATTGAATAAATTTATATTACAAATTATAAAGAGTATGTTTAAGGTATGAGTTAAAAATAATTAAAAATTTATTGTATAAAAATATTTAACATTTAGAAAAACTTTTATCAATATGATTTGTTTAAAATGTTTTTCTTAATTTGTATTCTGATATAAAATCTAATAATTTAGTGGTTAAACTATGGATAGAATTATTATTGTTTGATTTGGACATTTTATCATATTTAAATCTTTATATATATTTTTTTGAAGTTTATTTTAATCTTAATATTATTTTACTAAGGATGAGTCATATTTGTATATATTATATTAGTAAATGGAATTTTTTAAAATGTCTATACCTTACATCTGTGAAGATAATGATACATTTTCAAAAATCATTCATTGTCTAATGGAATAATTTGTCATTATTTGTTAGTAGAAATTTAGCTCTCAGTATTTACAAGTCAAACGACCAATTGAAAAATAGAGTGAGAAGACAAAGAAAAACATAAAGATTCAAGACGTACTTGAACAGTTTATCTTTTGTGGAGTAGAGAAAAAGTTAAATTAATAAAGTAGTAGTGTACCTTCCAATTATACTATTCCATCGACACGTTATCGCAATACAATTATATAAGGATATATATTTAGATGATTTAGATAAAAGAAACTTTATAACCAAACAAATAAGTAAGATAAGGATAAATTGGAAAAACAAAAAAATATTAAGATAATGATCACATGAAAAGGAAAGAAATAAAATAAAATAAAATTAAAAAGATAAATAATATGGAAATGAAGGGGTGAGAAAATAGGCCGGACTCAAGCGACCGACCTATTTAGATGGATTAATAAACTGAAGATGTTAACTTCATTTTATTAAATGACTCATTTTAAATGTTTCATTGAAAAAATAGATTGGGATGGGATGTGGATGTGTGATTTGCAAGTTAAAAAAAGAAAATTTCTTTACCCACCTTCCTATGGGGGGTCACCCCCAGCGAAATTCCCAAACTACCTCTGCTTCGGAAATGAACTTCCGAAGCGCTTTTTTTTTTAAAAAAATTTCCTTGATTCGGAAGTTCATCTCCGAAAACACCTCATGGGGGGTGCGTTCGGAGATGAACATCCGAAAACACCTCATGGGGGGTGAATTCGGAAGTTCATTTCCGAATTATGCAGAAACTGTGTTTTTTTTTATGTTTTTTCTTAAACGCAACCGCATTTTAATTAAACGTTACCGGCAAATAAAATAAACAATAGATAGACTGAAAACACTAATATGATAAATAAACAAAAAAAAAATACTAATATGAAAATATTATATACAAACCGAAATAAATAAAAATAGTGTGCTAAATATACAATCCAAAATCAAAAAATGAATAAACCCCACCACTACTGGGTGTGCCTAACCCGCTCACCCTGGGCCCTCCTCTGCCGCCTGTACCCCGCCGCACGGCCCGCATCAGTGACGATCATCTCCATCACGGCGACTGCCTCTGGTCCGCCCTGATGAATGACACCTCGATGCAATGCGTCCCGCCCAAGCATCTCTATCCGCTGGCAGATCGGAAGGAGATCGATGGCGTGGTCATCCTCCGCCTGCCGGTTCTCCAGGATCTCCTCGTGTGCTGGCCTAGGAGCGCCGGGAACGTCGGGTCTCAAGAGAGGATGGGACACCCGGTAGAACCATGTGACGTACCCCTCCACACTGTGCCAGTCCTGGGTGACCCGCATGCGACGGTACTCCTCCGGTACCACATGATGCTGCCACTCCTCCCATATGGCAGTGAGCTGCACTCTGGTCACTGTGTCAGGAGCAGCCTCGAAGGGTGACCTGGGTATGGTCTGCACGAACCTAAACTGCCGCATGCACCGCTCCGGGAGATACCGGACCATGATGCCGGTCCCGCATGCCAACCAGCCTGAATATAGAGCAACCCCGTCGAAGGGGACAACCTGAGCATAGTCGGCGAACGGCCTCCAAGTGACGTCGTCGTGCATCGTGCGGTCCAGGTACAGGCGGTATGGTCCCACCGCATCGTTCCCCCTCTGGAGGTCGTATCTGGCGGCCCTGGGCATGGCGTCAACGTACGCAAGATCGATGTGGAAGCCGTGGATGCGGGAGAAGTAGGAGATGATCCAGCTCTGAAACACAAATACGATAATGTATTAAAAATAAATACGAAACATAAATAAATAAATAAATACGAGAATGTGTTAAAATCAAACGTACCGTAAGCAGAGTGCAGGATCCGACCAGCTGCCTCGTCCTCCAGTTGGAGGCCTCATTCAGCTTCTGGTAGAGATATGCCAGAGTAGCTGCCCCCCAGTTCCACTGGTGAACGGTATCCAGGTCCATGAAATAGCGGAGGTAGGTCACGTCGACGTACCTGGCGCTCTTGTCCATAAAGCATGCAGCGCCTACCACATGCATGTACCAGCACCGGAGAGCGCAGCCGCGGTGATACTCTGTGAACAGCTCGTCACCCTCACCCTCGGCAGCCGCGTCCAGGTGGTGCTCAAAATAAGTGCTCAGTGTGGTGAACCGGATATGAGGCCCAGATGTCGTGGCGCACTCAAAGTGAGCAACCTCGTGCTCCATGCCCAAGTAGAGCGTCATCCACTCAATGGCCTCCACCCTCTGGATCTTGGAGTGAGTCAACAGCGCCCCCCTAATCGGCAGGTGGAGAAGACACTGCACGTCATGCAAGGTGATCGTCATCTCCCCAACCGGCAAGTGGAAAGAGGACGTCTCCTTGTGCCAGCGCTCCACAAATGCCCCCTGCATGCTGGTGCTGATGGTGGTGTACCCCGTCATGCAGAGCTCGCTGAGCCCTGAACCTCGCACATGGTCGTTAAACCACTCAGCTGTTGGTTTAAACAGACCGAAAATCTTGCGGGCGTGGTTCACCATTTTCAGCGGCTCTCTCTCCTGTTATAAAAAAAACAAATAAGCGAGAAATAAACGGTAAAATTATAAAAAATGGTGACAAATAAACGGCTAAGTTAAAAAAATACCTCTCCCTCCCAGATCCGCCGAGCGACGTGATCCTGGTAGTGAATCAGCAGGGAAGTGTCAAAAGGCCCTCCCGGAAAGCTATCCACCTCCTGCTCCTCCTGCTCCTCCTCCTCCCCGACTGGAGGGTCAACATCCGGTATGACCTCCTCCTCCTCCTCCTCCTCTCGCTGGCGGGAAGAAGATACCCGAGCCAGCCTACTCCTAGAGCCTGAAGCAGATGAACTCTCCACCAAGTCCTGTGGAACGCGGACACGGCGTCCCCGTCCCTGCCCCCGTCCCTGGGTCGACGCCAGCTGCGCCGCCGCCCGCTCGCGTCTAGCCGACGCAGTCTGGGACTCTCTCCCCTGTCTGATGCGTGTTGGCTGGTCTGACATGATCCTGTAAACAATCGAAATCGATTAATATGCGAGACAAATGAAAAAACAAAAAAAAATTAACTTCTGGTACAGTTCGGAAGTTCATTTCCGAAAACTGGGATGGAGGTGTTTTCGGAAATGAACTTCCGAAACACCCCCACGCAGAGCTTCTCTGCAACCTCCAATGGCAGACCCAAAAACCTAAACCAAATCCATTTTTTTGCCTACTAAACATCCTAATATCAGTACTAAGCTATCTTAATGTCATTTTTTCAGATTCTAAACACCCTAATATAGTTTAATCAAATAGATCTAAAACTTGAAAAAACAATGATAAACTTACCAATTAGTGTTTAATGATGAGTTTGGTTGAGTTTGGAAGAAGAGTTTGGCTACTTCACACTTGCTTCTGCAGAAATTTCGCCTATGGAAGTGTTTGATGATGATTAGGGTAAATGATTTGGGGGAGGGGGGGAGTTCTGCTTAATCTGCAGAACGCGTTTTATTTCGGAAGTTCATTTCCGAAATTGTAGTTTCGGAAATGAACTTCCGAAATAAGACATTTTTTTCAAAAAAAAAGGCGCTTTCGGAGATGAACTTCCGAAAACACCTTTTTCATGCATTTCGGAAGTTCATTTCCGAAGTCAGGGGTATAATGGGGTTTTCACCAGAGGTGGACTAGAAGATAGGGAGGTGGCCAAAGAATTTCTCTAAAAAAAATTGTATTATAAAACTTTTGATTTTTATAATTTATAAATTTTTTAGTCTTTTTAAATTTATAATCGTAATATTTATGTCTTTAATTATAATTTTGCATTTATTATGTAGGTTGATGATTTTGAATTAATTTGTTTTTCGCATCAAGAACAGGTTTTCTATGGTTATTAATTTCAGCATATGAAATCTAATAGTTTATTGGAAAGTTATTGATAGAAGAAGGTCAACTCAATGTATTGTTGTCATTATTGTAGTGATTTAAATGGGCTTGGCTGAGATTTTTAGCTAGGAATTTAACTAGGTTTGAGGATCAGAATCCTACTTGAAAAAGGAGCTTCAAAATAATTATTAAGGTTGTTAGATCGGTTGAAAACAACACTAACAAGACTGTTGGAGCATCTGTTCATGAGTTTTCCGTCATGAAGGCCTTAACATTTCGATCCATCCAGCCAAGCTAAGAACTTAAATTGAGGTTCTTTGGAAGCCACCTTCTTTAGGTTGGGTTAAAGTGAATGATGATGGTGAATCTAAGGGTATTCTCTCTTTGAGTGCTTGCAGGGCCATTTTTTAAAATGATAATAGTGATCACATTAATGGTAGCTTCACTCATTTCATTGGTGAGGGTAATGCTTTGTTTGCTGAGTTTATAGTGGCAGTCATGGCTATTGAGGCTACCATTGACATGAGTTTGGATAAAATTTGAATTTAAACATATTCGTTAATGATTGTTAACTTCTTCCCAATCTAAATATTGTCCTAATTACTATTAAAAATTTGATTAATTGTCTCGATAGAATGCAAGGCTTGAACTTTTTTGATCACTCATATTTATCGGGAGGGCAACATGAGTGCAGATGGTCTACAAAACACTGGTTTGAAGAATATAACATCTTAGTTTAATCATTTGAAGGCGGTGATTAGAGAGGATTTCTTGTGTAACAAGATTGGGTTTCCTAAGCTTAGATGGGTTTCCCTTTGAGGGGTTTAGTCCCCACCCCTCGGGTGCTTGCAGGGCCATTTTTAAAAATGATAATAGTGATCACATTCATAGCTTCACTCATTTCATTGGTGAGGGTAATGTTTTGTTAGTTGAGTTTGCAGTGGCAATAACGGCTATGGAAGATATCATCGACATGAGTTGGGACAAATTTTGGATTGAAACAAATTCGTTAATGGTTATTAACTTCTTCCCAATCCAAATATTATCCTGATTACAATTAAAAATAAGATTAATTGTCTCGATAAAATGTAATTCTTGAACTTTTTAATCACTCATATTTATCAGGAGAGCAACATGAGTGCAGATGGTCTAGCAAACATTGGTTTGAAGAATAGAACATCTTCTTGATTTAATCATTAGAAGGCGATGATTAGAGAGGATTCTTTGTGTAACAAGAATTGGATTTCCTAAACTTAGATGGGTTTCCCTTTAATCATTCATAAAAAGGAATGATGCAATCGACATATATATTGCATATTCTCTTATCCTCGGTGGGAGTTAAGGCACCTCACTCAAATAACAACCTCAAGAAAGGCTCCATTGAGGCTGCCATTTTTCGAAATAACGAAAACAATGGAAAAGTAGACAAATTCCATTCAAGAAGATGGTTCATTCTTCTAGGACTTGTGAGCACTCTTCTGTGAATTTTTACTCATTACGCACTAACTTTTTATATTCATGAAAGTGCAACGTCAGGGAAAAGGATAAGCGCTAAACTAAGTAAATTACTCGAAGAAAAAGAAGAAACAACATTGATTCTTCAAGAACTATACTCTAGCATATAAAAGGAAGTAGAATCTATCAAACGTGTGAAATCACTCGCACGTAACACTCAAATGTTTCAGTTTCCAAGAATTGTAATATTCACACCTCCGAAAAGACATTTAAAGTATGGAACATTAAATGCGTAAATCCCCAATAAAATAAAATGTTTCCTTTTTCTCTTCCAAAGGCAAACAAAGGGTGGTCTACATACGAGGCTAAGGCGATAAACCCCCTCATTGCTTCGCATAAAGCAAGGGCTTGAGAGACAATTGTTCTGGACCAATCATATCGACCCCAGTCGACCACACTCAAGGAATTTCCATCCTTCCATAATCTTCTAGTTGCGTGTCCCTGAACATTCAGGGGGATCACCCCCAATACGGTTATTTTGTTGCTTGTCTTTTCGTTTTCGTTTATTATCATTTATTGAGTCTCCTTCATGATTGCAGATTGTAATACGGTGGGAGAACTGACTTTTTTTGAAATGTTGCGGATAGCAAGAGTCGCCACCGACTTTTTTTTATCCAATTGGAAAGGCAAAAAGAGCAGGAAAGACCTTTGAAAGATTTTGAGTTCGGGGGGTGGGTTATACAAAGGGAAGGTGTAAGCATCCTTTGTATCCATGGTTATCCATGGGCTCTTAATTGCTTTGCTCACTTGTTTGTTTGAATTGTTTGAAAGAGTGTCGTGTGTGAATTGAAAATATTTGAATAAGGACTTTACCTTATGTTCTGGACTGGGCCAAGGTTAGGCCCACTACGATTTTCGGCCCAATAAACCTCAGAGGCCCACGTTCCTCTGCGGCCCTCCCACGCAGATAGGATGCCCACCTTAGACATGCTCGGCTGCCCTTTATCCCCGAGCATATGACACCGACATGCTCGGCACTAACGACCCCTCGAACACCTTCGTTGCCGAGGACTCTGCTCCGCGCAGGGTTCCTTCATATTCAACCCTCCGAACAACTCGGATTCCACGTGGCTCCTGAAAGACCGCGTCTCCCTGGAACTTCGGAGCGGTTAACCAGGACAGAGGGCATACACGCACCTCCGATATTTCCGCTCAGGAAACCTGGCAGTCTCCTAGTTGGGCTTGGGATCCAACCCAATAGCGAGATCATGGCCCAGCGCTGGGGGCTATATATACCCTCTTTAATTAGAGGGTCAGGTATTCAATTCTTACTCACTCTTAGCTAGTACTTGCGCTCCTTTGCTCGTCAACTTACTTTGGCATTGGAGTACCTTGCAGGTACACCCCCCCTTTTTCCCCTTCCTAGAAGATCCAGTCCGAGCAGCCTACGACGATTCTTCTGATCAGGTACGATCAGTGGCGCCGTCTGTGGGAAACTTGCTTCCCCATCTTTAAAGAACAAAGATCAAAGCTAATCATCTCCAATCGTCATGGCTGACAACAACAACAACATCCCAAACGCTGACCCTTTCCTCCTTCACGAGCTGATCGAGGAATCCTCCCGCGAGCTAGCTAATCATCGTCGGGGGGATCGTCGGCGACAAAGGTCCGGGCATGAAACCCAGGACACTCAGCTGTTGCAGGTCCTACAACAGGTCCAGAATGTTGACCATGTTCCTCCAGAAGGGCACGTTCAGAACGGCGAGCAGATCCGAACGACCAACGTGCCGGAACATGCCCAGAATGTGAATGAGACCGACCTCCGAGACGGGCAACATGCTTCTTCATTCACCCACACCTCCGAGAGGCGGAGAGCCCGTCATGGAGAAGAAGAGGAACAGCTCAACATTCCCGAGGATGCTGACCCCATCACCGTCCGCTTGCTCAAAGAAATACAATTGACGAACAGCCTCCTCAGAATTCAGGACGACCGAATTCACGAACTGGAAAGACAGCGACGACGTCGCCCCTCTCCGCGGAGGCACTACAGGTCACGCTCCTATTCCTCCTCGCGCTCACCGCCGAGAAGATACCGTCGGCGTTCCCCGTCTTCTTCAAGGTCTCCCCCGAGAAGACATCGCCGCCGGAGGACTCGTTCCCGTTCTCCACCCAGAAAGAACAGGAAGAACCAGAAACCTGAAACCGCTGAACAAAGAAACCCATCCCCCGAACAGGGCCGTCGGGGCCCCTCCAAAGCTGCGTTGGGTGACAACCAAGAGGATTCCCGACGAAACAGGCACTACCATTCACCAGGACCGAGCGACGAGGAGGACTTCCGCAGCCCCTTGTCCGCCAGTATCCGGAGAGCCCACCTCCCTCGGGGGATGGAAAAACCGCCAGTATTGGACCAATACGACGGAACCACTGACCCCGACGACCATATTCGGAGCATCGAAGCGGTCATGGACTATCACGTCGTCAGAGGCTCGATCAAGTGCCGCATTTTCCCGACCACCCTCAGGAAGGGAGCGATGAATTGGTACAGGAACCTCCCTTCGAACTCCATCCATTCCTGGACCGAGCTCAAAGAACTCTTCTTGAGCCACTTCACAGCCTCCCGACGACAACCGAAATCGGAAGCCAATCTCGAGGCCGTGGTACAAGGACCCAACGAACCTCTTCGAGACTACCTTGAAAGATTCAACAAGGAGGTCGTCCAAGTGCAGACAGAAGACTATATGAAGAGGTACATCTTGGAGCGAGGACTTCTCCCCGGCAGTGACTTCAAGAAGGCCATTAAGATTGAGAAGGTGCACTCGATGAATGCCCTCCTCCGCAAAGCAAAGGCATTCATCGATTTTAAGGAAGGCGAGGCAGCCGCGATCAAAGCCTCGAGGGGCGGTGATGCCGCTCGCAGCTCAAACCTCGAGGATCCGGGGTCACGCCGAGGACAAGACAAAAGAAGGGACGACAGGTCCCGAGATGTCAAAGAACGGCGAGGACCAGCAGGGCGTTTCAACGACTACACTCCTTTGAACACCTCCCGGGAGAAAATCATGGCCGACTGCCAGAACGCCGAGTTCAAGAAATCCAACATCAGGCCCCCGAAGTCAAATCCTACAAGACCGGGGACGGACAAGTCCAAGTACTGCAAGTACCACAAAAGTCACGGGCATATGACCGACGAATGCATAAATCTCAAAGATGCCATAGAGACCCTGATCAAAGAGGGCCACCTGGCAAGATACACCAAGAAGGGAGAACCCCCCAGAAGAGACATCCCTCGAAACTCTGACGAGGGGAACTCACCAGACAGCAGACCGCTTCAAGTCGCACTGTCCGTAACCCGACCGGAAGACTTCATCCCTTCGGTCGGCGTGACGACCGCCCTCAGCACCTGGGAACATTTCCCCACCGCAATGGTCATCTCCAACGGCGGGGACCCCGGCTCTCTCACCGTCAGTTCAGTCAAGAGAAAGTTCGACGAGCTACTCAGCGCCAATGCCGATCTCGGCCCTACTCTGCGGAAATTCCGAGGAAAGTCAGAGCCAATCACTTTCTACCTCGAAGAACTGCCCGGCGGAGCTCCAAACGCCACCATTCCCCTCCTCGTCCGAGCCAGAATGGTAAACTTCGATGTTCGACGGGTCCTGGTAGATGAAGGTAGTTCAGTCGACATCATATACTCCCACCTCTTCCAAACACTTCAGCTGGACGACTCGCACCTCACTCCCTATGTGGGTTCCGACCTCCAAGGTTTTAACGGAGCCACCACCAAACCATGGGGCTACGTCGAGCTGATTGTCACCTTCGGGGAAGGGGAAGCGTCCAGGCAAGTCAAAACCAGGTTTTTGGTAATCGACTGCAAAACATTGTACAACTGCATCATTGGGCGCCCAACACTGGCCGAGCTAACCGCCGTGCCCTCCACGGTCCATCTGAAGATGAAGTTCTACACGAGGACAGGGAAAGTGGCCACCATCAACGCCGACATTGAAGCTGCGAGAAGGATCTTCGATGCATCCGTCAAAGGACTAGAGCTGATCGCTCCTCCGACCAGCTCCAACAAAAAACCAAGAGCCGAAGACAAGCATCCTCGGGAAGATCAGGTTCCAACGGCCAACGTCAGCTCAGTCGACCTCGATGCAAGGTTCACACAAGAAGAACTGAAGACCGGGGAAGAAACACAATCAAAGGCCCCTCATCCCGTCCGGCCTGTCCCCGACGGAGATTTCGAGCTGATCCCCCTGGGAGACAACCCCGACAGAGCAGTGAAGATTGGCAAAGGCATCCCTGACCTATCGAGGAAACAACTTGTAGCCTGCCTTCGAGCCAATGCCGACCTGTTCGCCTGGAGCGCCGCAGAGATGCCCGGACTCGACCCTGAGGTCGCCTGCCACCACCTCTCCATCAATCCAACCGCCAAGGCCGTAGTACAACGTAGCCGAGTATCTATCACTCGTCAAAGAAAAAATGAAAGGATTCACAAAGTCAGACGTCGCACACATCCCTCGGGAGCACAACTCGCGAGCCGACCTCTTGTCCAAGCTTGCGAGCACGCGAAAGAAGGGAGGGAATAAGTCGGTGATACAAGAAATCTTATCCGATCCAAGCATAGGCAAAAACACGCAAGCCATACAAGTGTTTGCCATCGGAGACGACCATTGCTGGATGACCCCGGTGTACAAATACCTCACAAACGGAGAGCTTCCCGACGACCCGAAGGAAGCCTCAACCATTAAGAGGAGAGCCTGCTCGTACACAGTCATCGAAAATAAACTCTATCGACGGGGCTTCTCCGTTCCCCTCCTTAAATGCATCGACAGCTCGCAAGCACGGGAAGTACTGCAAGAGCTTCACGAAGGGATCAACGGCCAGCATCTCGGCGGCCGCTCGCTAGCGAGGAAAGCCCTCAGAGCCGGCTATTACTGGCCGACTATGCAGCAGGATGCCAAAGAGCATGTTCAGAAATGCGACAGATGTCAGCGGCATGCCGACATGCACCTAGCTCCCCCCAACGAGCTTAAATCCCTCTCATCTCCTTGGCCTTTCTCCACCTGGGGAATGGACCTCCTCGGCCCTTTCCCGGTCGGATCGTACCAAAATAAATACCTGGTGGTCGCCGTGGATTACTTCACGAAATGGATAGAGGCCGAACCTCTCGCCAAGATCACGTCTCAAAACGTGCTACGCTTCTACAAACGTAACATACTCGCTCGGTTCGGGGTACCACAGGCCATAATCACCGACAACGGCACCCAATTTACTGACAGGAAGTTCCAAGAATTCGTGGCCAAGCTCGGCACAAAACAGCACTTCACCTCAGTCGAACACCCTCAAACGAACGGGCAGGCGGAGGCGGCCAACCGAATCATCCTCCGAGGCCTGAAAAGGAGGCTCGGCGAGGCTAAAAAAGCCTGGGTCGAAGAACTACATAGTGTGCTTTGGGCGTATAGAACGACGCCCCATTCGAGCACAGGCGAGACTCCTTTCAGATTAACCTATGGCACCGAAGCCGTAATCCCCGTGGAAATCCGAGAACCTTCTCGGCGCACCGAATTCCCCCTCGAGGAAGAACTTAACGACGAGGCCATGAGGGAAGAGCTCGATATGGTAGAGGAGATCCGAGCGGGATCCTCCCTCCGAGAAGCTGAACTAAAACAGCAAATAGCTCTTCGCCATAACGCCAAAGTTATAAAGCGCGAATTTGAAATCGGCGCCCTAGTGCTCCGCAGAAACATGAAAGACTCGCGCGAGGGCAAACTAGCCCCAAACTGGGAAGGCCCATACCGAGTTTATGACAAAACCGAGAACGGCGCCTACTACCTCGAGAATCTTCTCGGCGAAAAACTTGCTCGACCCTGGAACGCTGAAAAACTCAGACGTTATTACAGTTAAACATAAACTAAAACGCCCGGCCCCTGGCCCAAACTCAGGTAACAGCCGGGCACGGATCCACGTCGTCGGTACGGGCGTGAGTATTCCACGACAGCAACTGTCGATTCCCCTCGTCAGATGGGCGGACCGACCCCTCGGCGGATTCTACACCTAGACCCTCCATGGAAGTACCTGCATGGCAGAACCCCAGCTCGCGATGGGATCGTTCACGCCGCGAACGCTTGGCCGCAACCGCCGTCTCGCGCTCGCTAAAAGCGCACACCTGCTCTGCGCACCCGGGCCGTACTCAACACGCCCGGGCAATCAATCTAGGCCGAGCATAGTCCACAAAACCGATAATATCACAGTATATAGGTAACTCTCCGGCGTATCCGGGAAAAGTCATCAGTTACCTAAAGCAATCGAAAAATATTCTAAGTATGGAGGAAATACCTCGTCATACGAGCACAACAGGGAAGTTATCAAAACACGAGCATACAACGATAACGCCGAAAGTGCAGATAAACAGATATAAGCAAGCAAAATTATAAAACATTAAAATTGCCGACCAACTTGGTCGACGATATCCAAAAGTTACAATCAAAAAGCCGGGCACGCAGGCCCCCAAAGTACTCCGGGCATTACCCAACAAAAGATAAAATGGCACGCAGGCCGAAGAAGAAGGGCACGCAGGCCCAGGACCACTATCTACTCTTCACTCTCTGGAGACTCGGGCACCAACGCGCCGTCCACAATCTTCGAAGAAAGCCCGATATTATCCTCCTTCAACCCAGGGTTTAGAAGCCTCAGTTGACGAACAACACGCTCGAAACCGACTTCAGCCATGTCAGCCAAGCTTAACTTTAGGCCATCTATCTTCTCCACGAATTCAGCCCTAGTCTGCAGAGCGGCCACATCCGACGACTCGTCAGCCGAGGGAGCCCACTCAAGCCGAAGGTCGGCGAGCTTTTTCTTTTCCGCCGCAATCTCCCCGTCCTTCTGCTTGAGAACCGCGTCGATCTTTTTCTTCAACTCCTTGCGATCAGTCTCCAGGGTCTTCACCCTATCCTCGGCAGTCTTCTTTGCCGCCTCCGCCTCCTTCAGGGCCTCGGACGAGCCCGAGCCACCATTGGCTAACATTTGGGCCATCCCCAAAACCCTCATCACGGCAGCACCGTCGCGCGCCAGCTGTTTCTGGAGGGACAGAGGGTCCATCTCACCGATCCGACGAGCTTCATCCGGAGAAGTAACCAGGGGAAACTTCTCAAAGTAACTTCCATCCTTGTAGCAAGGAGGCAATACAAAGGCACGCTCGGGACCTAAGCTCGACGGCTCATGGCGTCCCCCCTCGGTAGCACGAGGTCTCTTGGAAGCCCTCTCGTCCTCCTTCATCCGAGGAGAACCTGCTGAGGCCGAGTTCTCTGCAGCACCAGTTCCCCGATTCTTCTTCTTCTGATTCTTCCTTGCATCTAGAGCCATCTTCAGGACTGGATCCTCCTTCTCCGGCATGGCATCTGCAAAGAAAAATAAAAGGAGTTAGCAAAAACACAAGACAAAACAAGAAAAGCAGGGCGAACGAATACGACCTAACAACGACCGGGTCTCCTCGGGAGTCCGACAAGATAACAGAGCCTTGGTATTAATAGGCCGCTGCTCCACAACCGGCACACCATTCTCGTCCAGCACGGGACTGCCATTCCTCGTCACCCACCGAGACATAGTGAAGCTGTCTACATATTTGCATAGGACCGAGTAAGACTCCGCGTCTTGCTCGTCCAGGTCCCCATCTTCCCAAACGTAATGTTTAGGGGGAGACGAGAAGTGACCTTTCCACCAGAAAAACGGGAACCTCGTACAGAATTCCCTTGCTACCTGCCCGTCTTCACCCCTCACTAACTCCCCGTCGGCGTCACGAAGGACCACGGAATCCGACACATCGTAGTAAGCCGCCGGGCTGAGCGGGCGAACGACAAAGTATCGGTCCTTGAAACCTTTCACAGAGTCAGTGTACATCCCGAAGAGCTTCCGCTCGGCATTTTTGAACGAGACCCAACCATATCGCCCGTCTGCCGCCTGCCTTTGAACACGAAAACACCGGCCGAACAATGCGGTCGTGGCACCAATACCCAAATAATCACAGACAATCTCGAATGCTCGCATAAAAGCAAAAGCATTGGGAGGCAATTGGGACGGCGCCAAATTTAGAAACGCCATCATCGATTTCTGAAAGTCGGAGAAGGGCAGTCGGAAGCCGAGCTCCTTGAACACATACTCGTACATCGCAAAGCCATCCCCGTCGAACCGAGAGCATACGCGCTCGTCCTGAGACGGGCATGTCACTTGGTAATTCGGCGCTTCGCCCTCTCTCAAAACCTCGATTTCTGTAAAGACCCCGTCTAAAGACTCAGTGTATCGGGAAGTGACCGTTAAGGCTTCCTCGGCTATCCAGTCAGCCGCAACTGTGCATTCGTAACTAAACAAGGGCATTGGGGACACCCCTCCCTCGGCGTCCGGACCGGGAGAATCAACATGGTCGTCGTCGATCAGAGAGGGCGCATTTTGATCCTTGATGATCTCGACGTCTGAACTTGTGGCCGTTGAGGCGTCCGACTCACTACTCCACGACGAATCAGATCCCGAGCTGGACTCCGAGCTAGCGCTCGAATCAGATTCACCTGCACGCAGAAGGGAGAAAGTGAATTCGACAGTTCATCAAATCCACCCTTCCACCGCAATGCAAGCGAAAGGGTAGAGCAGGAGCAGCGGAGCCCCCGGCTAAACCCCCATCGAGGAAAGACGCCCGTCAGCCGAGGACTCGCGAAATGACGTGACACGACAACGAAAAATCGTATCCGAACAGGCACAACGGTACAACGTCTACGTCATCTGGTCCACCGACCCACGCTAACCCCCGGGCATCGCCTGGATAACCCAGGGAGGAAGCAACGACCTCTCGTCGGACCCGGCCTACGTTTACGGCGACGACGACCACAAAAATAAAGCGCACAAAAGCGCACAAACCCTAAGGAAAATAAAGCAACGAAGAGGGAAGCGGACTTACGTGAAGACATGATGATGATAACCGGATGAGCTTCTCGGTAGAACGAACGGTATGGCGAACAATCTGGAGGAGGACCTTCCGAGGAACGTCTGTCTGATGCCGAGCAGGTAAACAGAGAGAGTGAAACTTCCAAATGAGAGGATACGCCCCCTTTTATAGGAAAAGGGCTCGGAAGGCGAAGCGTCGCGTCTCCTGACAAGCGCCGCCTCCTAGACCCTAGGCCATTATTACTTATGCCACGTCAGCGCGTGTCACCCACGCGCGACGTTTCGTCCCTCCACGGGCTGTTCCTCCGAGCACATCTGACCGACGAGGAGCCATCTCATCGAGCATCT
This sequence comes from Vicia villosa, assembly GCF_029867415.1. Taxonomy (NCBI): domain Eukaryota; kingdom Viridiplantae; phylum Streptophyta; class Magnoliopsida; order Fabales; family Fabaceae; genus Vicia; species Vicia villosa. The sequence goes on along the minus strand of NC_081184.1, from coordinate 16,228,481 downwards.
CCCCGGCCCGAGAATCAGGTAAAGTCACAGCTTCTTGACCAGAAAACTCCGACTTGGGGGGCTCCTGTTCTGGACTGGGCCAAGGTTAGGCCCACTACGATTTTCGGCCCAATAAACCTCAGAGGCCCACGTTCCTCTGCGGCCCTCCCACGCAGATAGGATGCCCACCTTAGACATGCTCGGCTGCCCTTTATCCCCGAGCATATGACACCGACATGCTCGGCACTAACGACCCCTCGAACACCTTCGTTGCCGAGGACTCTGCTCCGCGCAGGGTTCCTTCATATTCAACCCTCCGAACAACTCGGATTCCACGTGGCTCCTAAAAGACCGCGTCTCCCTGGAACTTCGGAGCGGTTAACCAGGACAGAGGGCATACACGCACCTCCGATATTTCCGCTCAGGAAACCTGGCAGTCTCCTAGTTGGGCTTGGGATCCAACCCAATAGCGAGATCATGGCCCAGCGCTGGGGGCTATATATACCCTCTTTAATTAGAGGGTCAGGTATTCAATTCTTACTCACTCTTAGCTAGTACTTGCGCTCCTTTGCTCGTCAACTTACTTTGGCATTGGAGTACCTTGCAGGTACACCCCCCCCTTTTTCCCCTTCCTAGAAGATCCAGTCCGAGCAGCCTACGACGATTCTTCTGATCAGGTACGATCACCTTATAAATAAGCGTAGCCTTTTTGGAAATTGTTTTGAAAAGGAGGTGTGAAAAGTAATTTGAAAGTTGTTGTGAGAAAGCAGTTAAAAGCACCTACCCTAAGTTTAATGTCTTTCTGTTCTTTAATATTTTTGTTTGAAAGGGCTATCCATACCATAAGAAGGGTATGTAGTCTTTTCATTGGATGTGAAAAGGGTCGTCGGGAATTATCGTTCGCCATAAGGCTATCCATACCATAAAGAGGGTAGGAAGTCCCAGGGAAGGATATAATAGTCATTTTAGGCAACCCATGAGGATACCTTAGCATTCGAAGGGACAATCATCATTTAACCGAGGCAACATCGAGGGACAAGATCATTTTTGTTTAGGCAACTTCAAAGGGACTTATGATCTTTTTATGATGATAATGAACGGAGGGAAACACTTGCTAAGGCATCCTCGTATTCAAGGGACATGACTATTTTTAAATCGAAAGACAACATAAGAAAGGTTACCATAAAGGTGTGTGTGTGTGTGTGTGTGTGTGTGTGTGATTAATCTCAATCACATATAAGCTCACTTTGCAACCTTTTTTTATGTGTTAATCTCATAATCAAAATTGTGATTTTCTCTCAAATCAACACCCTCTCGCTTTTGAAAACTTCAAAACTCTTGCAATCAAATTTCTTTCTTCTTCAACCTTTATTTTGACTTCATACCTCAATAACAAGAAATTTGTAATTGATTAAGGGAGGCGTCATCTTGAAACTAATCATTCTTGAAGATTGGGTAATTTTTTTTAGGGTTCTTACAAGATTGATGTTATTGTCATTGGTGCTGACAAATTATAATGAAAAGGAGGAGGTTCTTCTCTATAGATTACCTTGGTAGTGGTTGTGTGGAAGGTTATAGACAATGTCGAGTTCTTCTCAAATCTTCAGACAGTTCATCGCTCAAGGAATCAGTAGGATCAAAGGATGATTTCTTCACAGGAAGGCTTGGAGCAGATTGGTGATGCTGGAAGATTCAAGAAGCATGAATCGAGTAAATATTACGTAGACGAGTTTGGCATTATGATGTATACAAGTCAAGATCCAGATAGAAGATTAGTTTTTCTCAACATTATTGTGGATAAGTCATTGTATGAACTCTTGCAATATTTGTAAAAATAAAAAGGAACAAATTTGGTTCCAATGGGAAACTATTGAAGAGTGTAGTAGGAAAAACGAGAACGAATGCTGAAGAACTATAAATCTCAGTGTCTTCTGTCTCTCTTTCTCTCTCTACTCTTGCACTTAATTTTTGTAGGATATTGCATGCTTAGGTTTTTCAATTCTAAGAGTAATTTATAGTTTATTCAATTGGTAGCGATTTATTATGTAAGGTTAGATTTTGTAAGAATTGGTGCCTAATCGAGCTTTAGTGGTGATTAAATTCTGAGAAACTGTTAAGTTTTGAATTCACGGAAATTGAATCATTGTATAATCACTTCTTGTGAAGTATACAATTGGTATCAAAAGAATACCTTTGTGTATCATCATTAAATCATCTTTGATATTTATGAAGTGATTAAGTGTTAACTCTCATTTTTTCAATAAAAGTATAATTCTCATATTTTCGCTCTAAATCTTCCGCGCATAACTCTGAAAAACCTATGATGATCCATTTTTGAAATTTTTTTGAATTTGTTTGTTTTAGTCTATTCACCCCTTGGACTTTTTTCCTACTCTATATTCTCACCCAACACTTTTCACCACGCGAGGATTCTCTTCCTGACAATAAAAAAATGATCTCAACTGTTAGTACATCCAACAGTTCTCCGCAATTCACTCCTAACAAATAACGAGTTTGTTATTTCAAATAAATATTCTTTTTAAAATTATATTTGTTTTAATTGGTTATAGTACTAATTAAGCAAGCGTGGGTTATTTTTATACCCATTATTACTTAATTAAGTAAGTGTTAATACATAGTTGTTCGATTAATCATGGTAGTAACAGTTCAAGATTTAAAGAGAAAATCATCACGGTTTCTTCTTCCATTTCCTATATTATCACTGCTTGCGCTATCGCCGGTGAACACTCTTCAGTGCTCGCTCACATTAGAATATCATATTTTGTGTTGCTTAAATTCCTCAAAATCAATATCAAGCCTCCTAATGCGCCGAAGATTATTGAGATTATCTGGAAAGCGCCTCTTTGCAACTGGATTTAAATCAATTATGGTGGAGCTTCTCTTAATAATCTGGGTCCCTCGGCTTGTGGTGGTATTGTTCGAAATCATGAGGGTATATATATCTTGTCATGATTGTGATAATCATATATGATCAATTTTAATAATTATGTTAATCTTTTACGATTAATTTTTATAATAAATTTGCTATATTTATATATTCTAATACACTCCCTTAGTCGAGACTAGAGGTGGTGAAATGTTGAAACTATCTCGAAAGACATCAAAGAGTTGTAATGGAAATCTCTTTGTGAATATGCTAACAATCAGAAAGCGAGAGGGAATATGGAGAACATGTACTTGACCGCGAGCAACTTTCTCACGCACGAAATGTATATACATTTTAATATGCTTGGTGCGTTAATGTTGAAGCAGATTGTTAGATAGATAAATTGTGCTTATGTTGTCACAATAAACCAAAATAGCTGTGGTGATAAGACAACATAGTTCCAAGAGTATGTTGTGAAGCCAACATAATTTAGATACTACATTAGCTACTCCTCTGTATTCTGCCTCAACACTTGAACAAGATAAGGTATATTGACGTTTGGCAGACCCTGAGTTCAAATTATAACCAAGATGACCATAATAACCAGAAGTAAATCTTCTGGTGTCTGAACAACCACCCTAGTTTGCATTTGTGTAAAATATGAGCTTTTCGATCGATGAAGGATACAGATTGAGGCCGAACTCTATGGTACCATGAATATATCGAATATTGGGTTTTAAAGCATACATGTATTGTTTTTTTGGATCATGCAAAAATAAACACACATGTTGAATGGCATATGAGATGTCGGTTCAGTATTGCAATGCTCCAACAAGGCTAGAATATCCAGTTGGAACATGGTAAGGGTTACCTAAAAAACCATTGAGCTCTACCTCCGTGTCTACTAGTGTGGAGGATAGCTTGCAAGAAGACATGCCAGCATGCTCTTGTTTACAATCATTTCTTGTAAAACAATCGTTAGTCTTCCAAATTGAATGTTTTGGTAACTTCCAGGATCGACTAGATTGATCCTAGGACATGTGTCTAAGTTTTAGTGATTATACTTACAATAGAATTCATGTTTTAGTGTAGGGTACTATATTGATAGAAATTCTAAAGACGTCTTAAACGTTATAACTATTAAGAATACAGGTTGAAAGACTTTTGACTTAGAGGATTTAAACAACTAAAATAAAAGTTTCAACTGGAAATTAAAGAGACTTGAAGATATGTAAATGTTTTCTAAGTAAAGACTTCGACTCAAAATAAAGGAACTTTAAAGCATGTAAATGACTTTGTATTGATAAAGCAAATAACCTTGAAATAGAAAGTAATGTTGTTTCGCATACGTACATTCTCAGCAAACTCTTTTCTCTACGCTGGTACTTTGAGTATATTGAGTATTTTGTACAAAGTGAACACCCCGAATCCTAACATTAAGACTCCTATTTATACTAATTCGACCCTAACGGTCCTTCTCCAAAAACATGCCACGTTCGATGTTTGCATGATCCTTTTGAATAATAAACTTTCACGCGTCTTCGACAAATGACTTGTTCAATTTGAATTCAAATTATTTCTCTTTGTGAGCGCCAAGTCTTCGACGTGTTATATCCAAATAACTTCAAATTTTAAATCTGTCAACCAATACGACTATTCGATCCTAGTAACTTGGCCTTTGTCCCATCTTATCCAATCGAATCCCAAAGCACAAAGAATACTTTGTTTTATTCTTCGACCAACTACTGTCGAAATTATCACGTAACAGCTCTATAATTTCTTATGCATATTTATTTTGAGAAAGAAAATGACCCTCATAATGTCTGGAGACTAAAATACTTAAAAAATAACTAAGAGGACCTATATCCTTGATGGCGAATTCAAAACTCAGTTGGTCCATAATAGATTCACAAAGAGTGTTAAACGATGCAACAAGAATAATGGCACCCACATACAGAAGAATATAAGCGATGTTATTTCCATGATGAAATATAAATAAAGAGTGATAAGAAACATTATGAGAGAAAGCCATTGTGGCTACATAGTCAGTAAAACATTGGAATCATGTGTGAGGTACTTGTTTGAGACTATAGAAAGATTCGTTAAATAAACAGACATGATCAGAAAATTGAGGATGGTGAAATCCAAGAGGTTGATGCATGTACACAGTTTCATCAAGGTTTCCATGTAGGAAAACATTTGAAACATTTAACGGTTGAAGACGCTATGATTTAGATAGAGCAACACTTAGAATTGTGCAAGTGGTAGTCGGTTTGACTACGGGGTTGAATGTGTCACCACAATCAAGACTAGTTTGTTGATTTGCACCATTACCTATAAGGTGGTCTTTGTACCACTCAAAAGATCCATCAGAGTTCTTCTTATGCCTAAAAATCCTCAAATTCCTAATAACATTAGCGTTAGACAGACGAGGAACTAAGTCCCACATCTTATGTTAAATAAGTGCATCATATTCGTCTTTCATGGCCATTTTTCATTTATGGTCATTTAATGCATCAATAAGATTTATAGGTAGAGAAGATATGGAAGTAGAGGTTGAGGTATGAAGATTGAAAAGTTTGTGAGGTTTAATTATACCGTGTTGGATTCGGTTGTCATTTGAAGGGAGTGGAGTGGGATATGTGGTAAAGATAATGGGTTCATATGTGATCTAATAGATAAGGATGAGGTTATAATTTGCGATGTTGAGGTCGTAGATGATATAGTAGATGAGGTTGAGACGATTGTTAATGATGTATGATTGTGGATGAGCGCAAGAGATTAATTAAAGAAAGAAAATGGTAGTTGGTTATTATGTTTGTTTGTAGTGGTTGAGTTGAAGGTGGAGTCTGGTTTAGATGGTTTTGGATAGAGCAATTTAGGAATAGAATAGAAAGAAGGGTGCATCATCATCCAAAAAAATTATAGTCAATTATTGTAGAAACATTTAAATTTAAAAAGAAAAGTTTAATTTCATCAAAATGACATGCCAAAAAATAAAAAATTTACGTGTATATAATTTTTAACATTTATATCCTCTATGATTTAAAAAATATTTTAAAATGACACAAGATGTTATCCAAGCTTATAAGATATATAAAAGCTTGTAAGATATATAAAAGCTTACTAGACAAATCTTAAACTATCAACAAACCTAACATCATAGTAAAAAATTCAAGATCATAATTAATAGAGCAACACCAACAACATAAATTCAACATAAATCTAGAGGTCATGACCTCTCAGCACGAACTCTGAATTACAAGGGCTTATTCTCTTTAAAAAATAGAGTGCATAAAAAATATAAAAAACTATCATCACAAAAAAATTTAAAATAAATTCAACAAATATTAAACAAATCTTGAAATAAAACAAACCCGCCTTCATAAAACAAATTAAATCATCATTATTGAGTTACAATCATTGAAATCTTTTTTGTATAAATATATATTTTTTAGTAAATTAAACAAGTGAAGAATATATTCAAGAAGGTACAATTTCCACTTTGATATTATTAATAAAAAAATTAACAGTTAAATATTTAAAAATTTCCCCATCTCATTGCCATGCATATTTTTAATAAATAGTTAAACATCATTAGCTTCATTGATTAATAAATATTTTTAAATAAGGATTAGATCATCAAAGCACTAAGGGACATAACCATCAACATAATTCAAAAATTAGAAGGTTGTGTTCTATGTATTGTGACTTTCACTTGCAAGCAAGATCTTACACGGCATATCTAAATATAGTAATTATAACATGATTGATTAAGACATTAATGAAAATGACTATGGCAGCCACCACTAGGCAATAAAATGGTGGTCGAGTATTTCCCAATCAATGAACAACATTTGTGGAAATTTTGAGTATTTGTGGAGATATTGAAGCCCAAAAGGAGTATTAACAAATTAAGCTTTCTTGTTTTTTTTTTTTTTCAAACATAAATAAAAATTTCTATTAATTAATTTTTAAATAATATTATTTTTAAGTGTGTGCTAGATGGACTCTAATATAAGACCATTAAAATATAAGACCTTTATTTTTAGTTATGTAGTCTAAAACTCTAATTTAGATTGTTTGATCTTTGAGTTGATCTGATCTATTTGTTTTGTCAAGAGTTAATAATTTAATGGTACATAACATTCAAAAACTTAACACAACCATATTTTTGAAAGATAAATGAAAGAAAAGGCAGAAAAGAATCTAACTAAAATGTTTTTGTTTAGAAAATAAAACTTAAAGTTTAATGTTCTTTCTTTCAAATATAGCCATGCAAGTATAATGGATAGTTATAAAAGATGGTGATGGGTCAAATCAACTTGTAATATACACCTTTCATAACTAAATAAAATCAAATATTTATATGGATATTGATTGAATTGTATTGTTTATAGATATATTGAGTGTTGACTTTTCATATCTACAAAGAAAATTTCTAGTTGTTGAAAAACCAATTTTGCCCCTTTATTCAATTGGCCTATCCATGTGTATAGTCTCATGAACCAGCATTGTTTTTTATTTCTTTTTTTTATTATCCAACTTGTCTCTTCATTTTTGAATTTTGAATGTCTATGTTAGGAATGGACATCGGTTTGGTTCGGATTCGGCCCAAACCACCAAACCGAGGCAACTCACGGGTAAGAACCATGGGCCCAAATTCCGACCGTTTGACCTATCGGTTCAATCGGGTTCGGTTCAACTCGGTTCGGTTTTTTATGTCGGTTTTTTTCGGTTAACCATTTAATTGGATAAAATTAAATTGTTAAGCCCAATTTTAAAATAGATCAATTTTATTATTTTCTTATAGTCTGGTTCTGTTAAAATTTAGTCAAAATATAAAACCTACTGGGCCATTCTAAGCCCAAGTTGGATTAAATCAAATTAAACACAACTATATTCATCCAATTCTATTTTTTTATTGGTTGATTCCTTAAATTTATGAACAAATACATGTCTTATTATATTATTAGGTCATTTAAGTCCAAGCTCATAATATATTTAGAGCTACACTTTGTGCTTATCCAGATTTAATCTTTCAGATTTAAGCTATAATGGTAAAACATTTAAAATTATTTTGCTTTTGCTTTGGAAGCAAAGATGAACAATTCCACACCAACAATTGCAAACACTTTTATTACAAATCACTCCAAAAACTTCAAACCTTCACACCAGTATACAGAACTTAGAACATAAAACCTACATTTAAAGAAATATAGTCAAAAAAAATTACAAAAGTTCAGTTTGAAACTAAAAAAACAAAAAACAAAGACACAACTTACAAATTAAACATAACTTTAGATTTTCTTTTAGTACAGATCCAAAATAAATTCAGTTTCAACTTTCCAGTTTTCGGATCCAACTTAACAACTCCCACTTCAGATCCTACAGATCTAGATTCAACTTTTCAGATCCATCTACACATCCAAATTTCATCATCTCAAACAAATAGTAGTACTAAGAAACACAACTAACACAAAAATATTAATTTGTTAAAAAAATAAATCAATATAAAAATACCAAACCAAAAATCTTTACCATTACAAACGTATTAGGGGTAACAAATGGTACATTAACATACAAAATAATCAACTATTAGTTCAAAATAGAATATCATCTCAAAAAGTAAAAAAAAAAATTATAGGACAAATCTAAATCCCTAAAATAATTAAACATCAGTTACTGATATGATTGAGTTTACCTTCATATTGAAATTGAAGGTTAAAACTGAATCTGCACAACAAAGAACATAAGAACATTAAAAATTATAAGATAACGAAGTAAAGATAATAATAAATATAAAAAAAATTTCAACAATAGAGATGATGTTAAAAAAAATATGAACTAAATCTATGAACATTTGTTATATAAAAGAACCCGTGTTGAAAATATTATGCTTGTGAGAAGAAAACAATAAGAAATTACAGAAGAAACAAAAAAGAGAGAAGAGAAATGAGAGAAGAAACAAAGAAGAGAGTAGAGAAATGAGAGAAGAACATATGTGTTACTAAGGCTGTAAATCGGTCGGTTGCGGTTTAGTTTGGATTGAAGTTAATAAACTGAACTGAACCGTCACTAACCTACCAGAACCGGCTGAACCATCCGTGTAACCCGATGACCCGATTTTGACCCGACCGAAAGCTAACGGGTAGCATGGATCGGACGATTACCTTCCGACCGTTTCTTTTTGTCCACCCCTAGTCTATGTGGTTAGAAAAAATCAAGTATATTTTATAACCTCATTTCCCATCAACTATTAAATAGTAGACTGCACAAGCTAACCTGCTTTACTTGCTATGTTGTATTTGCTACTTTCCATACAAATTTTTGATTTTTCTTAACTTATAAATTGTTAACTTATAAACGTTTCATCTTAGAGATGATAATTATTTATTTGACAAAGGGAAAAAATGAAATAAATTTTTAATAAATTTTATTTTCTTCTAACATGAAAATTATAATATAAAAAATGAAACTATTAATTCAAATATTTAAATATGAAAATTAATCAATTATTTTTTGTTATTTAATATTTAAAGTTTAAAAGTTAATAATTGAAATTTAAATGGAATTTTAATATTTATATAAATTAACAACATTAATATTATATTACTCAAAATATTGAAGTTATTGATCAAAATATTGAATATTAACAGGAATATGAAGTTACTGATCAAAATATTTTGAAATTAAAGGGAACCTGAAGTTACTGATTAAAATATTGAATATTAATGGGAGCATGAAATTACTTATCAAAATATTGAATATTAACGGGAACATAAAGTAACTTATCACAATATTAAATATTAACGGAAACATGAAGTTATTGATTAAAGTAAAGAATATTAACGGGAACATGAAGTTACTGATCACAATATTGAATATTAACGGGAACCTGAAGTTACTGATTAAAATATTGAATATTAATGGGAACTTGAAATTACTGATTAAAATATTAAATATTAATGAGAACATGAAGTTACTGATCACAATATTGAATATTAACGGGAATATGAAGTTACTGATCACAATATTGAATATTAACGGAAATATGAAGTTATTGATTAAAGTAAAGAATATTAACGGGAACATAAAGTAACTTATCACAATATTAAATATTAACGGAAACATGAAGTTACTGATTAAAGTAAAGAATATTAACGGGAACATGAAGTTACTGATCACAATATTGAATATTAACGGGAACCTGAAGTTACTGATTAAAATATTGAATATTAACGGGAACTTGAAATTACTGATTAAAATATTAAATATTAATGAGAACATGAAGTTACTGATCACAATATTGAATATTAACGGGAATATGAAGTTACTGATCACAATATTGAATATTAACGGAAACATGAAGTTATTGATTAAAGTAAAGAATATTAACGAAGTTACTGATCACAATATTGAATATTAACGGGAACCTGAAGTTACTGATTAAAATATTGAATATTAACGAAAACCTAAAATTACTTATTAAAATATTAACGGGAACATGAAGTTACTGATCACAATATTGAATATTAACGGAATATGAATTTATTAATCACACTATTGAATATTAACAGGAACATGAAGTTACTGATCACAATATTGAATATTAACGGGAACCTAAAGTTACTGATTAAAATATTGAATATTAACGAAAACCTGAAATTACTTATTAAAATATTAACGAGAACATGAAGTTACTAATCACAATATTGAATATTAACGGAATATGAATTTATTAATCACACTATTGAATATTAACAAGAACATGAAGTTACTGATCACAATATTGAATATTAACGGGAACCTGAAGTTACTGATCAAAATATTGAATATTAACGGGAACATGAAGTTATTGATCACATTATTGAATATTAACGAGAATATGAAATTACTGATTAAAATATTGAATATTAACGGAAACATGAAGTTATTGATCAAAATAGTGATTATTAACTGGAACATGAAGTTACTGATCATAATATTGAATATTAACGGGGACCTGGAGTTACTGATTAAAATATTGAATATTAACGGGAACATGAAGTTACTGATCACAATATTGAATATTAACGGGAGTATGAAGTTACAGATCAAAATATTTTGAAATTAACGAGAATAAAGTTATTGAGAAAAATATTAAATATTAACGGAAACATGAAGTTACTCATCAACATATTAATTATTAATGGGAACATGAAGTTACAAAAGACTGTTTAGACACAATTTAATTTTGGTGCTTTCAATTTTGTTCTTGATTTTTTAGACACAATTTAATGATTTTTTTTATTTTTTTCATAAATTGTTAATTACTTTTAATATATATTTTTTCTATTAAAAAATATACATCTGAAATAAATACGCGTCCTGTAACGCCTGGAAAAATAATTATTGGCTTAATTTAGACATTTGTGATGTTTACTGAAATTTTCGTATTTTGGGACGATTTAGTCGGTATCAGTTCGGGATAGCGGATCGACATTTAATCAAAGATTTTAATATTTTTAGTATTAAAAATATTAATGAGTTAATGTTTAGCGTTTTGGGAATTTTCTGAGTAATTAAGATTAGACCGGAAATATGAGACATTGAGTAATAAGTCGGTATATTAAAATAAGCGGATTTTATTTTAATGGAATATAAATGAAAGTATTATTTTTACAGTAAGTGTAGAAAAAATATGGCTTAAATAATGATATCTCTAAGTATTAAGGGGTATATTTTATTAGGCCCATTAGAAAGTGGTAACAAAGTAGTAGTATCATTTTGTCATTTTAGAAAATAGAAAAGAAAGAAGGAAACGAGGAAAAAAAGAAGAGAATAGAAAAGGGGTTAGGGTTGTGAAGAGGAGAAGAAGTAGACCCAAAGTGTTGCTCTAAAGTGTCATTTTTCTCCAATTTTTCATTGAATCTTCTTAGAGATGCACTCAATCCAAGGTAAGGGGGGATTCTTACTATCTAAATGGAAATATGATGGATTATATGTGGGTTTAAGGTATAGATTAGTTATTGTGTTGTGTTAATTTTGTTTCCAGATACTGTTGAAATTGCTGTTGCTGTTCGTTGAAATTGGAATAGTGCTATGCATCACCTACTATTTATCTTGTAGCCTTGTTTTGTGCATAAATTGTGTCCCTGTTACAGGATTAATTGTGAGATTTCGGTGTTGTGTTGTGTTGTATTTCGATGTGCAATGTAGAGAATTGGTGATCATGTGGCACTTTGATTTTGGCTAATTTCATGTGGTACCTTGTTACTTCATCACTTACTGTTCCGTGTTTTTTTTTTGGTTTATGTTGTTCTGCTTTGTGCCTACTATGCCATGTAATTGTTATTTTCTTTTGTTTCCACCTTGTTCCTATGGCACCTAATATATATAATAGTATAATATAAATGGACATAGAAGCATAGTTATGAAAGTGAAAGTAATTGAAAACAGGAGAAGCACAGTATCCTAGTGGAACAAAATTTAATTCAAAACAGTTTCGTTTGACCGAAATAGCCAAATTAAGCGGTATAATTAGTTGTCCGGAATTTGATGAAAATTTATGTGGTAGCTAAGTTTAATTAGTAGGTTAATGTGGTAGTGATATTTTGTTGAAATTGTGCTATTTTACGAACCGACCGAAATTGTGTAGATTTAAGTATCCTTTATATTAAATGTTGGTTTTGGAATAGAAATGAAATAGTAAGTTGGAAAATGAATTGAAAATAGAATATTGAATTAAATTAATATAGTGTGATATTAATTGGTTGATTAAATTAATAGTTGAATAAATTTCACTAAGTCTATTTAATTGGAAAATACTTAGACTTGGATAAATTATTCGGTTTATCGGTAAATAATAGTATCTTGAGAATTTGACCGTAATCGTGATTTGGTTGAATATTTATGTTGAGAATAATATATTGCTATGCCAATGATGTTGTCTTGATAAATAATATAATATTATGTCTAATTGAATTAGTTGATAATTGGAAGTTGATTCAGTTTACTTGATAAATTAGCATGTTGAGATTATCTTACGAATTGATCGAAAATTGTGGTTTTGATTTGGATGACTTTGTTAATATGTGAAATTGAGTAATTGTGCCGATGTGCCAAAACGTGATGATAATTGTAATAATCTTGATGATATGCAAATTGTATATTTGTGACGATTTTGTTAATACACGAAGTTGTATGTTTGTTGTGATATACCGAAGCATGAGAATATATATGTAATGACTTGTTTATATGCGAAGTTGTATAATTGCGATGATGTGTCGAAACATGACGATGTGTATATATTTGTGATGATGATTTTGTGATGATGATTTGTAATACGTGATGTTGTATATATTTGTGATGATGATTTTGTGACTAAGTGAAGATGAAATATTATGGTGACGTGAATTACCTCGTATAGATGGTAATTGATTGTGATATAGGCTTATGCCTCGTGACGATATGTGATTGTGATGAGTATGTTGTATTGTCTTGTTTGTCGAGTCACGTTACATATGCATACTCTGTGACGGCCTGGATTGGCAAATTAGTGACGAAGGCTTATGCCTTGTGCCTCTGAATTGGGCAATTGGTGACGGGGGCTGAAGCTCCAATTGGTACCACATGCATATGCACAGTTGAGTCACATTTGAGTCGTTGTCCGTTGTTGTTGGTTGGAGTTGTTGATTATGCATTGCGATGCTTATATGACGATATAGATGCTTATATGTTGACTTGTTGAAAATGCTTATATATTGATAATGACGCTTATATGTTGACTTGTTGAAGATGCTTATATGTTGACTTGTTGAAGATGCCTATGTGTTGACTTGTTGACGATGCTTATATGATGACTTGTTGAATATGTTTATATGTTGATATCATGACTATTCATTGATGATGTTCTTTGTGCTTTTTATGTTGACGTTGTGTGAGACGGTAATTCATTTATATTCTTTACCTAATATATGATTTATCATGATCCTATTTATATAGTTTGATATCTCACCCTTGCTGCTGATGTTTCCCCTACCATGGGAAATGGGTAGGTACTCAAGTATAGCTGTGGAAGTTTGTTGCTTCATCGAGTCCTGTTGGTGTGTCGCTCTGATACGTAGCACTCGGGGGGTTCTTATATCGTTATTTCTAGGTTGTTGATGTTTTAGTTGTTGTTATTATAACCGTTGATTCAAAGTTGAATAATATGAAGTACTTATTATACTTCCAAGTTGCTTGAGTTGAGATAAGCTGACAGTTGACTGTTAATTTGAATGCTAGGTATCATTGTTAAATGACATACAAGTTGAAGTTTTAAGTTGATATGTGATACTCCAATCTGTTGTTTGAAATTTTAAATACTCTGATATTTTCCGCATTATAATTTCGGGTAGAATTTGGGGTGTTACACGTCCCGTGTGAACGCACGGGTTCGTTACTAGTTATAAAACAAATCAGTAATAATAGACAAATTTTCAATGAATTTTTATGTTCAAGTCTAGACGCAACGTTCAAAAATATGAAATTCAATATCCTCTCCGTCTTATAATGAGTGATCCTTTTGGAATAAAATGATGTCCCAAAATGAATGATCTATTTCAATTTTCAATACAATTTTTTTCAATTCTATCCGCTAATTAATAAAAATTTCATCATTCCCAATACATGATAAGGGTACTGTAGTAAAATCTCTATTCTCTCTCTTACTTTTATATATTTCTCTTAATCTGTGTGAAATTGTGAACTGGGTTACTCATTGTGGGATGGAGGGAGTAAGAGATTACAATTTTATAAATGTTACAGGTTGTCCAATCAAGAGTAAAAAGATTATGATAATTCATAATTGATTAATGTGACGTCAGATCGGTGATGTTAGACGACGATGTTTATTCTCTAAATGTAAACCAAAATAAAGTTCTAGGCATGGGTACATGCATGGACATGCACTAGAAAAATTCATAATCAAGACAAAGGAGGGCTATCAAATCACAGACCAAATACATATTTTGACAATTGTCTCTTCAAGAAGTTATTTCACACATAATGTTCTAGGTCTCTAAAAGCCTCAGATCTGAATGTGAATATAAAAAGGGAGACGGGGTGTTAAATCAAGGTACACACTTTTTCTAACCCTAAAAGGCCTCTCACGTCTCATAGTCATTAACTTGGACTTTAGAGTATTTGTAGGTATTATCCCCCTCAACGTTGGACCAAACTTTGAGAATGCAATCAAATTCCCACAATTCACCTCAGATCTGACTTACTTATGACTTGCGTGAGCAACTCTGATCTACGCGACATCATTGATGTCATGTGGGGGAACGTTTATTAATATTTCAACATATTACTCAACATCAAAATGGAGAAGCATAAAATAAGAACTACTAAGAATTCCAATTGTCCCCATTAATATGTAGCTAGCAAGGTTGTTCAGGTCAATTATGGCCCTAACAACGGACTCAGAATGTCTTTCTCACACTAGGAAACTTTGATCTGACCCCCACGTGTGATTGAAAGGCTTTGTGTCTCTTATGCATTTGATCATGTACCACATATGATTATCTCCATAACAATTGATGAAACTATGCTACCACCTTCGATTTCACAAGGAGATGGTAGCTACCACTCATATCAGTCATGATGACATATGTAGCTACCAATATAACATACACGTTATTGAGGGGGTCTGTCTATGGCGGTTCAGAAGCCATCAGTGGCACTTAAGCAACATAACAATTGAATCCAAGGAATCAAAACAATCATTCCATACTATCGTGAACCACCCAAGCTTATGACATGTCTGGCTCATAACGATGGTAGAATATTGACATGCCACAACGAATATCGGTTGACCAAATGAATTCAAACAAAAGAGAGGGTGAATTGTGATAAAAAACTATTTTTAAAACTTAAAAAAAAAAGATTTTTTACTTGATTAATTTTAAGAAAAGAGATTAAGCGGAAATTAAGCGTAAAAAGTAGTTTGCGAAAATGTAAATAGATAAGGAAAAAGAAAGAACACACTAGAAAATATATTGAGTTAGTCTTAAATCATGCGGCCTACTCCACTCCATAATAATTTCTCTTTGAGTATTACACTAACAATAGAGCTTTTATCTCAAGATCAGACAACAATCTTCATACACCAAACTTTTATCTAAGGTCATCTTACAACCTTTATAATGATATCAGAGTTTACAAAAGAATACCACTCTCTTGAGTTACAGTTACAAGTCATACAAATTAATCAATAGTTACAGAAGAACAACTCTTACTAAGTGTTCCGCTCTCTCGTCACTAAAATAATTATAAACGAATATGAAATTTCTAAGAAGACAGTGAGAGTATGAGAGTAATATTCTAATTTGTTGTGTGTTTTTAAATTGAACAATAATTATTTTTATATAGTAAAAAAATTGGCCAAGAAAAGAGACATTTTTGGGTCGGATCCATATCATAATCTATTAGTACTTTGAGAGATATTCACACTTAAATATTTATGATCCTATAAAACAAATAAATCGATAGAGCAAGAACCACTAACGAGCTTTTTGCAATTTACTTTGTTTCTTGGTGAAATTCCTTAAATTTTGCTTATCATTGTGCATATTACCATAAACCTTCTCGTTTTTTATATGGTTCATTTTTCTTTTTGTGCTTGATGATGTTAATGATTTTGTTTTAATTTCTTCTGTGATCATCAAAATCAAATGTACTTGTACAACACATACACCACAAGATCATGCAAAATAATCCTAACACTTCGACCATGAGCTCTTAAGAGGCGTAAAGCACATTCTCCAACTCCTTGAAGGTGTTACCCCTCCATATATGAATCTGAGAGTTACCAACCGAGACACTATCATCATTGTCGTCACCACACTTCTCTTTATTCTTCGTCTGATGTTTATAAAGAAGACAAAGACATTCCTTTTAGAAACACCTTCAGCAAAAGAATAAACGAGTATCCTATACTCATGGAGCTCTATAATTTGTTAGCAATGGGGACCTACGACGCAACAACCAATTCAGACGAACATTGGAACTAGTCGATGTCCTCCTGAAGCTTATGGGGCCAAGAGGTTCAGTAAAATGCAAGCTATTTGATTTTACTTTGAAGGTATGTGCCATGACATGGTTTAGAGGACTAAGAAATAAATATATCATCTTATGAATGGAGTTTCATACGAACGGTTTATTGTTCATTTTATAGCGTCTCGAAGACATCCAAACTCGAAGGAAATTTTGAGCTCTATTAGGCAAGAGAAAGATGAGCCTATGTGGTCTAAATCAAGAGATATAACAAGGAACTCATTATGGCTAAATGTGTCGACGACAAAATGAGGAAGTATCTACTAAGCCTGGGATTCCAATCAGGGCTTAATTTTCTAAAAAGTAACAGGATCAAAGCTCCAAAAACTTTTAATAGTCTACATAGGAAAAAAATATTCAGTATGAACAGAAATTGGCCACAAGCAAGGAAAACTACATAGGAAGTTTCGAGAAGGTCGAAGAAGGTAAAAGAGAAGTTGAAGAATTAAGGCACAACACAAAACGAAGGAACAAAAGACAAAGAAAGAAAGAATGATACTCAGTGAGGCCAAAAAAACATAGGATTGCCTTTTTTTTTTTAAGTGTCAAGACTACACGCCCTAAACACTTTTAGGAAATGTATTATGCAAGAATACATCAATGGTATTGTCGCCTCTACAAAAGCAACGACCATAATACAGAAGAGTGCATGAAGCTAAAAATGTCATAAATGATTTGATATGTATGAGATATTGACGAGATTCTCCAACTAAGAAAAGGACAGAACGAGAGAGAGATAGAGAGAAAAAGTTTGTGAAGGAAATCCGCAGAAAAAAAAAAAAAGGAGGAGGTGGCCCGAGTGGCCAGAAAAGAAAAACAATTTGATGAGGATGGGAAGAAGGATAACAATTATGGGCTTTGGCTAATATGCATAAGAATTTACTTATGCACCATGCATAAGCCTACATAAGTCATTGGATCATGTTTTTAATCGAGTATTGAGTATTGAGTGGTGAGTATTGAGTAATAACAATTGATGTCTAGAATTTGATCCAAAGGTCAATAATAATTTATGCATGATGCATAGATTTTTATCTATGCACGGTAACTGCACCCACCATTATATGTACTTTAGTTGTTAGATTATATTTGCTTACAGGAATTCGTCCTTGATGCTCTTAGTGACTTCATATTTCTCAAATGACTGACATTGTGTTCTCTGGAGGGGATATAATTGACAGAGGATATACTTGCCAGAATGGTCATTGTTCATTGTTCAGCTAATAGCATGCCATGCTAGGGTCGATGTCTAACACCTCCTTGGAAGAAATTAAGAACCAATCTCCATTGCTCTTGAGGCATTTTATGAATTCGTCTTCCATTGAACTTAAAGCATATAGGTTAGTTTGTTCTAATTGGGTTTCATTTTTCCTGCCTCATTCCACCACATCCAACTTTTAAAAAAAATATTGCAATCCAAACCAAACCAGACCAAATCAATATCCACACCATACCATTTTCTTGCCGTAAATAAGTTACGGTTGGTCGGATTATCGAGTTGACCAACATCAGCGGCCACCAAAACAAAATTTCTAGAATATGAAGACAAAAAGAAACTGATGTATTTCAATTCTTAACCTTAACTTTAATAATAAGCAAAAACACTAAATATGAAACTACATTATGAGTTCAGAATCAATCCGGGTAGTAATAACTTTATTCAAAATTTGATACAACAAATAATTAACATTCATGTATCATGTACCATAGCTGCGATCACCAGCATCTCCGAGGCCAGGAATTATAAACCTAAACAAGAGAAATAAAAAAAATTAACAATGTGGCAATTCTATAAATCAGGTAATTTCCAATGTATAGTTAAACTAAGTCATAATGTGAGGCACCAACCCTTTCTCATTAAGTACGGGATCAATTATTCCGGTATACACTTCAAGGCTGCAGAAATTTATTAATTAGAAAACTAAATTCTCGAATGAAGTTGAAGAAAATACTTTATGTTATGTGATTACCCCGGGAACTGGTTGCTCAGCTTTTCGAGAGCTGGAGGGGAAGCACATGCAGATATCTGCATCGTCATTAATCCGTTGATTAGGCAAATTAATCAAAAAAATGTAACTTTATCGCATTGTACATGTATCATGTATGCAATGCGTGACTAAAAACAAGCATGTGATGCTGATTAAAATAAATATAGCTTATGATTATGATTATGCGCGGATTATTCATTACCACTTTAATCTGCTTGTTGGTAACTCCGCGATCCTTTAAGATATTCAGGGCCGCGACTATAGTACCACCTTCAATCCATACAAAATAACAAATTATAGTGACCGTAAATATGTTGCATAGATATTGTATATATTACACGAATACGAGTAGACTAGAAACCTGTGGCCAGCATAGGATCAACCACGAATATTTTAGACCCTTCTGCAAATTTTTCAGGTAGCCTGAAAATCACATGTCGCAGTATTTAACAAAAAGAGAAAAGGAAAAGAGCCGAAGAAAAAGCATATTTCCTTTCGAGTATGAATGTCTTACTTGTTCAAATATACAGTTGGCTGAAGAGTTTCCTCATCTCTGCTCATTCCTTTTCCAAAGAAACAAAATGTTATTCAATATAAGAAATAGACCGAAATTGTACTATACTTTTATCGTTGTGCATCGCTATAAATTATGATGTCTACACTCTACACACACCGTCGTCTTATTATAGGTTTATATCGAACGATAATACAACAATAAACAAATATCTCAAACGAGAGTTTTTCCCGATAAATCATTACCTAAATGATATGTTTTTGTAGCAGGCAAGACTGATGATGCATGTTCAGCAAGAGCAAGACCAGCTCTCAAAATTGGAATTACCTGCAAAACTGATAAACGATCAGGCAATATTATGCTGAAAGGGACAATAAAGACGCACGTCAACGAGACTGTAAGAGTAAATATGGACAACAATGGCCAATGCCAATATGTATCCTGAAAAATATCAAATATCGAATTGTAAATAAACATATTGAAAGAAGTATGGTACTAACAGCCACAGGCTCCCTTGGATCAATGAACTCCACCGAGGCGACACCCAGCGGTGATTGAATCTCTCCGGTCACTGTTGGCTGAAAACAATGAAAGAAAAGCAGAAATGAGAATTCAGACGAGAAACTATATTGAAGGAACTAGCAAAAAAAATCCAGACGAGAAATACAATAGGAACTAACCAGCCAATCCCTTGAGGCTTCATAAATTAGTAGCCTTCCCAACTCAGCCATTGCATTTCCTAAAATATTAGAAACCCAAAGTTTCAAATCAACCTTCATATAAATAATCAAGTAATATCAAGCTAAGTTGACTAAAATTTAGTTAGATAATAATAATTGGTTAACCAAAAAAAGTAGAATGAGTGACATTAGTGAAACTAATAAGTTGAACTTTAAAAATGAGTAACAATTGATGGAGTCAAATGCTCCAACCGAATCAACAGCTTACCAAAACTCTCAATGTTATCAAATTCAATATCAGATAACAGTGTAATAACAAAACTACCATAAGTAGAATGTGTTTTTCAAGAAGCTATGATTAGTGTGAGCATTCAAACAACAGTATGCATTAAATTAACTTCAAAATGATTCAAGTGCTCGAAACCAGGTGGATCAATGTTCATCTCAAATCAGAGTATACTGATTAAGATTCAAAGTTTAGCCACTCACTGAAAATGGGACACGGAGTTTGCTCATTCCTGAGAACCGAAACCCAGTGCTTGATCAAAGGATGAGCAGGCACATACACCTTCAAAAACACAACAAACATTGTCATCATTGATCAATCATATCATAAATCATAATCAATACAAGACAATAAATTTACCAAAACTCAATCTTTAATCTCCTATCCTTCCATTTTTTTCTTAGATTATGTTTGGATATCATAAAATTAACAGAATGGAAGCGGAATGGAGCAGAGCGGAATGAAGATTCCTTTCCATCGTTTAGAAATTTTAGGACGGAACAAGACAATAAATTCACCAAAATTTGGGAAGAAATCTGGTGGTAAGCAATGGAATGGAATCTGGATCACTTCATTCCACTCCATTCAATTATAAATGATCCAAATAATGGAATACTCATTCATTCCATCTCATGCAGCTTTGTTCCATCCGATTCCATCAATCGAAACAAAACCTTACGAACCAAACCCACAAAAAAATTTAAAAAAAAAAAACCTTAAACAGATTAATCAAGCAATGCAATGTCAAATAAATCATCAACAGAGAAAATTACCCTCTTTTCTCACCATTTTTCCTCTTATACACAAAACACACCAAAAATCCAAGAATCCATAAATCCAAAACTAGAAAAAAACTTCAATTCATATCAGTCAACTAACTAAACCACCATGCAAAATCCCCTGAAATAAAATTTTCAACTTAAAAAACAGCGGATCACGAAAATTACCGATACTGATACTGTTATTCACGATACTGATTGCCGTGAATAACAGTATCAATATTAGTATCGTGACATCTGTACCGACCAAAATCACGAAAGTCTTTACGCGAACGCGAATGTTTTTAAAACAACAACACATTAATCCACAATTAAACAAAGAAAAAACAGAAGGTTAAGAAAACGAACAAGCATTCGATTGTTTTGAGAGAGAGGCTTCGCTTCCATTGTCATATGAGACCTTACTACACAGGTGCGCCGCGGAATACTTGAAAAAGTGACCTGGGAGGGAAAAGCACAACAAATATATATAATATTAAATTAAAAGGATATATTATTTTTTATATATATAATTAATAATTATGGAATAAAAAATCTAAAAGTTTGATGAAACAAACCAATAAAAAAAAAGGGAAAGTAATTGAAAAAATTTAAAAAAATTGAATTGAATTGCCTTTTTGGTAGGAGAAGAATTAGGAGAGTGAAATGTGGAGGGGATAGGTGCCGCATCGGATGCGAATGGGAGATTAAGATGGCACAGAGACATGATGAATGAATCAATGAATGTTGTGGTTTGTTATCCCAAGAATTTCAATGTCGAGTCTTGTGAGGTCTTGTGTTTTTTCTTTTGGGTTTTGTGAACGGTTTTGGGAGGTTGTTGGTGAAGAGGAGGATATTGGTTTGGATAGTAGTTCATCACACGTGGATGACTAGCGCAACAATTTAAACCACTTTACTCGAGCTTTTTTATCCGGTTACTTATTGCTCCGTCACTCTAATTTAAAATGCGTTTAAATTTTTTTACTAAAGGTCTGTTTGGTAAAAATAACGGTTGACTGGTAAGTTAGTTGATAACTTATAGCTTATGACTGATAGCTGATGACAGATAACTTATAGCTTATAATGAATGGTTGAGTTTGATAACTTATAAGCTAATTGAAGTGTTTGGTAAAATTAACTGTTCAATTAACTTATAAATGTAAAATGACATAAAAGATATTTAATATATAATTATTTTATTTTAAATTAAAATAAATTATAAAGATTAAAAATAAATTTTAATTAAAATAATAAGGATAAAAAAGAAAGAAAATATAATAAGCTATAAGACATAAGTTAAAACGCTATTTGAAATAGCGTCTGAAAAATAAGCTATAAGCTAGTAAAATTAACTATAAGCTCGTGATGAAAAGATCATTACCGAACGAGTCTAAATTATCATATGAGCTTATAAAACATAAGACATAAGCTATAAATTCGAAAACATGTCTTACCAAACAGAGCCTAAAATTAAAAAAATGTAATACTGTTGTCATAAGATATTGTATTTTTATTAAATTAATTTTATAAATGTATTTAAAGTAATTTAAAGAATAATAATTGAAGATTAAATTAGAAAAATAACAATCATTACTATATTAAATTATAAATTTTATTTGTTAAAACGATACTCATTTGAGACAGAGGGAGAATCTACTTACGAGTGAGAAATACTATCTAAAATTACTATAATCTTCTTCTCTCAAATAATACATTTCTTTTTAGGCTTAATACTCAATTTGGTCCTCTACCTATACACTAGGGTCCAATTTGGTCCTTTACCTTTTAAAAGTTTCAAGTTGGTCCCATACGTTTCCAAAAAGTATTCACGTTGGTCTTATCCGTTAAAATGCTTCAAACGGTGTTAACATTTGATGACATGGCATATGAGATGGATCAATCACTGTTCATCATCTCTATTATAAATTGGGTTCGTATTGCAATTTTAGAAAAATCCCAAATCCTCAAACCTAAAATCCTGTAACTCAATCTTGTTACAAATTGACATCAAAATTGCACAACAAAGCATGAGTTCTGGGCGCATTTCATCCTCAACATCCAGAAATGTGATTGATTCGCAAGTTTACACAGGATTTGCGAAACTTCTATGCGCGTGTGGAGACGAAGCAATACTGCGTAGGGCGAAAACCGTTAACAACTATGGAAAGCTATTTTGGGGATGCAAGCATTTTAAGGTACTACGAGTTCTATTATAGCTCTAAAGTATCCTTTTTTTGTTGTAACCATAACCATCGTTCCCAATATCGTCACAGGGGCATTCCAATTCTGGGTGTGGTTATTTCGAATGGTTCCATGAAGAATGTAGAGATGAGAAGGAAGAAACCTTGATGAAGCATGAATGGAAGATACAAGTGCTGAGCCAAGAGATGGAAGCTGTCATGAAAGAGACCGAAAGTTTGAAGTTGAAAACATTGGAATTGGGGGAGCTAATTGAGAATTCAAAGAAATGGAAGAGCATTTGGAATTGTTTTGTCTGTGTCCTGTTTTTAGCTCTTGTAATTAAGATGGTCTAGATATGTCTGTGTCCTGTTTTTAGCTCTTGTGTTTAAGACATGTATTCTGCAAGATGTGCTGCTTATAAGCATAGTATCTTGCTAGAAATGGTTGTAATGTTATTAGTGTTTTGAAATGTATTTTGTGACAATATTTTGAGACATGTATTTTGCAATATGTTATTAGACTTAACTTGTGTCTTCAGCACCCTCTTGAACTGGTGTGCACTTAACTTGAAATATGTTATGTATATGAGGTACTCAAAACAAAAATACCAAGAAAAACAGACTAAATGAACCATTACATTAAAACAGAAATGAACCATTACATTAAAACAGAAATACCATGTTCAAAATATACTAACAGACTAAATGAACCATTACATTGAAACGACACATGTTCAAAGTAGACACTAGTCAAACATTACATAAAACAACCCAAAACATGAACCAAAATATAGTAAACAGACCCTAACACACTAAATGCCCTTCTTAGTATTGTTTCTTTTTGTAGGAGTGGTCCTCCTAGTGGTAGGACCAACTGCATTTTGAGATGCACTAAGCCTTGTTGTTGGACCCACATGTGCTGGTTTCCTAAATGGTATCTTGTGTGGCCTAGCTATTGACATCTTTTTATGAGCCCCTAGTGTAGGTGGTGCCCTTGATGGTTGTACAAGTTGAGATGCTGGTTGTGTCTGAGATTCTTGTGTCCTTGAAGCTTGTTTTGGTTGAGATCCTTGTGTTGGTTGAGTTCCTTGTGTCCTTGAAGCTTGACTTGGTTGAGATCCTTGTGTTGGTTGTGATGTTTGTGGTGGTTGAGTCCTTTTGCAGGTGGATTTGTTGTGCCCATTTTTCCTACACCTTGTGCACTTCATTATCATACCTATTTTCCTCATTTTCTTATCTGTCCCATCAATTTCACCAGCCTCACGATTCCTCCTCTTCTTAGGCCTACCAGGCATTTTCTTGTACTTTGGTGGCTGGACATCTGGGAACTCTGTTTTGACCCATAAATTTGTTCCATTTACTGGATAAATAATAGGCTCATAAACAGACATATACCTAGCCTTTTTATAAAAGTCAGGAATGAAGTCTTCAACATGTAAACCTCTACTCTTCAATGCAGCAATAGCATGCACACAAGGAAGCCCTGTTAGTTGCCACTTCCTACATATGCAGTTGCATTCCTTTAGGTTGACAGAAAAAATGTCACCTGGGATCTCAATGTGCCTAACCTCATAAATGAATTCAGCTGACATCCTATGTACAAAAAATACAACAGAAAATGAATAGCAAAAAAATACATAATTAGAAAATGAATAACAAAAAATACATAATTAGAAACTTAAGTTACCTAACAATCCATGAATTTGTGCAGGAACTTGTTCTCTCCACTTTTTTCTTTATGTTTGGCAATACATCTTCATCACTTAAGTTAGGGAATTTAACCCTATTTGTTGCCCATTTCTCCATTATGTAGCCCCTAATTTCTTCTAGCATTGTCACAATTGGCTTACCTCTAGATTCCACAATAACACTGTTGAAGGCTTCAGACATGTTGTTCAACACTGTATCAGACTTTGAAGTTGTCCTAAAATAAGACTTACTCCAAAATCTAGGTGGAGTCTGCATCATATGCTTGTATGCCTCATCATTTATCTGCCTCATACCTCTCATCTCCTTTTCCCATGCTTGTGGGTAAGTTGCCCTAGCTGCTCTCCATATTATCTCCTTCAACATTTTTCCTGGGAACTTTTTTCTAAAGTTGTTGTATAAGTGCCTAACACAGAACCTTTGTTCCACATTTGGAAGCAACTCATCCATTGCTGGAAGTAGACCCTGTAACATAAAATACAGAGTAGATCAGTAATCAATGTAAATACAATTTAACAAAGTAGATAAATTATGGAATGGTACCTTTTGCTGGTCAGAAATGAATGTGTAGGTTCTACATTCTTCTCTGCCACCTAGGTCATCAATGAAAAGTTGCAAGAACCATAACCAACTATCCTTTGTTTCCCCTTCTACAACAGCAAATGCAATAGGTAACATCTGATCATTTGGATCAGTCCCAATAGCTGCTAAGATCTGACCTCCACATAATCCTTTTAGAAAGCAGCCATCAAGACCAATAATAGGCCTACACAGCTTGAAACTTTTCTTACAAGCAGCATAGCATACATATAACCTCTTGAAAAAAGGCCTTGTATCTTCAGCACCCTCTTGAGCTGGTGTGACACTTAACTTAACAGTAGAACCAGGATTTTGTTAGAATAAGATTTGTTCTGATCAATTATCTTAGTTTTGATGATAACAATAATATGAATTTTGCTTAAGATAATATGGTACTCTAATCCAATGCAATTTCCTTTTCAGGAAATATATAAAGAGTACGCATAATTCAGCGCTCAGAAGCTTTGTCTCAAATGGTTCAGCATGCAACATCAGAACATGGTCTGGCAAGACATCAGAAGATGGTCGAAGCAGAATCAGAACATGGGTCTATGGAAGCATCAGAAGAACAAGAGAACAGAAGCACTGAAGTTCTGATGGTATCACGCTCAGAAGCACTTCAAGGTCAGAAGATCAGAAGATGCTATGCACCAAGCTGTTTGACTCTGATGATATTCAAACGTTGTATTCACAAACATCAGATCAGAAGGAAGTACAAGTGGCAAGCTACGCTGACTGACAAAAGGAACGTTAAAAGCTATTCTAGGCTACGTCAGTAGACACAGCGTGAACAAGGCTCGAGGTAGTTGACAAAAGCGTATAACATTAAATGCGATGCTGTACGGAACACGCAAAGCATTAAATGCACTCAACGGTCATCTTCTCCAACGCCTATAAATATGAAGTTCTGATGAGAAGCAAGGTTAACGATCCTGAACAAAAACAACTCAAATTAACTTGCTCAAACGCTGTTCAAATTCAAAGCTCAGAATCTTCATCTTCATCAAAGCTCACTACATTGCTGTTGTAATATATTAGTGAGATTAAGCTTAAACATTAAGAGAAATATCACAGTTTGTGATTATCGCTTTTAAGAAGCAATTGTAATACTCTTAGAATTGATTACATTAAGTTGTAAGGAACTAGAGTGATCGTGTGGATCAGAATACTCTAGGAAGTCTTAGAGGTTATCTAAGCAGGTTGTAACTAGAGTGATCGTGTGGATCAGTAGACTCTAGAAAAGTCTTAGAGAGTATCTAAGCAGTTGTTCCTGGAGTGATCAGTGTGTGATCAGAAGACTCTGGAAGACTTAGTTGCTGACTAAGTGGAGAACCATTGTAATCCGTGCGATTAGTGGATTAAATCCTCAGTTGAGGTAAATCATCTCTGCGGGGGTGGACTGGAGTAGTTTAGTTAACAACGAACCAGGATAAAAATAACTGTGCAATTTATTTTTATCTGTCAAGTTTTTAAAGCTACACTTATTCAAACCCCCCCCCCCTTTCTAAGTGTTTTTCTATCCTTCAATTGGCATCAGAGCGCCGGTTCTAAGGTGCAAGCACTTAACCGTGTTTAGAAAAGATTCAGGAAGAGAAAAACGCTTCAGTAAAAGATGGTTGATGAAAGTGAAAAGTCTACACCAGTATCTACATCTGGCTCTGCTGAGCAATACAACGGTAACAATGGTTATACTAGACCGCCGGTATTTGATGGTGAAAACTTTGAATACTGGAAAGATAAACTGGAAAGTTACTTTCTTGGTCTAGATGGTGATCTATGGGATCTTCTGATGGATGGTTACAAACATCCAGTAAATGCCAGAGGCGTAAAGCTGACAAGGCAAGAAATGAATGATGATCAGAAAAAGCTTTTCAGGAATCATCATAAATGCAGAACTGTTTTGCTGAATGCTATCTCTCATGCTGAGTATGAGAAGATATCTAACAGGGAAACGGCCTATGACATATATGAGTCCTTGAAAATGACTCATGAAGGAAATGCTCAAGTCAAGGAGACTAAAGCTCTAGCTTTAATCCAGAAGTATGAAGCCTTCAAGATGGAGGATGATGAAGACATTGAAAAGATGTTTTCAAGATTCCAAACTCTTACTGCTGGATTGAGAGTTCTTGACAAGGGATACACCAAGGCTGATCATGTAAAGAAGATCATCAGAAGCTTACCCAGAAGATGGGGTCCTATGGTGACTGCATTCAAGATTGCAAAGAATCTGAATGAAGTTTCTCTGGAAGAGCTTATCAGTGCCTTGAGAAGTCATGAAATAGAGCTGGACGCAAATGAGCCTCAAAAGAAAGGTAAGTCTATTGCATTAAAATCCAATATCAAGAAATGCACTAACGCTTTTCAGGCTAGAGAAGAAGATCCTGAAGAATCAGAATCTGAAGAAGAAGATGAACTGTCTTTGATCTCCAGAAGGCTAAATCAACTCTGGAAGACCAAGCAAAGGAAGTTCAGAGGCTTCAGAAGTTCAAAGAAATTTGAACGTGGAGAATCTTCTGATGACAGAAGATTTGACAAGAAGAAGGTCATGTGCTATGAATGCAATGAGCCTGGACACTACAAGAATGAATGTCCAAATCTTCAGAAGGAAAATCCCAAGAAGAAGTTTCATAAGAAGAAAGGTCTTATGGCAACCTGGGATGAGTCAGAAGATGATTCAGACTCTGAAGATGAGCAGGCCAACTGTGCGCTGATGGCGACAGAAGATGACGGATCAGAATCTACATCAGAATCAGATTCTGAAGAGATATCCTTGACTGCAAAAAGGACAAAGCACAACATGTCATGGTACCTGGACTCTGGATGCTCACGACACATGACAGGAAGAAGGTCTATGTTCCAAGACCTGGTGCTTAAGTCTGGAGGAGAAGTCAAGTTCGGAGGAGATCAGAAGGGCAAGATAATTGGCTCTGGAACTATAAAGTCTGGTAACTCTCCTTCTATTTCTAATGTACTTCTTGTAGAAGGATTAACACATAACCTCTTATCTATCAGTCAATTGAGTGACAATGGTTATGATATAATCTTTAATCAAGAGTCTTGCAAGGCTGTAAATCAGAAGGATGGCTCAATCCTATTTACAGGCAAGAGGAAGAACAACATTTATAAGACAGATCCGCAAGATCTTATGAGTCAGAAGGTGACTTGTCTTATGTCTGTTTCTGAAGAGAAGTGGGTCTGGCACAGAAGATTAGGTCATGCTAGTTTGAGAAAGATTTCTCAGATTAACAAACTGAATCTTGTCAGAGGACTCCCTAATCTGAAATTCAAATCAGATGCTATTTGTGAAGCATGTCAGAAGGGCAAGTTCTCCAAACCTGCATTCAAGTCCAAGAATGTTGTTTCTACCTCAAGGCCATTAGAACTCTTGCACATTGATCTGTTTGGCCCAGTCAAAATAGCATCTGTCAGAGGGAAGAAATATGGATTAGTCATCGTAGATGATTATAGCCGCTGGACATGGGTAAAATTCTTGAAACACAAGGATGAGACTCATTCAGTGTTCTTTGATTTCTGCATTCAGATTCAATCTGAAAAAGAGTGTAAAATCATAAAAGTCAGAAGTGATCATGGTGGTGAATTTGAGAACAGATCCTTTGAAGAATTCTTCAAAGAAAATGGTATTGCCCATGATTTCTCTTGTCCTAGAACTCCACAGCAAAATGGGGTTGTAGAACGAAAGAATAGGACTCTGCAAGAAATGGCCAGAACCATGATCAATGAAACCAATATGGCTAAGCATTTCTGGGCAGAAGCAATAAACACTGCATGCTATATTCAGAATAGAATCTCTATCAGACCTATTCTAAATAAGACTCCCTATGAATTATGGAAGAATAGAAAGCCCAACATTTCATATTTCCATCCTTTTGGATGTGTATGCTTTATTCTGAACACTAAAGATCATCTTGTTAAGT
Source organism: Vicia villosa (assembly GCF_029867415.1). Classification (NCBI taxonomy): domain Eukaryota; kingdom Viridiplantae; phylum Streptophyta; class Magnoliopsida; order Fabales; family Fabaceae; genus Vicia; species Vicia villosa. The sequence continues at coordinate 16,198,909 of NC_081184.1, read as the reverse complement.
TTGATTCCAAAGCACAAAAGTGTTTCCTTCTTGGATATTCTGAACGCTCAAAAGGCTACAGAGTATACAATACTGAAACATTGATTGTAGAAGAATCAATCAATATCAGGTTTGATGATAAGCTTGGTTCTGAAAAACCAAAGCAGTTTGATAATTTTGCAGATTGTGATATTGATATATCAGAAGTTGTTGAGCCAAGAAGCAAAGCATCAGAAGCAGAGCTTCTCAGAAGCAAAGAATCTGAAGATCAAGTATCAGCTTCTCTGGAGGATCTAAGCATTTCTGAAGAACCATCTGTCAGAAGATCATCCAGACTCATCTCTGGTCATTCAGATGATGTCATTCTTGGAAAGAAGGATGATCCAATCAGAACAAGAGCATTCCTTAAGAACAATGCAGATTGTCAATTAGGTCTTGTATCTTTGATCGAGCCAACTTCTGTTGATCATGCTCTAGAAGATCCAGACTGGATAATTGCTATGCAAGAAGAACTGAATCAGTTTACAAGGAATGATGTTTGGGATCTTGTTCCTAGACCAGATGGATTCAATATAATCGGCACAAAATGGGTCTTCAGAAACAAGCTCAGTGAGAAAGGCGAAGTGGTAAGGAACAAAGCCAGACTGGTGGCTCAGGGTTACAGTCAGCAAGAAGGGATTGACTATACAGAAACCTTTGCACCAGTGGCCAGGTTAGAATCTATTCGTGTATTAATTTCATTTGCCACTCAACATAACATCACTCTCTATCAAATGGATGTTAAGAGTGCCTTCTTAAATGGTTATATAGATGAAGAAGTTTATGTCCATCAACCTCCTGGTTTTGAAGACTCTATGTCTCCTAATCATGTTTTTAAATTAAAGAAATCGTTATATGGATTGAAACAAGCTCCCAGAGCTTGGTATGAACGCTTAAGTTCTTTCCTTCTGGATAATGGTTTCACTAGAGGAAAAGTGGACACTACTCTCTTTTGTAAAACCTTTAAAAGGGATATTTTAATTTGTCAAATATATGTAGATGATATTATTTTTGGAACATCTAATGCTACACTTGGAAAGGAGTTTGCTGAGTCTATGCAGGCTGAGTTTGAAATGAGCATGATGGGAGAACTCAAGTATTTTCTTGGAATACAAATAAATCAAACATCAGAAGGAACGTATGTTCACCAAACCAAGTATGTGAAGGAACTTCTGAAGAAGTTTAATCTTCTAGACTGCAAAGAAGCCAAAACTCCTATGCATCCAACATGCATCCTAGGTAAGGATGAGGTAAGTAAGAAGGTAGATCAGAAGTTATACAGAGGTATGATCGGATCTCTTCTATATCTGACTGCTTCTAGACCAGACATTTTGTTCAGTGTTTGTTTGTGTGCTAGATTTCAATCAGATCCTAGAGAATCTCATTTAACTGCTGTTAAGAGAATTCTAAGGTATCTGAAAGGTACTACTAATGTTGGCTTAGTTTACAGAAAATCTAAAGAATACAACTTAGTAGGATTCTGCGATGCTGACTATGCTGGAGACAGAATTGAAAGAAAAAGTACTTCAGGAAGTTGCCAATTTCTTGGAAGTCATTTGATCTCTTGGTATAGCAAGAAGCAAGCAACTATTGCTCTATCCACAACAGAAGCAGAATATGTCGCTGCTGCTGGTTGCAGTACACAGATGCTCTGGATGAAGAGTCAGCTAGAAGATTATCAGATATTTGAGAGTAACATTCCTATATTCTGTGATAATACTTCTGCTATATGTTTATCTAAGAATCCTATTCTTCATTCAAAAGCTAAACATATTGAGATTAAACATCATTTCATAAGGGACTATGTTCAGAAGGGTGTTATATCTTTAAACTTTGTTGATACAGACCATCAATGGGCTGATATCTTTACAAAACCCCTGGCTGAAGATAGGTTTAAGTTCATTCTGAAGAACATCAGTATGGATTTATGCCCAGAATGAGAAGATGAGAAGTTCTTATGTATGAGTATCTTCTGAAGTGAAAATGGACTATTTTTTTTAATCAGAAGTTCTGATTGAAATCTTTTAGAAAGTATGATTCGGTTATTACTAACGTTTCATTATCTAAGTTGATTCAGAACCTCTTTTAAAGCAAAACAGCTGTAACGTTTTATCTCGGGATGGTAAACCTGTCGTTACTGTTCATGGATAAGCGCGCGTGCAGTTGAAGGGACGCCGACCATAGGTAACTGTGCTAGTCACCTCATTTGTCGTTATTATCTCTCCTCACGTCACGTAACATTAAATGCTTTTCATCATTTACTCTCTTTCAGTTTTTCTTTATATTCTTCAAACATTTTTCCTTCCCTCTCATATTTTCTCTATTCACTCTATCTTTTTGCATTCATATCAAACCCTACCCGTTCATTATCTGCAAATCCATCATGAACTCCTCATCAAGCCCAGGAAACCATGGTAAAGATCAAAACAACAAGAGGAAAGCTGTTGAAACATCTCCCTCCAAACCCAAAAAGATAAAGATCACCTATGACCCTCTCAAGGTGAATCCATTCGAAGCAATGCTTTCTGGAAACTATTCTAGACGTGTGTTTCATCCCCCTGGTGAAAGCCCTCCATCATCTCCATCTTCTTCCTCATCTTGTTTCCTTCTAGACTCAACTTCCTCTTCATCTAACCTTTCCTCTCCCTCAACCCATTCCGAAGAAATCTCTTCATCTTCACCTGCTGAGAATGGTGTCTCTGATAAAGATTGTGGAAGATCTGCATCAGAACCAAGTCTCCCTGACCCCTCGCCTGGAAGCCCAAGAAGCAGTCAATGAGGCGTTTCACTCCTTCATGGCATGCTGGCACAGACTTTGTCTTAGCTAGGGTCTTAGGATTTGGTCTTAGTAGTTTTCGTTTCCTTGTTGCATCTGCTTGTTAAACATCTTCATGTAATATCTTTTGATTATCAATGAAAAGTTTCTTTGTTTTTACATTCCAGTAATTTTATTTGTCGTTTTATTCATCTGAATCCTTTGAATTATTCTTTTTGATGTTATGACAAAAAGGGGGAGAAGATAAATGATAAATGATTTGATTAATCTATCAGTTGCTGGGCAAAGCTCCCACACATTTACTAACAAGAACTGCAAGTTCTATATGGTTTAAGTGTTTTGCAGGTATAAAGAAGTGAAGAGAATCTTCAAAGCAAACACAAGAAGCAAAACCATGGAAACTGAAGCAAGCTGAGTGCTATCAAGCTTCAGAAATCAGAAGCAAGAAAGAAGATAGAATTTGATCCATAATTGTCTATTTGATCTGACAAAATTCTATTTGCTCTGATACATTATTTTTAGCCTATATGGCTCTGATACATATCATGTGTTCAAATATACATTTTATGTTCTGACTCGTTCATGCTGACTTTTGTCGTTTAGTTTTTGTTCTGTAACATTTCAGGATGTAGAGATGCTCAGATGATGCTCTGGTACATTCAACAATGTTCTGATACAAATCTAGCATGAAGTGATGTTGGTAGAAATTCAAAGCTCTGAAGCTATCCAAGGGAAGCAGAAATCAGAAGCTGCGAATGTTCTAAAGATCCAGAAAACTCAAGTTCTGAAGCTGTCCTAAATGGAAGCAGAAATCAGAAGCTGTGAATGTTCAGAAGATCAAAGAAATTCAAGTTCTGAAGCTGTCCTAGATGGAAGCAGAAGTCAGAAGCTGTGAATGTTCAGAAGATCAAAGAAATTCAAGTTCTGAAGCTGTCCTAGATGGAAGCAGGAATCAGAAGCTGTGAGTGTTCTAGGGATCTAAGGAAATTCTAGTTCTGAAGCTGTCCAATGGAAGCAGAAGTCAGAAGCTATGAATTCTCTAAAGACAGAAGCTTATATGATCGTCTCTACCGAAATAATCAGGGAAGTCTTTTATTAAAGTTCTTCGAGTATTTATTTCAGGGGGAGATTATTTATCTCAGGGGGAGATTGTTAATCTCAGGGGGAGACATATTCATATGCTTATGCTATAGCTGTATAATTTGTCTTTTGCCGTCTGTTCTTTCTGATCGCAAATTCATATCATTTATATATGTTTTTGTCATCATCAAAAAGGGGGAGATTGTTAGAACAAGATTTGTTCTGATCAATTATCTTAGTTTTGATGATAACAATAATATGAATTTTGCTTAAGATAATATGGTACTCTAATCCAATGCAATTTCCTTTTCAGGAAATATATAAAGAGTACGCATAATTCAGCGCTCAGAAGCTTTGTCTCAAATGGTTCAGCATGCAACATCAGAACATGGTCTGGCAAGACATCAGAAGATGGTCGAAGCAGAATCAGAACATGGGTCTATGGAAGCATCAGAAGAACAAGAGAATAGAAGCACTGAAGTTCTGATGGTATCACGCTCAGAAGCACTTCAAGGTCAGAAGATCAGAAGATGCTATGCACCAAGCTGTTTGACTCTGATGATATTCAAACGTTGTATTCACAAACATCAGATCAGAAGGAAGTACAAGTGGCAAGCTACGCTGACTGACAAAAGGAACGTTAAAAGCTATTCTAGGCTACGTCAGTAGACACAGCGTGAACAAGGCTCGAGGTAGTTGACAAAAGCGTATAACATTAAATGCGATGCTGTACGGAACACGCAAAGCATTAAATGCACTCAACGGTCATCTTCTCCAACGCCTATAAATATGAAGTTCTGATGAGAAGCAAGGTTAACGATCCTGAACAAAAACAACTCAAATTAACTTGCTCAAACGCTGTTCAAATTCAAAGCTCAGAATCTTCATCTTCATCAAAGCTCACTACATTGCTGTTGTAATATATTAGTGAGATTAAGCTTAAACATTAAGAGAAATATCACAGTTTGTGATTATCGCTTTTAAGAAGCAATTGTAATACTCTTAGAATTGATTACATTAAGTTGTAAGGAACTAGAGTGATCGTGTGGATCAGAATACTCTAGGAAGTCTTAGAGGTTATCTAAGCAGGTTGTAACTAGAGTGATCGTGTGGATCAGTAGACTCTAGAAAAGTCTTAGAGGGTATCTAAGCAGTTGTTCCTGGAGTGATCAGTGTGTGATCAGAAGACTCTGGAAGACTTAGTTGCTGACTAAGTGGAGAACCATTGTAATCCGTGCGATTAGTGGATTAAATCCTCAGTTGAGGTAAATCATCTCTGCGGGGGTGGACTGGAGTAGTTTAGTTAACAACGAACCAGGATAAAAATAACTGTGCAATTTATTTTTATCTGTCAAGTTTTTAAAGCTACACTTATTCAAACCCCCCCTTTCTAAGTGTTTTTCTATCCTTCAGATTTGTCCTCAGTATCTCATGACAATAATCATATAACCTTGTGTAATCCCCTATAAATGAACCATCAACCATGTCCCTAGCTAAACTTCTGGCCCTAATTGCCTTTGTCTTACACACCCCCACATTCCATTTCTTTATAGCCTTTTCTTTAATGTCTTTAACTTTCAACTTAGGATTAGATTTCAATGAATTCTGTAACCTTGTGCTGAGCCACTTAGTAGACATCAATGGTACATTGAACTCTCTAGAACAATTGTGTGTATCAACAAGTTTTCTAATTTGCCAAGTCTCCTCATTAGGCAGCTTTCCGCAATAAGCCTCCCATTTGCAGCCTTCTTTACATTCAACCTTCACTCTCAACTTGTCATTTTTTACAAACTTAAGAGCTCTACCAGTTTGAACATAATAGGTTCTAATAGCTTCTTTAAAATCATTCTTGGAGTTAAAAAAGGTTCCCAATTCCCATTTATATTGAGACATGTCTTTTAATAACTTGAAAATAGGGTACTTTTTCTTTCTTATGTTACCAGTATCCTCACAATCACTATACTTAGAATCACTATCACACCCACTATCTAATTCTTCACTATCATTGTTCAACTCTTTGTCATCACCACCACTGGCTCCTTCCATAGGCTTCTTATTTTTGCTTGTTGCTCCTTCCATAAAATTAGCAAGATCCTCATCAGAATAATCCATACTAGCATCAGAGTCACTAAATTCAACCTCCATAGCACTATCACAATTATATGTCTCATCACCACTATCATTAGAGTCATCCACACACGAATTCACACCTGCATTTTCTGCTTCTTCATTTGCATTCAGGTCCTCAACACCCTCATTTGCATTCAGGACCTCAACACCCTCACTTGCAATCATAACCTCATCAATCAGATTGTTCAGGTCTTCTTCATTTGCATTCAGGACCTCAACACCCTCATTGCCACTGTTTCCTTGACCTGCACTCACCCCTCCATCACCCTCGCCCTCATTGCCCATGTTACCTTGGCCTGCACTCACCCCTTCATCACCCTCACCCTCATTGCCCATGTTACCTTGGCCTGCATTCCCTCCTACATCTCCCTCACCCTCATTAAGTACTTCATTAACAATATCCTGAATTGTATCATAGTTTTCTGGATCAACCTCATTCAAAGGTTCTTCAATACTGGCTTCTTCAACAATATTAGGACTATCAACAAATTCTGGTTGGGATAAAGGGTGTTCTATGTAAATATCCACTTTAAGATGTACCCTAAAGAGGTCAGCTATTTCCAATGCACCCTTATCATCTATGAGAAGGTTCATCCCAAATGTTGGGTCATTGTAGTATATGCTACTAACTCCATTATAACCAAAGTCTTTCAAAAGACCCAATAATTCAAAGTAGGACCACCTATCAGCATCTACTACCAACTTATCACATATACCCCCTCATAAACCGTTTTTTCTGAGTCCAGAAATTGACCACTATGGTGCACATTAAAGGTCATTATTTCATCCATTTCAACCTAATAGATGAAAATACGTATTTTTTAGCAATATTTCTACCAAAACGTAAACAAGATAATCAAGTAAAACAGAAAAAATGAAAAAGGGGAAAAAACCCTAATTTCATACGATTCAGAAACCCTAACATATACACAACAAGAAAAGATTGAAGAAATAAGAAATCTGACCTTCGTATACTCCTTCCTCTTCGTCTTCTTCGTGATGATTAGTCGCCTTCTTCGTCTTCGCACACTCCATCCTCTTCGTCTTCACATAACTCTTAGTCTTCGCACACTTCTCTTCAGAATCCTTCTAACGTTGCTGAACGAAAATGGCACATGGATAGTGAGGGTACACTATTTGCTAGTGAAAATGACAGGTCATCATTATTATTACCCTACCCATGACACCTAGCAGCCACGTTGGAATATATTTAACGTTTCAAACGGATAAGACAAACGTGAATACTTTTTGGAAACGTATGGGACCAACTTGAAACTTTTAAAAGGTAAAGGACCAAATTGGACCCTAGTGTATAGGTAGAGGACCAAATTGAGTATTAAGCCTTCTTTTTATCTATCAATTAGTTTTTTAAGACATAATAGCATCTCGAGTCTATAATTCAACTCTCTATTGTCTCCAAACTTTATCACTAATATATCGATATTCTCGAAATCATAATCACTTTTTTTTCCTTTCTCGTGACAATTCTTAAATTGATTAGATTTATACTGAATAAATTATTTGTACTTCTATCTGTCAAACTCTTTCATTTTAGGCTTAGATTTCCTTCTCTTTTGGCTTTTGGTTTTTGCTACCTTAATTCTAACTTTTGAAACATTCAAGCAATCTTTATTATCTTCAACTCTTTCACCTTAGTCAAATAAAATTTATTCTATTTTTTATCTGGACTTGTACACAGCTCCCTGAATTGAACTTTAAGCAAAATCTTTACTCGAGATCGCTTCTTGAATCTTCAAGCCCAAACAACCTACTCCTAAATCTCCGTCTGCGGAAATATCCCCACAATTTTGTCGGTATCTTGAGTGTCATACCTCATATGTAGGCTTCCACCTAATACTACCAAGATAGAAGAACCTTTTCTTTCCACTAGAGTTGTCACAACCAGTCACAACACCACACACTCTTGTAAGCCTCTGAAATCTTAAATAAATCTTCAAAAGAAACGTCAAATCCAAAATGATTTTTCTCAATCAATCACGAATATTTCAAGATATGATTCAGATTCATGCAACAAAGAAAATTAATGTAATAGAAGATGAAAGAAATCGAGTGTAAGTTAATCAAGAAAGATTCAAAACTCTTTTGAAAATGTAAGAAAATGTGAGTTGTGAGTTTTCAAATCATTAATGAAAGAATGTGTTTTCTAACATTATGAAAGATTGAGAGATGAAAATGATTTGTATGTGTTGGAGATGAAGCACAAAAATTAGTGATAAATTCATGTATGATTCGAGTCAAGAGCACTTGGTGATTTTAGTCAAGTTAGCAAAGTAATGTGAAACAAGATCAACACTTAAAGATAGGCGTATTTTTCTATGATTCAACTCAAGGAAAATGCATGATTTTACTCAGGCTATGATTTGAATCATGGCTTTGTCATTATTTGAATCAAACTTGGCAGTGGTTCAAGGAGGGTTTGTGATTCGACTCATGCATAATCTATGATTCGACCCAGTGTGAATGATTCGAATCAAAGCAAGTTATGAATCGACTCACAAGCTACAAAAAAATCCTAATTACTTTATGCCTAGTTTGATTCGACTAAAGGGAATGTATAATTCTTATCACACTTCCAAAATCTCAAAACTTAAGTTTTCAAAGATGTTTTGAGATTCTACTTTTGGAATGACTTGAATCAATCTCAATTATGGTTCTTGTTCAACAAAACTTGACTAATTGACTTAAAGCATAATGTTCATACTCAAACGTAAACACTTTGAATTATGTATGCTAAAACACAGATTAAAAATTTGATCCTTAAAGATGCGTAATTGAAGAGGAGACTCAAATATAAAATTAAATACAAATTAAAGCTTAAGGGACAAGTAACAAAACCACATAGAGGTATCCCCTTAATGTATCAGAGACATGCAACTTCATGTCAGGAATAGTCCTATTCACTCTCAATCTAACCATTACAATAACTGGAAAGATATGTTTGTAAAGGTCAGGGGGAGATGATGTATACATGGTTACCACTAAGGAAGACAACGCCTATTATTTTCTGTTATATTGGACGGAGGATTCTGTAGCCATAAATGAGTTTGATTTTTAATATTTAACCATCACATAAAGGAAGGTTGTTAATGTTTTGGACAAGGTTAAAGTCATGAACTTTATGGAGATGGTGGAGCTCAATTGGGGCGAAGACACTAGGATTGATGAGTATCTGCATAAGTTTAATTTTTGTAAATGTTCTTAATTAGGATTTTCTTATCGTTCAATGCTTATTGTGTCTTTTCTTTTTTTTTAATAAAAATAATGGCCCTCATAAATGTCACTGAGAGAAAAGCTCTTCTGGAATAGAAGAAAGTCGTTAAGGCCGAATAATGGACTAATAGTCTGAAAAGACATGTTAACGACATCATGATCAAAGGCAAAAAAAGAGGTGATGATAGGAACGTTATTATTGACACATGGCTTATCAAGACCATGAAGCCTAAGAGGTTTAAAGGGAGTTGATAAGTGCCAAAATGTCGATATTTTGAGTATATATTTGTGGCACTTATCGATCTATTCTTTAGGTTTTTTGTAATAAAATCCCAACTTTTGTGTAAATATGTGCATACTTGTGTTTTTTATTCATTTTTATACCAATTAATAGTTTTCCATTCATTTTATAGGTATTCATGCATATTTGGAGTATTGAGTATTAAAGACCAAAGGCTAAGCTTCAAGAATGCAAATTTTACCAATTCATCAAAGAATAAGACTCAAAATAAGGATGATAAAAATCATCAATTTGGTTTCCATTTAGTCATTGTTAGATAGAGCATTGAATAAGCTTTTCAACGCTTCGAACCGGACGCAATTCGGAGTAACGATTCTCAAGTTATGGCGAAAACAAAATTTGGTTTTTTCTGCTATGCGCTTAGCGATATCAAGCTCGCTAAGCGAGATTTCCTGATATAGCAGCTCGTTAAAAGGGGCAAAAATCATATTTTTTAGGTTATGTTTTGGATTATTTGTTCCCAACTCATCAAACCTTCATTCTTAGGGTAGATTAGGTTAGAATACAACTATAAAGCTTGCATTTGGATGATTAGAAGTGGATTGATCATCAATCGGAGCTGACAAACCGGACGATTTTTGGTTCATTTCTCTTCCTATTTGTGTTTTCTCTTATAGTTGAGTTTTGTGTATGTATTTACTTTGAACTCATGTATATTTGCCGCCCATGGCGTTATATAAAACTTGCTTTATAAATCAGTGTTGATTGTTGTCTTAGATTTTTGCTTTGTGCTTGGGATTTGGTTTGCTTTAGAGATAAACTTCTTGAATCCTTATCGAGGATGATTATCTGTTAGTTTCTGAACTTTAGAGATAGATTTAGAGCTAACAATCACTGTTGGTATCTGTACTTCAAGGTTTCGTGTTTGAGCGGGGCGCGAGATATCGTCGACGCGAGAATATGGATGTTCTTGCGACTTTGCGTTAGAGATAACCTTAGTTGTGAATTTTCTCGTAGGTGCTTCAGAGATGAACACTTATGTGAGAGATACATGATAACATAGACGAATATCGTGGGTTGAGTATAATTGGTCGACAAGTTTAAGTTTGTAAAAAGTAGATCATATACAAAGCTTGATAAGTCTTATCTTTCCGAAGAGTGAATTCTTTTCTGTTCATATATTTTACTTTTCCGTTCTTATACTTTTGTCATTCAAACCCAAGTTCAAAACCGTAGAAATTGTTGAATGGCATTCTCACCATCTCTGTGGACACGATAAATCCAGGAGTAATATTTTCAAATCTTTTGTTGCTTGCCGTTATGCCCGCTTCAACAGGAGTTCAACCTCCCCTCAAGACACGAAGAACAATGGTGTAATGTCGGTGAAGACAGACAGGCATTCTGCAGGATGAGACTGAGGGTGCTGACCAAAATGGATCGCCCATTCGTGCGGAAGTCCTTAAAGGAAAATTATAGGGTGTTTCAACGCCATTCCTCTAGAATGTGCATTTTAATGTTAAAAGTTATGGTGGTATTCGTCTCTCGTTTGCCAAAGACTTCCCCAACGACTTCAAAGTGGTGAGTCAAATAAGGACTTGATATTTCTTCAACATAGTGGAGAGTCATTTGCTCCAGGCTTGATGCTGGAGCGCGTATTTTTAAATACTCGTGACCAAGCAGATAGGTATATTGATGAGTTGAAAGCTGATTTGGACAATATGAAGGAAACACTAACTTTGGAGCAAAGGTCATTGAAAACCTGCGACCATGGTAAAACCAACGTCATTTAGGAGATCGATTATAGAAAACAAAAGAATCGTCATAACTGTCGGAGATGAAGAATTGGCCCCTCCACTAAGGTGAGCGACGGATTGTTTTAATAGTAATTGTTTAAAAAATCATTTTCAATATCTATTTTTAAAATTATTTTTATAATAATAAAAACAAAATAGTTTTTATTGTTTTAAAGATCAATAAGATTAAAGATGATCTAAAACAAAAACTATTAGATAAAATTTAAGATGAGATTAATTAGTTGAATAAAAACATAATTTTTTAGAGTATTATGACCATCCATAAGGCTAACTGTTGGTGTGTTAAAATCAATAAAAAAAATAAATCTCAGATTGTAAAGGTAAAATCAATTTTTTCTTCTTCTATATACTAATCAATAACAAACTTACACGAAGTTTAGATGAGCAGAATTTTTATTTAGTTGAAATAAACAACAATAACACACTAGAGACACTAAGCTGAGACTCACGGATGGTGTGAGTTTTGTTGCCGTTGGAACTTACAAATTCTATTGAATCATAACAAGACAAACATAATTGCTGTGGACTATTTATGCAGAGGCTGGCAAATGCTTCAATTTGGATGAGTCTATTGGGCGGCTTCATCAACTGCCTTTGCAGACTTTCATCAAGTAATAATTCCATCAAATTTGTCTTCTCTTGACAAAATATTCTATGGCTATTTTTAGTGTGTATAATAAAAATAATAAATTGTATACTTTATGATAATATTTTCAATTTTATTTTTTAAAATTTATGTCAATCATACTTATTGTTCTAATATGAAGAAAATATACTTTTAAACATAAAATATTAAAAGTTTCTATTTTTTTAATCTATTGTAGTTAAAAAATGATGGTAACTTTTTTGCTACTAGTCTAAGTTGATGTGATAAAGTATTATGATTCATTTATTTAAATAATATTACCCAGTTTTTTTTTTTTCACCACGATGAAAATTTAAATCATGGTGATATAATCTACGAGGAATATTAACATATATATATATATATGTTTAAACAGTATTACTCTTAACTTAATTTTTCTATTAATCGGATAAAAATATTTAATTATAAAATTATTATCATTATTTTTCACTCTATATATCTCATTTCATTTTAAAAATTTTCTTTTTTATTTTTATCCTTACAAACATTATCTTTGTAATTGAATAGTTAATGATGATTTTTATGCAGCTAAAGTAGTTTTATTGTTAAATTTAACAAGTAAAACAGTAAAATATCAATAAACAAAAAAAATGTTCAAAGCAATTTCTCTTATGATTTCTCTTATGATTGGTTGAAACATTTTGAAAAAACACAACCAAAATAAGCTCTGAGAGTTGTTAATTTGCCAATACCATAACTTAAAAAAGTTATAGTATTGCTAATGAGTTTCTCTTTGACTTAGACAAAAAAATTATCATCATAAAATGATTTATCATTGAGTATTATTTTATATTATTAATATAAAAATTATAGATTAGAAATTTTAAAAAAAATATGAATAATTTGATGGTATAACATATATTAAAAAACAAGTTGAGAAAAAGTAATGGTACGACACGAACGAATACATTATTGTGCTAAGCTGAACTAGACATGAGGGTTATCTTATTTCTAAGCACTCGTTAAAATCAAGATTGTGTGGTTTAAAATATTTAGTTAGTGAATTTGTAATATTTATGTATTTGTAAGTAATGTAAATATTATATTCATTAATATTCATGATCATAATAACATCTTAAATTTTATTTATTAAGCATTTTCATAACTAGTAAGTTTTTGTTTACTTCTAAATTAAATTATCTACAACTGAATAAATAAATATGATGATTTCAAACATATATATATATATATATAATAATAATTATTACTAATATTCTTATGAGCCAACCCAAAGAGATTAGCTCTTAGTGACCAAAATAATAGACAGTATTTTCATATTGTGTAAAAGAAATGAGATTCTCATATATATATATATATATATATATATATATATATATATATATATATATATATATATATATATATATATATATATATATATATATATATATATATCATTACAAAAGTAAAGTAATTAAATAATAACTTAAGAATACGCGAAGGAAAAATAATGAAGACACGAGGTGGTTGTTAAAGCGATAAAGCAGCAATCGAAAAAATTTTAAAAATATTTAATCTGAGAAATTTATCGTCTCCACATAGACTAGTACAATGAATTACCGTTCAACAGTTTCCATAGTTATGAGTTTGGTTTAAAATGGTTAAAGCATAAAAACATAAAAGTAAATATCAACAAAAAAGAATTTATTCTTCAGAGAGAAGTAACTTATCAAGCATGCATATAATCTACTTCTCACTAACTTAAACTTATTAAACGAATTCATTCATTCTAATTGATAGAGTATAGAGAAAAAATGGCGGCGGAAATAAACCCTCTGCTAGGGTTTGTGGTGAACAACGGTAACTCTGTGGAAGAAGAATATCAAAGGGAGAGGAGTACTAAGAAGGCAAAAGAGAAAGGAGATAACATTGGAGAGGAAGGAAAGAAGGAGAAGAGCATTATGTCTTATAAAGCCATGGTGCTTGGGGGTGCAAGTCGAGGTAAGGAAAGCGTAAGAGAGAATGGTGAATTCTGGGAGAGTGATGATAGTGGAGACGACGAGGGAATGGATGAGGGAATGGAAGGTATCCGAGTAGAAAAATAAGAGGTAGGGGATATGATTGTCCTTTGATCATTCTTTCTAAGGCGGAAGAAAAAAGAATCCATAAACCCTGGAAAAGGGGACTGATTGTCAAGCTTTTGGGAAGACATATTGGCTATAAGGCTTTGGAGACTAGGCTGAAACAAATGTGGGTGAAGAGAGGCATAATAAACATAATTGACCCAAGTAATGAGTACTATCTTGTGACTTTCTCCCATGATCAAGATCACATGAATGCCTTGATGAATGGTCCTTGGTTTATATATGACCATTACTTAGCTGTTAAAGCTTGGAGCCCTGACTTTCATCCAAAGTGCGATACGATGCACTCAATTGCTGTTTGGGTGCGGATTGCGGAACTTCTCATTGAGTATTATGATGGAAAATTCTTACACCATATTGGAAACAATATAGGTACAACCATCCAAGTGGATAAGAATACAGGAATGCATGAGCGAGGAAAATATGCAAGAATATATGTTGAGGTGGATCTGACGAAGCCTTTAGTTGTGATGTTCATGATCAAGGATAGGAAGTATAATGTTGAATATGAAGGGCTACATCTTCTATGTACTCTATGTGGTAGATTTGGGCATTATGCTGAAGGATGCCCAGAAAAACTTAAAGAAGTTGATAAGAATAATATGGCTGAAGTTGGTTTAAAGGAGAAAACCGATGGTGTGGGGGGAGCACTAATAGGTGAAAATTCTAAGGGCCCGTGGATGATTGTGCAAAAACAGAAGAGAAAAAAGATAGGTAGAGAGAAAGATATCAATACAGGAGTAGGAGAGGAAAGAAAGAATCAGGTTGTGCGTAGGAATAATTGATCACGATTTTTTGCCCTAAGCCATGATCAGGTGGAAGATCCTAATTCTGAGATTGATCCGGTTACGGGGGTTATGGAGAATGGAGTGTCAGTTTTGAAGGATAATGTTGCTGTTGTTGAAGGTGATAAGCAAGTGGAGGAAATGGAGGAAGTTGTTAAGGGCCTTGAAAAATAGGATGTTGGTAATAGCATTAATGAGTCACTAGCAGAATCATTAAAAAGCTTGGAGGTAGAGAATGGTGATCACATAGGAGGGAGGTATGATTACACTGGTGACACTAATGCACATGTTATCTGTGGAAAGAAAAAAGATAAAAAGAACAACAAACTGTATCAGCTGGCGGCACGTGGAGGGAGTCGTCAAAGGGAGAAAAGTAATGGGAATGTTGGGATAGGGGGAAGTAATATATTGGAAAACAATGTCAGTGGGGGCCATCAAAGGAACAAAAGTGTAGTGGTATTTGAAGGAGCAGGTCGAGAGAGAACCTATAATACTACTATTCAAAAAGGTAGTATGGGAAATTATTCTCATGCAACGTTAATTGGCAACTCGTCCAAATATATAGCAGAGGTGAATGGTGCTGCAACAAGCATATTCAATACCAAGTGGACCAAACCACCAGATAAAAAAGTAGAGGAATTAAAGTCTCAGGTGGTTCAGGAAGGGATACCGGTTAATGGTGGGAATCAAATCATACTAGATAATGTGGAAGTGGTTGGTTACTCACTAACCATGGATATTGAAGACAATAATGAATTGGTTCAGGATATCTGCAATTAATTCATTTTGATTTTCCAGGCTACTCCTCTTCAAGTTTTGTTATGATGAGTGTCAATACAAACTTTTTGGTGTGGAACTGTCGTGGTGCTGCTAGTAAAACTTTCTATAGATATAATAAACATTATATTGATGTATATAAGCCATATTTTTTTGTTATCTTAGAGACTAGAACTGATCCTAACTTTTTATCTAAACCCCTCAAGATATTGGGATATGATAGTAATGTTTGCATGGAGAATAATGGTTATGCGGGTGGTATTAGCATGGCTTGGAAGGATGACCGAGTTAGGCTAAATGCGATTCAAAAAGAGACTCAGTTTATCCATAGTAGTGTAAAGGATACTATTGGGGATGAATGGTTGTTTACTACAGTCTATGCCTGTCCTCAAGAGAGTAAAAGGAAGGTGTTGTGGGAAGACATCAAGAAGCTTTCGGAGAATGTTAACTTGCCTTGGTTGCTTGCTGGTGATTTCAATGATATCGCGTTTGGCTCTGAAAAAAAGGTGGTGTGACTTTTTCTGCTAGGAAGTGTAAAGCTTTCAGAGATAACATAAATGAATGTAGGCTCCTTCATGTGGAAACTGCGAGACCAAAATATACGTGGAGAGGGCCTATGTATCATGGTGGACAAATGATTTATGAAAAACTGGATAGATTTTTGTGTAATGAAGAGTGGAACGTTGTTTTTCCAGATGCGCAAGCTAAAGTCTTGACTAGAGTATATTTCTCGGACCACCATCCTATCTTGATCAATTTGAAGCCGTATAATGGGCATCAAGTGACTTGTGCTTTTCACTTTGAGAGTGTGTGGCTGATGAATAAGGAATAGACGAATATGCTACAACATGCTTGGAAGGAGGGTATGGAAGTTGGTGAGAATCTCAGGAATGTTAAAGATGAGATACAAAAGTGGAAAATACATATCCTGGAACATGTTATTAACACAAACAAGAATCTGGTGGCAAGGCTGGCTAGGATTCAAAACTGCTTGCAGAGAAGGCGTAATACTAAGGGAATGGTAGTTCTGGAAAAGAAATTGTAGGCTGAACTTTGTAATATCCTGAAGCAAGAGGAATTAATGTGGTTTCAGAGATCTCGTACGTAATGGCTGGTGGATGGAGATAGGAATACCAAGTACTATAATTTAACATCGGTGAATAGACGTAGGCGAAACAAGATCATAATGCGAAAGGATAAACAAGGAAACTGGGTGGAGGATCATAACCAACTTCAAAGTATGGTGACTGATTTTTATAAGGACCTGTTTGCTCACAAATATGATGGGATGGAAAAATAAAAAACAGTGGCTACTTTTCCTAGTCTTTCTCTTGAAGAGCGCTGTAGGCTTTAAGGGGAGATTATGGATGAGGAAATTCGAAGAGCCTTGTTTTCCATGAAGCCTTGGAAATCTCCAGGCCCTGATGGATATCCTGCTGGTTTCTATCAAAGATCTTGGAATATTGTGGGGAAAGCTGTGTGTGATTTTATCATAGATGTTTGGAGGAAACCATCTTGAATTGGAGAAGTTAATCAAACGAATATTTGCCTAATACCGAAGGTGGAAAATCCTCAAATTGTTACTCAATTTCGGCCCATATCGTTGTGTAGTTCAATTTATAAAATTATGAGTAAAGTGGTGGTGGAAAGATTGAAGAATATTATGGATAATTTAGTCTCTCCTTACCAAACAGGTTTTGTGCCAGGAAGGTCTATCCACGAAAACATCATCATTGCAAAAGAAGTTATGAATATTCTTCATAAGAAGAAAGGAAAGAAAGGGTTCTTCGCCATTAAATTGGATCTTTCAAAGGCATATGACAAGTTAGAATGGGAGTTCATTTGGCAGGTTATTAGTGAGATTGACTTACCCCCGGTTATGCTGAATATCATAATGCAATATATCACTAGCGTAGAAACGAATGTGAATTGGCATTGTGCTAGGGGAACTTTCTTTCGTCCACAACGAGGAATTCGGTAGGGAGACCCTATATCTCCGTATATTTTTGTTATCTGCATGGATAAATTAACGCATATGATTGAAAACGCGATAAAGGAGAAGACTTGGAAGGCTATCCCGATGGGAAAATATGGCCCTGTCATTTTGCACCTCATGTTTGCGGATGATGTTCTTTTGTTTGGAAAAGCAACGGAGGCGCAAATGTTAGGTGTTGTTGATATTCTTAACAGATTCTGTAAGATGTCAGGGCATGAAATTTGTAATGAGAAATCAAGCTTAATTTGTACTCCAAAAATGTTCCGTGTAACATGTGTAATAAGTTGACGCATATAGCAAATTTTCATGAGGCTGCTAGCTTCGGGAAGTACCTTGGAGTCCCTTTAAGTGGGAAAGCGTTAAGAAGCAGTGACTATCAATATCTCCAGGAGCAAGTGGAGGGTAGACTTGTCAATTGGAAAGCTAATGTTTTATCTTTTGCAGGTAGAGTTACATTGGCGAAAACAGTGGTGGAAGCAATCCCGACGTATGCCATAATGACGAATATTCTTCCCATGTCCTGCGTCAAGGATATTCAAAGAGCTCAGCGAAATTTCATATGGGGTGATACTCGAACTAAAAAGAAGATTCATGCGGTTAATTGGGATACGATTATGCAACCAAAAAGTGTTGGAGGTATAGGTTTGAGGAAGTTGGAGGTTATGAACAAAGCGTGTTTCATGAAGCTTAGTTGGGGATTGTTGTCAGATTCTCAAGATTTATGGTGCAGAGTTCTAAAAGGATTGTATCTTGGGAAAAATAATCAGCAGCAGTGCATGTATAATACTCAAGATTCCAGTCCGTGGAGGGAGCTTTTATAATTTGATGCCGGAGATTCTTTATACCGGCGTGTGGATCATCGGGACAAGCGAGAAGATTGATGCTTGGAATGATTGTTGGGTAGCTCTAGGCCTGCGTATAGCTAACAAGATTGCGAACATACCAGATGAAATGCGGGGACTGCAGGTGCAACATTTGACGAGAGACAATGGAGATTGGGACTGGCAGCGGCTTTATGAGTGGTTTCCAGAAGATATTCTTAGCCGTCCGAAGGCTATTATTCCACCGATGAAAGAAGGGGGAGATGACACGTTCGTCTTGGCTGGCTCCGGTGATGGTAATTATTCAGTAAAAGTTATGTATCATGCCCTTATTGATTCAAGTAGTTGGAAGGAGAATAAATATTGGGATTATAACTGGAAGTTGAGTGTGCCGGAGCGGATTAAGTGTTTCTTATGGCTGGTCTATCACGATAAAATAATGACAAATATGAGTAAGAACATGAGAGGATTAGGATCTGCTTCTTGTAGTATTTGTGGGCATGTGTTGGAGGATAGTATGCATGCGTTGAGGGATTACAAGAAAGCTATAAAGATTTGGAATTTGTTGAAGCCTATGATGTATTACAAAGACTTTTGTCAGCAACAGGATTTCAAAGTTTGGTTTGAGGACAACATGGAATTGTATCGGAAACGGGAGAAATTTTGGTGTCAAATTTTTGCCACTACCTGCTATTTCATTTGGATGTGACGAAATGGGGAAATGCATGGTGAAGGGAGTAGACATTTTGATTCTGGTGTGTCCATTCAGTAGAAGGTAAAAGAGTATGAGAATGCCAGTGTGTTGGTGAAGGGTGGGAAAGATAATATGTCTTGCGATCGTAATTCGGCTTGGTGCCCCCCGCGGAAGAATTGGGTTAAGTTGAACTCAGATGATACTTGCAGAAGCCATAATGTGGCTGGTTGTGGAGGTTTAATACGTAATCATCTTGGTGAGTGGTTGGGTGGTTTTTCTAAGAATTTGGGAAAGTGCAACCCTTTTATGGCGGAGTTATGAGGTCTTTTTAAAGGTTTGAAGCTCTCATTAGCTCTTGGTTACTTTAAATTGGAGATTAACGTTAACTCTATTAAGGTGGTGGAAATGGTTGAGAGAGGTGGTTCTATGCATATTGGTTGCGTGGGATCCTTGATCAGATTAAAGTTCTTATGAATAAGCTTGAAGGTGTTGCAATTGCTCACTCTATTAGAGAAACAAATTTATGTTCGGACGCTCTTGCTTCCGTTGGGTGTTCTATTGAGTCCGGGGTTTTGATTTATAATTTGCCTCCTATTTGTATCTCTAGGTTTTTAGCTGAGGACGCGCATAGGGTGTCCTCTGCTAGACTTTTCCCTCCTCAGTGTTTCTTGCTTGGGCCTTGGCCCTCTTTGTAATAAAAAAAACTTATCGACCAGTTACACTCAATCTACAATACTCACCAGTATCATCCAGCATCGCTCACACCCTAAGTCATTTCTAACCCAAAGTAGAGAGGACTACTATATCATATCGGCGACGATCTCTCAGCCAACCTTAACAACACAACAGACATCCATATCAATCGTATCGACGATCTCTCAACCGACAAAACCAACACGGAAGCATTAAGCTTCGACACCAATAAAGATTCCTAGTTTTAAATCTATCTCTAGAATCCAGAAACTAACAGATAACCATCCTAGATAAGAATTCGAGTAGTATATGTCTATAACAACCCAAATTCCAAGCACAGAGCGAAAATCTAAGACAATCATTAATAAAGATTTGTAAAGCAGATTTTATATAACACCATGGGCGACAAATATACATGAGTTCAAAGTAAATAAATATAAAAAACCCAACTAAGAGAAATACATAGAGAAAAAGAGAAAAAAATCACAAATCTTTCGGGTTGTCAGCGTTGGTCAATGAGCAATCCGCCTTCGAATCACCGAATGCAAGACCCAAAATTGTTATCTAAGTTAATCTTAATGAAAAATAAGGTTGATGAAGTTGGGAGAACAAAAATCATCCCAAAACAACATCACCTAACAAATGAAATGAAATATATATATATACAATTTTGTTCCGCAACAATCGCCCAGCGAGCCATTTGTTTCGCCCGGCGAATTATTTCTTCCTAGCCACACACCATGCGGCGTCAATAAGCTGGTAAAATATATTCATTCGCCTGGAGAATCCTTATTCTCTCTCCTAGAGACACAGAGGCGAGCCAAGGAAGACCAAACTTTCATCTTCATGTTCGCCCGGCGAATGAGAGATTCGCTCGACGAGTCACACCAAAAGCCACAACTTCGCCCGACGAACGACACCTGTATGCAACTTCTTATTTGCTTCAACTTCTTTATTTACCCAAAATGCATCCTTGGAGATTTATTCCTCAATACTCCATACATGCTCAAATACCTAAAAATGAATGGAAATCTATTAGTCGGTACATAAATTAATCAAAAACTTGATTAAACACATAACATACGTATTTGTGCAATATACGCTAAAACACGTACAACTGAGGAAAAAGAGTAGATAAGTGCACAAAAACTATAAACCAAAATAACTACAAAAATGTACATATAAAACTCTCCCCAACTTGAACTTGTTTGTCCCTAAACAAGAATCACTAACTCAAGGAACAAACGCAAAAATCCAAAAATCACGAATCAACAAGTTTTGAAAATGGAAACAAATGTACGGCTCAAATGCAAAATGGTAAACACAAGGAAACATACTTACTTACCACAAAACTACGACGACAACATAATCACAAAACAAATGCTAAATATAAAGAATATACCAAACATTCTAAAACAACACTAGTTCAAATGAATCACACCTATAACACAATCATCGGTCGATGAAAACCACAAAAGTGAGATATTTTCACTCATCCAACAACCTTGCAAACAAAAGACTAAATTATGTAGTCATCCAAAAATCGTATTGAAAATATAAAAGCAAGAATCACAAGGGCTTTTCAAGGTTGTAGCGTGGTCGGATGAACAAACAAGGGATAATTCCTAAGGCTAATTGAAACAAAAACTTGTCTAAACCTAAGGGAGTGATCAATTCACCAAAGGTTCAAACACCAAATTTCAATAAAACTTCTTTCGAATCCCAAATTTCACACCAAAGCACATACTTATACGCACAATTATTCGAACTCTTTTTTGTTTTTGTTTTTCAAAGCATTTTTCTTTTTTTTTCCCTTTTTTTTTCTTTTTTTTTTTATTTTCTTTTTCAACCTCATAGAAATCAAACCAACAAGCACTAAACTACGACGATAACATAATCACAAAACAAATGCTAAATACAAAGAATATATCAAACATTCTAAAATAACACTAGTTCAAAAATGAATCACATCTAACACACAATCATCGGTCGGTGAAAAACACAAAAGTGGGGTATTTTCACTCCTCCAACAACCTTGAAAACAAAAGACTAAATTATGCAGTCATCCAAAAATCGTATTGAAAATACAAAAGCAAGAATCACAAGGGCTTTTAAAGGTTGTAGCATGGTCGGGTGAACAAACAAGGGATAATTCCTAAGACTAATTGAAACTAAAACTTGTCTAAACCTAAGAGAGTGATCAATTCACCAAAGATTCAAACACCAAATTCCAATCAAACTTCTTCCGAATCCCAAATTGCACACTAAAGCACATACTTATTCGCACAATTATTCGAACTCTTTTTTATTTTTGTTTTTCAAAGCATTTTTCCTTTTTTTTTTCTTTCTTTTTATTCTCTTTTTCACTTTTTTTTTCTTTTCTTTTTCAACCTCATAGAAATCAAACCAACAAGTATACAATCATTTTTCTCTCCAACTTGAATTCAACCGTATCATGATGTGAATACTCTCTAATTTCTAAGGTAATGTAAAAATTCATACAACAACACAAAGTTGAGGGTTCAAGAAAAAATCAACAATCAAAATCCATACAAAAAGTGAAATCAGTAATCATAGACAATCATCGAATTCAAACAACATAGATAATGACAAAAGATTACAACAGATTACAATGGTTTTCCACTTAGCCCACGACTAAGTCTTCTAGAGTTTCCTGATCACAACCTGATCACTCTAGGAACAAATGCTTAGACACAAGCTAAGACTTTCTTAGAGTATCCTGACCACCACGTGATCACTCTAATTACAACTGCTTAGACACAAGCTAAGACTTCCTAGAGTATCCTGATCAACACTTGATCACTCTAGTTACTTACAAATTAATGTAATGAATTCTAAGAGTATTACAAATGCTTCTGAAAAGATATAATCACAACAGTGATATTTCTCTTAACGTTTAAGCTTAATCTCACTAATATATTACAACGGCAATGTAGTGAGCTTTGATGAAGATGAAGTTTCTGAGCTTTGAGTTTGAACAACATTTCAGCAGGTTAATATTCACAGAATCGGTGTAGAGTTCGTAACCTTGCTTCTCATCAGAACTTCATACTTATAGGCGCTTTGAGAAGATGACCGTTGGGAGCATTTAATGCTTTGCGTGTTCCGTACAACATTGCATTTAATGTTTCACGCTTTTGTCAACTACCTCGAGCCTTGTTCACGCTGTTTCTACTGACGTTGCCTTTAATAGCTTCCAACGTTCCTTTTGTCAGTCAGCGTAGCCTGCCACCTGTACTTTCTTCTGATCTGATGTTTGTGTATACAACGTTTGAATATCATCAGAGTCAAACAGCTTGGTGCATAGCATCTTCTTGTCTTCTGACCTTGAAGTGCTTCTGAGCGTGATACCATGAGAACTTCAGTGCTTCTGCTTCTGAACTCAAGTTCTTCTGATGCTTCCATAGACCCATGTTCTGATTCTGCCTTGACCATCTTCTGATGTCTTGCCAGACCATGTTCTGATGTTGCATGCTGAACCTTCTGAGACAAAGCTTCTGAGCGCTGATTTGTGCATACTCTTTATATATTTCCTGAAAAGGAAATTGCAATGTATTAGAGTACCACATTATCTCACACAAAATTCATATCCTTGTTATCATCAAAACTAAGAATATTGATCAGAACAAATCTTGTTCTAATAATCTCCCCCTTTTTGATGATGACAAAAACATATATAAATGATATGAATTTGCGATCAGAAAGAGCAGACAGCTAAGGACAATTACACAGCTATAACATAAGCATGTGAATATGTCTCCCCCTGAGATTAACAATCTCCCCCTGAGATGAATATTCTCCCCCTGAAATTAATACTAGAAGAATTTTAATAGTAAAAGACTTCCCTGAGTATTTCAGTAGAGACGTTCACAGTACTTGATCTTCAGAACATTCATGACTTCTGATTTCTGCTTCCATAGGACAGCTTCAGAACATTGAATTTCTTTAGATCCACAGAACATTCCCAGCTTCTGATTTCTGCTTCCATTGGACAGCTTCAGAACATTGAACTTCTTTAGATCCACAGAACATTCACAGCTTCTGACTTCTGCTTCCATCGGACAGCTTCAGAACTTGAATTTCTTTGATCTTTAGAACATTCACAACTTCTGACTTCTGCTTCCATCGGACAGCTTCAGAACTTGAATTTCTTTAGATCTTCAGAACATCCACAGCTTCTGATTCTTGCTTCCATTGGGACAGCTTCAGAGCTTGAATTTCTTCTTGCATCACTTCATGCTAGATTGTATCAGAACATTGTTGAATGTACCAGAGCATCATCAGAGCATCTCTACATCCTGAAATGTTACAGAACAAAACTAAACGACAAAAGTCAGCATGAATGAGTCAGAACATATAATATGTTTCAGAACACATAATATGTATCAGAGCCATATAGAATGTGTCAGAACAAATAGACAAAATGTTTCAGAGCATATTCTATCATTAGAATATCTGAACATTCTTCCTTCTTGCTTCTGATTCTGAAGCTTCATAGCACTCAGCTTGCTTCAAGAATCCAAAAGGTTGATTCATCTTGTTGCTTCTTATGTTGATCTTGTAAAGAGAATCTTCAATTCCTGCAACAACACAACTTAAAGCATAGAACTTTGCAGGTTCTGTTAGTGGTGTAAGGACTTTCTTCCCGGTAACTGATAAAATTAATCAGATCATTTATCACCATTTTCTCCCCCTTTTTGTCATAACATCAAAAAGAATATAAAAGATTCAGATGTAAAGCAAGAGACAAAAGGAATGAAACAGAATTAAACCTTTTCATTGATTTGAACAAAGAAAAGTACACAAAAGGATGCAGAACAAGCAGATGCAACAAGGAAAGAAAAAAAAACTACAAAGACCAAAGACTAAGACCCTAGACTAGACAAAATCCGCGCCAGAACATCATGAATCCTGTCAGTGCTTGCAGTTTGCCTTGCCATGAAGGAGCGAAACTCAACACTGGTTGCTTCTTGCATGCCCAAGCGAGAAGCCATCATGGCCTGATTCTGATGTAGAACTTCCAAGGTCTTCATCAGAACTGAAGGTTCACCAGACGAAGAGGCACCAGAACTTCTACCAACAGGGACAGCGATCTCAGCAGGACGATCTTCTGGAAGGTCTCCAGCTTGTGCATCTTCCATCTCAGCATCTGAGTCAGACTCAGAAGCAGCCTCAGCGTATTCTGGTTCAGGCAACTCAGAAGCTCCAACTTCCAACGCCTGAAGAATAGCTGCAAGGTTTGTTGGAGGGGTTGGACCAGCAACTTCTGCAGGATAAACCACTTCTGGAAAAACCATGTGAGGAGCACTTTCAGAAGGGTTCATTCTGAACCAATTGAACAGCCACTGAAAATCTCCAATCAGCACTGGATACCATGGTCTCCAAACTACTATGTCTCTGCAGGGATTCTCTTCTTCCATCTCATCTGCAGGTATCCCCTCTTCAAGAACTCTTCTGTTCCTGATGAGATGGTGATAGCTACTTTCACCAACTTCCAAACGAAGACCACGAACACCAGGTGCTTCAGTCATGATCCTTCTCTGAATATCCGTAGCCCTAACCAGAAAATCTTGACGAAAGGCATCCCAGAGGTTGCATGTAGCATACTCATCCAGATGGTTAAGGTGAGCAGCACCCAGAATCTCCAACCAGCTATTTACATCAGAATGTAAAAGCTCTAGAAAAGATTGAGTGGTAGGTGTTGGAGGGTTGACAGTGAATCTGGAGTCAGGAAACACAAAACTGTAGGGGTTAGGTGTTCTGGTGGGAAAAGGGTGTGAGAGAGATGAGGAGATATCTGTGGGATGGGTTGAAGGAGAAGAGGCATCAGACGGTGAAGATGGTAGTTCCAGAGAAAGGAGTGAAGATGAAGAGGTGGTGGATGTCTGTGAAGAGGAAGGTGATTGAGGGGTACCATCAAGAGGTTTAAACACACGTCTAGAATAGTTTCCAGACATCATAGCTTCAAACGGGTTCACCTTTAGAGGATCGTAGGTAACCCTTACCCTTTTTGGTTTGTTTTCTGGTTCAGCGGTTGCTTTTCTCTTTTGTTTCCGATCAGTTTCATGATTTGAAGAGCTTGAAGAAGGATTCATGATGAAGTTGCAGAAAATGAAAACCGCTAGGGTTTATGATATGAATGCAAAGAGAGAGAGAAAAAGAAACTGAATGCAAAAGAGTAAAAGAAATAAGAGGGAAAAAGAAACGTTTGAAGAATATAAAAGAAAAGAATTAAAGGAAATGATGGATAGCATTTAATGTTACGTGACGTGAGGAGAGATAATAATGACAAAGGAAGTTATTAGCACAGTTACCTAAGTAGGCGTCCCCTCAACTGCACACACGCTTGTCCAGAAATAGTGAACACGTGTTTACCATCTGGATAGCCAGTTACAGCTGTTTTACTTTTAAAGAGATTCTGAGTCAACTTAGACAATGAAACGTTAGTAATAACAAAATCACTACTTCTAATTAATTACAATCAGAACTTCTTATAAAAGACTAATCCAATCTCATTTCAGAAGATACTCATACATAAGATCTTCTCATCTTCTCATTCTGGGCATAAATCCATACTGATATTCTTCAGAATGAACTTAAACCTATCTTCACCAAGGGGTTTTGTAAAGATATCAGCCCATTGATGGTCTGTATCCACAAAGTTTAGAGATATAACACCCTTCTGAACATAGTCCCTTATGAAATGATGTTTAATCTCAATATGTTTAGCTTTTGAATGTAAAATAGGATTCTTAGATAAACATATAGCAGAAGTATTATCACAGAAAATAGGAATGTTACTCTCATATATCTGATAATCTTCTAGCTGACTTCTCATCCAGAGCATTTGTGTGCTACAACCAGCAGCAGCAACATATTCTGCTTCTGTTGTTCAGAGGGCAATTGTAGCTTGCTTCTTGCTGTACCATGAGATCAAATGACTTCCAAGGAATTGACAACTTCCAGAAGTGCTCTTCCTTTCTATTCTATCTCCAGCATAGTCAACATCACAGAATCCTACTAAGTTGTAATCTTTGGATCTTCTGTAAACTAAACCAACATTAGTAGTACCTTTCAGATACCTCAGAATTCTCTTAACCGCAGTTAAATGAGATTCTCTCGGATCTGATTGGAATCTAGCACACAAAAAAAACACTCATCCTTACCTAGGACACATGTTGGATGCATAGGAGTTTTGGCTTCTTTGCTTTCAGAAAGATTAAACTTCTTCAGAAGTTCTTTCACATACTTCGTTTGATGAACATAAGTTCCGTCAGAAGTTTGGTTGATTTGAATTCCAAGGAAATACTTGAGTTCTCCCATCATGCTCATCTCAAATTCAGCCTGCATAGACTCAGCAAACTCCTTTCCAAGTGTAGCATTAGATGTTCCAAAGATGATATCATCAACATATATTTGACATATTAAAATATCCTTTTTAAAGGTTTTACAAAAGAGAGTAGTGTCCACTTTTCCTCTAGTGAAGCCATTTTCTAGAAGGAAGGAACTTAAACGTTCATACCAAGCTCTCGGAGCTTGCTTCAATCCGTATAATGATTTCTTTAATTTAAAAACATGATTTGGAGACTTGGAGTCTTCAAAACCAGGAGGTTGATGGACATAAACTTCTTCATCTATATAACCATTTAAGAAGGCACTCTTGACATCCATCTGATAAAGAGTGATGTTATGTTGAGTGGCAAACGAAATTAATAGACGAATAGA
This sequence comes from Vicia villosa, assembly GCF_029867415.1. NCBI lineage: Eukaryota > Viridiplantae > Streptophyta > Magnoliopsida > Fabales > Fabaceae > Vicia > Vicia villosa. The sequence continues at coordinate 16,171,377 of NC_081184.1, read as the reverse complement.
TTCTAACCTGGCCACTGGTGCAAAGGTTTCTGTGTAGTCAATCCCTTCTTGCTGACTATAACCTTGAGCAACCAGTTTGGCTTTGTTTCTCACCACTTCTCCCTTCCCGCTTAGCTTGTTTCTGAACACCCACTTAGTGCCGATGATGTTAAATCCTTTTGGTCTAGGAACCAAGTCCCATACGTCATTCCTTGTAAACTGATTTAGTTCTTCTTGCATGGCAATTATCCAGTCAGGATCTTCTAGAGCTTGGTCAACAGACGTTGGCTCGATCAAAGAAACAAGACCTAATTGACATTCTGCATTGTTCTTAAGGAATGCCCTTGTTCTGATGGGATCATCTTTCTTCCCAAGGATCACATCTTCTGAATGAGCTGAAGCAAGTCTAGGTGATCTTCTGACTGTTGGCTCTTCAGAAATCCTGAGATTCTCTAAAGATGCAGCAACTTGATCTTCTGATCCATTACTTCTGAGACTATCAGCTTCTGCAGCTTTACTTCTTGGTTCTACTGCTTCTGATATATCAATATCAAAATCTGCAAAATTCTCAAACTGCTTTGGTTTTTCAAGACCAAGCTTATCATCAAACCTGATATTGATTGATTCTTCTACAATCAATGTTTCAGTATTGTATACTCTGTAGCCTTTAGAGCATTCATAATATCCAAGAAGGAAACACTTTTGTGCTTTAGAATCAAACTTACCAAGATGATCTTTAGTATTCAGAATAAAACATACACATCCAAAAGGATGGAAATATGAAATGTTGGGCTTTTTGTTCTTCCACAATTCATAAGGAGTCTTATTTAGAATAGGTCTGATAGAGATTCTATTCTGAATATAACACGCAGTGTTTATTGCTTCTGCCCAGAAATGCTTAGCCATATTGGTTTCATTGATCATGGTTCTGGCCATTTCTTGTAGAGTCCTATTCTTTCGCTCTACAACTCCATTTTGTTGTGGAGTTCTCGGACAAGAGAAATCATGGGCAATACCATTTTCTTTGAAGAACTCGTCAAAGAATCTGTTCTCAAATTCGCCACCATGATCACTTCTAACCTTTATGATTTTACACTCTTTCTCAGATTGGATCTGAGTGCAGAATTCAAAGAACACTGAATGAGACTCATCCTTGTGTTTTAAGAACTTTACCCATGTCCAGCGGCTATAATCATCAACGATGACTAATCCATATTTCTTCCCTCTGACAGATGCTGTTTTGACTGGGCCAAACAAATCAATGTGCAAGAGTTCTAACGGCCTTGAGGAAGAAACAACATTCTTAGACTTGAATGCAGGTCTAGAGAACTTGCCCTTCTGACATGCTTCACAAAGAGTATCTGATTTGTATTTCAGATTTGGGAGTCCTCTGACAAGATTTAGTTTGTTAATCTGAGAAATCTTTCTCAAACTAGCATGTCCTAATCTTCTGTGCCAGACCCATTGCTCTTCAGAAACAGACATAAGACAAGTCACCTTCTGATTCTTAAGATCCTGAAGATCTGTCTTATAGATGTTGTTCTTTCTCTTGCCCGTAAATAGGATTGATCCATCCTTCTGACTTACAGCCTTGCAAGACTTTTGATTGAAGATTATATCATAACCATTGTCACTTAATTGACTTATGGATAATAAGTTATGCGTTAATCCTTCTACAAGAAGTACATTAGTTATGGAAGGAGAGTTACCAAGACTTATGGTTCCAGAGCCAATGATTTTGCCCTTCTGATCTCCTCCAAACTTGACTTCTCCACCTGGTTTAAGCACCAGGTCTTGGAATGTAGACCTTCTTCCCGTCATGTGTCGCGAGCACCCAGAGTCCAGGTACCATGACATTTTGCTTTTTGTCTTCTTTGCCGCCAAGGATATCTGCAACAGAAATTATCTTCTCCTTAGGTATCCACAATTTCTTGGGTCCTTTCTTGTTAGTTCTCCTCAAGTTCTGATTGAACTTGGGTTTAGCAAAATAATTAACAGGAGGAACATCATGATATTCTTTAGGTTTGTCAGCATGATATTTCTTAGGATGTGTCACATGCTTCTTGGTGTGAACAGTGTTAAACTTCTGTGCATGTGAAGTGAGCCTAATATCATGAGCATGGCCATATTTGAACTGATCATACAATGGCTTGTATGTGATCTTCAGATCATCAATAGGTTCAAATTTATGTGAGGTATCACCCTCATAGCCAAAACCAAACCTTTTGTTTCCAGAAACACCATATATCATAGAAGCAAGATGACTTCTGCCAATACTTCTAGATAAAAACTTTCTGAAGCTCGAGTCATATTCTTTCAGAATATGATTCATGCTAGGAATGGGTTTTTCTGTTTCAGAAGGAGATCCACTATCTTTGGATAGATTTAAAACTTTTTCCTTCAGTTCAGAGTTTTCCACTTCCAGCTTCTTAGTTTCAAATTCAAACTGCTTCTTCAGCTTTTTATATTTGATACTAAGATGAGCCTTGAGTTCCAGAAGTTCTGTTAAACTGGAAACCAACTCTTCTCTAGATAGTTCAGAAAATACCTCTTCAGAATCTGATTCTGATGTAGATTCTGATCCATCATCTTCTGTAGCCATCAGCGCGAAGTTGGCTTGTTCTCCTTCAGAGTCTGATTCTGATTCAGATTCAGAATCATCCCATGTTGCCATAAGACCTTTCTTCTTATAAAACTTCTTTTTGAGATTCTCCTTCTGAAGTTTTGGACACTCATTCTTGTAATGTCCAGGCTCATTGCACTCATAGAAGACAGCCTTCTTCTTGTCAGATCTTCTGTCACCAGAAGATTCTCCACGTTCAAATCTCTTTGAACTTCTGAAGCCTCTGAACTTCCTTTGCTTGCTCTTCCAGAGTTGGTTTACCCTTCTGGAGATCATGGACAGTTCATCTTCTTCTTCAGATTCTAATTCTTCAGGATCTTCTTCTCTAGCCTGAAAAGCGTTAGTGCATTTTTTAACATTAGATTTTAATGCAATAGACTTACCTTTCTTCTGAGGCTCGTTTGCATCCAGCTCTATTTCATGGCTTCTCAAGGCACTGATAAGCTCTTCCAAAGAAACTTCATTCAGATTCTTGGCAATCTTGAATGCAGTCACCATTGGACCCCATCTTCTGGGTAAGCTTCTGATAATCTTCTTTACATGATCAGCCTTGGTGTAGCCTTTATCCAGAACTCTTAATCCAGCAGTTAGCGTTTGAAATCTTGAGAACATCTTCTCAATGTTTTCATCATCCTCCATCTTGAAGGCTTCATATTTCTGGATTAGAGCAAGAGCTTTAGTCTTCTTGACTTGAGCATTTCCCTCATGGGTCATTTTCAATGACTCATATATATCATAGGCAGTTTCCCTGTTAGATATCTTCTCATACTCAGCATGAGAGATAGCATTCAGCAAAACAGTCCTACATTTATGATGATTCTTGAAAAGCTTCTTCTGATCATCATCAATTTCTTGCCTGGTAAGCCTTACGCCACTAGCTTTCACTGGATGTTTGTAACCATCCATCAGAAGATCCCATAGTTCACCATATAGACCAAGAAAGTAACTTTCCAGTTTATCTTTCCAGTATTCAAAGTTTTCACCATCAAATACTGGTGGTCTAGTATAACCATTGTTACCATTATATTGCTCAGCAGAGCCAGATGTAGATGCAGATGTATTTGTTGAGATTTCACCAGCCATCTTTTACTGAAGCGTTTTTCTCTTCCTGAATCTTTTCTAAACACAGTTAAGTGCTTGCACCTTAGAACCGGCGCTCTGATGCCAATTGAAGGATAGAAAAACACTTAGAAAGGGGGGGTTTGAATAAGTGTAGTCTAAAAACTTGAATGATAAAAACAAATTGCACAGTTATTTTTATCCTGGTTCGTTGTTAACTAAACTACTCCAGTTGATCGGTCACCATTGCTACTAAACTTTGGTCATATTCTCGGTATTAAGTTAATCAATTCTGTGATAATTTGGTTAGGTTTGTGTGTCTTTTGTTTATGTTTTCGTATTTTTATGCGTAGCGTCTTTTGTGTGGTGTTTAGATTAATGGGATGTCCTTTTTGTTATGCTTTATGATCGCTCAATTTCAGTTGATGTATTTGATGCTTGTTTCCGAGTTTCTGTGTATTTGTGCAGATTACGTGAATGGTCGAAGGACATATGAAGAGGGAACATTGGAAAATAAGGAAGAAAAGTCAAGCCCTGAAAGCTGCACGGCCTGTGCTGAAGCACACGGCCCGTGCAGAGTTGAAGAACATTCCCAATGCAAAATCCAGAGAGTTTGCACGGCGCCCGTGCAGCTTGGCACGACCTGTGCAAAAATACCTGAAGCTTGAAGATTTAAAGTGCAAAGTCTGGGAGTTGCACGGCCCGTGCAGACCTGCACGGCCCGTGCTGAGTGTGCGGACAGAATTTCTAATTTGTGGAATTTTTAAGTACACTTGTCCAGAAGGGCATTTTTGGCATTGAACTTGGCTGTAATTGACCTAGGCTATTTAAGTTAATTTGTAAAATCACAGAAGGACCTTTTGACTTTTTGAGATCATACGATAGAATTCGGAGAGAGAGAGAGCTTCATCAAGGGTTTGGAAGACGAAGAGATTCAACGGTGGACACCATTGAAGATCAGAGTTTTCATTAATCTTTGTAATGTCTAAACTCTTTAATTTACGTTTCTTGAATACTATGAGAGGCTAAACCCCCCAATGCCAGGGGGGTGTCCCTGATTTGAATTGTAATGACTTTTGAATTCCGTATTTCTTTAATCAAGTATTAGTTTTATGCAATTTGATTGTTTAATGTTTTTATGCCTTCTTTGTCGGAAAAACAAAGATTGATCTACGGTTAACAATTTGTAGGACTACGGTTGTTAAGGTTTTTAAACAATTTGATCTAGTAGTTATCACCTAGGACTAGGGATACCGAAAGGTTATTTGAGCATTCTTGATTATTTGCATCTTTGGTTTGCAAACCTTTGTTTCTAAGGACTTAGGCAATAGGATTGCAAATCAAAAGGTTTTCCACTAAGGACTTAGGGAAACACCCTTAAGAACAAATAGTTGCATTCTATGAACTTGTTAAAGAGATCTTTTTACAGAGTCATTATAAGGCTGATCATACACCTACCTTGGCATTACTCTAAATTTATATCAAAAGCTCAACTTTAATTTCAGCTTATTGTTATTATTTTTATAATTTTAGCTTATTTCGTTGATCATTTAAAACAACACCCCTATGCTCTTTTGTTTAATTGACTTAGTATAATAACTTATATTTCCCACGCAATCCTCGTGATCGATACTTGGGGTAAAACCCATTATAACTACACCGGTAAAAATAGTACACTTGCTATTTTTCCGATCAAGTTTTTGGCGCCGTTGCCGGGGATTGCTAAAATATAAATTGTTAACTAGTCAATTAAAATTTTATTGCTCTGCAATTAAAATTTTATTTTTGCTGAATTTATATTTGTGTAATTTTATTTCTATTTTATTTAATTCAAACTAATCAACTCTAATCTTGTATGCGAGGTAAGGCCTCAGCTGAACTTCTTTTTGACGCAGAACCAGAAAGGCTATTGCGAGCAAGACTCCGCGAAGTTAAACGGAAAAGACTGGCTTCAAAAGAAGAATCTCCTATAGTCTCAGAATCAGAAGACGAAGAAAGAATATCTATTTCATCCGAGCAGTCAGAATCTGAGCCTGAAACTATGGCAGCTGATCCACCTCCCCCAGAGAGGCTTTTAGGAGACTATGGAAGGGATAATGCCCCGCTTGGAAGAATGACCATTGTAAACCAACCGGTCAATGTGGCACACTTCCAACTCCATCCTTCAACTATCCGACAGTTGGAGAGCAAGCCGTTTGCGGGAAGAATCAATGAAGATGCAAATAAGCATCTACAAAGATTCCTCACCACAACAACATCATTGAAAATTGAAGGCCATTCTGAAGAAGCCAAGAGACTCGTGATGTTCCCATTCACTTTATCCGAAGACGCAGAAGAGTGGTTTTACTCACTTCCAGCTGGAAGCATCACAACATGGCAACAAATGGAAACGGCTTTCCTTAATGAATATTTCCCTGCATCAGTCTTTATTCGAAAAAGATATGATATTGTTAATTTCAAGCAGAAAGAAGGAGAATCGTTGGGAGATGCATACAAGAGGTTCAAGAGATGTTTGGTTGCTTGCCCTACTCATAACATGGACCCAACCGAGCAAATGCAGACTTTTGTTAATGGTCTTCGACTGAAGACAAAACAGCTTATCGACACAGCCGCCGGTGGCTCAACTAACTTTTCAACAGCCACTGGTATCAAGAGAATCATAGAAGCGATTGCCGCCAATGAGCACATTGAGTTATATGACCGCGCTATGAGCCAACCAGAAGGAAAAATTGATTTGAAGCTTGCTGATCAGGTAGTTAAAATGGAAGACCAAATTGCGGCTGAGGTAGAGAGAAGATTGAAGAAGATGAATATCGGTGAACAGAAGGTGGCTCAAGTTGAGCCAACTACCCCCGTTGTTTGTGAAATATGTAGTGGACCACATTTTGCTATGCATTGTGTGGCAACACAAGAACAGGTGGAGCAAATTCATATGTTAAGGCAAAACAATCCATATGCCAATACATATAACCCAGGTTGGAAAAATCATCCTAACTTTGCATGGAAGGATCAACAAGGAAACTTTCAGAAGCAAGGATCAACCCAGTTCCAAGTTCCAGCTCAGACACAACAATACAGATCTCCACAACAACAACCTCCGTATCAACCACAGTTCCAGCACCATCCACAACAATTCCAACCTCAAGGTCAACAACAGGTACCAAAGAAAGCGGATTGGGAAATTGCTTTTGAAAAGATGGTCGCTCACAATTCTCAATTCCAAGAGGAAACAAGGAGCACTCTTAGGAACACAGGTTCTTCAATCAAAAATCTGGAGATTCAAATGAGTCAAATTGCACAACAAATGACCAATACTCAACCACAGGGAGCTTTACGAAGTACCACGGTTACAAATCCTAGAGACAACAATCATGTGAACACTGTGACAACAAGGAGCAATAAATCGAAGGAAACACATGAGAAAAACTCTGATGAAGAAGATATGTTGATTGAAGTAGATGTGGAGATTAAAGAAAATGAGGTGGAAAGGAAAGAAGTCATAGGCGAAGAAGGAGTAGTCAAAGAAAAAGTTGCTACACCTAAACCAGCGGTGAAACTTCCTTTTCCCACAAGGAATAGGAAGAAAGAACAACATGAGAAGAACTTCGAGAAGTTTCTAGAGATGTTCAAGAAACTTGAGCTGAATATTCCATTCTTAGAGGCACTGGAGCAAATGCCTACATATGCGAAATTCATGAAGGATATTATTTCAAAGAAATGAACAATCGACAGTGACCCGATTATTCTAACTGAAACATGTAGTGCTATTTTGCAGGGGATGAAGATTCCAGTTAAAAAAAGAGATCGAGGATCGGTAACGATTCCATGCACAATTGGTGATAGATCCTTCAAGAAAGCTCTGATCGATTTGGGGGCAAGTGTGAGTCTTATGCCTTTATCCATCTACAAAAGATTGGGAATTATGTAAAGTTCAAGACACTCGTATGACACTTCAGTTTGCTGACCAATCCGTTAAAAGACCCTACGGAGTGGTAGAAGATGTGTTGGTGAAAATCGACAAGTTCGTGTTCCCGGTAGACTTTGTTATTTTAGAGATGCCCGAAGACGAAGAGATACCGATCATTTTGGGAAGACCTTTTCTGGAAACCGGAAGATGCTTGATCGACATAGAAGAGGGTACTATGACTTTGAAAGTTTATGATGAAGAGTTGAAGATTGATGTGCGAAACACGATGAAGTACAAGGATGATGTTGCCACGAGTCAACACATTGAGGTAATTGAGCAAATTTGTGATGAAGAAAATTCTTTGACAACACAAAAGCTACCTTTGGAAAGAGTTTTGAGTCTATCAATCTTCGAAGAGGAGGAAATCATTGATGAAAAGGACAGTGAAGTCTTAGCCATGATGGAAACGTCATTTACCAAAACTTCTCGTCACAATCGATGGGAAGATCTAAGGCAACCATTAGTGGAAGGAAGTGAAGACGTACCAAAGAAAGGGGTTGAACTAAAGCAACTTCCGGAGAACCTCAAATACGTCTTTTTAGACACTGGAAGTAAGTGCCCGGCTATTATAAGTTCTCACCTTGAATTTCTTCAAGAGGATAAGCTTGTCAAAGTCCTCAAAAAGCATAAAAGTGCTCTTGGATGGTCAATTGAAGACTTGAAAGGGATAAGTCCAACGCTTTGCATGCACAAAATCTTAATGGAAGATGATCACAAACCGGTCGTCCAACCTCAACGACGACTCAATCCAGCAATGAAGGAGGTGGTTAGAAAGGAGGTGGTAAAACTTTTGGACGCAGGGATGATCTACCCCATATCTGACAGTTCATGGGTGAGTCCAGTGCATGTGGTGCCTAAAAAGGGCGGAACTACGGTAATCAAGAATGATAAGAATGAGTTGATTCCCACAAGAACAGTTACAGGGTGGAGAGTCTGTATAGATTACCGAAGATTGAATCTAGCAACTAGAAAGGATCACTTCCCACTACCTTTCATCGATCAGATGTTAGAAAGGTTAGCGGGTCATGACTATTACTGTTTCCTCGATGGCTATTCGGGGTATAATCAGATAGCTGTTGCACCAGAAGACCAAGAGAAGACTGCATTTACATGCCCTTTTGGTATTTTCGCTTACAGGAGGATGCCATTCGGGTTATGTAATGCCCCAGCCACATTTCAGAGATGCATGCAATCCATCTTTGCAGATATGCTTGAGAAACACATGGAAGTATTCATGGATGATTTCTCAGTTTTTGGTAAGTCTTTTGATAATTGTTTGACTAACCTTGCTCTTGTTCTAGAAAGATGCCAACAGACCAACTTAATCCTCAACTGGGAGAAGTGCCATTTCATGGTACGTGAAGTTATAGTGTTGGGTCACAAAATTTCTCACAAAGGAATAGAAGTTGACCAAGCGAAGATAGAGGTAATAGCAAAACTGCCTCCTCCCATGAACGAAAAAGGTATTCGAAGTTTCTTAGGACATGCGGGTTTTTACCGTAGGTTCATAAGAGACTTCTCAAAAATTGCAAAACCATTAACAACACTGTTGGTTAAAGACAAAGCCTTCGTTTTCGATAAAGAGTGTGCCATAGCATTTGACACTATAAAACAAAAATTAGTGTCGGCACCAATTGTTGTAGCCCCGGATTGGTTTCTACCTTTTGAGATCATGTGTGATGCCAGTGATATTGCAGTAGGGGCGGTTCTAGGACAGCGTAGAGAAAAGTTACTACATGTTATTTACTACGCAAGTCATGTGCTGAACCCTGCACAGATGAACTATGCGACTACTGAGAAGGAGTTGCTAGCGGTTGTTTATGCCTTTGATAAGTTCAGACAATATCTGTTGGGTTCTAGAGTCATTGTTTATACTGATCATGCTGCTTTGAAGTATCTTTTTGCTAAACAGGACTCTAAACCACGGTTGCTAAGATGGATCTTGCTCCTTCAGGAGTTTGATGTGGAGATTCGTGACAAGAAAGGGTCTGAAAACACAGTGGCTGACCACTTGTCTCGGATGTCACCGATTGCAGAAACAGAAGATACGCGCCCGATAAAGGACGAGTTCGCTGATGAACATATCCTCGCTGTTATTGGTGTGCCTTGGTTTGCCGATTATGCAAACTACTTGGTAGGTGGTATTATACCTGAAGATTTTGACTCTAACCGAAAGAAAAAGTTTTTACATGATTGCAGGTTCTACTTGTGGGATGATCCATTCCTATACAAGAAGGGGCTCGATGGCTTGATCAGAAGATGTGTACCCGAGGAGGAACAAAGGGATGTCCTAAAAGCTTGCCATGACTCTGATTATGGAGGACACTTCAGTGGTGATAGAACTGCTGCAAAAGTCCTACAATCGGGATTATATTGGCCCACTTTATTCAAAGATGCTCAAAGCATTGTGAAAGATTGCGACAGGTGTCAAAGAACTGGAAATATTTCCAAGAGAAACCAGATGCCACAGAAAGGTATGCTTGAGGTGGAACTGTTTGATGTATGGGGCATCGATTTCATGGGACCATTCCCACCATCTTTTGGAAAAAACTACATACTAGTAGCTGTGGATTACGTCTCAAAATGGGTAGAAGCAATAGCTCTACCGACAAATGATGCGAGAGTAGTAGTAAGTTTCCTCAAGAATAATATCTTCTCAAGGTTTGGGGTACCCAAAGCACTTATAAGCGACGAAGGCACCCACTTTTTAAATAAGTTGATGGAAAACCTGTTGAAGAAATACAATGTGAAACACAAGATTGCAACTCCATATCATCCTCAAACGAGTGGACAAGTTGAAGTGTCAAATAGACAAATAAAGCAGATCTTGGAAAAAACAGTGAGTGCTTCGAGGAAGGATTGGGCAATTAAATTGGATGACGCACTATGGGCATACAGAACAGCTTACAAAACGCCGATTGGTATGTCTCCGTATCAATTGATTTATGGTAAGGCATGCCATCTCCCTCTTGAACTGGAACACAAAGCTTTTTGGGCATCAAAATTCTTGAATTATGATATAGCAAAAGCAGGTGAATCCCGAATTCTCCAACTCCACGAGTTAGAGGAATTCCGTAATCAGGCATATGAGAATGCAAAAATATACAAAGAGAAAACAAAGAAGTGGCATGATCAGAGGATAATTAAGAAAGACTTCTGGGAAGGACAGCTAGTGTTATTGTTCAATTCCAGGCTTAAGTTGTTTCCTGGTAAATTGAAATCAAGATGGTCTGGACCATTTATAGTAGAGAAGGTATTTCCTCATGGAGCGGTTGAAATAAAGAATTAAACCAATTGAGATACTTTTAAGGTCAATGGACAAAGGCTTAAACCGTACTACACAGGATTGGAAGTAGGAACAGTTGATCACCTTCGTCTTAATTAAACAGACGAGGGACCGTCGAGCCATGCGACGTTAAACGCGGCGCTTCGTGGGAGGCAACCCACGTAGGTAGAGCATTTTATTTACTTTGTCTTAGTTGATTTTATATTTTATGTGTGATGGATGCTAGACTTTCAGGTAGTCGTGCGAAGTAATAGTACAGATAAAGCAAGAAGAAGAAGGACAAGCGCAAGGAACAAATTTTTCCGAAAAAAACGGCACACACACGGCCCGTGTCTACCTGCACGGCCCGTGTCTGGAAAAAAATTTTCCCATACATTTTCCAGGGAGAGAACACGGGTGGTCGTGCAAAACCACACGGCCCGTGCTAAAATGCAGATTAATCCCTCATACAAATTCAAGGGGCCTTGCACGGCCGGCCGTGCAGAGTGGCACGGACCGTGCCAAACCACCTGGGAACTTTACTGAAAAATGGCACATCAAACACGGGCCGTGCCAGCCTGCACGGACCGTGTTACGCTTCGCAGATTTCAAATTTTTTTTAAAAATTCTGTGATGTGTCACGAATTTGAAGTGGGGCCCACCAGAATTTGATTACTTTTAATCCTCCCCACTCATCTCTCTTCCTTTTTACCATCTTCCCTTGCCTCTAGCCCTAACTTCTTCTTCCTCCCACACAAACCCTCCATAACCATTCTCACTCAAACCTCTCTATCTCCATCATTCCTCAACTTTTTCTCCATACCTCTTCACAAAAGTTGGGCCGTTTGTCATCCCCGTTACGTTTACGGTTGCTATTTTCACTAATTCACTTATTTGCATTTGAGTTTTTTTTTTGTGTGGTTAGGTGAAAGAAAAATGGCTCCAAAGAGACAACTCAAAGGGAAGGCTATTGCGGAACCTTCGCGACCGAAGCAGAGAGCGAGACGAGTGCCTAATGCTCATGGTATCGTGTTCAACACGGAGGAACATGCTGACCGGTATCGAGTTCTTGTGAAGCGTAAGCTTGCACCCACGCGGTATGTATGTGACCAAACTATGTCTGCTCTAGGAATTCTAGACGATGTATCGTCTTTGTACAATAATGTGGGTATTTTGGAGTTTATGCATAATGAAACTCCTACGTATGAGCGAATCACTCTTGAATTTCTTAGCACGTTAGATTTCAAGCTGGAAAGTGAATGGAATGGTAATGCTTATGAATATTTTGGTACACTAACATTTCAGCTGTATGATCAAGAATATAGCATGTCCTTAATCCAATTGGGACAATGCCTCAAACTTCCGCTGGTAGGGTATGGAACCCCACCCTCTGATTTTAATACTAACCAATTTTGGGCCAGTATTACAGGTTTCCCACAATACGAACCCAGATGTGCTAAGGGATCCTTGATTCAAAACCCTTGCTTCCGGTATGCTCATAAAGGGCTAGCATTCACAATCTTTGGCCGGGGCGACAGCACCGGTGTGGTTGCTAAGCGAGAACTCTTCATATTGCATGCTATGATTAATGAGGTTCCGGTTAATGTTGCCGCTTTTGCAGCTTCTCATCTGCATTCTTTGGCAAAGGCGTCCAAGGGTACTATTGCTGTGGGTGGCATGATTACACAGATTGCTGAGTATTGTGGTGCTAGTGTAGCCACTGATGCTGAAAATCCGATACCCGCCTTGAGTAAGTTAAATCTAAAAACACTGTGCAACCAACTGATGTTGGAGGTAAGCAGGAAGGGGTATGCATTAACAAGCCGAAAGAAAGTGCTTCTACACTTGCCCAATCCTGAAAAAACAGATATTTCTAACTATGAGAATTGGTTATATGTTGCTGTGAACCCCGATGATGGGGATGATTCTGATGATGCAGGTGAAGCTAATGACCAAGAGGAAGAGCAGGTGGCTCGCCCACCTAGAATCCCTCGCCGACAAAGCGTGGATTCATCCTCGTCCAGCTCGGATAGGATGAGCCAAATTGAAGTAGAGCAAATCCGCCAAGGGGCGGAACTTATGAGGCAAGGGGCGGAAATAGATAAGATGGTTACAGAGCAGCTCCGCCAGGGAGCCACAATTGATGATGTGCAGCAGATGCTTCAGCAGCTTATGTTGCACTTCCCACCCCAGCACCCTCCTTCTCAGTAGACGGTGAGTCCTTCCCGCATTTAGGCTAGAACATTGGGGACAATGTTCAGTCTAGGTGGGGGAGGGTTCTGTTTCGTATTGTATGTTTTTTATTTTTGTGTCTTTTCGTTTTTTTCTTTCTTTCTCCCGTTCATGCGTGGTTAGTTTTAAGTATTTTCATCTTTGTGTTTCTGTTAGTGTCTAATTTTCGTTCTGTGTCTTGGTGTAGTTGTTTATTTTGATTGTTACAGATTGATCAGCAGACACCGAATGACTGATGTAAGGGTAGTAAGTGGATGAAAGGTGCGACCAAAACTTTTTGTTTCCGCGGCATCCTGGAAGTTGATGTCATCAAAAGAAACAAATATTGTTGGACGCATTGTGTTGCTAATAGATTGGAAAGAGTGGATGGCACTTGAACCAAAAAGAATTCGTATGACACTAGGAGTAGTCTGGAACCTGTAGGCAAGTCTATCCAACATGGTGAGGTACATCAGATCCAAACACTACGAGTTCATTATGAGGGCATTCAGGTATGACTCTATCACTCTGATTTTGCATTTATTCTCCTGACACCATAATATGAGGACACACACTGAGGCACTTGTTTGTTTTATACCCCTGAGCCTTTGCAGCCACCCTTAACAAAATTGTATCCATTGCGAACCCCTGTTGAGCCATCTCCCTTTGTTTGTTTTAACCTCATCGATTAACCCTGAGCCTAATTACACCTTACCCTCGTTCGGTAATCTTGTTGTGTTGTTTTTTTTCTTCTCATTAGTGCAAAAACAATAAGTTTGGGGTTACTCTCATAGAAAGGGCAAGTGCAAAATGAAAATGAGACTTTCAAATGTCATAAAAAAAAAAGAGAAAAAAAAAAGCACTTGCCCAAACAGACAGACTCGAATGCAAGAAAAACATCCATGTCGAGATGAATGGATTAACGAGTCTAAGTATATGGACCCCTTGAAAAAAAAAAAGAGAAGACAAAGAGTTCGTGCACAACAACAAAAAGAGATGAATGAAACACACAACAGGAATATCGAACCACAAACCAGTAGTACACCCCTTTCTTTGTTTATCCCACCGTACCTAAGCCCCGTTACATCCGAAAAAGTCCTCAAAAAGTGTGTAAATTCTGTTTATGTCGTGAAAGTAGAATCTATTCAAAGTTAAGAGCTGATATTGCATACCTTGATTTATGAGTGAAACACTTTAACCACGAGAGATTTGGTGAGATGATGAAACAACTTGCAGGTGAAGGGGTGCTTTGATGTGAAAGTGCGATAGGAAGTTTGGTTTAGGGCGCTGGAAGCTCGATCAAGAAAGTAGAAACACAATGCGAATAACACTGATGACATTGAGGAAGAGAGAATCCAGGGTGACCTCTATGAATGTCTCTTGCATCACTTGAGGACAAGTAATGAGATAAGTTTGGGGTTGTGATCGGTCACCATTGCTACTAAACTTTGGTCATATTCTCGGTATTAAGTTAATCAATTCTGTGATAATTTGGTTAGGTTTGTGTGTCTTTTGTTTATGTTTTCGTATTTTTATGCGTAGCGTCTTTTGTGTGGTGTTTAGATTAATGGGATGTCCTTTTTGTTATGCTTTATGATCGCTCAATTTCAGTTGATGTATTTGATGCTTGTTTCCGAGTTTCTGTGTATTTGTGCAGATTACGTGAATGGCCGAAGGACATATGAAGAGGGAACATTGGAAAATAAGGAAGAAAAGTCAAGCCCTGAAAGCTGCACGGCCTGTGCTGAAGCACACGGCCCGTGCAGAGTTGAAGAACATTCCCAATGCAAAATCCAGAGAGTTTGCACGGGCGCCCGTGCAGCTTGGCACGGCCTGTGCAAAAATGCCTGAAGCTTGAAGATTTAAAGTGCAAAGTCTGGGAGTTGCACGGCCCGTGCAGACCTGCACGGCCCGTGCTGAGTGTGCGGACAGAATTTCTAATTTGTGGAATTTTTAAGTACACTTGTCCAGAAGGGCATTTTTGGCATTGAACTTGGCTGTAATTGACCTAGGCTATTTAAGTTAATTTGTAAAATCACAGAAGGACCTTTTGACTTTTTGAGATCATACGATAGAATTCGGAGAGAGAGAGAGAGAGCTTCATCAAGGGTTTGGAAGACGAAGAGATTCAACGGTGGACACCATTGAAGATCAGAGTTTTCATTAATCTTTGTAATGTCTAAACTCTTTAATTTACGTATCTTGAATACTATGAGAGGCTAAACCCCCCAATGCCAGGGGGGTGTCCCTGATTTGAATTGTAATGACTTTTGAATTCCGTATTTCTTTAATCAAGTATTAGTTTTATGCAATTTGATTGTTTAATGTTTTTATGCCTTCTTTGTCGGAAAAACAAAGATTGATCTACGGTTAACAATTTGTAGGACTACGGTTGTTAAGGTTTTTAAACAATTTGATCTAGTAGTTATCACCTAGGACTAGGGATACCGAAAGGTTATTTGAGCATTCTTGATTATTTGCATCTTTGGTTTGTAAACCTTTGTTTCTAAGGACTTAGGCAATAGGATTGCAAATCAAAAGGTTTTCCACTAAGGACTTAGGGAAACACCCTTAAGAACAAATAGTTGCATTCTATGAACTTGTTAAAGAGATCTTTTTACAGAGTCATTATAAGGCTGATCATACACCTACCTTGGCATTACTCTAAATTTATATCAAAAGCTCAACTTTAATTTCAGCTTATTGTTATTATTTTTATAATTTTAGCTTATTTCGTTGATCATTTAAAACAACACCCCTATGCTCTTTTGTTTAATTGACTTAGTATAATAACTTATATTTCCCACGCAATCCTCGTGATCGATACTTGGGGTAAAACCCATTATAACTACACCGGTAAAAATAGTACACTTGCTATTTTTCCGATCACCAGTCCACCCCCACGGAGTGATTTACCTCACCTGAGGATTTAATCCACTAATCGCAATAGATTACAATGGTTTTCCACTTAGCCCACGACTAAGTCTTCTAGAGTTTCCTGATCACAACCTGATCACTCTAGGAACAAATGCTTAGACACGAGCTAAGACTTTCTTAGAGTATCCTGACCACCACGTGATCACTCTAATTACAACTGCTTAGACACAAGCTAAGACTTCCTAGAGTATCCTGATCAACACTTGATCACTCTAGTTACTTACAAATTAATGTAATCAATTCTAAGAGTATTACAAATGCTTCTGAAAAGATATAATCACAACAGTGATATTTCTCTTAACGTTTAAGCTTAATCTCACTAATATATTACAACAGCAATGTAGTGAGCTTTGATGAAGATGAAGTTTATGAGCTTTGAGTTTGAACAGCGTTTCAGCAGGTTAATATTCACATAATCGGTGTAGAGTTTGTAACCTTGCTTCTCATCAGAACTTCATACTTATAGGCTCTTTGAGAAGATGACCGTTGGGAGCATTTAATGCTTTGCGTGTTCCGTACAGCATTGCATTTAATGTTTCACGCTTTTGTCAACTACCTCGAGCCTTGTTCACGCTGTGTCTACTGATGTTGCCTTTAATAGCTTCCAATGTTCCTTTTGTCAGTCAGCGTAGCCTACCACCTGTACTTTCTTCTGATCTGATGTTTGTGTATACAACGTTTGAATATCATCAGAGTCAAACAGCTTGGTGCATAGCATCTTCTTGTCTTCTGACCTTGAAGTGCTTCTGAGCGTGATACCATGAGAACTTCAGTGCTTCTGCTTCTGAACTCAAGTTCTTCTGATGCTTCCATAGACCCATGTTCTGATTCTGCCTTGACCATCTTCTGATGTCTTGCCAGACCATGTTCTGATGTTGCATGCTGAACCTTCTGAGACAAAGCTTCTGAGCGCTAATTTGTGCATACTCTTTATATATTTCCTGAAAAGGAAATTGCAATGTATTAGAGTACCACATTATCTCACACAAAATTCATATCCTTGTTATCATCAAAACTAAGAATATTGATCAGAACAAATCTTGTTCTAACAAAAGAGACACCACATATTCACTTAAAACCTTACACAATTGTGTCTTTTCTTTTTACAGTGTCCTCGTAAATGTCTTTGTGAGAAAAGCTCGTTTGAAAAAGAAGAAAGCTGTCAAGGGCGAGTAATGGACTAATAGTCTAAAAAGCCACCTTGGCGGAATTATGATCAAGGGCGAAAAAAGAGGTGTTGAGTGGAATGCTATTATTGACACCCGGCTTATCAAGACCATGAAACTCAAGGGGTTCAGAGGGAGTTCGACCTCCACTCAAGGCATGACAAGGGCGTAATACCAATGAAGACAGTCTTTCTCGAGGACGAGACTAGGGTCGAAAATGGATCACCCATTCAAGCGAAAGTCCCTAAAGACAAATCAAAGGGTGTTACAGCGCCATTCCTCCAGAATATGCATTTTAATGCTAAAAGTTATGTTGGTACTTGTCTCCCTTTTGTCGAAGACTTCCCCAACAACTTCAAAGCAGTGAGTCAAGTGGGGACCAGATATTTGTCCAACATAGAGGAGAGCCATTTACTCTGAGACCTGATTCTGGAGTGCGTATTATTAAATACTCCACGTGACCAAGCAGTTGATAAGTTGAAGGTTGGTTAGAACAGTGCGAAGGAAACACTTACTCTGAGTAAGGATCGTTGAAAACCTACAACCATGGCAAAATCAGTCATTTAGAAGATCCACCGAAGAAAAAAAAAAGAATTGTCTTAACTGTTAGAAACGATGAACTAACTCTTCCACCAAGGTGAGCGCTAAATCATCTTTAAGTGATTTTTATAAAAAAAACCACTTTTGATATCTCCTTTTTAAAATTATTTTTATAATGATAAAAACACAATAGTTTTTATTGTTTTTAAAATCAATAAGATTAAAGATGATCTAAAACAAAAACTATTTGATAAAATTTAAGATGAGATTAATTAGTTGAATAAAAACATAATTTTTTAGAGTATTATGACCATCCATAAGGCTAACTGTTGGTGTGTTAAAATCAATAAAAAAATAAATCTCAAATTGTAAAGGTAAAATCAATTTTTTCTTCTTCTATATACTAGTAATCAATAACAAACTTACACGAAGTTTAGATCAGCAGAATCTTTTATTTAGTTGAAATAAACAACAATAACACACATTTTTTGTAGAGACTGAGCTGAGACTCACGGATGGTGTGAGTTTTGTTGCCGTTGGAACTTGCAAATTCTATTGAATCCTATCAAGAAATACTACTCACATTTACGTTAAAGACAAACATGGTTGCTGTGGACTATTTATACAGAGGCTGGCAAATGCTTCAATTTGGATGAGTCTATTGGGCGGCTTCATCAACTGCCTTTGCAGACTTTCCACAGAATTTGTCTTCTGGCCAAAATACTCTATGGCTACTTTCATATTCATATATAATAAAAATAATAAATTATGTATTTTATGATAATATTTTCAGTTTTAGTTTTTAAAATTTATATTAATCATATTTTTTTGTTATAATATGAAAAAAATAGACTTTTGAACATAAAATATTAATAGATTCTATTTTTTATCTGTTGTAATTATAATTTTGTTAAAAAATGATTGTAACATTTTTGCTACTAAGTTGATGTGATGAAGTATTTTGATTCAAGGTATTTAAATGACATAACCAATTTTTTTCTACTATTATTTACCACTATTAAAATGATAATTTAAAACATCGTGTATAATCTAAGAGGAATATTAACATATATGTTTAAACAATATTACTCTTAATTCAATTTTTCTATTAATCGGATTTAAAATATTTAATTAAAAAATTATTCTCATTATTCCTCTTTGTGTCATAAATCTCACTTCCTTTTAGATTTTTTTTTCTTTCTTACAAATATTATCTTTGTTATTCAATTCATAGTAGTAAACCATAATTTTTATGGATAACAAGTAAAAAAAAAGTTCAAAGCAATTTCTCCTACGATGGTGATCGCGACTTTGCGTGTCTATTAGTCGGGATAACTGCAAGTGCACAGTCGTGTCGTGTAGTTTTAAAAGATATCGAATCCACAGGGACTATAAATCGACCTACCGTTATCTAAAGTTACTATGTAAAGCTAAGGCTAATGATATTTGGGGTTTTTTTTAAGGGGAAACTAAAATCTTAAATCTAGGTAAAATATAATAACAAACGGATGTCAGTATGTTTTTCATCTAACTTAGGTGATCCGAAGTTCCATTGGCCAGATTCTAATTAAATCAAAGATCTTTACTAACTCTATTGATTAAAAGTCCTCCTCTCAAACTTTCGCTCTGTTGATTAAAACTACGATCCTAACTCATAATGTACGCTTTCGCCATCCCACCAGATTTAGAAACGCTTTTTGGAAATAACAAAGTTAATAAAATGCTTGTTTTATGAAGTCGTTATCTACTTAAATCTCCTAATCTCAAACTTTCGCTCTGTTGACTCGGAACATGCTAATATCCCTAACGTACGCTTTCGCCATCCCGCTCGGGTGTAAAAACACTTTTTGAAAATAAATAAGTTCTAATTAGTTTTAATACGCTTTCGCCATCCTTAAAACTAATGTCCTATGTCTACTATCCAGTTAAATATCTCAAACTTTCGCTCTATTGATTTTAACCTTTGACCGTCTTAACTCCTCAAACTTTCGCTCTATTGGTTTTAAGACTTACTAATTAAATTAGACATACAAACCAAAAACGAGTGATATTTAATAAAATATAATTAAGCCAATTTATTTCGGATCCCTACGGTTAGATTATTTTACATACCGACATCTAAATAAATTAGCCAGACATATTAATATGGTTAAACATGCATAAATAAATTCGGTTCATAATATTAGGCATAATAATTGGCATATAATATATCATGCAATAAATATAAATAAAGGCGGTAAATAATAAACCTGAATAATGTAAATTGCAATTGAATCTTCGAGTACTGAACTTCCACCACAAGTTGGCTGGATCGTTCTTCAGAATTTAAACGGACGGAAATTAAAACAAGGAAGAAAATAATAAGCACGGTACAATTCCGGCAGCACTTCGTTGGCCGGAAATTGCACACTGAGAACTGAGGTGACTGCTTCTATTTATAGGGGAGCTTCTGCTGTTGGAATGCGTGGAAATAGGGAACTCCTTGGAGACGTGCGTCTCCACTTCTTCAGGGTGACCCAGCACACGACTTGAGACGTGCGTCTCAAGTGGAGGAAATGTAGGAGGGCTTGGAGACGTGCGTCTCCTCATTGGTGACGTGGCATGGATCGTTGGAGACGTGCGTCTCCACTTGCTTGTGTGATTTGGGCCACGCACAATTTATTACTTCGTGGGCTGACTTTGTGTCTTTGGGCCTTTGGGTCTCCTTTAGCATGGTTGAGCCTTATTTGCACCCCCTTTTCATTTCAGCACCATTTTTCATCTTTTAGGCACAAATAGTAGTGATTTTAGCTCCATTTCTTTCCTTTTCACAAATAGTCCTCAAAACGAACATAAAACCTAAAACAATGAAAATACCAGCATAATACCAATATAAAGCAACATAATTAAGATAAAATAGGGAAATAATGTATGTAAATCAAGCCAAATATGTGATACGTTTTCGTGTTATCAAATACCCCCACACTTAAACCATTGCTTGTCCTCAAGCAATCAACCACACGGTAAAAGAAAATGATTAAGCAAGATTCGAAACAAAGGGCATGACACGACTCCTAATCATATTTATGTTAGGCAAATGTTACATCGATAGGAAATAGATATCAACACCAAGGATACCGTAACGACACAATGTTCAAAAACTCCCTCCTTATACAAACCAATTCGAATTATGCCATTATAACTCAACCTATATCTCTCGTTTTTCTTTCGCTCCTTTTCATTCAAGCGCAATCACATTAAGCCCGTTATCCGTACACTCACATAGTAGGGGAAATCGGTTAGCGACTATGATCCTTTTCTTTTCTTTAGCACGGGGTTCTGGTTTTTTTAAATGGCGAAGCCCCATCTTTTCCAACTGCGGTTGCGGGGGATCGGACCGTAGTCCACCCTACCAAGCTCAGTACCAGTGACCTCTAGGCCAACCAACAGCGGGTGCTAATTATTAAATTCTTATTGGCTTAACAACCGTTGGGCTAAATGACCGGGTGAGGGTCACCTAACTCAGAAGGTTATTTTTCAATCAGAACATTTATTTATAAAAAAACAGGATCATTCACTTATATTCATCGACTCCCTACGTAGTTTGTGCTTAAGATGGTGCCGACTGCTAATATAAACTACTTAAGAGCTACTTTAAAAACTTGAGCCTAAGGTCTCGACATAATGGGCATCCAGATTGATATCACATAAAGAGGGGGTTTAGGGTGTCAGGACGGTATCGATGTTGTTAAAACATCTCCAAGTTTTTCTAACAATGCCTAAAGTGTGACAACCTCTATACTTTCAGAGTGTGTATGCCATGCGTCAAAATTCAAATTTTTTTGTTGGAGGTTAAAATTTTCAAATTTTGGGGAAATTTGATAAACAACAGAAAATCATATATAAAGACTTGACAACATAACTAGAAAACAATAAAGCAATAAATGAAAGCGGTAAAGCTTCTCCCCCACACTTAAACCAAACATTGTCCTCAATGTTTCGATCCAAAGTGGAGAAAGAAAAACAGAACCTGTATGGATGCTACCGGCGGGCTATCACAACCAAATCTGCTCCGCGTCCGGAGGAAATATCTTCTCTTATCATGCTCATCAATGGTGTCACCACCAGCAGCAACACTCGTAGGAATGTGCGTGGAGACCCATTTATCTTTGAGATGATCGTCTATAGATTTTTCGCCTAGATATGGCCGAGACGTGACAAGTGATCCATATCTTTATTATCTGCAAATTCAAACGATAAAAGGAAAACATTAAACTGAAAACTCGTGGGTTGCCTCCCACGCAGCGCTTTGTTTAACGTCGATAGCTCGACGGCTTAAGAGTGCAAGCATTCAAGGTGGTTCTCTCGAGAATGACTCCTCGGTTGAACTTTTAGGAAACCTCGTTTTCCATGGCCACTTATCAAGCCATCTCACATATCCCTCACCTTTTCTTTTCTTTCTTCTGTGGGGTGGTTCATTCTTTTGAAATCGTGGTGGCGGTTCTGGATCGATCCTAAGTATCAGCTTTTCGAGTTCGGGCTTAGTGATATTATCCACCACCTCAAAGGTTAACCTTACCCTCTTATCACTAATGATATCCTTAGTTTCATGGTCGTCTAAATTTCTCTTTTTATGCAAGACTTCAAATAAGGGTGCATTAGTGTTGATATTTTCTGATACCTTCACATACATTATGGATTTGGAGTCTACCTTAGCTTCCATAAAACTTTGCGGGAAAGAAATCGGTGGGGTATAGGGAAAAGGAATAATAATAGGTGCTTCCCTCTCTACCTCTTCTACAACCTCCCTTTCAGATGGTGTTGGTGGATTTTTCTCAATATCCACTCTTTTCTCACTAGAAATCTTCTCAACCTCATTATCACTCTCCTCAATCTCATTATCACTTTCCTCAATCTCATTATCATTTTCCTCCATCTCATTATCACTCTCCTCAGGAATTTCAAATTGTTTTTCACTAATGGTTATGTCATTATACTCCTCAAGTAAGTCTCCTAGTGGTTTTTGTTCAAGTTGGGAGATTTGAGTCTCTAATGCCATGTTGTGGGTCGCGAGGGACTCAACCATAGTGGTCAGTTGCCTAAGGGTTTCATTGTTTTGAATACTTTGTTTGATAAACTCTTGGTTTTGAACAGTTTGTGTCTCTACAAAATGCTCCATCATGGCTTCTAATCTAGAGTGAGTTAGCGTCTCGTCGGGATCCTCCATTGATGTTTCGAAGTTAAAATTATGGGATTCTTGAGGTTCTTCAAAGGGAGATAGCGTTGCATTTTTCGTTTCCTCAAAGTGCATCGTCATCATAGATTCTAGCCTAGAGAGAGTTTGTGCTTCAATGAATTCCTCCATTATGACTTCGAGGTTGGATTTAGGATAATCTTTAGACTCCTCAAAATGTTGGGCATGGTGATCGTAGAGGAAATTTGGTTGATGATAAGTTTGCGTTGCATTGGAATCCTCTATTAATGCTTCAAGGTTAGAGTTATAGGATTCTTGAGGTTCCTCGAAGTAGGTTGGCGTCGCATTTTGTGTTTCCACAAAGTTCCTTGTCATCATAGATGTTTCATTAAAATTTTCCATTATTATTTCGAGGTCGGATTTATGGGATTCTGGCGACTCCTCGAAATATTGATTGTGGTGATCGTAGAGGAAATTCGGTTGAGGATAGGTTTGGTTGGAATTATAAAATTCATGCGGTTCCTCAAAATGTTGGGATTGATGATTATAGAGGGAATTCGGTTGAGGATAAGCTAGTGTCGAATTGTAATCCCCAATTAATGTTTCGAGGTTTGGATTGTAGGTTTCTTGTGGTTCCTCGAAATGTTGAGATTGGGAGTTGCAGAGGTGACTTGGGTGAGAATGAGTTTGTGACGCAGCATTGAAATTCTCCAATAGTATTTCGAGATCGGATTTATAGGATCCAGGTGATTCCTCGAAATACTGGGAGTGGGGGTTATAGAAAAAGTTTGGGTGATACATAGTAGTAAATGAAAAGAAAAAAAAAAAAAAAATAATGCCTTAGTCTCAACGGTGTAACAGCGAGTTACGATATCGACTTGAATAGTCCCCGGCAACGGCGCCAAAAACTTGATCGCGACTTTGCGTGTCTATTAGTCGGGATAACTGCAAGTGCACAGTCGTGTCGTGTAGTTTTAAAAGATATCGAATCCACAGGGACTATAAATCGACCTATCGTTATCTAAAGTTACTATGTAAAGCTAAGGCTAATGATATTTGGGGTTTTTTTTAAGGGGAAACTAAAATCTTAAATCTAGGTAAAATATAATAACAAACGGATATCAGTATGTTTTTCATCTAACTTAGGTGATCCGAAGTTCCATTGGCCAGATTCTAATTAAATCAAAGATCTTTACTAACTCTATTGATTAAAAGTCCTCCTCTCAAACTTTCGCTCTGTTGATTAAAACTACGATCCTAACTCATAATGTACGCTTTCGCCATCCCACCAGATTTAGAAACGCTTTTTGGAAATAACAAAGTTAATAAAATGCTTGTTTTATGAAGTCGTTATCTACTTAAATCTCCTAATCTCAAACTTTCGCTCTGTTGACTCGGAACATGCTAATATCCCTAACGTACGCTTTCGCCATCCCGCTCGGGTGTAAAAACACTTTTTGAAAATAAATAAGTTCTAATTAGTTTTAATACGCTTTCGCCATCCTTAAAACTAATGTCCTATGTCTACTATCCAGTTAAATATCTCAAACTTTCGCTCTATTGATTTTAACCTTTGACCGTCTTAACTCCTCAAACTTTCGCTCTATTGGTTTTAAGACTTACTAATTAAATTAGACATACAAACCAAAAACGAGTGATATTTAATAAAATATAATTAAGCCAATTTATTTCGGATCCCTACGGTTAGATTATTTTACATACCGACATCTAAATAAATTAGCCAGACATATTAATATGGTTAAACATGCATAAATAAATTCGGTTCATAATATTAGGCATAATAATTGGCATATAATATATCATGCAATAAATATAAATAAAGGCGGTAAATAATAAACCTGAATAATGTAAATTGCAATTGAATCTTCGAGTACTGAACTTCCACCACAAGTTGGCTGGATCGTTCTTCAGAATTTAAACGGACGGAAATTAAAACAAGGAAGAAAATAATAAGCACGGTACAATTCCGGCAGCACTTCGTTGGCCGGAAATTGCACACTGAGAACTGAGGTGACTGCTTCTATTTATAGGGGAGCTTCTGCTGTTGGAATGCATGGAAATAGGGAACTCCTTGGAGACGTGCGTCTCCACTTCTTCAGGGTGACCCAGCACACGACTTGAGACGTGCGTCTCAAGTGGAGGAAATGTAGGAGGGCTTGGAGACGTGCGTCTCCTCATTGGTGACGTGGCATGGATCGTTGGAGACGTGCGTCTCCACTTGCTTGTGTGATTTGGGCCACGCACAATTTATTACTTCGTGGGCTGACTTTGTGTCTTTGGGCCTTTGGGTCTCCTTTAGCATGGTTGAGCCTTATTTGCACCCCCTTTTCATTTCAGCACCATTTTTCATCTTTTAGGCACAAATAGTAGTGATTTTAGCTCCATTTCTTTCCTTTTCACAAATAGTCCTCAAAACGAACATAAAACCTAAAACAATGAAAATACCAGCATAATACCAATATAAAGCAACATAATTAAGATAAAATAGGGAAATAATGTATGTAAATCAAGCCAAATATGTGATACGTTTTCGTGTTATCAGATGGTTGAACATTTTGCGAAAACAAAACTAAAACGGGTATCGGTGAATTTTGAAATACCCACGAGTATAAATAAATGTTCATGAATATTATTATATAAATATATATATTTTTAAAATAATATAATTAATTAATTTTTTTATCCTTTTTAAAGACAAAAAAATAATTTCAAATTTAAAAAATTAAATCACATTCATTTTCTTTATTCTTTTATCAAATATTTATACAAAAGTTCAACAAAATAATAATAATAATAATAATAATAATAATAATAATAATAATAATAATAATAATAATAATAATAATAACTTTAGGTCAAACAAATTAATATTTAAATTAAATTTTTTTTTGGTAAAAATATTTAAATTATTTTGCTAAGCTGGTTAACTTACATGAATAACTTGTTTTCAAAAACCTTAGAATGGTTTAAACCAGTTTTATATTTTCAACTCTTTTAAAATCTATTTTTTTATTTTATTTTATCCAAATTGATTAACTCATTTTTAATTTTTTTTTTTTAAAAAATATACATTTTATATATTAATTCTTCTTTAGATAATATATTACTTCTTTTATTTTTTCTACAAAATATATATTATATACATTAGTAATTTTCTTTAACTTTTTTATATTACAAATTTAATTAAACAAAATTTTATTTTTAATATTTAGACTTATGTTTCATATATTCTCATCATGTTATAAACTCGTAAGTCTATCGGTCTGTTTGCTTTATAAACACTTATGTATTTTTGTGTAACAATAACGTGGTACTTCATTGTTCCACTACTGTATGTCAAGTGTTTAACTCTTTTTGAAAGTTGCAAATCGATAAAATCTCTGTTTTTATTCTTAAAATTAAATTTTAGAGTTAAAAAAAGTAGTCAAAGTTAATAGTAAATAGGCCAATTGTGTTAGGATAGCATTTTGTTCTAGTTTTTTTAGTTGTGAACTAAGCTTATAAATAAATATCTTTAAATCGTAAGAGTATAAAGGCTCGAATAGATTCAACAATAATATGACACATATAAGTGGAATATTGAATTATAGAAGTTAGGGCATTGTATTCATGTAAACCACCTAAAGTAGTCTTCTGGGGTGAGATATAGGTTCGGCAAAACAGCGTCTATGAAGGATTCGAACAGAAATTGAAATATGTAGGAATGAAATTCAAACTCAGTGTTAATTCATCGCAGTAAAGCTGCTTTTTTTATATTAATTGAATCAATCTCTTTAATTGGTTTAATTACTATTGCGAGGGAATCTTCATTTGTTAAGGGGATAAAAAAATTAAACTCCCTACACTGGGAGGGGTATGATATATTTATCCAAAATTTTATGTTAAAAAGCAATATTTTTAGAATTTTTTTCCCTAAATTTATTTTTATTTTCAAGGGATTTTTTTTTTCTTTTTGGAATTTCTTTTTTGAATTTTTGAAAATAATAATAATTTTTTATTTTTCAGTTTTTTTTACTCTTGTTCTTGAGGAATAATATTGATATCCCCTTCAATGCTAGTTAGGAGAGGTTGCAGAGAAGTTTTATCTTTCTCGTTCAAGGATTATTTGTCTCTCTTAGAGAGGGGTGTGTCTATTTATAATTCCTTCCCATTATGATATTATTCCTATGTATTATGGTCATGATTGTCGTATCTGTTGGACGATAGGAATGGTCTAGAGGGGGTGAATAGACCACCTTTTTCCGACTTAAGAAAATTTTAGCTTTTGAAACGTGACTTCGCTGAATCACTTAATCGTCTAAGAGCGATTATGTTATCGGGGACCGGATATGTGCACTAAACCGAACGGATGAAAATCTCAAGTGATGAATTACGTTTTAACGAATATATCAATTGTATCAATTGCACACTATATGGTATATTACTCACAATGAGCATTTTCATTAAAATTTGAACAAAAATTTGATTGAGTAATTTTATCGAACACTTGGTGATCGATATTTTACCTAACCTTAGTTTTTGTTCAACAATGGAAATAAACGAAAACAAAGGAAAACAAGATAAAGTAAAAATGATAAGGAACACGATATTTGTTTAGGCAGTTCCTCTATCGTCCTCGCAGGAGTACGTCTGCCCCTAATTTCAAATGAAATTAGGAAAGTTTTATTAGATTACAAAATGTTTAACAAGGATAGAAAGTACCAATCACCAACTACACACATGCACTAAAATTGAATACAATTCGATCCTCCCCTTGATTCAAGTTGAATCAAGTCAATGTCTATGATCTTCACCGATCAAGACCCCGATCATTCCTTTCTCAATCCTCCGATTGTAGCAAGTTTGTTGAGCGGATCTTCAATCCCTCAATCCCTTATGCACGGCTGAATTGATTACCAAAGCGAATCGATCGTCAAAAACCTTCGAACAAAATCTTTGATGAAGAAGGAAAAACCCTAAGGTTTTATACAAGAAACGCCCTCAACAATCTTCACTCGAACAAGATGAATGTCTACCGTCGAATCTCAAACAAGACAAATATCTACCGTCGAACCTTATCAACACACGTTCCTTACTTCGATCGAGAAAGATGATTATGTGTGATTCTCGATCAATAAGCGAAAGGTTGAAGATGAGAAGAAGCTGAGTCTATCTTTCACGTTTCTTGTTAAAAATGCTTAAGAATGATCACTTGAGTATTTATACCACATACAATGCATAGGCCAAAATGAAAACAGCAGAAAACCAAATTTATTAGCGACAGGTCGACCTGCTCTCTACATAGGTCGACCTATTTAGTGTGTTGCACCTGAAAATGAGCAATGTGTGACACTTGTGTCGACCTGAAGGGTCAGCGTGCGCATTCCCGTGAGTTCCTCAAACTACCATGCGTCGACCTAAGGAAGCAATGCGTCGACGCATTCTGTTTTTGCACTTGAGTAACCAAAATTTGATGCGTTGACCTGAAGGGTCGGCGTGCGCATTCCCGTGAGTTCCTCAAAATACCAATGCGTCGACCTAAGGAAGCAATGCGTCGACGCATTCAGCTTTTACCTGAATTCCTTCACAAAGGGCTTGCAGTAGGTCGACCTATATTGTGTGTGAGTCGACCTATCTGTGTCTTGTGGCCAAAAGTGCTTGTTTTGGTTGCATTCGCTCGATTTCTATGATTCCACTTAAGTTGTAGTTGATTCACAATGTTTTGACATCATGAAAACTACACCTTTCCCTCACAGTATCTTTGGCGGGCTGGAGTACGACTGTCATATTATGTCTCGACGGATTGGTATACGACTTAGTTTTGGGCGATCTTGTGGGAATCCTTTCGGGCGGCTAGGTCAGGTGATCACGCATAGATCCTTGGTTTAAGGGTGTCCGGGGCGGCTAAGGCATTTACCTCGCCCAGACATAAACTATTTTTCCGAATGTACATAGTCCCCTAAGAACGAGGCGTGGCGGGGGAAAATGATTAAGTAGAGACATCTTAATGTATAACCCATAATATATTTTCCGGATGTACGTAGCCCCCCAAGCACGAGACGTGGCAGGGCAAAGCGCTTAAGTAAAGTCGCCTTTATTCTCTGGAAGTATATAGCCCCCACCGCGAGGCGTGGCGGGGCGAAGCACTTAAGTGAATTCACCTTTAAGGTCCTCATCCAAGGTATCTCGCTAGTGGCGAAGTGCGGGCTTTCTATTGATGTCTATCTGCTTTCTTACTCGTATAGGTTGCACCCCGGTCTTCTCGACTTTATAAATGGCGGGGATGCAAACCGCCTAATCTTGAGCTCTCTTGGCCGGACACAATGTTATTTCGCAGTCGGTTTTAGATGAAAAATCTGGGACGTGGGACTCTTAAGTCCTTGTCAGGTTCAAGGCTTTTAAGCCCTTGTCCTCGTCGGTCCACTCCTAATGTTCCTCTTCAGTTGTTTTTAAGTAACTCCGTATTTGTTAGAGGCGGGAAGGTACTCGACTTGCAACTTAGGACTCTTAAGTCATTTGTCCTTCTTGTTCCTCTTCAATTATTTTTAAGTAACTCCATCTTTGTTAGACGCGGGAAGGTACTCGAATTGCAAGTTAGGACTCTTAAGTCGACGCGTCCCTAATGGAAGTCTTGGGTTAAATCGCCCCCATTAGAGGTCTTGGGTTAAATTGCTCCATTGGATGTCTTGGGTTAAATCGCCCATGATAGAGGTCTTGGGTTAATCGCCCCAGTGGAGGTCTTGGGTTAAATCGCCCCCGGATGTCTTGGGTTAAATCGCCCCTAGTGAAGGTCTTGGGTTAAATCTCCCTCAGTGAAGGTCTTGGGTTAAATCTCCCCTGGTGGAGGTCTTAGGTTAAATCGCCTTTGGTGGAGGTCTTGTGTTAAATCGCCCCTAGTGGAGGTCTTTCTCGATCCTCGCTTTTGTTGGAAGGTAAGTCTGTCTTCGGGCTTTGTAGCTAAAATTTGAAACTCTTCAGTAGGAGTTAGATTCTTCTGGAAGCCCCCTGCGCAATTTTATAGTTTAGAAAAAGATGGGGTGTCTCCTGTCCGCCTAGGGGAAATGAGCGACACCTATTACTTAAAGTAAATTTCTAAAGAATTTCTTTGAAATAACTATAGCTCACTTTATTCCACAATAAATTAATTACATAGTATATTTGTATCGCCTAGCCTATTGGTTTTACTGGCAGTCGCACTTTACATTTTCAAGTTTAGCCCTATCAACTTGTATGCCTAATGTAGTCAGTTACATCCCGACTATTTGAAAATGACTTGTCATCCTTCTATCTTTTTTTAACAGTTCACCGAGTCCGCTTGCTTGGTTAGCGTTTTTCCACCAAATTGGCATAGTCTTCGTTCACATTGACGTGAACAATTTTGTAACCACTGCCTAGGGGCGGAGCCAAGGCCCAGCTAGCCCGGGCAGGCGCCCGAGCTCTACCCCTATTTTCTTTGTACTCCCCTAATTTAATAGTCAATTTTTAGACAAAATCAGGGACAAAATTAAGGGGAAAATTAGTAAAAATAGGGTGTGAAAATTAAAATAGATGAATAATCATTGGTGTAAAGTTTTTGCCCAGGCTGCCTAAAATTTCTGGCTCCGCCACTGCACTGCCTAGGGGCGGAGCCAAGGCCCAGCTAGCCCGGGCAGGCGCCCGGGCTCAACCCCTATTTTCTTTGTACTCCCCCAATTTAATAGTCGATTTTTAGAAAAAATCAGGGACAAAATTAGGGGGAAAATTAGTAAAAATAGGGTGTGAAAATTAAAACAGATGAATAATCATTGGTGTAAAGTTTTTGTCCAGGCTGCCTAAAATTCCTGGCTCCGCAACTGCCACTGCCACACTTGTATTACTACTATATTCAGCAAAACATCTTGGTTGGCGTTATAAGATCATGATCTGCCAGTCTCCAGTTTTTCCTTGAATACTAGTCTAGGTTCACTTTAGCATAAGTCTACATATTAGCACAACATATTTGATGCATATGCCAAAGATGTCGAGCACACTTATAGAAAAAAATAACCGGTAGATCACGACATTTTTTCAAGATCTAACAACATATTACTTCCCCGACCATATTTCACTATATAGGTCCAGTGACCATTCATTTGTTATAGAGTAATATTATTCTTACACCATATGTTACACCAAATACTAACATCAAATATTGTTCGCCGTATTTATACGGTGAACAGTGTTTTTCTAAATAAAATAATAAAATTTATAAAATTATTTTTATAACGCAGAATATAAAACTTGTCATTAACCAATTTTACTATTGCATTAACCAGAAAAATATATGTTATTAACCACATATTTTACTTATAATTCATTAACCAAGTTTACTACTTCATTAACCAATAAATTACATAATATTAACAAAGTTCTGACATTAAAATATGAAATATCATAATCAGTTTTTACACTCCATAAAATATCATATCTTAATGTTAGAATTTGGTTAATGTTAGATAATTTACTGGTTAATGAAGTAGTAAACTTGGTTAATGAATTATAAGTTAAATATATGATTAATAACATGTATTTTTCTGGTTAATGTAATAATAAAATTGGTTAATAACAAATTAATTTATATTTTATTTTATAAAAATAATTTTAAAAATAAAAATATTTTTTTATTAATATTATTATTTTATTTAGAAAAACATTATTCACCGTATAAATACGTTGAATAGTGTTTGGTGTAAGTATTTGATGTAACATATGGTGTCAGATAGCATTACTCTTTGTTATAACAATATATAGCATCCACCCTATTTACATACAAATCTTAACCATCATGCAAAAAGCTAACCGACATACAATTAAACAACATGCGACTATGGAAATTATCCCCACAATGTTCACATACACAACACTACGGGTATTGCAACGAAGACAATGCATCATGCTACATACTTTGCACGCCTAAGCGTCACAGTAAAAACATGCCATAAACAATAAAATTAGAAAATACTCATGAAGCATAACCATTGTTAATTTAGGAGTTAATAAACAGAAGAAGACTTATCTCTTTGCTTAACTATATAAAGGATTCGACGCAGTTAATCTTCGGAGATTTGTGATGCAAATGAGTCGACATTGTGCAGAACATCGACTTAATGGTGATCTTTGCATTGGGAGGTGTCGCTTCCTCCTATCCATTAATAACAAGACTTAAAATCGGCATCTTCGCCGATGATACCACGCTATTAACTCTGACTAGAACATGTTGGATTTAATCAATTAAGTGAGTGTTCCTAAGACCTCGTCCCTAACCCGAGTTGAATGTAGGAAAACATGTTGTGCTTAGTGAGCTTCATCATCATAGTCTTTCTTCATTGATAGTAAAAGTTGATTCCCCAACCAAGGTTGGTCCTTTGAATTTGGATGTCATGGGCAAATCAAAAGAGTGGTGCCCCTATAATTTTTTTAAACAATAAATACACAATGGGTAAAAGAATACAAATATGGATCTTTGAATCAATGTTATACTACATCAAAATATAAACCACTATAAAGAGACTTATTCTTCTTCTTGATCCAATCTTTTTTCCCATAAAGAAATTGACCAAACCTTTAAAATTATTTAAATATCATCCTCATAGCATTTTTTGTTGCAAAATCATTAATAATTCGTTCATAATCAAGGTTCTTCAAAAAATTATTTTCAATTGAAATCAACGCAAGACTATTTAATCAATCTTGTGACATAGTAGATCTCAAATAAGATTTTAATAATTTTAATTTAGAAAAACTTCTTTCAGCAGATGTAACATTGATAGAAAAAGTCAATATTAGTTTATAAGTTATGCATGCATTAGGAAAACAATTAAAAGTCTTTAAAGAACTCAATATCATATAGCTTGACTTTGATTCAACTTTTAAAACTTCTCTAATAACTTTCAATTTGTCAAACAAAATTTCATCATCAAGATCAAGAGAACCGTCGTGTTTTAAACAAGTTTCAAGATGTTTACAACATGCTTTCAAGTCCCTTTCAAATAATTATCTAAGCCTTTCAATACTAAACAAGAATCCAAAAATATTTTCATATGTGCTATATTACTCAAATCTTCTATCAAGTGAGCCAATTGTTTGATCTACTATATATAAGAAATAATGATTCCGAAAAGACTCTTCAGCAGACTCAAGATTCAATTGTGTGGGTTAAGATAAATTTTCATCATAGTGTTTTTTCTACAAATTTGACGTTTATGAATAAACACACATTCAATCTCCATTTCATTCCCAATATTTTCAACACTAGCCTTAGCATTTACAAATCCAGATTCTCTATCTTTTTTCAAATACTTGATCAAACCTTTTACTAGTTCTATAGCCACTTCAATACGCATGTTTATTTTTTGCAAACTTTTACTAAGCTCATTAACAACAGTTAATAATTCAAACCTAATAATCACAGCTACTAAAAAAGTTTCCAATTCCATGAGTTGCTAAAGATTCGCCTTCAATCTTAATTTCGCTATGCACCCTCTCACTTATGTACCAAAACGCCATAGTGTGCGATGCACCCTCTAGATTGCGCGACATATCCTCCAGACTCCCAATTTTTATTCTTTTGCTCCCAGGCCGCACGATTCACCCTCCGTGTGCGCGACGCGCCCATACCAGAACTTATTTTCTTCCACAAACGCGCGTTTGAAGCCGTGTCTTTGACACTTTATTGCTCATGCTCCAAATACGCAACAATACCTACAAAAAGGCATTAAAACTATCAAACGGTACACAATTACACGAAATTACAATTATTCACAAAGTAAGCGTATTTACAAACAAATCGAAGATTATTCAAACGATATTAACAAAAAGTATCGATAAGTGCAACAAAACATATATACCAAATATCTACATTTTTGCACTTATCACATACCTCACTCTATCCGAGCCTTTTGTCGCCATTGGTCCCATTAAGTCCATGTGAAGAAGTTCCAAAACTTTGGAAGTAGTCTGACGTTGTAACATTGGGTGTGACATTATGGTTTGCTTATTTAACTCACACTCATCAGAGACTTGCTTTTCTTCAATTTTGAGCCCTGGTATTCGTCTAATGACTCCTTTAGATCTGATTTCCTTCATTCTTTTAAACTGAAGGTATCAAAGTTTCTGGTGCCATAGCTTCACCTCATCCTCATTGGTTGTTGAACATGTGGAAGTGTATAGCAGTTATTTGAGATTCCCACAAGTAACAGTTGTCTTTAGACATTATGCCCTTCATGAGAACAACATCTTTCTCATCTTTTACTAAGCATTCTGATTTGGAGAAATTGACCAACAACCCTTGATCACATAACTGACTAATGCTAATAAGATTAACAGATAGTCCTTTAATAAGAATAACATCTTCTAAATTTGGAGAGCCAACACACATCAACTTTCCTACTTCCTTGATTTCTCCTTTAAAATCATCACAAAATCTGACAGCACCTGTGGGATGATAACTAATATCCATTAATTATTTGTGAATGCCTGTGATGTTTCTAGAGCATCCACTATAAAATTACCAGTCTTCTCTTTTTGTATTTCTCAAGGAGGTATAAGCTATTAGGTTGGCATCTCTTTCTATGATACTTCTCTTTTTGCTGACTTGACTAGCCTTGGAATGAGTTCAAGATTTTTGGTCTCCAAACAATTTGTAACAGAAAGGCTTAATGTGACCATAATCACCACAATAATGACATCTCCAAGTTGAAAAGTTGAACTTTGGAGCTTCATTTAGTCTGCCAATATGTTGGAACATGTGGTTTGAAATGTTGATCATTATTTTCTTTTCAGCAGGAATGAACTTTTCTATAGGCTTTTTCTTTTGTTGAATATCATAATGGTATTTAACTTTTGTGTCTTTAGCCTCTTTTATCATTTTAGTTTCATTGTTCATCCTTTTTAAAGAGTTTGTCAAATTGTCAAGCTTGAAATTTAGGAAGGTTACTTCTCTTTGAAAATGAGAAATAGTATATAGAAGTTTCCTCTTTTCATTATCCAGTTCAGTAAATATTTTTCTCTATTCTTCTTTTGTCTTGAGACTTTCTTCACACATGTCACAAGTACCCTTGCAGGACACATTCGGGTCTTTATAGAGATCATTCTCATCATATGATTCTACTTCATCTGCCCATCTTCCAGAAAGAGCCATCAACAGTTTGGCAGTCTCAGTTGTGGACTCATCTTCTAACTCATCATCATTAGACCAAGATACAGTAAATCCCTTTTTCTGCTACTTGAGATAAGTTGGACATTCTGGTCTAATGTGACCAAATCCTTCACACTCATAACATTGAACGCCTTTTGTTTGGCTGAACTTATCTTCAGGTCTGATATTATTCTGAGAATCATTATCATTCCAGATGTCATATGAGATGTTCTTGACATATGGTCTTCCTCTTCTATCCATTCTTTCCATTCTTTCCATATTTCTATTGAATTGCTTCCCAAGTAAAACAACAGTTTTGGAAATCCCTTTCTCAGTATCCAAATCAATTTGACATGTTTCATCTTCCGCATTAGACACAAAAGTTATACTCTTGTTCTTTTTCTCAGACTTGTCACTTATAGCCAATTCAAAAGTTCAAAGTGAGCCAACAAGTTCATCAACCCTCATAGTGTTGATGTCGTGAGCTTCTTCAACGGTCGTCACCTTCATGTCAAATTTCCTAGGTAGAGACCTAAGAATTTTTCTCACAAGTTTTTCTTCTGAAATTTTTTCTCCCAAGGCACTAGATGCATTTTCAATTTCAAGAATATTCATATGATATTGTTGGATAGTCTCATCATCATTCATCTTCAGATTTTCAAATTTGGAAGTGAGAAACTGAAGTATAGACATCTTCACTTTGGATGTGCCTTCATAAGTTGTTTTGAGGATTTCCCAAGCATCCTTGACTACAGTACAGATGCTGATCAGCCTGAAAACATTTTTGTCTACATTCTCTTCTTTGTCTTTAACAACAGGATGCTCCCATCCTTTTAAAACAGCCTTCTAAGCCTTGTTGTCCATGGATTTCAAAAAAGCTACCATTCTGACTTTCCACCAATCATAATTTGAACCATCTAACAGAGGTGGTCTGTTGTTATATCCTCCTCTTTATCCATAATACTAGAAAATATTCTCCCTGGAGCTCACCCAATAAACAGAATAGGGTGCCTGCCCTGATGCCAATTGAAATTCTGGCACTTATAAAACAAATGTCAAGACAAATGTCCTAACAACGCACAATGTCAAGACAGATGTTATAACATCTGCTGACTAACAAAATAATTATCAAAACTAAAACAAAAGGGAGAATGAGAAATAACACAATGAATTATTAACCCAGTTCAGTGCAACAACACCTAATCTGGGGGCTACCAGGCCAGGAAGGAAATCCACTATAATAGTATTAGTTCAAATCCTAAACAATCTCAATATTACAACTTTTCTCCTAATCATTACCCCGTGCAACTTCTACATAGAAATCGACATCTAGATATGAGAAATTGATATCTCAATTTCAATCACCTCAGTGATAAAAACATTCACACACCTTGTGACCAGAAGAACAAAATGGAAAGATTACACTTTCAAATAAATAATACTTGATCTTGCTTAAAAGCTTTGATCAAGAATAATACTCAATTCTTTTGCTTAAAAGCTTCAAGAGTGAGAACAAAATTCCACCTAAATGTATCACAATTTATAGTCAATTATTTTTAGAATTTACAGTTATACGGGCCTAACGGACTACCCACGACCCATACGGAATATCCCTAATGGGTAGCAGGCTTTTTAGGACCGGGTTAAAATATGGGTTCTACTTTTAAGACCCAAGCCCTATGACTTTTCGAGCATGGTGGGAAACCACATATGGGCTAATTCATTTTGGCAACTCTATAAAAGGCGATCATAAATTGGCAAGAAGAAGCTACAAGGACTATCTATATATGAGGGAAAAGGGAAGTACATAGCTCGCATATTT
Source organism: Vicia villosa (assembly GCF_029867415.1). Classification (NCBI taxonomy): domain Eukaryota; kingdom Viridiplantae; phylum Streptophyta; class Magnoliopsida; order Fabales; family Fabaceae; genus Vicia; species Vicia villosa. The sequence continues at coordinate 16,134,481 of NC_081184.1, read as the reverse complement.
TTCCAGATCACACAAAGTTAACTACATGGATTTAGACCCATATGTTGATCTTTTGGAGGGTATGTTGACACCTACAGAGGAAATGAAGACCATTCAAATAGGCCCTAAGAGCTCGTTAGGTAAGTATAGGCGGTTGAAGGTTCCTTCTAAGCCAAGTTAATTAAGCCTGAAGCAAGCCATCTCGCCAGGGGAGATTATCAGCTCACCCAACCAATTAAGGCGGTTCAGAAGGCCCCCTGATTAAGTAACTTAAGGGTTGAAACAGAGGATTTTCTCACTTGGCGTGGAACACAAGCTTGCCAAACAAGATATGGCGGCCAAGCATAAGAGGGACAAGTTGGGTAAAAATAGAACTCGTTAGGTGAGTCAAAGGCCTTGCAAAGTGAGGATAATAGAGCAGAGTTCTATAAATTGAGTTCTTAGTTAGTTTATTCATATTGAATTCATATTTTAGTACTTATATGATCATATTGTAATAGTTAGTAATCATGCACCACACGAGATAATTAAGAGAGACATTCCAAAGAGAGATATTGAATAATCAATGTGGATGCTCTGTCCAACTAAGAAATCACCGTGGATGCTTTTTCATCTCCTTCTTCCTTATCATCATTGTAAAGATACCATAACTAAATTATCTTTTGTTGGAGTTAGGTTTAGTTATCTGACACTCATGTATTCATATCTATCATACCATTATGTATATTCTAGTTAGACGCTAATATTGATGATTATCTTTGTTCTTAATGCTTTTTATGAGTTAGCTACTTATAAGTTGTTATAATGGTTTTGAAATGATATTGAAAGATACTTTACTTAACTAGATCAAATATTTTCATATGTTAGATGTTAAACTCTGGACATGAATATTTGGGTTAACATTCACATATACTGTTGAATCTTAATGTTGTCATATTGTTTAACCAACTGAGAGATCGTCTATTAGCCAATACGACTTATTTCACGTTGTTGTTTAGACAGAAACAATAGATGTAAAATGATAAATGATAAGATTAATTGATGGCTAAGAATATACATAACCTATCAAATAAATGCATGAGGATATGATAATGAAACCTAACCCAAACAATCTCAATTCTATCTGTTAAAATCTTATTTTCATTTGTTGTTACTTTTTAATCTGGTTACCAAACATATCAAACTTTTCAAACATCTATACTTAAAAATTATTGAACGATTTTTGATATTCACGTCAGTCCCTAGAGACAATAAAAACATATACTTTTTGTTGTTTTACTACTTCAACACAATGACGCCTTAAAACATTGGTGCACAAATAGTTTTACCATAATTGGATTCAATCTACTATTTTGATCCAAGTAATGGACCAAATTCAGTTTAAGTCATGCAAAAGCTTTATGGATCCAATTATGTTGGTCGAAGCAGATGAATGTGTAATGAATTTGGAGCTAAAACTAATTTGTCAATCATTGATGGTTTAATGCCAATTCCTAGTTATGAAGACCTCAATTGTGGACCATGGGGAGGTGAAACCATTTGGTACATTGTTGGTGGCTTATCGATTCAGTTTCAAATTCGATTACGCAAATTATCATGCTTCATGAAAATTTTGTTTATTTTTAAGAGGACTTAAAAGAAAGATTTTCTAAAGTAGGTAGAATTCACATGTCGACTCTTAGATCTCAACTTAATTATCTGAAACAAGAATAAAAAATAATGTTAAAGTATTTCGTAGAGATGAAAACTTTTTGGTATGAACTGACTCCAAATTGACTTATCCATTTTTACACTTGTCCTCATCCTTGCGGATGTGAGGCCATGTGTTCAACAAAAAGTTTCATTTCTAAAGACCAAGTTATTCTGTTTTAACCAGTTTAAATAATAAATTTGTAATGGTCAAAACACAAGTTTTGTTAATGGAGTTTTTTCTATACATTGACAAGAATTATTCATTAGTTGCTTAGAAAGAGAGTAAAATTGTTCATGCTCTTACACTTGATGATACCAGTCTATTGGCAAATGCCTATGATGCCAAAAAATCTTATGGTTGAGGCAGAGGATCCTACGATAAGGTTAATTCTAAAATTTGTACTCATTGCAATAGACATGGACACACCATTAATTTATATTGCCAAAATCAGAGTCGTCCACAGGTGAATAAACCTTCTTCAATTGCTAATTCTTATAACATAAATCTTCGCAATACTCAAAACTAAAATGGAGTATCTGGTACACTTAGCTCCACGGAGCTTATATCTTCTCTATTTTAAGAAAAGTATGATCAACTTATGTGTTTCCTTGAACATGCTAACTTGATTCCTTCAACAAATAATGAAATTGGTTCTAGTTCTAACCAAATAAAAACATCCCACAATATTCACATTAGTCATACACCATTTGAATCCAACTCTTGAGTAAATGTAATGTAGGCAACCTAGGTAACATGATTTCTTGCTCTAGAACTAATACCAACAATTCAATTGTTGGCTCATTGATTCTTGAGTCAATGATCATATTTGTTCTTTTTTGTATTTTTTTAGTCTTTTTTTTAATTAGACCTATCATAGTTCATTTATCAAATAATAATTTTAAATTTCTCAACCTACCCTATGGATCTCTTAAACACCACACGAAATTTTATTTTTGCCCCCAGCTTTCGTAGATGCACATCCGGAAGCATCTCAATTTTTAAAAAAATTTGATTCCTTCCGTAGATGCATTTACGGAAGCGAATAAAACATAGTGAATCTTGGAATTTTCCCAATTAATTGAGAAAATCCTAAGTTCCGTAGACGCATCTACGGGACACTCTATTGTCAAACCCGTCGATATAACTATGGAAGATTTTTCCAAAATTTTCTCAATTAATTTATAATTTAATTGGAGATTTTCCCAATTAATTGGGAAAATCCCAAATTAATTAAGTTTGATGACATCTATAATCGTTAAAAACATAGTGAAAATTGGAATTTTCCCAATTAATTGGAAAAATTCCAAATTAAGTTACAAATTAATTAATTAGGAAAATCTCAAATTAATTAAGTTCGTAAAATCTTCCATAGATGTATCTACCGAAAATTCTGATCTTCCCAATTAATTGAGAAAATTCTACTATTCACTGTATTTTAAGGGGTTCGTAGATGCATTTAAGAAAAAAAAACTAAATTTTTTTAAAGAGGTGTTTCCGGAGGGGATGAGAAATTTTCTAATAATTTTGATCAAGTATCATATATTGATAAATACATAGTTATTCTTTAGATTTCTTTTAAAGAAAAAATAAATAATAAATGATGGTAAAGAGCTTAAACGCAAAGCAGAGTAAGAAAGCAAAGCAGAGTATGAACAATGTATTGGCTTAAACGCACCTTCTCTAAGAGTTCCACAAATCCAAACACTGCAACAGAATCCAATTCCACACAACAATCACAAGAACACGAACATCATGGGATTACCGAGGAACTCATAAACCTCGTCAAATCATTCACCATTGACACCTTCAAAAACTTCTCTCTCAAAGGTTTTCCCTTTTTTGTCTTTGCCCCCAATTTGAAGAAAATGTTAGGGTTTATGTTTATGGGTCCCATTTTAAATTCCCAATTTTCAAACTTTTTTTTTAAGTTTCTTCCGTTTTCATGTCAATTTGATCATGGATGGCTGTGAATTTTTTATATCTTGTAACTGTTTTATGATTAAGTTTTGTTGGGTGCAGATGAAGATGAATCTACTTATGGTGAAGAAGTTCAATCTAATTTGACCAGAGTTCGAAAGGATCTTTCTCAATGGCAAGAGAGACATGCAGTTCTCATACTCTCAAGAGTAAAGGTTTGATTTTGATTGTAGTTTATGATGCTATTGTTCTTGCTCATGATGTTTAATTCAACTATTATATAGTAAAACTAGTTTAATCTATAAAATCATACATTTCTCGGCCTTTTGGTGTGGCTAAGATCAAGTGCAATTAATGTTCTTATTGGTTTAATGACTTTAATTAATCTATAAAATCGAGTATGGTGTTCATGTTTCTGTGAATTACATTGCATTGCATAATGCCACCATGTTGATCTAGACAGTACTAGTAGTGTATTTGTAATGGCCTTTGCATAGGACCTTGTGACAGGTCTAGACACAAAAGAGATCTTATTGTGGCTTTCAGTTAAAACAAAAGATTTATCCTTGAACTGAATTGGGAGAATAGCTGGTTGATTTTCTGTTGAATAATTGACACCCATCTGAAGTTTGTGCCTAATACAAGAAGGGGTCCTAATTGATTGGATAGAATATAGGCTAATCAAGGTAACGTATCCTAAGTTATAGGCAGGTGATTTGAGGTTCCTATCAGCGATATAAGCCACACAAAGACAACTTATGGCAGTGGATGTTCTCACCCAAGGGTGGCGGGCTTTGAACTAGCTGTGTCTAAGTTAGGAATGGAGGATATCTATTTACTAGCTTTAGGAATGTATGTATTTAGGTTACCTTGTAACTAGTGTAAACTCCCCAAATCAAGGGATAATTTATATTAGAGTTAATACTAGGACTATTATATATGCACTACTCATTCTTTGTGAAAGGATCAATGAGTTTTACTCAAAAATTGCAAGACTTAGTATGGAAAATTTTTTAAAAAGCAAGTGTGGGACAAGTACTATAGTTTCCTTCGCAGTACTGTTCCTATCAATAAGCTTGATATTAGTATTACCATAACCTCCAAAAACAAAAACCCTAGTGGTCGTAACAGTCTTGCTGTTTTGAAGAGGTTGGCGATGAAATGGTTTGTTAGCATTATTTTGACAAATAATGCAGCAAATTACAAAGTTCCTGAGAAGGGGATGTTGCAGTGCTAAGTTTTTGTGTTGAGCATTCTAGACAAAGTGAGGGAAATAGAGAGGAAGTCTGAAGAGATTCTATAAAACTATCTTGGTATTCTGGTTAACTAACTAGCCAGTTGATGCATACAAGTGTTTATAGAGCATAGGATAGTTGTGACTGTAATGCTCAATTACAACTGTCAGAAACCGAAGTTTTTTGCCAATTGGTTCCATAAGCTTCTGAACTAATTATAACATTACCTGTGATTGGTATGGACATGTGACTAACACAGGGCCAAACAAAAATAGAATAGAAATCAAATCACATACTAAATTCAATTACTTGATATTTCTATTTAAAGAGGAATGCTTAAATACAACAGAAATACTTAATACATTTATTCAATGCTGAACTGAACGTAATTATAGTTATCTGGATTTACTATATTAATTTAAACACTATCCAACTATAGTTTTTTTTCTAGGAGTGGTATAATTGGTGTGTGTTGGCCGATTCGCATGTTCATTCAATTTTTTATTATCTATCTTTTTACTAATGCCATAGTTTGACTTCATTCTAAGTAGTATTGTTACTTATAATCTTTCTAGGAAATGTCGCAACTGAGATATGTTCTGTGTCCTCGCCATTTGAAGGACAATCAATTCTGGACAATATACTTTGCACTTGCCAAGAGCCATCTTGCCCCGTAAGTTTTACAACTTATTGCCATTGTTGTATGATCACAAAATAGTAAAAATTCAAAAATTGTCTGAAATTTTTGTTGATTTTGGTAGATAGCTTTGAAAATATTTATATCTTTCCATTTTTGTTTGTGCTCTCAATCGCAATGCTTACACCATGAAATACATTGACACCAAAACATAAAGTGGGGAAAAATGTATAAAGACAAGCTTTTGATGACATTTGACTCCTCCTCATTGTTAATCAGATACGAGCTACGTGCCATTCAACAGGAGAAACTGAAACAGATGGCAATGGAAGAAGATAAGTCTTCAGAGAACCACCCGTACGAAATTGAAATGGCAGAAGCAAAGCAATGATTTGTTGTTTGACTATAACAGGTACTAAACTACTAGTTTCTTTGGTGATATAGGTAGTTAGGTACTATGTAACATTTGAAGTATGACAATCCTTCTTGAAGTTGATATTTTCATATTGTTTCTAAAGTTTTTTATGCTTCAATCTGCTCCTTTGTGTAAGTTTAAGAGTGCGCCTAAGAGGGGGGTGAATTAGGACTTTGAAAATTTATCCGGTTTTATGAGAATGCTTGTACTTATTTTTCTGGTTAAGTGTTTGAAGGTTCTTGAATAGTTCTTTTCTTTTCTTGATAATAGTGATGGAAGCGGTAAAATGCGGAAAAGTAAAGAACACAACGATATATACTGGTTCCCCTCACAATCCGAGAGTACTCCAGTCCCCTTTCAAACACGAAAGAGATTTTACTATTGTTAGATCTTTGTACAAGCCTATACTAAGACTCCTCCTACAATCTTCTAACAAAACCACCAAGAACAATCCTCTTGGATTTCAATAAGTCCTTAAGAGAACACCCTCCCTAAGGATACCTCTTGTTTCCAAAACTATGGACAACAAGGTTACAACTACCAAGAACAATCCTCTTGGATTTACCAACTTGATTATGAGAACAATCCTCTCACTAATCAAAGACTCTTGCTTCCAACAATCCTGGATAGCAAATCAATAATAACAAAATATAGAAGTTTTGATACAATTAATCAATCACTTGATTGATCTTCCCTTTCAAGTAAACAAATCTATTAATGTAACACAAGTGTCTATGAATGGTATGAAATGTTTCTTTGCAATATTAAAAGAAAATATATGCAAGAGGTTTCAATGAAATTTGAAGTATATGACACTTGGTGTTTATATGAAGATTTCTTGATGTATAAGATTTGTATGAATTTTTGAATGAAAGAGGTGATTTGATAAATCTGAAATTCTGTGTTTTATAGCCTCTAAAACACCCCTACAAAAGATCATAATCCATGGAAGGTTGCCAATACAAAGGGTGAAGAGGTATGACATAAAAGCTGTTGGAAAAATTATAATTTTTCAAACTGCGCACAGAGGAACCGGTTCCCAAAATATGGAACCCGGGTTCCCTAACCCAACGTTAAAAAGAAATTCAAATTTTGAACTGGGGAACCGGTTCCCAAAATCTGGAACTCGGTTCCTGACTCTTTTAGCGCAAATAAAAGTTGGCAGAAGTCTTGGGGAACCGGTTCCTCCAATTTGGAACCCGGTTCCTAAGAAAGAAAAACTCAAAAAACTTTATGGAAAGGTTTGAAATGATTCTAGGATGTATGTAAGATTTATAGATGATGTATATATCTTTGAAAACACTTGTTATGCATTAATAGACTTGCTTTGCCATAAATCTTAATACCTTAGATCAACCAAGCTTGAAATCATTGAGAGAATCTTGAATCTTGATTCTTTTTAAACTACTTGATCCATTGCTTATTTGATCTTTTGCTCATCCTTTATTGATGCATACTTATGATAGTTGTCTTCATCAAAACATAGTGTTGTAGAAGCTTGCCTTCACATTCTCCCCCTTTTTGATGATGACAACATTTGAAATATGAAGTGTAATGCTCTTATGTGAATGCTCCCCCTAAATTTGATAACTCCCCCTTGATCAAAGCTCTCCCTTGATTTATAGAGAATATTATTTCTTTGTGGCTGCAAATGTTAGAGACAAGCAAGCATACACATATACACAAATATCTTCTCCCCCTTTGTCATTATCAAAAAGGATGGGAAAAAGATAAATTATTATAAAATATGAACACAATTAATTCTTTACCTATGAGTTTTACCTCATGAATGACTTCATCAAACATTCATCTTTGATGAATATTATTTTGAAGCCTTTGTCACAAAGTTGGCTTTTTCTTAGAAGATTTTGCTTTAGTCTTTCAACATAAAGTAAGTCTTCAATTGATGTGAAATTTAGTACTTCAACTTTGACAATGCCAAGAATTCTTCCTTTAAGTTACTCTCCATATGTGAAATCACCCTTGGACTTTATAACTAGATTTGAAAGTTAGTTTATGTCTCCCATCAAAAGCTTAGAACCACCACTTGATAAAAACACCATAGATTTTAAGTGGTCCTCAAGCAATCCTACAAAACAAATTAAGTTTGATTTGGTACCCAATGTGCTTTGGGTCCATCATAGTTAGTTCCTTTCTTAACCCACACATAATGACCACTTGCCACACTGAAGTTTCTTACATAGCAAGCATTAGGTGTATGACCAACAATACCACAATAAAAACAAGTAGGAACAAAATTACTTTTATATCTAGGAACATATGGTTTCTTTTTAGGAAACCTTTTAGGATGATGATGAACCTTTTGTGCTTTATCCAATTTGTTGAATTGTTCACTTGCCTTCACAAAAATAGTTTTACTAGTACTTGGTTTGTTAGACTTTGCATATCCAAGACCACTTTTATCATTAGGGAATCTTTGTTGCCTAAGGACACCTTCCAACCCAATTTGTCCTTTTTCATACCTTTCAAGTACTCTCTTTAATTGAACAATTTGAAAAGAAAGTGATTCACATTTATTACATGTATATTTTTGTTCTATTTTATCAACATATTGTTTCTTTTCAACATCAAAATCTTTCTGCATGGTATCCATTTTCTCTTCAAGAGTTTTGATTTGTTTCTTTTGATTTGATACGGTTTTATACAAGATTTTGCATTCATTCAATAATTCATTTATAGCACCTTGAACATCATTATCAAAAAGGGAAATTCATTACTAACCTCATTGTCTTCATCATCAGAATGGTGTGTTGCTACCAATGCAAGATTCACATGTTCTTCATCTGAAGATGAACTTATTTCATTGTCATCCCATGCTACATATGCTTTCTTTGATTTTTTATCCTTATTTTTCTTGAAGTATTTGTTCTTCTTTTCAAGTTTAGGGCATTCACTTTTGACATGTCCTCTTTCTCCACATTCAAAGCATTTAATCTTCCTTGTTGGTACTTCATCTTTAATGATCTCCTTTTTCTTTTCTTTTCTTAGAAATTTTTCAAACTTTTTGATAAACTCATTATCTTCTTCACTAGTGGATTCATCCTCTTGATTGCTATCATGATGCTTGACTCTTGTCTTCAAGGCAATATCTTTTGAATCTTTCATTTGAATTTCATGCGTTTCAAGTCTTCCGAGTTCTGTTTCATATTCTTGAAGTTTACCGAACAAGGTTGCGGAAGTCATCTTTGATAGATTCTTTTTCTCGGATATCGCCGTAACTTTCGGTTGCCATTCTCTTGTTAAAGATCTGAGCACCTTTAAATTTAGTTCTTCGGTAGGGAGAGTCTTACCGAGTGCCTTCAAGTGATTTGTCAAATGAACGAATCGTTTTTGCAATTCGAGAATAGTTTCTCTGGGCTTCATTCTAAATAGTTCGTACTCTTGGCTTAAGGTATTCAATCTTGATCTTTTAACTTCAGCGGTACCTTCATGAGTTTCTACAAGAGTATCCCAAATTTCCTTTGATGTTGTACATGTTGATATTCGGAAGAATTCATCCATACTAAGAGCACCATGAAGAAGACTGATCGCCTTTTTGTCAGCAAGAACTTTCCTTCTATCATCATCGTTCCATGAAACTTTAAGCTTTGTTGATTCAACACCATCGACGATAGTTGTAGGAACAAAGGGACCATTTTGGACTGCTTCCCATACTTCTTCTCCTTTTGCTTCTAAATGAGCCTTCATTTGGATTTTCCAAAAGTCAAAGTATTCACCACAAAATAATGGAGGCTTGTTGTTACTACCACCATCTCTAAAAACTGGATTCTGATTTGCGGAAGCCATTCTGGATCTTTAGGAACAAGTTACCTATAACTTGCTCTGATGCCAATTGTAAGTTTAAGAGTGCGCCTAAGAGGGGGGTGAATTAGGACTTTGAAAATTTATCCGGTTTTATGAGAATGTTTGTACTTATTTTTCTGGTTAAGTGTTTGAAGGTTCTTGAATAGTTCTTTTCTTTTCTTGATAATAGTGATGGAAGCGGTAAAATGCGGAAAAGTAAAGAACACAACGATATATACTGGTTCCCCTCACAATCCGAGAGTACTCCAGTCCCCTTTCAAACACGAAAGAGATTTTACTATTGTTAGATCTTTGTACAAGCCTATACTAAGACTCCTCCTACAATCTTCTAACAAAACCACCAAGAACAATCCTCTTGGATTTCAATAAGTCCTTAAGAGAACACCCTCCCTAAGGATACCTCTTGTTTCCAAAACTATGGACAACAAGGTTACAACTACCA